>NC_137832.1:27265861-27888361 GCF_963921795.1 Nannobrachium achirus | reverse complement strand
CGGTGGATAGAAAAAAGGGGTTAACACACATTTGGCACAGTGAAAGTATAAGAACCTTAAAAAGTGCATCCTTTCCAAGTCTGGTTATGGAATTTCCATGGTCTGCATATGATACCTGTTTTCCTTTTTTCCTGACTTCTATATAATAGATAGTTTTGCACAACACATACAGTGTTTAGGAAAGAAAACTATGCTACTGTGATACTTGATATCCTTTGTTGTACAGTAGAATTAGCACTGTTAGTGGTCATCACCACATCAGTTGACACATTGACACCCCCAAGCGTTCAGAGGTCGGAAATAGTGTATGATAAAGCTGAACAGATATCACTTTCTTGTCATTTCTTTGATCCTGTAGTTTGGAAGCGCAGAAAATGGTATGCAAATGATTTGTTAATCCCTTTACATTATTTGTTCCATTTCTCCCTTTCGTTTCCACACTGAATTTCCAGCACAGCTACCGGTGGCTGACAGGCAGATAACTTCAGAATACTCATCATACTGTAGGGGGGAAAAAGTCAGTAATTTACTTTGCTTTAAGAATATTTTGCTTATATAATTTTAAATTGAACTGATCAGAAAATAAAGAGTATTTTAATCTTAACACGCTAATCACTTATAAATAAATTATTCGAAATTATTATTGTTTGATATGTATACAGTATTTCTCCCTCTTTATGTTTATTTTGTATTTTTTGCCAGCATAAGAAGGATAAGACCAGATCCATGAGCTTGTGACCAACATGTCTCCATAGTTTAGTTGTCCTTGGGGTTGGTGTTAAAAAATAATAAGAAAGAGGTGGGATGGTCTTAGATCCAAGAAGCTTAAAATGCAAAATCTCCAATAAGCCCAATTTGCCTTAGCCAATCGCATTGCATGTTGGAAGGTTTGTGTTGATCGTCTCAACTGACTCACATACCGCCCCTCCCCAAATAAAAACACTAGAGATTTACGTGGCTTTATGAAAAAAATATCTAGACATTTATCCAGCTTAATCTTCTTAACATATTAAAGTGATTTGCTTTACCCTGAAGTGGATGCAGCTGTAACAAGCTCACCGCCCCTTGTGGCACTAAGACCTGAGTGGCATTGTGGACATTTCAACTCACAGTGTGAGAGAGGTGGGCAAAAGTCAGCCTTTTCCTTTCTGCCGTGTAGCTATAGTTTAAATGGTCCTGCCTGTGCATCCAGCTTTCTTTCTTTTTTGGGGGGTTTCTGTTATTAGTCCAACTGTTGCACTCAGTCAGAGCGCTTAGGCACATGGTTGTGCCAGAACTGCCCACACTGGTGTGGAGGTTTGGTGCTCTCAGCTTTTGAGCTGAACTGAAAGAGCTTTCACATACTGTAGAGTAGGTGTTGGCACGATCCGTTGATTCTTTCTGTGAATGTAGGGCTGCAACTAATGATAATTTTTGTCATCAATTCATCTGTCAACTTGTTTTAGTTTTTTATTTATTTTCATTATTCATATCAATGTGACTTTATTCAGCCAATCATATGATATGGTAAAATAAAAGATTATAAGCCCAAAGGATGATAAATGCTCAAGTTATCTGAACCCAAACAGACACAATTTTGTAATGACTGGTAGATTTATCCTCAGAAGAAAGAGGTACAGTATGACAGCTTTTACTAGGAACACTATTTTATGGGTAAATGATGCATCTATCTTTATCCAAAGGTGCTTTACAATGTGCATTACATTTAACCACTCACACACAGACAGTGTACGAACCTGCTCATCAGGGGCAGTAAAGGGTTCAGTGTCTTGCTAAAGGGCACTTTTAGACAGTAACACGGGAGCCGCGATCAAACCGGAACCTTCCGAATCCGAAGCGACCGCTCTACCTCCTGAGCCACTGTCGCCCGTGTCAAACAACTCACAATGTATCCACATCCAACAACTGGTACTCAAGAGTCTACGGCACTTACCCCTAAAAGACAGGATTTACTGTAAACCCGCAAACACACATAATGTAAAATAAATGGATAATGATCAGCACAAAACACCATTTCACATTTGTTTTCCATAACTCATTTCCCATAATTCAATCCCAATACAATTAATAATACATTAAACTAAGGATATTGAACATCGGAGCATCCCTGAGGCATGCTGGGAATTCTCCCTCAGCCCTAAAACCCCACAAAACACAACGTTTCCTTTTATAATATAGAACAAACACACATTTTGGTGGAATTGTGAATGGCACATATTAGAAATATTTACATGATACATCACTGAGCTGCTAATTTGATACTTTCGTCGTTCAATTAATTGTTTCACCCCTAATGGATAAAGTGAAAATGGAGGCATAGCAACAGATACGGCATAATCTATCTGGCCAGCAACTTTGTAATTGTGTGCGTGAACAGATTTGGGCATTTGTCTGATAGATGATGATCTTAACCTTTTCTCGAGATGGAAAACAACTTGATGCAGAAATGGGAAGTGACAGTTGTGTTTTTTGAATCGTCACTTCACAGACTGCCCATTTGAAAGGTCTTAGTCAAACTCAAGCATTCTGATGTCCTCATTTGACACAATGCACTATGTATCTGCTGCAGGGCAGAGACTTTGCCTGATCTCATCAGATGAACTGTATGTTTAAATTATTGCAGCTGAAGCATGAACCTCTTTATTGCCATCATGGTATTTAACTTAGTGTCCATCACAGTTATATCAATGTCCTCATGTAAAAAAATTACAGCAAACATGGCCATCCTACAGACGTTATTTCCTTGAAGTTGAACTTTGGTGACCTCATCAGTTGTACTAGTCCTCATTTTCAGATGCATGTCAGGAGTGATGATCATAAGAAATGATTTTACTTGGTTGACCCATTATGTCTGATTTTTGAAAACATTTATTTCTTCATAGGACATCATGTATTAACTAGGTTTGGTCAAATTTATTTATGAAGCGCCTTTCAAACAAATGTGCTGTACAAGAACTGTAACAATACAAAGATAAAAACATCACAGTAAAATAGAGTAACAATAAGTAAAAGTTAAAAAACAAAAAAACAGTTAAAAAACTAGAAGCAGTGCTCTTCCGAGCACAGGTCTCCACCAGGCCACACAAATCGGCCTGTTATAGCGCCACCATGAGGCTGATTTAAAAAATGTGGGGCAGAGGTTCTGAATTAGCATCCAGGGAGTGTGTGTGCTCAGTTTGGCAGCGATCGGGCCAACGGCGCCGGAGATTAGCTGGTAACAACCAGGCCACACAAATCGGCCTGTTATAGCGCCACCATGAGGCTGATTTGAAAAATGTGGGGCAGAGGTTCTAGATTGGCATCCAGGGAGTGTGTGTGCTCAGTTTGGCAGCGATCGGGCCAACGGCGACTGAGATTAGCTGTTCACAAACTGCGAGGACGCACGGACGCACGGACGCACGGACGGACGGACGGACGGACGGACGGAGGGGAAAACATACTCTCCCTCAGCCTTCGGCTGGTGGAGACAATAATAAATGTGTTTTTACCAGCTTTTTAAAGGCATCTCCATTTCTTAGAAACTTGGAGACAGTGGGAGGCCTTTACGGAGAGTGGGGGCTACCTCTGCGAAAGCTCGGTCACCTTTAGTTTTCAGCCTAGTGAGAAAGCCTTTGTCTGAAGAAGTAATCTCACTCTGTACCTCAGATCTTGAGGTGTTTGTAACAACCTGATTTTGGCAATGTTTATTTGTTGAAACAAACATGTTTGGACCACTTTTTCTTTTACGTGTGATTCAAAGCTCATATTTTAGTCAAATAGGACGTCTCGATTTTTTTAAACATCAGTGACATTTGCTGCTAATGGACCGACCCATACACTGCTTGTTTACTAACTAATGTAGCAATCCTACTGACAAGCAGAAGCTACTGTATATCCCACACTTCTATACAATTTATATTAATTTCAGTGTATGTTTTTTGTCTTAATATTCAAGTTTAGTGTAAAATACTGCACCATAAGGTATTGTAGTACAGTTGGCCTCCAGTAGAACTCTGATAGCTTGTGGTTGAATGCTAATGCCTTGGAAAGATTACTAATCATTGCTATCAGTTATTAATGAAAATAAAACTTCCCTGTGCAGAGAGAAGTCTAAATGTTTCCCATGAATTCTCACATTAATTGTAATACATTTTGCATGTGCTTTCTGTATGCTGTTTGGTGGTGTGAACGTATTAAGTGAATACATTGCATTTGGATGAGATAAGGCAATATAATGCTAGATAGTAGAAGCCATGATGTTATAAAACATCTCTAAATCTCTTATAGTATAAAACATATCCAAATGTTAGGCCACCTTATAAAATATGTTTTGATGTCTTGCTTCTCTTTATTCAAAGAGCCAAGCCTTTGACCTCACATACTTCAGCTGGATGTTTGAAATATGTTCAAATAGTTCAGGTTATGGCTGTTCGTACACAATGTTGTCCATCATAGCACAGTACCAACACAGCCAGACACTTCAAACAAACTATGAGCGGTTGCTTCTTTTCATATCGCATAGAATGGGAGAAATTGATTGGAACTGGGAAGCTTAGGACTGGATTTTCCTCAACCATGAATCTTCTTCTTCTTTTTTTTCTTCTTTTTTAAAACAACTGCAGCTTAAATTTAGATATATATTTCTTGTGGCTTTTTTTTCCTTTGTCCAAATCCTATCGAGTGGTGCTTCAGGTTCTCTTCCTAGAGTAAAAAGTTGATATTGTTGTAGACGGGGAGAAAGGACTTTTTTTTCATGTGTGCAGGAATGTAGATTTCTTCCCCCCGTGAAATCCTAATTGTGCCTTGGAGGGCTGGTAGGGTATCTCTGCTCAGCTCAGCTCAACAGGATTTGTGTCTGTGTATGTTAGAGTATGTCTTTTAGCCTGAATGCGGATATAACCCTTTTCATTGCACAAGCTGCTGATTTCTCATATTTGCCGACAGGCTGATCCTGCGCATCTGTAGCTCTCTGTTGAATCCATTGAAAGTTTTTGTTTTAGAACCTGCTATGTCTAAAAAAAAAAGAATGTTTTTCACTGTTTATATGTAAGAGTTTAGGACAGAGTGCAAGTGGAGGTCTGTGTATCAGCCACACATTCAACAAATACGTTTATGGAAACGGGTCACGTTGATTGGGTACAGGGTCAGACTATACGAGGAGATAGCCAGAGCGTATATCTCAGGTCAAGACACTACTTCTCCACTACATGCCTCGAGAATTATTGCTGTGCAATTGTGCATTTATCTATGCAAATCCAGGATAAGATCCTATCTGCCTGAAGCTACATATCCCCCTGGATTTGAACCACAAGGTTATGGTTGACAGTCCAAAAGGGATGGGAAAAACATACTGTATACAGCTGGAGATTATTGTTCTAGTCATTAATTTGTCACATGAAAGGGTGGATTAGGATTAACAATCCTTTTGGAAGCTGTTACACCTGTCCTTCTGTCTTAAAAACCTCACTTCACTTTCCCCCCTTATTTCAGTATCAATTTAATTCTGCAAAAAAAATAAAAAATAAAAGCTGATTTATTCAAATGAATCATCGACGCTGGAAATGATTCAATATGTGGTGCATTCAGATGGGTGATACATTATTCCCTTGAGGACAAGGGGAAGATGGAGCTGCGGAGCCTTTTTATTTGTGCTGTCTTTATCAGTGTGTCAGGCAGTGAGGCTGAGCTTGTTCTCTGTGAATGGACGAGCCCTTGAACCATAAACCTGCACGTCCTCAGATAACAGTTTGTGCTTTGTGATATCGGTGCCTTTCTGCACGGTGTCCTTACCGATGGCGCTAAATATATAAAAATCGACTAAAATGAAGCATCTGTCATAGAAATGATTTCTCAAAACTAAGGATTTTTCCTGTTATTGAATTGTACCGTAGGTAGTTTCACCAAGCTTTGCTACGGATACACCTCTGTGTCCATGGGTATTCTTTTGTAATTGTGTGCTCGCTGAAAGGCGAGAGCAGTTTGTTATACCAAATCTTTATATGTCAAGTTTATTCTCCAAAAGAAAAATGACTGACAGTACAAAGGCAGGGCCCTTAGCCAATGAGGAGCAGCGTTCTTGGTGACATCACCACCAACAAGTGCGACCTGATATAAATAACAACAACACGTGGGCTTGAGACCAGTATGTTATATCAGTATGTTATACCATAACTTTATAGACCAGGGTTATTCTCCTCAAAGAAATGACCGGCAGTACAAAGGCAGGGCCCTTAGCCAATGAGGAGCAGCCAAACGGTATATCTTTGTGCGCATACATGGGTGTTCCACACTGAGTGTCAGGGTGCACTGACGTATTAGCCAGGCATCCGCTGGTGCAAAACAAAATTGCCCTTGGCAGATTTGGGTCTGGCCCCGCTCAATTGTGAATCAATTTCCTCACCCCGAAGACCTGGGTGACCAATCAGGGCCCATTATTGGTCTGGTCTAACCAATTGTGTCCAGAGACCTTTTTTTTAACCCATATACCAGACCCTTAGCCACACAGTGATATAGTCTGGCTACGCAAGTCTAGTGACGTATGCGGTTTCCATATCATCTAAGGTGAGAAGAGCACTCCCTGAATTACTCTGGGCATGTGTGATGAGTGATGACACAGCCCTGATTTTGTCAGACTGGTGGGCTGGTGATATTTGGACACCGACTGTGGTTGTTTGTTTGAAATACGTCAAGCTTCTCAGCCCTAGGCAGTCCTCGCTTCCCCTGCATGTCTCCCAACACCCAGCGTCGCCCACTGAAACAAGAGTCTTCCATACTGGAAAATCCGGCCCTGTCAACTGGCAGTCTGGACAAGGTTCAGCCCACATGCAAAACACCCCACCATCACCATCGCTACAAACCCCTAATAGGCGGTAGAGCCTGCCACCCCATGTAGTTGCCTTTTGGTCGCCATCCATGGATGGTGTCAATAGCATCTTCCTACACAGCCATGAGTGGAGCGAGGTAACCAGAAAATGTGGGAATAATTTACACTTTCTCACTGTACAACCATCGCAAACCACAATTAATCATGATGGAAAAAAATGTGGAAGCCATCTTGGCTGGTGAGACATACGCACAGTGCCTGTGAACTGTGCTGACACCTTTTGGGTCTCTGATGGCCAAAGAGGGAGGGGTGTCATAGTTTGTACGACCAAGAGTTTTTACGTCTTCCCCTCATGGCAGGACATAGCTCCTCATCTTTAGGGATTCATGCATTCTTGTCAAATATAATTGTTAACTGCAGTGGTGTAAAGTAACTAAGTACACAATTAAGTTTACTTAAATACTGTACTTAATTACAATTTTGAGGTATTTGTACTTCACTTGAGTATTTCCAATTTCCAATTATTTTATTTCTACTCACCTTACATCTCCAATCCAAATATTGTACTTTTACTCCACTACAATTATTTGAAAACTTTAGTTACTAGATACTTTACCGATGTAAATTATAATATTATAAAACATACATGAAGTGAACCACTTTAGCCCTATTTTATTCCTAGGCTATTTGAAAATAGCAGATCTACAAATGCGACGCGTTGTGAGCTTGTAGATCAGCTATTTTCAAACATTGTGTACTTCTACTTTTGGTACTTTAAGTACATTTGGATGCCAACACTTTCATACTTTTACTCAAGTACATTTTGAAATCCGGACTTTTACTTGTATTTCTACATTGCTGTATCGGCACTTTTAAGTATAAAGTGTGAGTACTTTTTCCACCACCGGTTAACTGTAATATTTGTGATTATTGTACTGTGTTTTTATTGCTTACTGTTGTAAACTTGGCTACGTGGTAAACGAGGGGCCAGACCCTCAGCTGTACCTCAGAGAACTAATTAAAGCTTATGATGATCCTGAGAAGTGTGTCTGCTGCGCGAGGGCTCTCCAGGAAAGTGTTAACCGTTGATGTTGTGACTGTAAGCCTTTTATAAGGCATAAACAGAAAGTAGTGTCGATCACTACGGACTGTTTGAATTAACCCATTTAGGCCTAGGATTATTGAATGCTTTAACTATTGAAAAATAGCAGATATACAATCTCACAGCGCGGCACCGAGTGCCGCGCTGCGAGCTTGTAGATCTGCTATTTTTGAAAAATCGTGAAAATTTGAATTTTGACCAGATTCTATTAGTGTCTTTTGAATCCTTCTAAGGTTTTTTGAAAAAAACCTATGTTTCTATGTCAGCAATCTGGCCAGCCATCGTCAAAGAAAAGGTCCTTTTCACTTAACTGGAGCTCAGTTAGTCTGTTCTTGAGAGACTACTATGTCAGTGGTTTTCAAACCTTTTCATATTGTGAAGGACCCCCAAAATGATATTTATTTGGCTACGGACCCCCATCTCAAAATATCTAGTTCCAGGGACCCCCCAGAAGCAAAATTTGAGTTACAAACGTTCACTTTGAAAATACATATATTCAAAGATTTGCACACATTTTCACGACTTTTTCAAAAATAGCAGATCTACAATGTGAGCTTGTATATCTGCTATTTTTTAATAGTTAAAGCATCCAATAATTTTAGACCTAAATGGGTTTTAATCAAGTTGTGGTACGCAGTGTTGAAATAGATTTGGCAATGACAGGTTTTGTATGGGAGACAATCTGACCTCCTCAACCTCCTGTTATCGCTGATAAGTGGTTTCCATGGGAACCGTGTAACCACCTGGAGTCAAAATGAAAATCCAATTTCCAAAATAATGTTTATATATGGAACATTTCTGTCTAGGGGTTAAGTATTCGATTGCTCTCCCAAAACACGTCTTTTGGAGCCTACTCTTGTTTAATTCAATAGCACATGCACTGCTTATTATCTTTAAAAAAACTGTTGGCCTGTTGGTTGAAATGGTGTGAACAATATCATTTGTAATACAAATGCATTATGTTCACAATGTTTATTATGTATTTTTTTTAATCTTTAGCCTTTCTTTCACAGGCTGCAGTTGGTGGTAAAATGGCAGCCCTCTAACTTTCCATGTGTGACACTTTAGACAAAGTAATTATGGATATTAGTCTCGTTCTGTCATTTTTACCTGCTTGACTGTGTTGCGCTGGCTCTGCCACTGAACCACGTGTCAAAGCCATATCCCTTTTGCCTCATTTAACATGGGCTGGCTTCATGTCTGGGATGCTGAAATGCCAGTGCCTGACTCCCTGCGACTCCAGAGTACCTCGCTAATAGTAGTTTCTCTGTATGAGCATGTGCATTTGCAGAAATGCTTTCATTGCAGTGAGTAGGTGTATGTGTGTAAAGCCACCACTAGAAAGTGTTGAAAGCCTCAGTTAGCAAGATGGCATCCAGGGTGACTAATAAGCTTACCATGAGCACGGCTGTTTTTGCAAGCACGGTGCGGTGAAAGGAGTCTTCCATGTTGAGAGAAATGCAGAAATGGTTCCCCAGGCTGCTACTAATTCCATCACCCCCCTCAAGCTTCAATCAGACTGTGAACCATCTCACTCTAGTCTGGCTCCATAGTAGTTCCAAACTGCACTGGGAATATGAAAAGGTTCACATTCTCAGTTGAGGACAGATTGCGTTTGAACATTCTCTGAATTTATCAGAGAGCAGCTAGTTCATTTTTTAAAATGCTGTAGTAAAACACTCTTTGTGGAGTTAAAGCATTAGTTGGTATAATGTAGAATATGTAGTTTATAATCGATTGCGTATCCTCCTGTGGCATATAATGCTGCAAGCCGTACAGTAGTGCAGTGCTTCCATATACAGTATCATGTATTAACATCTGAGCACCATGTGCCTGTGATTGTGCAGTAGCAAACCCCTTTATCTGGAGCCAAAGGTATCCCAGATGGCCTGTACACTTTCATCCACACCTGTCCGAAATCCGAATGTCTATATACTACTTTTCTACAATGAAGAAAATTCAAGAAGAGAAGAGTGTACTGCCCACTTTCCTCTACCCCCCCCCCTTTGATAAATGCAAAATGTGCAGTAAAATTGTAGTGTGATTAATATGTAACTATGTAAACTAATGTTTCATATGATCACTGTCGGTGTGTCGGACAGAAACATCGTATCTCCAAGTTATTTCATAATGCAAAGCCCTGCTTCATCATACAAGACTGTCTCACAAGACTAACGAAAAATAGCAGACCTACAAGCACACAACGCCTCGCGGTGCAAGACGTGGTAGTGCTTGTTGATCGGTTATTTTGTTTGATACATACAAAACGAACGGCTTTGGACACCTGCAACAACAACGATTTGAACATTTCGCTGCAATAAGTACAGTAAAATTGTAGCGTGATTATTATGTAACCATGTAAACTAATGTTTCATACACCAGTGTGATTCATCTTGAACTGCTGCCTCCTCGTAGCGCTCCTGTGTTTGGCTGCTGAGCGAGGCTCCAGCGGCTGTGTTGTGTTCAGGCGCAGCACATGCTGTTTAGTCCGCATGTGTGGCGTCCCTTTGGCCTTGTGGTTCTTCCAAGTGTGGATTTATAAGCCACTCCACACTTCACTCCTGTGTGGGTGGCAGGCTGAGTTAAAAATAGGCAGGTTTGAAGGTAGTGGGCAGAAATACTCCTGTGCCTTTTATATTTGATGCAATCATCATACTGTATCGTTATGTTGAATTGATTATTCGCATGTTTTCTAGTTATCTTGAAGGCAGTGTAAGAGAGAAAAAAGAGAGCTAGAGTTACTATGGTATGTGCAACGCTTAACATTAAATGGCCAGTTGTATACATGATTTCATAGAAATGTATTTTCCTTTCACTCAGGGCCTTTAATTGTATGTATTAATTGTTACTGAATCTAAGAATTCCATCACATAAATTATATTACACGAGAGGGTGTGTGTTTATTGGCATGACAGTGATGCAGTCAAGAAGAGGCGCTGGGTCAAGTTCTGTAAACTAAGGGTCTTCAACAGGGGGTCCGGGACCCCTAGGGGGTCCTCAGAGTTACTACAGGGGGTCCTCCAAATCTTTGTGTGATAGAAAAAGCAAAGGGGTTTGGTGTAGAGGGGGAAAAGAGCAGACTATGTACAGAGTGAAAGGTCAAGCGGTTCAAGTGGTTAAATATCCGAAAACACAAATTGACATGAATCCAAAATACACTGATGATTGTGCTGTCAAATGATGAAACTATATTATTTATATCTATGGGTTGTGGGGGTCCCTGCTTCATCTCTGACTTTGACTAAGGGGTCCTTGGCCTGAAAACGTTGAAGACCCCTACTGTAAACATCACTGAAATGACGGTAAAGCACACCCTCTCCTGTAATATTGTGATTATACAATAGTTACCAACATAGACCTGTAATCAAAATGGATTGCTCTAAAACTTCAAGGTTCATTAACTTTGCAAAGACAAAAAACACACCAAAAAGGCGTTAATGGGTCATATCGGTATACAAGTGACACTGCACTAATTGTATATCTGTTCATGAGGTAATTGATTATCCCACAAAATTCGCAGACGTACAGTATCATAGTGCCAAATCCATGCAAGAACTAACTTTGTTAGGTGATTGTCCAATCAGAAAAGAGACATATAGTTGTTGGCCTGTCCATTTTGTATGGATATACATACCGGTACATGGACATTCACACAAAGCCACGTATTGGAGTGGCTAGCTTAAAGATTAACATATACATAGAAATGCACAGAGGATGGAAAGGTTGGAACTTGCAAAAGGTCACAGACAGAGTTTAGGGCAGTATTACATACAGTATATACTCCATCTCCATAAATGCACTCGTGTGTTGGTACAGTAGCTGCAGGCAATGCAAAGACGTGGATGGTTTGCTTAGTGGTTGCTGAGGCAAAATATGTAGTCTGAGTTGAGTTGTCTCCTGTACTTTTGTTTGTTGCAAAACCTCCACATACTGTATACAAGTTTTTGCTCACCTTGAAGCCAAAAAGACATTGTAAGGTCTCTCCAATGCTTTGTTGCCTCGGTTGACTTTTCTCTTCTTCCTGTTCCTTTGGTTATTTGATTTTTTGAGTGGTGCTAGATGCTCCAATATGTGACTTTGTGTGTACGTACGGCCATGTGGGAACATAACAGTCATTGATACATGATACATTGCCGATTTTGGCTTACAAAGAATGGAGAAAATTGCAGAATGGAGAGGTCTGCAATTTTCCCTTTTCTGATTGGACAATATAAAGGTTTGAGGATTGGTCAAGATTCACGTGACATCAGGGCGCCCGCCGGCCTAGCGGTCCAGGCGCATACCACATAGGCTCTGATACCTGACAGCGTGTCGCGGGTTCGAGTTCCGATCCCGACGACCTTTGCTACTTGTCACTCCTCTCTCTCCCCATTTTCCTGCCACTAGGCCTACTACTGTCCTATCAATAAAGGCATAAAAGCCCAAAAGTTCACGTGACATCACAATATATAATAGGTATTCTTCGGAAACAGTATTTTCTAGTCTGAAGTGTGACGTGAGGACCGCTCACTTCTCACAGGTGCGATTTGTATATACTGTAGTTCACAGCTTGTGAAACATCAGGCTGATTCCCAAATCATCTTATTTGAGTAAAATGTTTAAATAAATCTCCAAAGTTTTTGACATTAACCTCATCAGAGGGATTCTTTTTTCACATCGCCCAATTCTTTCATGGCAGATTACACTGCTGACTTTTGTGACTGGCTCACTGAAGGAGGGTTGTAAACGCAGGTTGTGATGGGGAAGAACGAGGTTATGGATCTCCTGTGCACGAGAGAGGCCGGGAAGGTGTCGGGTCGGGGGGGTTCTGTTATTAATGACGAGGAAGACCTCTTCACCTCCAGGGCCGATGACCTCTAGGTGAATGCCACCCAAAAGCAGCACACGGCTGTGGCGTTCCAACGGCACTACTGTCCCCCATCCTATCTCTATCTCATCTGTGGGTCTGCGGCCCCCACTGCTTTCTTGGACAGGATTCAATTACTGCTGCCTGGTTGACCCTTGACCTGCCTCCACCAGGATGAGCCTCATCCTCCAACCCTTGTGGAACGAGCACCATCATGGGCCACTGTTAAAACCCTCCTCGTCTTTACTTTCCCAGCTGCACTCTCACTGATGTTCCCTCACTGTGACGTATATTGCATTATCTCCACTGTAGGGCCCAAAAGAAGAACTAGAAAAACTAGAGCATATATCATTTTTTTATATACATATTCTCTAATGGCGCTTAGAATGCGCCATTAGAGAAATATTTACATCTCCCGTGCTGTTTAAGAGGGGGATATTTTTCTGTATTTTACGAATCGATCTCCTAACCTTGCTCTAAGCCACAGTCGATGGTTGTTAAGCCATGGCCGTCTCTTAATCACAACACAGATACCTGTTAATTACCAAACGAGTTCAAGTGTTTTTGCTACTTAAAGAGGGATTTGATATTGATGCGCTGTGTTGCCCCGGGTCGGGCAGTGAGCGCAGTTGACCGTTTAATGAAACGTTGTGGGTTTCAGCAAGCCGGAGCTGCAGGAGATGAAGAACAGGAGAGGATAAAGCAATGGGTATATTAATAGGCAACTGTATGGACGACACAGTTTGGTATCGGGTCAGGGATAAAATGTGAACTTGTAAACTCGCAGAGGGGCTTCTCCTCCCCCCTCTCTCTCAGTCTCTCTCTCTCTCTTTCTCTCTCTCTCGCTATCTCATTCTCACCCTCCGCGGTGTCATCACTGAGCTGAACAGGGCTCAATAGCCGAGGCAGCTCTACGAGAGCAGCGATTAGACGTCTCTCTGATTCTCAGCCCCAGCAGAGTTCACTCAAAGGTAAGCCAGTAGTTTACATCCTGGGAGACACTGGTCTTCCTCTGCCTTTGTTCTTCCCCGTCCTCTGTATTGCAAATACTGCCGCTGTGTCAGGCTGTCGGCAAGGGAGCACAAATCTCGTCTCACTGTCCTCCACTGAAGCTTACGGGCAACAGATTGACAATATGAAAGTAAATTTCATAAAAGCACAAAAGCGAGATTTCAGTATTTCTCATACGCAGTACTCCTGAGATAAGAACTCATGTACCTGCCAGCGAGAAGGCAGTATTGTAGCGAGAACCTCCAACCCAACCGTCCCCTTTCAAGTAACTTACCAGCAACGATGGCAGAACCTCCCAGCTGGCTGCAGGGCTAATTCTAGCCGCCTGGCGTCTGAGGCATGGTCCCAGCGGGCCGTTTTGCTGTGATCACAGCAGGTAGTGGGAGGTTAATCCCAGGAGAATGCAGGCTCAATCTCCCCCGCCTCCGGCCTGCACTCGAGGCCTCCGCATCCCATGCTGTGTAATGGACGACCGCAACAGTGAGGCCTGTGGCTGACACCTGCCACGGTTTTTAGGAGGAGGTAGGGACCCAGTACATTATACTGTATTAACACCGGAGAACAGAACCAGAGTTGACCACTCTGTCTCAACACAATGATTCTGGTCTGCTCTGGGCCAGTGGATCAGAGAGTGCGAGAGTGTAAATCCTGGAGTTCTTTTCCAACAATGTGATGTCTGGCTTAAATGACTGGTTATCAATGGTAACCTTTCCTAGACAATCTACTGTAAATGTCAAAACACCATCCAGGCTCAAATGTTTTGTTTATATTTACAATAGCATTAAGGGGTCACTGCTTAAAGTATAAAGACCAAGCTAGCTTGTACCTTTTCCTATGCAAACTTCTAATAAAGTCTTCAATCAATCAGACTTCCAACATATTTTAGGCGAAATATGTACCAACGAGCCTTAGGTTTACCACAACGTACATTTTGAAAATGTGTTTTGATATACATTTAGTCTGTACAGTCAGTGATAAATTATTTCAGATGGCAGAATATGCATCTGTTTTTCCCTGGAGTCTCTCTTGCATATCTGTGTGTAATTAATGTGGATTTTGACAGATGGAGAGAAAAAAAAAATTCCCTGTAAGAGAGAGAAGGGTACATGCCACAATGTGTGAAGTGCAAGCATGGAGGGAGCCTCTTGTATTTTTTGCCGTCCGTGCCAGCTGGACTAGCCAGATTCTTACAGGTACTCTAAATATATGCATAAAACATTGAAATTCGATGCCCACTATAAGTAGTCTATATTTTGCTTGTTTCTACAGTTGAAAATAAAGCCAAATGTTTTAACCACTTACCATAAGCCCCATTATATGCTTTGGTATTTTTTCAAAAATACCAAAAATAGCCAACAAGCTCAGAACTTGTTGCATTGCCATGTGCTTTGAGTTGTAGGTTTGAATATTTTGGGAAGTTTTAATCTATAATGACATGCTTAACAAGTCGTTAATGTCAATGTTATGCTATTTGAGATATAAATCCTTATCCTTAATACAGTGAATCCTCATCCGTGGTAAGTTTTGTGAATTATCCAATAAACTGTTATAGATTTAGACATTAAATATGACTTGGAGTTATATCTAATTTAGAATCCTTAAATTATGTGTGTGTGTGTGTGTGTGTGTGTGTGTGTGTGTGTGTGTGTGTGTGTGTGTGTGTGTGTGTGCGTGCGTGCGTGCGTGCGTGCGTGCGTGCGTGCGTGCGTGCGTGCGTGCGTGCGTGCGTGCGTGCGTGCGTGCGTGCGTGCGTGCGTGCGTGCGTGCGTGCGTGCGTGCGTGCGTGCGTAAGTTGTGCTATTTCTGAATGTATTGGGGCCCTGACTTAAATATTAGTGTAACTACATTATCACACTGACTTTGCCCAGTAGCAATCCTGTACAAATGAGGATTACAACTCTGGAGAAGGCAACAGGTCATGGTTGGTAAGCTGCCCAGGGGGGTCACTGATATAGAGTCACTTTTGACAGGCTGTGGAGGAGGCTCTATTGTTGTTGGTGTGTCTAGATATTACTTGGAGGCACTATCACTGAGACTACAGTATTATCCTATTATTAGGCTTAGTTGTTTACGCTTGTTACTGCTTGTCAGGTAGGCCAAGAATCCTTCTCGGGAAAAATACATGTCTACCGCTTTATCGCTTTCAAGTACATCGGCTTAGGATATATATATATATATATATATATATATTTTGGGGGTATTTTAAGAATCTCTTGATAGGACGCAGCAACAGAATTTTGAGCAAGGTTTACGTCTGTGTGAACATTTGATACTAATGTGTTTCTGAGCTGCAAATAGTGTTGTTTGGCAGACATTGTATAGGCACATGAGAAATGCTGCATGTGTTTTCCACAAACGCATGTTAAGGCCAAATATGACCATGTGCTTGTTTAAGTTGAAATTACATATACAGCCTGCAGTCTTTGTGGATTGAAATAGCCTCAATTCATATCTCTGTTTGTAGAGGAAGTGAACAAAAAGGGGGGAAAAAAAGGAAAAACAAGCTCATCATATGGTCTGGCAGATTTTGGGCAGACAACCAGGAATGACAAATGTGCTCTCGCAATAATTCAATCTGCTCTCATAATTCTCTAACTTTTAGGAGCAGACAGAACGGAATATTTCCTGCAATTAAGCCGCCAAGTTACCGTCCAATAACTGTGATCAAGTGTTTAGTTAAGATGCTTCTTCTCTCGCTTTCTCCATCAACAGATTGAAGGGTATAATGATGCTGTTGAAATGGCAGGATGATGGCATTCACAAGAACTTAACATGATATCTGATCCAAAACATTGTCATTATATTCTTGTCACACTTATAACGTTATATTTGAGGAATTATATATCAGAGGGAGTGCTGTAGCATGGTTATTAGTGCGAGTGGGCCGCAGTTGTATGCTTACTCCAACAACCATGGCATATCATAGCCTTGTTTGTGTCAATGCCTTTATATACCACAATACTGTGTCATTTTAATGCGTGCCTTGTTTCATAGAGATTACAGGTTTTGTTTTTAATAACAAAATAACATTAACATTGACTTTGGGCTTTAGAATGTGTGTCAAGATTCCAGCAATCCTATGAATGGCAAACCCACCCGCTGGTAGTGTACAAACTGGATTTATGTAAGTCTAAATAAGTGGGTACAATGAGAAAGGTTACGTATTAGAAAATGAGTCAAAACGGTCTCTGTCTCGGAATGGAAATATAATACTTCAATGGTGCACATGTAGTGAAGGTCTGAGAGTAGTTAGAGTAGATAACTGGTCTGGCTGCAGTGCCTCAACACAGTGTGATGCATTAACACTAATAGCATAGAGCTCCCAGTGTAGTTCTACATTTAGGACATGACCTTGACTAGGTACTTGTTTAATTACAGTAACATAGTCATTGTCATACTCTGGGCCAGTCAAAATACCTGGTCTGAAAAAATCGAACATTGTAATGTATTATCAATGGTATGTTTTTACTGTTTTCAGAAAAAGAAATATGTTTTGATGATGGTGGATCCAGACGCTCCCAGTCGTGCCAGTCCTACTCGTGCTCACTGGAGACACTGGTTGGTGGTGGACATAGAGGTAAGACACTTTATTAGTGCTATCACTTCCCTCTCACTGCTGAGACATGGATGTCACGTCTTACTGGATTAGAAATCCTATGATAGCTTTGGTAGTTTAAGTGCTGTCATGATTTTTCTGAAAAGTGTGCATTTTCATAACCTCTCGGCTGCATGTCTGCTGTTTACATCTGCACATGGGGACTATTGCAAAGGCTGGAAAATTATGAATGGTTTTTAAGCCTAACTTGGTGGGAAAAAAAGATGCCAATTTAAAAAATGCAGATTTTTCGTATCATGTGTATATCGTGTAATAAATGCCCGTGACAAAAGTGTGGGAGTAAATCGTTCTAAATGGCTGTGAAAGTTTGCGAGGCCCTGTCAGCAACAATTTCCCTCTGCCGACAAGAGCCTGGGACGACGTGTCAATGCAAGAGTGTGAGACTGCGATTGAGGAGAGCGGCAGGCAAGGCGCAGACTCGTTTCTCCCATAGAGTTGCCGGTCCCTCAGCTCCCCCTCCAGTGGAGAGATCTTGGCAGAGCGCTCTCCCTTCATCTGTTCCCCCAGGCAGACCAGCTCCCCCAATGATCCACACTTCTCCATATTTTACACCCCCGAAATGGGCACCGCTCCGATTCCCCTTATTTCCTCTTCATATTTTTGCTCCTTTTCATCCGTTCGTTTTTGTGTGTTTTCACTTTCTTGCATTCTAACGCCAAATGCGCGTTAAGTTGTTGATTGCCTCAAATATTTGGAGGTTTTGCAGACATCCTCTAATCCCCCAGGAACCCAGAGATCAACCCAGTAGATTAGGACTAGTGGTCGGAAAAAAACAAGCACACAAAAGACGCTGCTGCAACGTATTCCCGCTTCCCTTTTCATTCTATCTACAGTATAAGGCATAATCTTAACACTTACAAAATGCTGTATTGATTCAGAGATTCAAATGGGCTGTATCTATGTTTATTTTGGTAGAACCCACAGTGGGTAAAAAAGTGTTTCAGCTGTAAGAGTGCTTAAGAGAATCGCATTCCTGCTTGTTTTTCCTAAATTTGTGAACAGTTGCACTCAATGCACTGTATCGCTCACATACTCTGCTACCCGAGTGATATTTGGAGAAATTTAATTTACGTAGCAAAATTTTCATTTTGTAAAATTTTATTAGAAATCACACTTGCTTCTTCTTCACCCCCGTCCCTCCCCTTTTGTGTAGACCAGTGATCTTCAACGTTTTCAGGCCAAGGACCCCTTAGCTCTGAGAGAGATGAAGCAGGGACCCCCACTACTTATCGAATAAAATTGTGCTGCAGATGTACCTGGATTATTTCTTAAAACAGTTTAGACTTGACAACACTATCATCTGGGTAGGTTGGATTAATGTGTATCTTCATATATTTAACCACTTAACTGTCAATATCTACTAGTCTGCTCTTCTGTTCCCCTAATCCTCTGTGCCAAAAAAATTGCTGATCTACAAGCTCACAACGCCTCGCGCTGCGAGGCGTTGTGAGCTTGTAGATCTGCTATTTTTTGGCTAATGTTCCACTAAGATGCTAGGGTTCAAGTGATCAAACACGATCACAGAAAGATTTGGCGGACCCCCAGTAGTAACTCTGAGGACCCACTAGGGGCCCCGGACCCCCTGTTGAAGACCTCTGGTGTAGACTCATATGATCTGGCTGGCCACTTGACCAGCTGTTAATAAACAAATGTCTTTCAAGTGCTGAGACAGGCCACATCCTCTGCAGCAATTCAATTTCCTGTCACTTGTGTGGGCGTTGACCTGCATTGCCAGTGTAGCGATTGGCCAATGTGACAGGATGCTTTTCTGATGGTTGCCGGTGGTTGGTCAGGGGGTTAATGAGCCTTTTGAGTGATGCCAACCCTTAGTGGGAGGTGTTTAATTGCCCAAGAATGGCTGGGTGGCATCACATAACCTCCTTTTGTCTTTTTTCAGGTGTCCATGTGAATGTAGCTCAATACCTTTGGGACTTTTAACAGCAACATGATACTGTACACAGTCTAAATGACTGTTTAGACATTTCTTTTGGCTTTAGTTTTCTTTGTCTTTGAGCAAACATGATATCAGTAAGAAAACTAATAAATAGTTTACATTTTGCTTTATCCCAAAACTAAAACTCTAAGCTGATTAAATAATGAAGTACATTTTCTATAATGTGTTTGAAATTACAGATCGTTTGGTCAATCTGAAGAAGTATTTCTTGATAGAAAGCAAAAGGTCAATATATTAATGTCAACTGGATCAGCATTTAGATTCTCAATAGACAAACCATAGGAGCTTAACATCCATACACATTCATATATAATCATTAATCCAAGGGCACTAAGGGTTGCTTTGGATTGCAGATGTTGACATAATTAGTGTGCATTTTTTATCCTTAGCCACAGTTTTGAAGGTAAAAGGCAGTTCCAGCATAGAGCAAAGGCTGCGTTCTACAACAGATTTACACTGAACCCTCAACAGAGATCTCATAAGGGCTTGATATAGTTTGTTGTGTGCGGTGTCGTACACCAATAATAGCGGCTCTACAAGCTCACAATGCGTTACGCTGGGACGCAATGTGAGCTTGTAGATTTGTTCTTTTTATTACGACACCAGTGTGCAACTGAGTATAAATCCGGCTTTAGAGAGGGCATGGTAACAGAACAAGGACACAGCTATTGTTTGACACAAGCTCACCTTGCTTTGAGCTGCATCATCTTTACTCTTAACAGGACCAATATAGTCTGTTCATTGTATGATATTTTATCCATGCCTAAAATCTACTTCAGTGCTTCAGAATTCCTGGGATTAAAAATACAGAAACAATGGATTGTACATCTGTATACTCTGTTGTCAGGTCACTGTATTTTCCCTAAAATGTCGATTTTAGAGAAGATGATAGTTGATGGTTGACACAGTATTAGGTTATATGGCTCATTTTGTTGTTGTAAGGTATAAATAAACCTTGTACCATTTCATTTTTTTTGTTTTTCCATAAATGAATGCCCTACTTTGTCGTGTCACTCGTGTGACAGTGTCATTCATGCAAAACTAGCGGAAATAGATGATCTACAAGCTTAGAACACATCGTGGTATGAGATTGCCAATTGCCATACAGTTATATTCATTTTCTTAGTTTTAGGAAGCCAGATCTGTCAAGAATGTTTCTTTAGTTTTCTATATCAGTGGCATCACAGAGCATCATTGCTCTGTACAACAAACACCAGTAGATGTTTATTATGTATTATGTTATTATATAATTTCCCTTATTCAACACAGTCCAATTTCTATTAATACTATTAATGTCTGATCTGTGCATCTTTAGGGCATTTGCCCATTAAACCCCCCCCCCCCCCCCCCCCTTCCCACACAATGACAGAAACCGTCATTTAGACTGTCTGCAACTCTCTGTGTGTTTTGCATCAATTATAGACAATTACCAAAATAACCATCAACAGATTGCTGTATCGCTCTCAAAGTTGGAGTCCAGATTGTGAGTGTCTCCCTCCCTCCCTCTGCCCTCCTTGTGTCTGAATCAATGCAGATGTTCTGGTGTGGTCTCTCTGCGATAATTACTGTAACAAGCAAATCATTAGTATCTGAATAGAGTAAGTGTATATAAATAAAGTGCAGAGTCTTACTTTTCCTTATTACCGGTAATACTTATTCTAGAGTTCATTCTCATTTATTCCTGGATAGCTGTTCTTGGTACTGTAAATAAACAGGGTTCCCACGGTCATGAAATCCCTGGAAATATTTTGAAATTAGAAAAATATTTATCCAGTACTGGAAAAGTTTTGGAATTTATCAAGGGTCCTGGTCGGGTCCTGGAAAAAATAGCTATGCATTGTCTTTGATTATTGATCTTATCAATACCTCTGAAATGACAAATTAAACATGGGCCAAATAGTCAAATATTAGAGGCAGTGTTGCGAGGCGCTGTGAGCATGTAGATCTGCTATTTTCACAATAGAACCGTGTTCTAAATTCCTCAACTCTTAGTGCTTGTCAGGGTGGGGGGGACCCCAGTTAAAACATAATTATTTCGGGGGACACGGCCTGCAGGTTGAGAACCACTGGCATACACTACCTGTCTTTGGGCATTCTGTTATTGAGCTGAATTATTGTTATATAGTCCTGGAAATTGGGTTAAATATTCTGGAAAAGTTTTGGAAAAGTTTTGGAAATTAATTGGTAAAAATGTGTGGGAACCCTGAATAAAAGGAAGTAACAAGTAACTCCTGAGATGCTACAGTATACATCCAGTATATTCACTGATAAATTCATGGATAGACTGCATGTATGTTAAGAGGGGGCCAGCAGCTCAGTATTGAATTAAATTATTATTTATATACATTGTTTTGGTTCTAACCCTAACCCTCTGGGGATGAGTAAGGCTTATCTTATTTGACTATATCTTATCTTCAATACCGTTTTAAGAAGAGACGGATGTGCATTTTACATGCCGTATTTTTTTACACGTTTAATACCATCCTATTTGATGGTCTGATACATGTGTGTCCCTGTTGAAGGTTAAAGGTTTCACACACTCCTTATGAATATTGTCAGTCTTTAATGCAAAAAGAGCTTTTCCCCCTACATTGTACTTGTGTGTAGGAAAAGTGAAAACCATGAGTTATCACATTTCTTCACGAGAGGAAGAAATTCAGTTCATCAATGTGATTAAATCGTAAATATACAATCTTATTGTATGTTTTTCAAATACATGTATGTCTTTACCACCAATAGAGTGTTCCGTTTTTTCCCTGCATTAGCACACTGAATTACAGCCACAGTATTAATACTACAGGTACATAAAAAGCGTGAGGTGGATATATTTAATTTTATTTAATGAAATATTGACACCAAACAAATATAATAAAGCTGCTCGATTGGTGTGCCTAACTTTTTCATTAATTAAGGATCTTTTTTAACAATCTTATTATTTGGAATGCTTCATAACATATAAAAGGTTAATGCATTATATTCTGATAGATTCTGATACTTACATTGCTCAGTAACAGGGGTCTCCCTATCTCTCCAGCTCCTTAATAAACAGAACATACATTTTCAGGTGCGTTGCAATTGTTCAGCCAATCAGGAGAGAGTACCCATTTATCAGCTTAAATGTCATAGTGTTACTGTTCCAATTTTGGCAGCTCATTTCTTGGTGTCATCACTTCAAAATGAATGTGTTTATCCTGGGATCCTGCAATTCTCTCTCCAGATTTTATAAATTTGGTATCCTGACCTAGGGGTGGGCGGTATGGAAAAATACAATATCACGATATTTCCCCAAGCTGTATTACGATACACGATTTTATCACGATTCTTTTTCACGTTGGTTTTTATGGTTATTTTTCAAGTTCCTGACAAAAACTAGACTCTATGGGTTCCTTTTGGGAGGTCTAAATTGAACTTTACAAGTATGTAACTCTGACAGTATACAAATGAAACCAAATGGACCCTTACGGGTCCATTTGGTTTCATTTGTATACTGTCAGAGTTAAGTGGAGACCTTGACATTTTAAAGTTTGAGAACTACTGATTTAGACCAAAATGCAGGTTTAAATTGAACTCGGACATGAATCTCTGTATTAACGATTAAACAGGATTTTTTTACAAGGCTCCCTCAATTGTATCACGATATATACGATACCTCTGAAAAGGCATATTGTGGAGACATTGTATCGTCTCAACGATAATTATCACCATATCGCCCACCCCTATCCTGACCTGAAAATGTGTTTTCTGTTTACCAAAGAGAGACAAAAGAGACTCCTGTTACTGAACAAACACTCTTTAGCCACAAGTATCATAATAGCTATATATTTAAGACTTATTTTAACAAAGATATATAACTTACCCTGTAGCCTCCCAACATTTTATTAAAATGTTTAGAGCATGTTGTGTTTTCTGAGAACTGGTGTGAAGTCATTTGTTTCCTATAGCATGTGTACAGTATACACATGAAAATAATAATAATAATAGTAATGAATCCAAATAATAATCCAGTAAATGATCCATTTGTAACTGAGATCATCATCAAATGTAAAACCCCTTTGGGTCCATTTGGTTACATTTGTACACTCTGAGTTAAAATAACTCTTAAGGATTTGACTGTACACTCCTAAGTTTTACAGATTTGCTTTAAGAAGGCCCACCGATTAGAAGCCATTGTTTACTTCCTCTCTCTGGGTATTGGATGGCCAGGTGGACAGCTCAGAGCACAGATAGATGTGCTCATGATTATGGTGCATGAGGGACATGCATGCTTTAGGATCCACGTATTTTGCAAACAGCTCCCGTGAGGGGCAGAGCCCATGTCCCTCTGTAGGTCAGGCACGTTCAAATAGTACGTTATTGTGGCTGCGTCAGACCAGCTGCTGTCCATTTGCAAACGCTGTGGCCCATAGAGATCTCCTGCTCCCACACCTGAATGTTATTATTTGTATATTCATCGATTTAATTTGATTCCGCTTTAGAAAAAAGAAAAGGAAAGAATCATTTACAGTAGTCTAGTATGACAGTGCACATGCAGTAGAGGCAGTTTGTCTCTGTTACTATTAAATGCAATCTGAGAAAGTCTCTCTCGCTATAGTCTCAAAAGTAATGAGTGCTGCACCTTAAAATGTGTTTTAGCAAAATAACCCCTTCCCCCCTTCCGTAATGCTAATAAACATACAGTACATAATGGCATTGTTCTTTATCCTGTAATTATCCCTACTGTTGCAGGTTATATTTAAGATTTTTCTTTCTTGACAGACAGCTGCCCCCATATGGAAGCCAAAAACAATTTCCCGGAGGCCAGGCGAGCCATAGCTAGCTCCGGTGTGAGAACAAAGAACCATTGGTATTATTCATAATTAAACTCTTATTGTGTACTCTGCTGAATATTTTCCATTCTTCTGCCTCTCTGCTGCTCACTACTCGTTCCCCCTCTCGATACTTTGCACCTCGTGCTGGGAACATCTGTCTGGCGTCAGCGCCGTGCCTGGCTGTGCAGATTGGAGCAGGTAGAGGAGCACATTGTAGCCCAGCTAATGATGAGAGTGTCTGCCCTCTCTCTTGGAGGAGACGCAAGCTGCTGCTTCACACTCGCTCACTCCACTCATACGCCCAGGGAAACAGATTTCCAAACATATGCAGTATGTTTTTAATCCAGTTTAATTCAGTTCCCAGCAAACACAAATAACCTTACGGGACATCCATATCTTATGACAAGGGGGTGGGCGCAAAGGAATTGAACAATTTTCCTTTTTAATGTGATTTTTTTTTTCTTCCTTTCCCTCCAAAGTTGCTAAACATGCTCATAACCCGGGTTAACAGTTTTCTTGTTTGTGGTTTCACAAACTTTTACACATTAAGTAGTACCTCCTGGCTGCAAGTGATAGGAAGCAAATTCATCCGACAGTTGGTGCACCTGTTGTCATCGTTTTCTTTTTTTACTTTAAGTGACAGCGTAAACATATTTTTGATTAGCATACAAGAACACATAAATGAGTATGATGGTGTAAGCATTCAATTGTAACATACTATACATATTGTGCCTATTTCAGTAGATACAGTCCAGAGTAATGCACACACATACAAAACAAATGTGATGGGTGCAGGATAAAGAATAATAAAGTTCAAGGAAAGAAAGAATGAACTGCATGCTGCTCTAAAAGCTCCCACAGTGCAATTCTTTTGGAGGTACAATGTTTTTAAACGCCAGGTCTTCATCAAGTACATCATGTACCTGATGCTGTTGGACAATTGGATAATTCTTATTTCAGTATGAAGGTAATTACAATTACAGCCACAATGCCATTTTGCTTAGTTATACCGTATTTAAAGCAATGCGTTGTTAGATGTTTGGGTTATTTCTATATATGTTTGTTCTTTAGAACACATCCCTTGGTGTTGGTCAACAATAGCCCCTTACATGCGAGCCCAGCTGGAGGTACTTAACATTGAGGGGATAAGCATCCTGCTGTCCACTGCAGCCAGACAAATGTCAGAGGTGCTAATACATGGAGTTCAATGTTAGGAAGTCATTCAGCCCTCGCAAAACATCACTAACTCCTTCCAACCACCCACCCATCCTTGTCCACTTTGGCGCGCTAGCTTTGTGTGAAATTCCGTTAACATTTTTATGAAGATTATTACATGTGCAAACATGTGGGATGTGTATTTGTGTGTGTTTCTGTGTCAGTGTCTGTGTGTGTGTGTATGTGTGTGTGTGTGTGTGTATGTGTGTGTGTGTGTGTGTGTGTGTGTGTGTGTGTGCGCGCACGTGTGCACGTGCACACGTGTGTGTGTTTGTGCACCGCGCTTGCCCGTCTGTTTCTGTGCAATAGTACTGTGTGTGTGTGTGTGTGTGTGTGTGTGTGTGTGCGTGTGTGCGTGTGTGCGTGCGTGCGTGCGTGCGTGCGTGCGTGCGTGCGTGCGTGCGTGCGCGTCTGTGTGCGCACACGTGCGCGTCTATGTGCGCACACATGCGCGGACGCGTGTGTGCGTGTGTGCCCGTCTGTGTCTGTGTCTGTGCAATAGTACAGTATGTGAAAGATTGAGAGTGGCCATCGGCGGCTGCTCTGCAAGTACAATCTGTCCAGCGAAATATAAATGTTGTACTGGAGTAATAATCCCAACCCTAGACCCTGTGTCAACGCTGGCTGCATCTCCAGTACATTGCGGCCCGTGAACTGCTTTGGCCTTTTGCAGAAACGCCCGTAATCGTGCTGTGGCCCCTATCAGCAGCTCGCTCGCAGTTTATTAACAAACAGGTTCTTCTTCAGTGTGGGCTGATGCTTTCACTGTTCTCTGCCACCTAAAGGGAGAATTACATAAGAATCCTCCGCTCAGTTGTCAGCTCCCATCCACACAGTCCACACACACACACACACACACACACACACACACACACACACACACACACACACACACACACAAACACAATCCTCTGTTGTCGATAACCTCCAAAGCCTTTTGCTATCGCTATAACAGCTGACCTGCAATGCCTGCTGTGGTTTTTGTAGCAAAAATACTGAGGAGGTTTCTCTGCATATAACGAACACTTCTTATTTAGATCATTGGTAAAGTCACGAGTGTTCGGCTGGAATAATTGTGCGTAGAAAGTTTCACACAGTGCCTATGCTTATTTTAAGATACATTTCAGTGCATTGAATTTTTCTGTCGGCCTGTATGAAACTGACGTTCGACTTGCACATTTGACAGAATTGATCTTGTACTTTGTGTCAGCCTTGTAATGTGTGAGTGTGTTATCTTAATTTTCACCCTGCACATTGTCCTGGATGTATCACAGTTACTCTCCAAGAAAACAAGGACAGCCCTGAAAGCCTCCTCTAATCCAGTCTGTCATACAGTATAGAGACCATTAAAAAAGAACCGATTGGACCCTCTCCATGCAAACGCACTTTAAAAACCGGTAGCTACACACATTAAGGCGCTTCTTTTAATATGTGCCCCCTTTCTTCACACCCACGACCATTGTGCATAAAATCCTGTTTTTTCTTGAAAAGATTTCTAGTCGCAGCCGCAGACAATGTTCCCCCACACAAGCTGTCGTCTTTGTCATCCCCCCACCACCCCCCCACCCCGCTTCCCGCTCACCACCTCTCTCCCAGTCAGTAAAGCAGGATATTTGGCAGTCGTCCGTAGCCTATATGCGAACTCTGTACTGTTGTCAGAGCAGAGGACAGGTGGGGGTGTCACTGGAGTGTGCCTACTGTACCTGTTCACTTGTAAACTCGTCGATCTTGACTCGAGCCCGACCGATATATTGGCTTGGCTGATATATTGGCCACTATTTGACTCTTTTGATGACATCGGCATCGTAATTATGCAGCCCTTGTGTCCTAATTTTTTACAACTTTCAACCTGGTGTCCTAAAAAAAAAGAATCGCAATGCATAGCAGTGTGTCTTGTTGTGAGCTTGTAGATTGGCTGTTTTTGAAAGAAAAACAACAAATTGTATACGAATGAATAAAATAAAATGCCATTAAAATAAAATAAAAAGTCTATATATCATTTAACATCTGTAATCTATGGTCTAGGTCTTTCCAAAATCAGGATCGGCAGCGGACCCAAACGATCTGGTATCGGTCAGGCCCTAATCTTTATGGAAATTGAGAGAAAGGGAAAAGTGGGGGGCAGGGAACACAGGGAGAATGAGGGAGGGTGGCTAAGTGAATGAATGGCAGAAATAGAGGGGGGGCTGCTGGGATCGTGGCGGTGGAAAACCTTTCCACCGAGGGTTAGCGCTGGGTCTCTGTTTAGGGCATGTTGAAGGGGCGGGAAGCCTGCTGATAAAAACAACTCACTAACAATTACACCAGCCTAAAATAGCCCTCGCTTAAATATATAGTCTGCTCGCCAGTTAATTGCACACAAAAACAAAAGACTTCTCAATAGGCCTCCTGTAGCCAATGTATTTCCAGGTATTTGGGCAGGATAATTAAGCATGATTTATATATGAACACAAAATTGGTATATATTACCTTGTGAAACCCAATATATTGATTATCCCTGTTTTAGTTGTGAAGTTGCCAACTTGAATTTAAGTAAAAAATAGCGCAGATAACAATTTTATTTTGAACAGGCAATTAGAACCATTAACATCTCAATATATGTTTGTGATACTAACAACATCATTTTAGTCTGTTACAAGTTATGATTCCCTGTTGTATGGTTAATAGCCTGCCCATCATTATTAGAGTAAGTGCTATCACTTTGGAAAGATATAGGCTTGTTAAAATAATAAAACAGACTTCAACCAACCGTTGGAAAATACAATTGTCAGTGTTTGATGATGATGATGATGATGTTGACGACGATCATTTTCTATTTTTGAGAGCAGTGGCAACAACACAGTGGTAACAAAATCGTTTTCAGGAAGTGATGCTTTTGGCAGCTACAAACTGACTCAATATCTGTGAAAGGGGACTGTCTCAGATTTTCTACTTGTGTAAAAGTATCAATACCAAACTATCTTGTATTCAGAATTTACTTTAGTAAAAGGACAAAAGTATAGGCATCAAAATGTACCAGTACTTAAAGTACCAAAGAATGTAACTACTCAATCATTATGTTGAATGTTCCATTTGAAGTTTTCAAAATGTATAACAATCTTTTGAAAAAAGCAGATCTAAAAAGTAAAAGAAATACCTCAGAATTGTACTTAAGTACTTGAGTAAATGTAATGTTTACTTTCCACCACTGGTGAAAGAGGACAGGGTGGATCATCTGAGCTCGAGGTATGACACTTGCTGCATATTATTCAAAGACCTTTCTTTGGATTTTGTTCAACTCGATGTTTATTGTTATAGTTTAGGCCTAAACAACGGTAAAAATCTACTCAGACCTCTGATCTGTACTATTGACCACTCTCATAGCCACAAGCTTTGTTGCGCTGTGGTATTTTTATGCTACAGTTGGTGAGAAACCTGTTTACATTCCAGGGTCTGCTGTATGGTTCACTTCTCTGCTACAGCAGAGTCAGACTCCAAAGCACACTGTATAGATTTCCTTCAGCTGATGAAATTAAAAAGACAGCAATGTGTGTGTGCTGTGCCTTCCAGCAACGCGATTTGCCTGCGAGTTCACGATACGGGTTGAGAGGGGAGTTCCTTTGGGGGGGATTAAATAGCTCCCTCTCTTCCTTCCCTCCTCCCCTGCCCTCCGTACTTGCAGAACACAAACAGCTTGCAGGGCTGTGCAGTACTTGTACAACGTGTTTGCCACTGTGGCGCTCTCAGGTAACAATAAGCCAAGGTCAAAGGTTAAGAGGGATTGTAGAGCTCTAGAATCTTGTGTGTTCCTCTGGCAAAGAAGAGTGTACATGCAGGCATAAGAAAGAAACGATGTGCATAGTGTTGCTGCTGCATGGGAGAGGGAGAAAGAGAAAGAGAGAGAGAGAGGGCTTGGTTGTCTTGGCTCAGAGTCGAGGGAGGGGATATCAGAAAAGGAAAAAAGACCATATCTCTGCCCCCGTCAGCCTCTTTGAATGGTAAGGCGATAATCCATTTAATCTCTTAACCCGTTTAAAACGGGTACACATAGCGTATTATTATTTTATGCTTTAACTATTGGAAAACAGCAGATATACAAGCTCACAGCTTGTATATCTGAGAGCTTGTAGATCTGCTATTTTTGAAAAAATAGTGGAAATTTGAATTTTGACACGATTCTATAAGTGTCTTTTGAATCCTTCTAAGGTTTTTTGAAAAAACTATGTTTCTATGTCAGCAATCTGGTTCTAGCCATCGTCAAAGAAAAGGTCCTTTTCACTTAACTGGAGCTCAGTTAGTCTGCTCTTGAGAGACTACTATGTCAGTGGTTCTCAAACCTTTTCATTTGAAGGACCCCCAAAATTATATTTATTTGGCCACGGACCCCCATCTCAAAATATCTAGTTCCAGGGACCACCCAGAAGCAAAATCTGAGTTACAAACGTTCGCTTTGAAAATACATATATTCAAAGATTTGCACACATTTTTACCACTTTTTCAAAAATAGCAGATCTGCAAGCTCGCAGCGCGGCGCCGCGCTGTGAGCTTGTAGATCTGCTATTTTTTAATAGTTAAAGCATCCAATCATTTTAGGCCTAAATGGGTTTTAATCATGCACCGCTGTATCCATATACCTGGACCTGTGCCTAAACCCTTGTCCTGATCAGACATATCATGGCCATCTTTTCTGATGTTAGCTCCTCATGTATATTGTAACCTACAGCAGGGGCGTCAATTGGGTATGGCAGGGGTATGCAGCTGCCATACCGGCTGGGGGGAAGATAAAAGTTAGTTCTAAATATAAATCCATGAATGTCTCTTTGTCTATCTGTGCTGGTTATTATGTTGTTAAATGTACAGTAAAATAACTACAAATGCAACATTTAACAAAATATGGTCACTTTAACACAGTATTATAATTATATTCTCCACACTTGTATTCTCCCCATCTTGACAAAATGGTATATTCCCAGTTTCCGCAGGTCAGCTGCACAGGTGCAATTCATTATTGTTAATTGTGGCACGTTTACTAACTTGCCAAGTTTAGCTGCACTTGAACAACCGCTCCAGGCTGCCATATCCAGCACAAGAAACCGTAGAAACGGGGGGAGAAGTAAAATGTACTTCTTAAAATAAATGTATCATGCCTGTTGCTAAGGTATGGCAACATGACTGGTGTCTTGCACGCGCGCCTTCGCGCGCGTGCAAGACACCAGTCATGTTGCCATACCTTAGCTTTTTCTGAGCTGACGCCACTGACCTACAGAGTAATTCAGTTCATCCGCAGGTCCGCTGTACCCGCTGTTCTCCAGCGGTACGTATATTGCACCCTCGATGCCCTGGTAAAATGAAACCGGGACTCAGCAGCATGCGAAATGGAATGTGGAAATATGTAGATTTCAAAAACGCAGCTTTTAAAAATCCCTCATTCACACAAATGTATTCAGAGGAGAGCTATAGTGGTTTCATAACGCGCAGTAGCCCTACTGTACATTTTTGCACAATATGTTTTTCCACAAAAGTAGGAATTAATAATGAAGATGCTTTTTGGCCTGAAAATTGCTATTCAAACAATTATGTACTTAGTTTCTTCCAACAAATGCATTCCACGTTATTGTTTTGCCTCGTCGCAAAGCACCCAAAAGACTAAAACCTTTCATTCCAGCAAAGGCCGCTATTGGTCACCGTCAATAAAAGCATAAAAGCATTTATTTCCCACGTTTGTCAAATTAACAGCGTACTCCATCTCCCATAGGAATCGTAAGGTTCATTAACCTTTCTGTGAAGTGGGACAGGTTTCCAGCAGTTACCATAACCTCTGTCCTGCACCTACCTCAATTATAATAGAAGAATTAAACATCCAGTGATTCAAAACAGTAATGCTGCCTCTTAAATCCCTTTGTACCAGCTCTCAGCTGTTAATGACTACAGACACTGAATGAACCATACAGTTATCAACAGATACAACCATGTGCCAGAAGCAAATCAAACAGCTCCTCTTACCTGTTATTATGTCCATACATTAACTATTTTTGCTTGATGGTTGTTGCTGTTTTCTATTTTATTTGCTGAATTATTCTCCAGCTTCCCAATAATCAAGTCATGTATTGCCAGTGTTTTTCTGAGAATGCACTGGCACGAGTTAGTACTAGATAACACATCAGCTGGTTTTGTTGTGAAAAATGAAAACGGTTATACACGTTTAAGTATGAAACTGGGTCACGCATGAGACTTTATTTACATGCTAGTTATACTGTTGCTGTTAGTTTGTTATCAACTAACCTCGCCTACCAGGCTTTCTGGGGGAAAGCCTGGTGTTCGTTCACAACAGGCCGTTTGGTTTCCACCTAAAGCGCGGAAACCACTAGAAGAAGCGGCGTCGCTTTGATTTGGTTCCCCCCGTTTGTTTCTCCAATCCCTATTAAAATGCTCGAGTAGCCTAGTGTAGTCTTGCCCGTCGCTAACAGTTGGACTAAAAGATGCATATACCAAACACATTTTTCAAAAGCAAAACTACTCCGCATCAAGGAGTTTATTAGGTAGGCCCTAAAAGTATGTCCTTGAGCGCAGGGGAATATTTTGGGTTAAAACTGAATCCGGTTTGATCTTTCCGGCAAATTGTAGTCCTTTGAGTACTACAACATGACATATTGTGGTTTCCGCTCCAGACCGGTTACAACCCCCAAAAAGTGAAGTTATCCCAGACTGGGCACCTCAGGGGTCCTTGAGGGGATGGCAGGCGGTCCCCATCTAAATGCTTGATAGTTAAGAACCAATTGTACCCTTATGGGTCTGTAACCTCAGACGGGTGGCTGGTATCTCCCTTAGAGATAGGGTGAGAAGTTCAGTCACCCGAGAGAGACTTGGAGTAGAACCGCTGCTCCTACACTTGGAAAGGAGTCAGCTTACTTGGTTCGGGCATCTAATGCCTCCCGAGCGCCTTCCTAGGAAGGTCCTCGATGCGCGTCCCACTGGGAGGAGACCCCGTGGCAGACCAAAGACCAGATGGAGGGATTATATCTCCAAACTGGCTTGGGAACGCCTCGGTATACTCCCTGAGGGAGTGGAGGAAGTTGCTCGGGATAAGGAAATCTGGAGGTCTCAGTTGGAACTGTTACCCTCGCGACCCGATTCCGGATAAGCGGTTGAAGATGGATGGATGGATGGGTCTGTAACTCAAGAAACAAATGTGTTTGTTCAATTAACACTGGATCGGGGTCTAAAATACAAAATCTTATCAAATGGGGGTATGTGGCCTAAAATGCATTACAAACCGGGGATCCTTGAAATTAAAAAGGTTGAGAAACAATGTATTTTTGGTGTGTTCTCTTCCCCACATAACAGTCAATGCATTGACTAGAATTGACTGTTATGTGCAGTTTTTTGTTTGGCACTGTTTGTTAAGTTGTGCTTTGAGTATAGCTTTTTGGAGCTGTGTGAAGCACAGGCTCCCTATACGTGGCCGTGTGGGTGTGTCTGTGTGTCTGTGTGTGTGTATGTAGCCTGAACTTCCTAAACTTCGGCACGCCACTAGTCCCACAGTTTTGCCACCACACACTCGCGCCATATGTCAAATCGACCGGCTTACTCGGGAATCATGGGCTATTACTTTTCTAAGAGAAAGGTTCTATAGTTTAATTGATATTAATTTATTAGTGAATTAATTTTCCCCATTGACTTATAATGGGAATCGCAAAAACTCACATTCAATTATTTGTCTCTCGCAAACCATAGGGGCTAGAGTTTCAAGACTTGGAGAGGAGGTTCATAATGATTTCAAGGATTAAATAAAAAATAATTGTGTCATTTGGCCGCATGGTGGCGCCATAACACCCCACTTTACGTTTTGGCCTGTAACTCTTGAACCGTAGGTCGGAAAATTAAAAATATTTTTTCCCTGGATTCCTTGGGTCATGACGCATCTCCCCATATAGGCCACGCCCATTTGCGCCATGATAGATTTTCCGCCATCTTGAATTTTCTCACTTTTTGCTCCTTTTCCTACATATTTTCTTCAAATGTCACAAAAATCGGTACACATGATCCACACACACACACACACACACACACACACACACACACACAGCTCCACTTCACACGGGTGTGATTTTTTGTTTGTGTGTGTGTGACGTGTCACTTATGACTGAGCGTTGAATGTTTCGTGGTCACTTTATGTATATATTAGGGCTGGGATGCGATTACAAATTTTAATCTAATTAATTACAGGCTCTGTGATTAATTAATCGCAATTAATCGCATTTTAATCGCACAACGATATTGAATGGAGTGAATCAACGAGTGAGTTTTTTAAAACTAAATTTCGCATTCCACTGGGCCAAGCAAAGCGCTCTAATCGGCTTCTGTGGTGCAAAAACTAAGTGTGATTAAAATGAGTAATTTTTTTTAATCGCGTTCATTTTCTGTAATTAATTAATCGCAATTAATCAGTTAAAGTCCCAGCCTTAGTATATATTCTTCTTTTTTGCAATAGCTTTTCGACACTTTATGTTTATATTCTTCTTTTTTGTGCTTACTCTTTGGACTGTACGCTACAGTACTCTTTTTTCTCTTTTCTTACTTCTTTGTAACTTGTAACCTTAAACTGCTGTGCTGCCTCTGGGCAACTGAATTTCCCCCGTGGGATAATAAAGGTATCTATCTATCTATCTATCTATCTATCTATCTTCTAGATAATATCACTTTTTGGGGCTTATTTTCGTACACCTGGTTGCTTATTTCTCTCGCAAAGTCTGGCAACACGGACTTTCATACCGCGACTATAGACGGGTTTCTGGTCCACGTTACACTGATAAAACTAGATGCGTGCGCAGGGTCCGTACCAAAATTAGCCAATGAAACCAGCGCTTCCCAAAACAACAGGTTTGGGGATTGGACGGAATTGATTACATGATACAGTCAGCTGTGCATTTAGTCTCAATGTTTGTAAACAAGAAACCTGTCTATGGTTTAGTGAAAACGATGTATTTTATGGCTATGCCAGCATTTTTGCTCATGTGAAAACACCCAAAAAACGAAACTCCCGGCAAGTTGAAAATGATTATGCTAATTATTTTGCAGGAAAAAATCCGGAACTGTAGTGAAAACATGCCTTATGTTAGCATTTCTTTTCCTGTTGAAACTAGTGACCATGTTGTACTGTCCCTAATTTGTGCCCCAGCAGCCAACAGTCACCTCCAAAGTCATTCAAGGATAGGATGACCTTGAACTAATTAAGTGTTCAATTACACGCCTGTTGATCTTTTCTAATGTTCCAATTACTAGATTACCAGATTAATTGTGTGGGCACAGAGTTCGTTCCCTTGTCCACCTACTCGCCCTCCCTTCATCATTATCATCATCCTCTCACACGTTTTCCCTTTGTCTGCTCCGCCGTGCCCTGCAGTGCCGATAGGTTTCAGGTTCCTTCCTCATTCGACTGTCACCGTTTATACTTCAAAGGTGATTTTAATTCTTTACCATTGACTCTTTAATAAGCCTAATCTTCCTCCTCCTCTTCTCCACCCCCTCACATCTCCAACATCTTTCCTCTGTGTTCATCAAAAACCCTACAAGTGTTAGGCAGTTTTTTTTATAGACGTACAGCTTCATTATAATCCACTCGTCCCTACGACTATGTGTACATGTGAAGTCTTAGGCCTGGATACGGCTGTAACCATGGAGTGGTGATGCCCTGTGTGTGTGTGTGTGTGTGTGTGTGTGTGTGTGTGTGTGTGTGTGTGTGTGTGTGTGTGTGTGTGTGTGTGTGTGTGTGTGTGTGTGTGTGTGTGTGTGTGTGTGTGTGTGTGTGTGAGTGTGTGTCCGCACATATTTGTGTGTGTGTGTGTGTGTGTGTGTGTGTGTGTGTGTGTGTGTGTGTGTGTGTGTGTGTGTGTGTGTGTGTGTGTGTGTGTGTGTGTGTGTGTGCGTGCGTGCGTGCGTGCGTGCGTGCGTGCGTGCGTGCGTGCGTGCGTGCGTGCGTGCGTGCGTGCGTGTATGTGTGTGTGTATGTGTGTATGAACGCGTGCGCACCCAGTGGACGCGCACGCACACACGTGTGTGTCTCCTGGTACTTTAGGCAAGCTCAGGTTGGGATTTTCCACTGCCACCCCCGTCAGTGGGAAGCCCTATATGGGGACATGTCGTCTCCTTGTTTGCTTGTTGTGCTGATGAAGCAGGGGGGGAGTGGGCAGCCTTGGTCAGGTTCCAGGATTCCCTCCAAATGAGTCAGCCAGCCCCCACTCTACAGACTGTTACCTTGGGAACTCAGACTGGGGCTTCCCTCAACAGCACTAAAGTACAGACTCATCAACACACACACACACACACACACACACACACACACACACACACACACACACACACACACACACACACACACACACACACACACACACACACACACACACACAGGCACTAATACATTCACGCTGCTGGAGCTCTAAGGGCCCTGGCTGCAAGGCCCTGGTTAGAGTGAATCAGCTTATCAATATCCTCTCACTTTAGCTCATATACTGCCCCGCTGCTCTATGGGAGCCAGTGGACTGTACGGCTAAGTCCACCGCCTTAACCCATATTTGTGCGGCTAATGTATGCAGATTAGACAGAATTGATGAGTGCGATAATGAGTTTGGGTGGGTAGTTTCTTAAGTCAGTGGTTTGAGTAATGGTATGATGGCCCTACTAATGAGCATGACCAAAGGACTGTAGTGTAGTTGGCTAGTGTCAGTGATGGCTGGAGTTCACTTAATAACTGGACTGTTTGTGTTTCTCTGACTCAGTTCATTACCACGGCCAAATGAGTTTCTTTATCTCAGCCATTAGCTGGGGCGTCACAAGGGGGGGGAAAGTGTGACGGAGTTACTAGGGCCCAAGGTGGAGGGGCCTTAATTATTTTATACTTTAGCTATTGAAAAATAGCAGATATACAAGCTCACAGAGCTGCAGCGTTGCGAGCTAGTAGATCTGCTATTTTTGAAAAGTCGTGAAAATGTGTGGAAATCTTTGAATATATGTACTTTTTAAACAAATATTTGTAACTAATATTTTTCTTCTGGGGGGTCCCTGGAACTAAATAGTTTTAGATGGAGGTCCGTGGCCAAATACATATCATTTTGGGGTTCCTTCATATGAAAATATTTGAGCACCACTGACATAGAAACATAGGTTTTTTTTTTAAAAACCTTAGAAGGATTTCAAATATTCAGACTCACTCGGTGCCGCGCTGTGAACTTGTATATCTGCTATTTTTCAATAGTTAATTCACACAATGTGAGTGAATCCTTGTACCCAGGGCCCAGAATGTGGTGTGACACCCCTGGCCATTAGGCCAGTAGGGAACTTGTTAAGTTAATTTGTTGATGCACTGGAGCAGATCTAGACGGACTCCCCCACTGCCCCTCACCCTGTCCTGCTGGAAACCATTCCACCAACCAAGTTCACATGATCACGTTTTGCCAAGAAGCAGTAAAATACCTCAGTGTCTATTTAACTCTGTACCCATGTACACTCACCTGTAAGGGTCCATTTGGATACATGTGTACACTCACATTAGGATTTTACTGTGTAGACTGCTTTATCAGCCAATGGCTGTTCAGTGAACTCAACCAGGCATTATGTATTCGAGTCACTAAAATGTTTTCCCCCCTCTGATTGTCCATTTAACATAGAGTGGTGTGTGTGTGTGTGTACCTATAGGGTGTAAGATAATAAAACTATACCGGTAATACAGATAATATTATAAAATAATACTATTCATTAAATGGTTTATAAAATGATATAACGTATAACAGTGTAAACGACCCAAATACCATAATGATCAAGCATTTCACTTTACTTAGAATAGAATAGATATAGAATAGAATAAAATAAATAAATAGTAGTAAGACGCCTCAGGGCGACAAGCGTGCCATGTCTTGGCCATCTGGCCAGTGATGTATATCGGACCAGTTACCCATATATGGGGACCAGGGTACCCATATATGGAGATCCAGGTACTGAATATGGAGATATGCTGTGAGAGCCCAAACATGCTTACTCAGTTATTCGTTATGTGAAAGTCCTATGATGTCTATGACATCTGACATCATACCCTTTTATGGCAATACATGGTCGGAGATCCCTGTCTGTAGAACCAGCCACACAGATATGGGCTGTCTTGGCCGTTCTGTCTTGGCCATATATGGATTCTGTTAGTGTGGTATGTTGCCGATGTGGCCTCCATATACTGTATGGGCATTCCCATATGAAGTCCTGTTAGATATGGGCTTAATATTGATGACATCAGGGAACTCCATATATGGGCATAAAAGGGATTTTGTTAGTGTGACATCACAGTGAAGCCAGCGCATGATGTCAGAGTGGCAAACCTATTCTGTTAGAGTGGTTCCCCTGACATCACAGTGACTCAGTGAGTGATGTTAGAGCATGATGTCAGAGCGGCAAACCCATAGACCGTAAAAAAAAGTGTAGGCTACATTTTGATACTTTGGAAAGCCTAAAGGTCATTCAAATCAGATACTTTGAACACTAACGAAGCATGTTTATAGTACATTCTAAGTATGCTTATTGTGTTGTACAGTATAAGCACAGGATTTGTAGAAAATGATACCATAAACTACGCAATTAAAATGGATTATTCTCTACTCCTATACAGCAGTTAATGATTTATGTTGATGTGAATATATATTGTACATTTTACATTTTTACTGGGCACTGAGTTCACTTGGGGGGGGGGGGTGGAGAAAAAGTAAACTGTGATGACATTCCTTATGAGACACAGTCTATTAATCCACAATAACCCTGCAAATGAATGGGCTGATTACTGAGGCGAGGATGAGGAGGAAGTCATTGGCTTGAGTGGAAGAGGAGCGAGCGGAGGAGGGGGGTGGTGGTGGTGGAGGGGGCTGGCTGTGGTTGTACACGTCCAGCCTCAGAATAGAGCTGTGAACACCATCTGTCATGCTCTCTCTCCCCGTCTGTTAGCCTGACTGCAAGTGAAAGGGAGAACGATGCTCTCAGAAATGCATTAGAAGGACGTGGGTGCTGATTGTCGTAGGTGTGGGTTTACAGGGTGCGTGAACGAAACGGTGGGGAGGGGGGAGGAGGGAGGGGGTTGCATTCAAGGAGGGGGCCGATGAGTAACTGTACTGCTGACAAAGGGAAGCACTCACCCACACAGGCAAGGAGCAGGTCGGTTGGGCAAGTCGGTATTCCTGATACCACCCCCTCCATCCAGGGCCTCTCCATCGGACAGCCACCCTGCCTCCTACCTGAGGATTCCTAGCAGAGCAGCTACAGCAGGGTTCCCCAATAGGTGGCCCGCGGGCCATTTGTGGCCCGCGGGAGGCTTTTATGCCTTTATTGATAGGATAGTAGACTGGGGGGGGGGGGGGGGGGAGAGAGATGGGGAGTGACACGTGGCAAAGGTCGTCCGGATCGGGAATCGAACTGGCACCGCCGCCAGGCATCCATGCCTATGTGGCAATGCCTAAGTGGTATGCGCCAGGACCTGTAGGCCAGCGGGCGCCCTAGCCATGCTCCTCTTGACACTCTTTTGACAGTGGAAGGTAAGCACCATGAACCTCAGTCAGCCAACCATAGGGAAAGAGAAACGAGCAGTGAGGACCCAGAATATACTACAGTATATCAGGCTGCACAGTGGTGCAGTGGTTAGTACTGTTGCCTCACAGCAAGAAGGTCCTGCTTTTGAACCCCGGCTGAGGTGGCCTTTCTGTGTGGCTCTCCCTGTGTTTGCATTTGGTTTCCTCCCACAACAAAGGTTAAAGGAGCTATAGTCAACTTTTTCTTGAAAAACGGATTCTAAATTAAAACTAATGTTCGAAAGTTTATGAAAAAAATATGCTTATAAAAAAATTTGTCAGGCTGACACTTTGTTTACATCCTATCAATCCATATAAAAGAATAGACTAGGATGTAAACAAAGTGTCAGCCTGACAATTGCCAAAATGATTATTTTATCATTATTTTACACTTTTTGTGGACATTTTTGAACAGAAACACATATATGATATATATACTGTATATGTATGAATCTTTTTATAAAATATTTTTGAAACATTATTTTTATTTTAGCATCCGTTTTTCAAGAAAACGTTGACTATAGCTCCTTTCTGTCAAATGACCTCCTTCTTGCTGTACAAGTGCCCCGACCAAGAGTCGCTATTGCAGTGACAGAGATCACCCTCCCCAACCTGATTCCTATATACGTATATGCAAACATAGCTACAGTAATTGTATTTGTTGGAGCGCCTGGCCAAGCCAGAGGCCCTGTAGAGCACTCGAACCCTAGTGTCCAAGGTGGTGGGCGAGTACTCCTATTTTGCAAAGCCTACTATTTGATGTAAAACCTGTAATTGAGAATTATTGATTATAACTTTGTATTTCTAAGGCATAAAGAGAGACTACAATCATTGATAGGGATGGCCTGTGTGTCAGTAGTGTATTTCCCCTCTATTGAACAACCATATGATGTCTAGAATGTCTTGCCTCGATGCTTTTGACTTTTCTAACCTTGCGCTCAGAGTAGCTTCTTATCTGATGATGTCATTGATCAAAGATTAGCTTCCATCAATGCCCTATGTGGCTCTTGAATCCCCCTTACAAAGCTGTCATGGATTTGCAATATGGAAACCTGCCCTGTGTTTCAAACAGCCATTACATGTACAACACATTGCACCTGACACTAATTATTAATAATACAGTTATTATACGTTATATGATATCAGCTGCAGTAATAGTGGAAATCACAATAATCAACATTTCAAAATTGTATGCAGCCTTAGTTGAATTTATTTGTGCATGAATTTGTTTGTGTAATGAAGTGCTTCCAGCCAGTCAGGTCAAATCAGACTTGCATCATTTAAATGTGAGTGTTCATATTGTGTAATTTCAGCTTTCGATATTTTCCATCTAATTCATTCAGCGTTTTGAGGAAGAATTTATATGGCTGCATATGTATAACCTTTATATGTTGAAGAGAAGAATTGATCCTCACACTGTCTCACAGCTCCCCATATAATTTTATTAAACAGCGGTATAAAAACACAACGTTTCGGCCTATCCGGCCTTCGTCAGGTGTTGTGTTTTCATACCGCTGTTTAATAAAATTATATGAGGAGCTGTGAGACAGTGTGCAGATCCATTATTCTCTCCAGTCTTCAAATTTGATCCAGCACCCGTCTCAGTTTTGTGGATGTGCGTGTATCTCCCGTCCCGACTGCTATAACTATCTAAAAAAAAAAAAAAAAAAAAAAAGATTACTAAATTTCCCCCTTGGGATAATAAAGGTATCTATCTATCTATCTATCTAACCTTTATATGTTAACATCACTTATAATACTTGTGCCACTGTCATGAGTGTTATTGTACTTCTCCCCATGATATCATGTATGTAAAGCATAATCATCAACACCTAGAATATTGTCTGGTCTCTTAATTGACTCATTGATTACTGGTTGATCAGAATTCCACGACATTTTCTATTTTAATCTGGTCTACAAATAATGAGATATTAGCTGTGACCTATTATTAAGAACATCTGAAACACGTTAACCCATTTAGGCCTAGAATTATTGAATGCTTTAACCAGTGAAAAATAGCAGATATACAAGCTCACTGCGAGCTTGTAGATCTGCTATTTTTGAAAAAGTTGTGAAAATGTGTGCAAATCTTTGAATATATGTATTTTCAAAGCGAACGTTTGTAACTCAAATTTTGCTTCTGGGGGGTCCCTGGAACTAAATATTTTGAGATGGGTGTCCGTGGCCAAATAAATATTATTTTGGGGAATCCTTCACATGAAAAGGTTTGAGAACCACTGACATAGTAGTCTCTCAAGAACAGACTAACTGAGCTCCAGTTGAAGTGAAAAGGACCTTTTCTTTGACGATGGCTAGCCAGATTGCTGACATAGAAACATAGGTTTTTCAAAAAACCTAATTCAAAAGACACTCATAGAATCGGGTCCAAATTCAAATTTTCACGACTTTTCAAAAATAGCAGATCTACAAGCTTGTGAGCTTGTATATCTGCTATTTTTCAATAGTTAAAGCATAAAATAATGATACACAATAATGTGTACCCGTTCCGGAGTTGGACCCGGTTTCCTGCTTTGCTGATATTTCTACCATAGAGTCTACAGTAATAGAGCCGCCTGCTTGCTCAGGTGATAAATTGAATCTTGACCATCAGGTCAAAATTCATGTCAGATCCAGTGTCTAGGTCAGACATGACCTTTGACACCATCTAAATGTCTCAATAGAAGAGCAAGAAGAGAAAATACAACCACCCCAATTGTATAATTTTATATTAACATACTCTACCATACAGACTGGACAAAAATATTATATGCATGTCAAATGTATTCATTAAAAAAAAAGTTAAATAGCGAGGCTTTAATGTTTCTGTAAAATCTGAGAAGTGAGGTGAAATGAAAGACAAAAAGTGAGACTTCAAACAGCAGGAAAAAAAAAACTGCTTTTTGATCAAACTTAAAATTGCTTAATTTTCACTCCCCCTCTTATTTGAAATACAGTTAACACAACCAAACCCTTTCATCCACCTGAAGGCCAAATTGTCTCACATTCCATGCAATGTTCCCATTAGCAGTTGGCCCACAGGGAGTCCCGCCTACCATGTGACAATCAAAATGTCCCAGTGAGAATGTCGTCCAGATGAGTGTGATCAAGTCCCCACAGAACCTCAGTGTCTCTGACCAGTTTCAACTGCTATTTCCTCCTTTGGAATGAAAAACAGGTAATCAAACATATCGATTTAACCACTTGAACCCCAGCATCCCTATTCTGGGGGGAACATTTCACCAAAAATAGTGTCGTACCTGAGCTTGTATGTGAGCTTGTATAGAAACACTGTGTCTCAGACCTACAGTACAATATCGTCACTGTCGAGTGTAAACCTTCTATGTCCAAAACTGTTCCTTTTTTTTCTTTTTCTTTTACAAAAAGTGTAAAATTGAAAAAATGGCTGATTTAGATTGTTGTGAGCTTGTAGACTGGCTATTTTCACTGCTAGTGGACACTCTTGTATGATGAAGTATAGAGCAAAAAAAAAATCAAACCTCGGTTCGAAGTGAAGCGGTGAACTTTTATTCTATGTGTTCTAGAGTTATGAACTCTGTGATCTATACATTCTTTATATTCTGAATGAATTAATGATTTTATCTGGAGGGCCGAATTGTCATGTGAAGCTTGACCAATCCTCAAAGTATCCAATCATCAGACCGGGACGGACACTACACACGTACGTCCGTCCGTCCGTCCGTCCGTACGTACGTACGTACGGACGGACGGACGGACGGACGGACGGACGGACGGACGGACGGGACAGATAAAACCTGTTCATTCTGAACTGAAATGGCCTGACATGGGACACACATTTTGCTTTTTGAAAAAGCCTATTCATTCTGGACTGATATTCTGGACGTACGGGACAGAAAAAACCTGTTCATTCTGGACTGGAGTGACCATATATGGACATGAGGTAACATACATTGTGTTTTAGAAAAAACCTGTTCATTCTGGACTGAGATGACCATATATGGACATTAAACACACATTTTGTTTTTGAAAAAACCTGTTCATTCTGGACTGAAATGACCATATATGGGCGTGGGACACACAAAGCCACTCATTGGAAGCGGTTTTCACCGCTTCAACCTGTTCATTCTGGACTGAAATGACCATATATGGGCGTGGGACACACAAAGCCACTCATTGGAAGCGGTTTTCACCGCTTCAAAAACATAGAAAGTAGAAAAATGGAGATGCAAGGTTTCCACCGACAGCAACCATATGTTACAGTACAGTATGTGCTTGAAATTCCACAATTGCATCGTTTGCAGGTCTTTTCACCCTGTACTGAAATAATGTTCAAAGGCCAGCGAGTTTCATTAGGACCGAGCGAGAGCAGAGCTTTAAGATGCGGTGAGAAATGTGAGTGCATGTGGAAGCTGAAATGTTGACTACCTGTTGCTATGGCGATGGGTTTGGATCCTGAAGGCTTTAGGACTCTGGTTATTCTAAATAAAGACTTTCTCGCTGATCCATGGATGCATGCAGCACAAGTACACAAGTATTTGAAACTAATCTTCACATTGTTATCAGTCTTTGAGCTCTGTTATGGTCTGATAACAGGAAGAGTTACTGTAAATTATATATTTTACTACCAGTAAGACTCCCTAATCGGGAGATAAGCGACCGTCAGGTCGCATGTACCAGGGGCAGAGGTTGTGGTTTGCCAGCCAAGGATTGTGTGTGCAAAGTTTGGCATGGATAACTTACTTACTTATGCCTCTCGCTCCTTTTCATGGAACATAGGCCGTTGATCACTGTCCGCCAGAGTTCTGGCTCGGACGTCTGCATCTTTGCCGCCCTGACTATCTATGACACTGCCTAAGTATGTGAAGGCTTCTACTTCCTCAAGTGCTGTTCTTTCCAGCGTCACTGGGTCCCTGTTTGTTATATTGGAGATAAGAGTTACGCCAAAAGTGTGACATGAAGTGACGGACAGACGGAGGGACTGACTGACAAACAGCCGGTAGAGGTTTTCGTAGTAACTGCGACCTGACGGTCGCAATTGCTACACTACACTCTTCATGCAAAGATATCATGTGCATCTGTATAAATATTAAATTATTAATTATTATCAAAGTTATACAGCACCAGTTGCGAAAGAAGACCCCCATTGACAAAAGTGCGCTCGTGCACACAGTGAAATTATCAGTGTTCATTTATCCATTTGCAAAACACTGGAGATTTTACCAATGTCGTCTCTGTATTTCACAGGCTGTTGATCTGCAATTAAAGCCCCTCCCCCTCCCCCCTCTAGTTGATAGAAACCTCCCCCTATTGTCCTACTCTATTTCAGTGGATCGCAACCTTTTTAATTTCAAGTACCCCCAGTTTTGATATGCATTAGGCCATTTGATATTATTTCTATCTCTGGGACCACAATCTACTCTTTAAAATTACCAATGAACTCAGAGTGTACAAATGTGGTTCCTAACTAACAATCATTTAGCTGGGGACCCCATGGAAGCTCCTCATGGATCCCACATTGAGAACTAGAAAAGTGTACTCCTCAGAGCACAGGTGTCTGCCAGGCCGGGTTGCCTACCCAGGGCCCGCAAACATTGGTCATTATAGCCACTTGGAATGGGATCTGAATTCAAAATGATCTAAATCAGGGGTTCTCAAACCTTTTTATTCTACGATCCTATATTATGAGGAGTCAAGTAACGGCTACTTGACTCCTCAGTCCTCTCCTCATACACACTCCACACTTGGTCGTGATGAACTCACTTTCTTTTTCTTGTTTTTACCGTTTCTTGATAACAAGTTTGAGAACCACTGATCTAAATGATACATCCTAATCACATGAAATTTGTAGAGTAGTAGCAAAAGGTGTGTTTTGAAGAAAATGCACTATGGCAGAAAATGCAATCTAGCACAAACAGGGCCTATAAATTAAAGAATATTCCACATCTTGATGACCTGACGATCGATTCTTTTTTTCTTTTTTCTTTTTTTTGCTTTGCACCCGAGTTTAGGTCGATAACTTCACAATCAAAGTGGGTGACAATGTAATAACAAGAAAAGACGAAATTACCTAGAGGCTAATCTTCCCAGTGAAGAAATTACTACTAAACTAAGGTAATCAAATAAATCTACCAACGAACATGTTTTTTACAGAGGATCTCCCCGCTGGTTGGAAATACATCGAAGGCTCTAGCAAGAGCAGTCATTCATCCCTACTTTGACCATATATGTTGTCCACGTATGATACCGCAACGCCTCAAAGGCCCTAAAAACAAGGCTCCAAACAGCCAAAAACAAACTAATTAGGCTACTGCTTAACCTTCCATCTCGGGCTCACCGTACCGTTAATCACTTTCTAAGCGTGGGGTGGCTCACGGTAGCTGACAGAGTACAGCATCTTCCAATGGGCATGGTGTACAAGATACACTACACCACTAAGATACCCATGTACATGACAAAATACTTCCGAAACTTCAAGAATGTTCACAATAACAACACCACCAGAGGCAGCTCCACAGATCACTTCCAACCCAGATTTGGCAAAAAAAGGGGTCAAATGCGTTCTCCTGCTATGCCACTAAAATGTGGAACGCCCTACCGATGTCCTTAAAGGAGTGTAAATCCCTACCTTCCTTTAAGACGGCACTGAAAAGCCACTTATAGCCAATCATGGTGGAATATATGATAAGTAGTTAGTTATTTGCGTGATGTTTGGCCAAAATTTGTAGGAGTAGCAAAAAGTTGACTCCTGGTGGTGCACATAACAGGCTGATGTGAAATAGTTGGTGCAGAGGTTCTGCTCTGGCCTCCAGGGAGTGTGTTTCACGTCGATCGGTCCAACGGTAACAGAGATTAGCTGCTCACAGACGGACGCACGCACGCACGCACACACACACACACACACACACACACACACACACACGGAGGACGGAGAGGGGGAAAACATAGTCTCGGCTACACTTTCGGCCTGGTGTAGACAACCAGTAGGCCTGTAGAGTTTACCCTTTGCATCTCTTAAGTGCTTTCTAGGGTTAGTGATGAGAAAGTGAAGCTGCATCATTTCTGTCAGGAAATGTAACATATTTCAGTTGTCCTCTATGATATTTCTTGCACTCTGTCATCATGAAATTGTAAAGTCAGAAACAATGGAAAGGGATGATATGGTGTCCTGTCCTATGTTGTCTGTTGTCCTGGGGAGCTGTCTTTTAGTGCTATACCTTTGGCACCCTGTAGGGGGAGCCTGCGTGTGGAGAAAAGAGGACATAGACTAGTAATTAGACCAAATGCAGTGGATGGGATGGGGACTTCCATTCTTATGTCAAGTGAGTTTTGGGCATTTTCACAGAAAACATATTTAGTCCTTTCCCTCCCACTCAAGGATGCAGTGTTAGTACAGTAAGCAATGGAGCCTATTAAGCAAACATTCTAGTGTGCTATTTGCAGTGAACTGCCTGACCATATGGTTCATGGGGATATTGAGAGTTTAACTTGACAAATATATCGTAGAGCATGTGCACGGATATTATGCTACTTTCATACCAGGCCTACATGATCCCTGTTTCTAGGCAACAGGAAGTTAATATACAATTAATAATAATATGGGAATTTGCTACCTGGGAATCCAATCACTGACTTAATTTGCCTGGGAATTGTCTTTGTCTCCAGATATTAAATATTGCAGATCCTTTACATAGCAAGCACTGACACATTTAAGCCACAATCTTTTGATAGGAGTCTGGCACACAGTGGGGTCTTAAGTCAAGCTTTGTGTAAGCCAGGCTATACAAGCATCTGGTGACAAATGATGGCCCTCTCCCAGTCATTGGCCTGGCCTCTCTATTTTACTATCACTCTGCATACTAGAATCCCTTAGCATGACAAATTATGATGAAGTCCACCCCAGTGGAATTGAATGCAGGGTTAGACCGGGAAAGAACTGCGGAGGGGGATAAAACGATTGAACATAGGAGTAGGACTGAGGGACCATTGGACCTAAATTTGTGCTCAGAGAATTTAGGGCTGTGGGAATTTTCAGCCGAGGGTATGGTGGGAAGGTGTAACTTGGAGTTTAGCAAACAGAGGAATCCTCAAAAGAGGTTTGGTCTAGCAATAAGGATCCAATTGTCTTTTCATGAATAGCAAAAAAATAAATCACTGTATTTGCTTTCATTTAAAAACAAGACTGAAAACAAGACTATGAAAGCCCCCACTTTACTAGTAGCCCTACTGCTCCCTACACCCAATCAGACCAAAGCACTTTGAACAAATGACAATTTCCATCTTTAAGCCTGATTTATACTTTGTACAACGTCCCACGCCAAAGGTAGTCGATCTACAAGAACACAATGTGATGTGATGCAATGCAACACGTGATATGTTCTGCTTGTAGAGCTGATATTTCAGCACGAGACTGTGTTGTACAACACAGTATACATTTGGCAGTAAAGCCCCATCCTCTCACTAGTGTGTGTATGTGTGTGCAATGTGTGTGCACCGTGCACAAATGCGTGCGTTTTAGACATCCTTTGAGCCCCACACTAGCAGTGCTAATAACTTTATAAGCGAAGGTCAAGTAAAGGTGGATCTGGACTGACTCAGTTGGAATCCTATTCTTTTTTTCTTTTCTTTTTTTCTCTATAATTTTTATCCCTATGTAATCCTGGTCTCTGCTCTCCCTCTGCCGCGCCTGGGGAGAAAATGGACTGACCTCATGCTTCCTTCAGTGCATGAGGAGTCCAAGTTGCTTCTTTTCACCTAACAGAGGGGATTTCCCCGGTTTGGGCATAGCGCGTGGAAGGAACACGTTATTCCAACCAGTTCCTTTCCCCTCCATCAGGCGCCCCGGCTGGCCAGGGGAAGGCATTATAGGGACCATTTTTTTTACTTAATTCCTTTTTAATCCTCAGTGGTGTCATTCTTCTGGGTTGTGTATTCGGTCCATTTCTCCAATTTTTCAAGAAACAACTCTTCCTGTATCCTGAGTCTATGCGTAAATCTCTCCATTACGTACATGTCCTCCACAATGCACAGCCACTGCTCACCAGTTGCGGAGTCACTTCTATACCACAGTCTCGTTATTGCTTTTTTGCTGGCTGCTAGTAGCACCTTGACCAGATACATGTCGTCTCCATGTGTGTTTTCCTGTGTCAATTTTCCTAGATATAATACCACACTCATCTCATCGCCACTTCAGCTCTAACTGACCCTGTTTCTGAACCAACAGGGTGAAGGACTACAGAGAGGAGAATTGAAAGGCACCACACTGTCTGGTAAGTACTGTAATACAGTGGTTCTCAACCTGTGGGTCGGGACCCCCAGGGGGGGTCCCCAAATTATTTTGAGGGGTCCCCAGATGATTAACTAAATGTGCAAAATTGTTTTCTCACTCAACGAAACCAACATAAAGTTTAAGTGTATAGAGGCATCTGCACATTTCTCAAGTTACAATTTGAGGACTTTTTAATACCTCTTAAATGACAAATTAAACATTGGCCAAATTGTCAAATATTAGAGGCAGAAATTGTGAAAATAGCCGATCTACATGCTCACAACGCCTCGCATTGCGAGGCGTTGTGAGGATGTAGATCAGCTATTTTCACAATAGAACCATGTTATACAAAATGTAATGCCTCAACTCTTAGTGCTCGTCAGGGTGGGGGGTCCCCAGTTAGAATATGATTATTTTGGGGGTCGCGGCCTGAAAAGGTTGAGTACCACTGCTGTAATATACATGGTATTGTGTTCTCATCAAATATGATATCTGCAATTCATGAATGTATATAAAAGGTATACAGTATACACACACACACACACACACACACACACACACACACACACACACACACACACACACACACACACACACACACACACACACACACACACACACACACACACATACACACACACACACACACACACACACACACACATATAGATACATCTAACTAGCTGTGGTTAAAACGCTTAAACAGATTTTCCTTTGTTTCTTCAATCAGAATATACCCGCCCAACCCCTCCTCAAAGGACCGGTTTTCATCGTTACCAGTTCCTGTTGTTTGAGCAGCCAGAGCGAAAACTGTTCCTCACCAGAGATGAGAAGTCATCACTGGGTAAGAAGTATATTCACTCACACCTTCACACACTGTTGTTGGCCACCATGTAATAATCGGTGTCTGTGTCTGTGATACGTACACAGTAACAATCAACACAACAGACAACAGTTTGTTGTTGTATTAATCAGTTGACCATGCCATGCAATGCCATACGTAACCTTGCTGGATACTTGATCCATAAGACAAAATTCCAGGCACTTAACATAGCGTAGGCCTAGGGCACGGTTATGCTAGAAAGTATACATTAGCCTTATGGTCAGCTTGAAGTAGTATGATTTGATCTTTTTGTTCATGTGTCCATAAATAATTATGAGGGCTTTTTTTCCCCCCCAGTTTTTTCGATTCATGTTTTGAGTTTCTGAAGCCCATTCTCATAGCGGTTGCACTCTATAAATCTATTTAATCCTAATTTATACTCCGTCGTACAATGGTGGCAGACAAGAAGTGATTTCACATTGAAGCTTTAATGATGTTAGTGAGTCAATCTATTGCAACACTGATACGCAGGGTCAGACTCAAGTATCGTCAGGCTCCCACGCACGTTGTTATCCCCTCTACCCAAACATAAAATCTACTTCTACCATGTTATCACACATGACTACAGTATATTTAATTTTCACCACATTTGGACACTTTTCATTCTGAATATTACCACATACATTACTGGAATTGCTATACTCAAGATCTCAAGGTCTCACAAAATACGACCATGTTTTCTGTTTTGTTTTGTTATTTGTTTCGTTATCAGGTTTTCCCATTTTCGTGTGTCTGGAAATGCTCATGAGATTGGTCAGGGGTCTTCAACAGGGGGTCCGGGACCCCTAGGGGGTCCTCATAATTACTACAGGGGGTCCTTCAAATCTTTGTTTGATAGAAAACTTTTTTCTCCTTTTTTATATTAACCACTTGAACCCTAACGTCCATATTCTGCGAACTTTAGACAAAAATTGCAGATCTACAAGCTCACACCGCCTCACGGCTTTTTTCGGCAAAGAGGTTTGGTATAGAGGGTGAAAAAGAGCACACTAAGTACAGAGTGAAAGGTCAAGTTTATTCAGTTCAAGTGGTTAAATATCTGAAAACACAAATTGACATGCATCCAAAATACACTGATGATTGTGCTGTCAAACGATGAAACTATATGGAATCTGGGGGTCCCTGCTTCATCTCTCTCTCTCAGCTAAGGGGTCCTTGGCCTGAAAACGTTGAAGACCCCTGAGATAGGTGACTACACTTGCAGATACCTTGCAGGGGGTGGGGGTGTTGGTCTGTCGGCTCCACTCAGTGATCAGGGAGGTCTGACAAGCTGCCGGTCTCTGGCTGTTTGTAGTTTTCCGATGGCATTGTCAGTAAACAATCCAGACATATTAGATTGAGGGCTGTTTGATGTTGAGTGGTTTAGGAAAAAAAGAAAAGAAAAAAGAGAAATGTCAAAATAGATTTTTAGCCATTTATTCATCCAAACTCAAATTCGGGGGAGGTTGAGATGAGCAGCTACCTCACTATCAAGGTACACACTGTGTCAGAGGTAGTCAAGATACAGAAATGACAGCATAAATAATACTCTGCTGTTTAGAATATATATTTTTTATGCATATCAAATTGAGGTAGGCTAGTGTATTTGTTGTACTGATTGTGTGCTATCAGCTTAGCAGCAGTTGAGTTGACCACACTTCACAGATGTGTTAATCTGTCTGTATCCACCCAGTTTTAATCCACTATACTGTGTACTGTATGAGTTCAATTCCCTCTGGACCACTTCCTCTCCCCTGCCAACTGCTTGCAAAGGGGAAATTAAATAAAACAAATCTCAGATAATCGACTGTTTCATATGATGGACAAAACTGGAGAAAATATTTGCAACTACGACAACAAAATGTATTCAACATGGCCAATAGTGTGTCCGTGGATGTGTGGGTGCATGCGCGCACGTGTGTACTGGATGTGTGTGAGAATACTGTACAGAATTGGTTAATTAAATATGAGCGTTCATTTATCTCAGAAGGTTTACTGTGTAATCCTTAAAGTGATGACTGTACACACCTGTTATAAGACCTCCACATGGCCATTTGGAAGATATCCCTGCATAGATAAGTGGAATGACAAGGGATTCCTTCCCTTGTCTCCCCAACTCCCCTGTTAAGTAGGTTCATGTATTAACGTCTGTCCCCCCTCCATGTGGTACGACACAGACAGGCATTTTTCATGGCCCATGACATTAATTGATGTGATTTGTGAAGGGAAAGCATTTAGCCGTGGGTGGGAGACTCCTAATGATCGTTTTCCACTTCCAGTGGCGCAGTCGTTGACTCAATTTCACAGCAGATTTGTTTGTCTTTTTCTTTTCATCTTTGACCATCACTTCAGTAATAAAGGGCCATTGAGATGTTCTGCGGGAAGCGGTGATGGCTCCTGTGTTAAGGTTATGAAATGTGGGTCGTGGAACTGTTGAAGACAGCTGGTTGCTACACAGGGATCGGCAGGGGGCTGTGCTCCTGGCACCGGGCATAGGGGTGTGATCATCATTGGGAATCCCCCTTCTCTCTGGCTCAGGAAGGCTGTCCCTGCCTGAGTGTGCCCCCATGCCAGGGTTGAGGGCATGCGCGTGGGCATGCCGTGCCCTCGTGGCACTTTTCAGCCAGTTGGCGAGACAAGCACTGTGTCCTGCTGCTGTTAGACTGCACTGGAGACAACGTCAGCACAGGAAACACTGGGTGTGATAGGATCCAAAGGTCCGTCCCCGGATTCCTGTTTTTGACCCCAACATTGTGCATCAGGTCTAATGTATTTAACCTTTTTTTTTTTTTTTTTTAGATTTGTTTTTTGGGCTTTTATTCCTTTATTGATAGGAGAGTAGACTGACAGGAAATGGGGGAGAGATGGGGAGTGACACACGGCAAATGTCGTCCTGATCGGGAATCGAACCGGCGATGCCGTCAGGCATCCATGCCTATGTGGTATGCACCTGGACCAGTAGGCCAGCGGGCGCCTCTAATGTATTTAATCTTTATATAGTCAGGTCATATTTATCGAAAAGATTCATGGCAATATATTTATCAGACGGTAATTAACTTTTAATTGTTTTCTTTTTTTTTTTGACAATTATTTTCAGCCCTCTTTTGAAAAGAAATGTGTCTGGAGGTGGGAGAAAAGAGTCTTTTCTCCCACCTCCAGACACATTTTGTGTTGCCGATGCTGTTGTATCCTTCTGGCTCACCTGCCAGTGAGGAACCCCACTGGGAGGACATGGCGTCTCCGTCCTACTGCTCCTGTTCAGCGATCCCGCACTGACAGGCTTCCGTCCCAACCTGTAACAAAGATCACCCTCTCCGCCCGTCCTCCCTCCCCTGAACATGGGCAATTGTTTTTGTATAGAGCTCGGTTTTTGCCCAGCATCTACACTAAATTAGACGCTTATCCAATCCGGATGCACTACCACAGCAGATTCAAACCCCTAGACTCTGTAGTGGTGGCCAGGTACTTCACCGCTGCGTGACCCGAGTGCCCACATTGATTCTTTAATGGTGTTTTTTTGCTTAATTTAAGAAGGACAGTGAAGAGACAGGAAAGGGAAGGCAGAGGAGGGATGGCGGGCCATGTCCTGCATGAGCCAGGAATCACACTGACGCGATTGCCGTTGGTTACCGTGTTAACACACACACACACGCAACACAACACACACATACGCACGCACGCACGCACAAACACACATTCCATCCTTTTTCACCAGTAAATTAGGTAGGATGGACGTGACCGTCACATTGTGTGAATGAATGGATTCCTCCCACCCCCTCTCTTTCTCTCTGTCTGTCTGTCTCTCTCTCTCTCTCTCCCTCTCCCTCTCTCTCTCAGTAGTTGGACTACTGTAGCTGCTGGGTGATGCTGCATGCTCCTCATCCAGGCTCGCTACAACTCCTATTGCCAGCTCAGCACACTCCACAATAATTGAAGCCATTTGCAATGTTGCACTGTGGTAATGGGCAGATCCATGTCTCCCACCCACCCACTGCCTCTGCCATTAATCAGAGCTGCATGAAGTCAGGAGAGGCAGGAGCTTGGATGCTGCAACAGGCCTGAGCTTCAGCCAGGAACTACAGTAGCTGCCTTGAAGGGGATCTTTGACATGATTTCTCTGTACTTTTCTCCTTTTCTTCTAACTGCTGAAAGAAAGTCACCATTAGTCCTTCTTTGGTTCCCACCTTGAACTGACTTGTTAACTTCTGTTAGCGGTCTTAACAGCATACTGTACTTTACCATGTGGAATTTAGGCAATTTATGTTTTTTATCTCCAGATTCTCTACCTTTTCCTTCGTGTTGTGGTTTTCAATTCTCCGTAACAGCATGTGATTTCATTGATGATGCCTGTTTGGTATTTACTCGCCGGTTATAGCGAATAACCACATTCTTAAGCTGCAGATACGTTGTGGTTCAAAGACGGAAGGAAAGACAACCACGGTAAAAGTCTACATTTAAAGATATTAATTAAACAATTTACGTGGCATGGCGAGAGCTTTTACCGTGGCATCAATGTAGGCTGGATGTGTAGGTGGTGGGCTGTGAGCTTAGGCAGGCTGCAGTGAGTGATATCATCAATATTACATGAACAGGCTATGTGAAAGCTCTCACTCTGAAGTACTGTTCTGACTTCATTGTGATGCAGAGGACAGCCAGGTCTGGGGGATTCACAGGAGTGGTTAAATTGGGGCGCCTCCCACACTGCCCAGAGTGCCAGTTCCGTGCCGTGCCACCTCACGCTGGAACCTCACTTTTCCTGCAGCCATGCAGGGGCGTCACAAGTGGGACTGGGGGTTACTAGGGCCCAAGGCGGAGGGACCTTAATTATTTTATATACTTTAGCTATTGAAAAATAGCCGATATACAAGCTCACAGCGCGGCACCGGATCTGCTATTTTTGAAAAGTTGTGAAAATGTGTGGAAATCTGTTTTTTAAGCAAACATTTGTAACTCAAATGTTGCTTCTGGGAGGGTCCCTGGAACAAAATATTTTGAGATGGGGATCCGTGGCCAAATACATATAATTTTGGGGGTCCTTCACATGAAAAAGTTTGAACACCACTGACATAGGTTTTTCCAAAAAACCCTTGAAATATTATTTTTTTCACGAAATGTTCACGATTTAAAAACAAACAAAAAATAGCAGATCTACAAGCTCGCAGCACGGCACTCAGTGCCGCGCTGTGAGCTTGTATATCTGCTATTTTTCAATAGTTAAAGTACCCAGGGCACAGAATTTGGTGCGACACCCCTGCCTACAGCATCTAGGCGGAGGAGCACAAGAGAGGGAGGAAGGCCTGTAGCGTCGTCCCCAGGTCCTACGGTATCTGTCCTTTCCATGAGCAGGCAGATTGGAGTGGTGGAAACATGTCTCTCCGTGCTAAAAACAGACATCAACCTATTTTAAGGTTATTTGTAAGCTTAGGCGTTTTGCAGAATACCAGCCCTGCCTGGGTGACAACACCAGCTATTGTCAATTTGCTTGGTTTTGGCCTGCAGCCAGTGATAATGTTACCCAACTTTAGACAAGTCTGTTCATGTGATTACTTTATGGGCCCTGGCTGCTTCATTTTGATTCCCTGTATAATAGTAATTTCACCAAATGTATATAGGGCAAAGATGTTGGATTCATGTAAATTTGTGTTTTAAAATATTTAACCACTTGAACTGTCAATGCTTAATAAACTTGACCTTTCACTCTGTACTTAGTCTGCTCTTTTCCCCCCACACCGAAGCTCTTAGCCCATCTACAAGCTCACAGCGTCTCGCACTGCGAGGCGTTGTGAGCTTGTAGATCTGCTATTTGTGGCTAAAGTTTTCAGAATATGGACGCTGTTGTTCGTCCATAGGTTCAAGTGGTTAATATAAAAATCAAACCTCGGTTCGAAGTGAAGCGGAGGACAGATAAAACCTCTATTCTGAATGTATTTTTCATCTGTTTTGATAATCTGCAATAGATACTGCATGTACAAGACAGATAAACCCTGAAGGCCAAATTATCATGTGAAGCTTGACCAATCCTCAAAGTATCCATTCATCTAACCGGGAGGGACACCACACATTTTGCTTTTTGAAAAAGCCTATTCATTCTGGACTGATATTTTACTCGTACGGGACAGGAAAAACCTGTTCATTCTGGCCTGGAGTGACCATATATGGACATAAGGTAACATACTTTGTGTTTTTGAAAAACCCTGTTCATTCTGGACTGAGATCACCATATATGGTAATTAAACTGACATTCTGTGGGACAGGAAAAACCTGTTCATTCTGGCCTGGAGTGACCATATATGGACATAAGGTAACATACTTTGTGTTTTTGAAAAACCCTGTTCATTCTGGACTGACATCACCATATATGGTAATTAAACTGACATTCTGTTTTTGAAAAAGCCTGTTCATTCTGGACTGAAATGACCATATATGGGCGTGATACACACAAAGCCATTCATTGGAAGCGGTTTTCACCGCTTCAAAAAAGGAGAAAAAAGTTTCTATCACTCAAAGATTTGGAGGACCCCCTGTAGTAACTCTGGGGCACTGCACTCCTAATACGTGAGGGGCCGTGTTTTGTTTAGTTTTTTTCTTCAAAAAAAGAAAATCATTTATTTTTAATATTTTTTGGAGGAAATAAAAATACAAAATATTGTATACAATACAATAAAAAAAACACAGCCCCCTCACATATTCGGAGGGCAGTATGAGTCACCAGAACCAATGGAAGGGTGTTTTCGATGAATTTATCAGTTCAAAGGGTTTCTATAGGAAGGGGCGTGTCTGATAAAATGAATATCAAATATCTAACTAATGATTTGAGCAAACTTAAAAACTGTCTGAGGTGTTCACAAAAGACCAAGTAGACAATAAAATGGCCCAAATTTGTTTTGAAAGTGAAATATCCCTAACAATTTCCTTATATATTAAAGTTTGCTGTCTCCTGGCCTAGCCTGATTCCTGGCCAAGCTCTCACTTCTTGCTCTGGTCACCCAGCAGAGGGTGGGGATGTGCAGAGGTGGGACATTATATCCGCGGAGCACAGGCCAGGCCAGAGGGGCCATTGGGGCCATGGCCTATCACGAAGGCAGGTCACATAACTCCATTGCCCCTTGCTTGATTTTCACAGCCGTGTCTGCAGGCTATCCTCATTCACAGTGGGAACAATTGGAAAGATTCAGGTACTCCTCGACTTCCACCTATTATTCATCAAGGTCCACAGCTGAGCTCAGAACACGGCTTGACCTTGCGGCCACCGGTTTCTTTTAGGTTAAAGATGGGAGGTTGAATCAGCATGGGAATGTTCAGGTAGATGTTGGGTTTATATCACCCTCTGGCCTCTGCTTTTCAGAAATGTCAAGTTTGAATGTCAAGGACTTAGGACCCTGTTTAATTACACTCTAATGCAGTAATTGACGTGTCAAGAAATAGCAGTTTTTCCAGACTGTCTCCTGCAGAGATTAAGCAGGGATGTGATCAGGAATGTAAATGTAGAGACAAGCCCCCTCCCCCCCAAATGAAAGAAAAAAAGGAATCGTATGTCTCCAGAAACCCTCTCTCTCCCCTGAAAAATCACATCCCTGCACAAGGTATTTAATCTCAAACATATATGATCATTTTTGAAAAATGTTGTTAAGGAACGGGAGGTGAGAATGCTGGGTGTGTATGGTACCAGGAGAGTATCGTTCTCCTCCCGGATCTCCTTCGCGCTGTTGGAGGATGTAGGAATCGTGGCTCCCTGATGGCAAAAACAGCCACGGAGAAGACCTGTAAAGCAGCTGCACTGAGAGGTCAACAGGAGTGATGTTTCTATCCAGTCACAGCAGCTAGACCCCTCACTGTGGAACTGTTCCCTCTGCCGATTTGGATCTTTTCAATAGTTGGCTCTCATTTCAAAAGATTAATTTCCTACACTATCCTACAGCAGCTGTTAATGCAGTTATTCTGCACAAGGAAATACCAGATTTATTTTCTTTTTTTGTTATATGAATTCTACGACCTTCCCGTACAATAGAGAGTAGGATATTGTCTTATGCAAGGCCAAATACTGTATTCTCTCTCTCTCTCTCTATCTCTATCTCTCTTTCTCTCTCTCTCCGTCTCGGTCTCTCACTCTCTCTCCCCTCTCACACACACACATACACACACACGCGCGCGCACACACACACACACACACACACACACACACACACACGCACACGCACACGCACACGCACACACACACATACACACTCACTCACTCACTCACTCACTCACTCACTCACTCCCTCCCCAGGATCGCTTGAAGTTCACAGTTTTAAAGCGCACACACGGTTTTGTGTTGGAATGCTGATTATGAATTGAGTCTTAAAGCGAGTGGGGAGCTGCAGGGAACGGACGGGGTGCTTGTCAAAATCCATGAAGTGATATTGTCATACCAGCCGGATCGCCGTCTGGTGTTTGTTTAAAAGGGGAGGGGGAAAAAAACAGTCCAGGCGACTGAATCATATCTTCTTGCCAATAAGTCGTTGCGTTCCCACCTCCATCGCTCCATCGTTACAGCAACATGTTTTATTTTCAGCAGTGCTGTTCTCAGTGACTCACATCACATCCCCGAGCCGCGTGCTGCTCCGTTTCGGCCTCCTACCCCCCTTAAACACAGACCAAGTGGTCATTAGAAATGCACTTGAGATGCATTCAGTAATTGCACTCACAACATGCTAATTATATCCAGACAAATGTGATAGCATGTTTAGGAAGACAGGTTAGATTGTTACTAACAAGACATGTTTATTTTTAATGACCAGAAAATGAATGGAATTTGTTTTCTCCTTCAGTCTTAATTCTTTTCTGTAATTACTGTATGCAAAAGCGGTACAGTAGAGAGTTGAAAACACAACTTGGTTTAACCTCATTGGTAAGACTTTATAAAAGGTTGGGTCTATTATGTGTTAATGCACTTATAAGGCATTAACCCTTGTTATAAATGTTTATAATTAGGCATAATAACTTATAACAAGGTTTATGAAGTATAAGAGCTGGTCACAATGCATAATAAACACAGAGGAACAGCAGATAACACTTTACTTAAAGGTCAGGACATTTATAATGCATTATAATGCACTTATAATGCTTCATACACACTATAGCTTTGATGTACGAATACGATAGGATGCCAAAATGGCCTGGCATCAGTCTATATAAATGTATACAAATTACATTTTAGCCTTTGCATAAACCTACATACAGTACATAATTATTATTATTATTATAAAAGATATAAAAAATAAATGTCATCAATTTAAAAGGACATATCTCTGTGTCATTATTCTAGGTAATTGGGACCCACAAGCCTTCATTGAAAGGTTTGACCTGGGAGCGCCAGTGGCTGCCGTGCAGTTCCTCAGCCAGAACCACAAAGACTGACGAGGATTCTCAGCGTGGTTTGCGTCATCACCTCGTAATTCACAGAGTTTTGCTAACGTATGGAAGTAGTATCTATGGTAGATATCACATATGGGTGTGTAATTGGAATGTTATTATTTAATATGATAAATACGTCTATGCACTCTGAAATAAATTGTTGCTATAATGCTTCTTAATTTGTCAACTTACTTTTACTTTTAGTCTTTGAATGGAAAAGATACCATATTTCCTTATGCTGTTGCATCATCTAACTAGGTTTTATCCTTGTCACCTGACCTTGGTCTCTAGGTTTGGGGAAATTGATTTTGACCTCACTGGGGCTTTCTTATTAGTTTCCGACCACTGTCACGAAGAGAGGGAAGAGAGCTTGATATCACAACTGAGCGTGGAAAGAGTTGAGTCTAAATTCAGGGGAGGAAACACGTCAGGGCCAAAAAAAGGAAGTGGGAGGTGAAACCGAGACCGCAACACAGCCGGAAGCCGCAGTGGAACTTGAACCAAAATACACTTCATAGTGTCAGGACAAGGGGGAGGGGCTGTAGGGCCTTGTGTTGTCATTGGTAAAAAGGAACATGCTGTTTGTCAAATTGTTTATCATCTTTCCACTGATCATTTTGGGTGGACAGGAAATATTCTGAGTAAAGTGTGTTGTCTGAAAGAGATAAGTCTAAAATAAAAGTCGCTCCACCAGGAAAAAGTAAAATGTCCTTGAATTTAACTTTAGCATGTTGAACCCATTTTGAACTTTAGGCGGTTGCGAAAGGGTCCCACCTGGCAGGTCTGTAGAGGATGGTGTGGATAAACTTTTCAACCCTTTGGACTAGGAGGTACACTTTTCAGACATCCGCAGGTCTTTGTAGAGGGTGGGTCAGTGTACCCCCCCATGAGGAATATTGGTTTCTAACCAGCACCTGTCCTCTGGGAAAGGTTTGTATCAATACCCCAGATGTCTGAAAAAGGCTGGATTTACATGAGGGACTTTGATGTTGCGATGATCAATCTTTTGTTGGTGGTTTCATTGACCCCAATTTGGTGTCTCATCAGCGGGCCAGGCTAGAGTAGGTAATGGAGGTTTTTGTTCCTTTGGTGGTTAAGCCAGCCTTGGTAAACCTCTATGTGCCCTCTCCATGAACTCTGGAAGATCATTGATCAAATTGTCCTGTATTCACTTTGTTTGCCTCCTCAACTTAGCAGTCAAAACAGCCCGTCCACAAACAAAACAACTGAAGCAGTACACATGTAGCTTGCACAGTTTGTTAAAGGACCATACCGGCGAGTCTATTTCAGTATGAAAACCAACTCGCAGAGACCTGGAACTTGCTTGAGATAGGTAACACACCAAATTCTCTAACCAAAAATTGCCCCTGGAGAAAGGTATTGATTTATAAACCAGATTCAAACGTTCACCACTTAACCTTGCAATGATGCTCGGCCAACATTTACTCAATTCAGGTAAGTTTGGTAATATTTTAATGACTATATAGAAGATGTAAACAAAAGATACATCTAAAAATAAAGCCATTAATGGGAAAAGTGTTTCCTTTTAATGCACAGTGAACAGACAATGACAGGTATTGATGGCATTACGGTCCTTTAAAACAATCCATTCCCTTTTTAAACAAGTGTGGTATATCTGTCAGTTGGAGTTTCTCTCTTGGCATTGGTTTGCTCACATTGTTTATAAAATGAGATTATTAACAATTGGCAAGTAGAGTATAATTCCGCAACATGGCACTCAGTGCACAGTACGCCAAGTGGGAGACTATTCTTCCAAAACCACCTACTTGAATCTATCACTTCACTAATAGGATGCCAAGTTATTTATCTGCAAACACATAAAGTGCATTATTTTCCTCCTATATCTCACAATAATGCTGCCAAAACAGCTGGGTGTTGCCACTCCGCTTCCTTAGTATGTTTATTCTACACCAATTATCAGGAGAGTTGATGTATTACGATTATGAAAAAGTGACAGCTGTAGTTCAAGTGTGCACAGTATATTGCATTCCTTTAAAGAAAGAAATAAACGTATTGGATCCCTTGGTGATATGAGAAAGGCATTTAATATTTCCTTAATTTATTCAAACTAACATTAATTAAAAGGAATTTGTATAATCAATTCAATTGCCTAACCGTACCAAGTGATCTAATATGCATAATGACTCAAGTCTCCATGTATCTTTTCTTTCTGTCAAGAAGTGCAAGAGGATTTCTTTTGAGACGCCCCCCCCCACCCCGCCCTCCCACTCCCCCCTCCAGTTCACCGCTTGTTCTGAAGCGTGGCAAAATGGGTTTGAATCTGACATCTGTTAAATGCATGTCAACACTATGGTCCTCTGGACACACCGCACATGTATTTACTGTGCATTTGACCCCAACAGACTGTCATTGTCCTACAGGTTTGACTGCAGAGATCCAGCACAGTTCACTCCACCTGGAGATTTAAACGTACACTCTTGTCTGAAGAGGAATTAAAACTGATTTCTTTCTCCTGATAGTGATACGTTATGACCACTGACATTTTATGAGGTATGTGCCATGATGATCACTAATTCAATTATTATTGTTATTATCCTATTATTCAGTGTGGAGAAATAAAAGATTTACCTGCTACTCTAGCATACACTAATTCAGTTGGCATCCAGCACATTGTATATAACAGTAAAGTGTTGCCAACTTGTTATTCCTTAAAAGATTGTGATCTGACAAAAAAATAATTCAATATGTTTCACACACACACACACACACACACACACACACACACACACACACACACACACACACACACACACAATGTATACTCATCAGACATTATTGAGTGCAAAAAACATATCGTCGTTGTCGGGCAGAAACCTCGTATCTCCAAGTTTCAAACAAATTTTTTTTTTCACAAAGTAAAGCCCTGCTTCATCACACAAGGCCGTCGCACAAAAGTAGTGAAAACAGCAGATCTACAAGCACACAACGATCGGCTGTTTTCACTAGTTTAAATCATTTTAAAAATGATAAATGCAAAACGAACGGTACTGGACATACAAGGTTTTCACCCGACAACGACGATATAAAGGTATAAGCGCAGTAATATGACAGGTTCAGAGGTCATTTTTCACGGCCTGAATGTTAATTGACCTCTCAATTTATGTACCTGCCACCTTTCCAGAAATGAGTCGTAAGTGTTATCAAAGCCGAAGTTGATTGTGATCAAGAATCCCAGCTACTGACCAGCCTAAATGATTTCATATTATTAATCTGAGACTGTATGTATGAACTTACCCTACACCTTTGGTTTAAAAGAATACATAAAATGTTCTCAAATACATAAATATTAGATGGATACCGACATGATTATATTATATCCCTGTGTGTGTTGTGTTTTTTCCGCTGTGTTCATTAAAATGAGTCAGATATCCATCTAGGACAAGCCATTTGTTTCCACGGAATCCCCATATGCAAAGGAGCCAGAATGCTGTAGCTGTAGTCAAAGTGATGTAACGACATCACCCTATGTACAGTCATTGGAAGCCTCCTTCCCAAGTGACACCACATCTCACAGTCGAGGAAACAGGCCCTGCAACAGGTAGCATGGTTCCAGCTGGGCTGGGCCACTTTCCATTCACAGAGCCATAAAGGGTTCCCATGAGGAAAGTGAGCGCAGTGATTGTACATAAATAAGGCCCTTGTGATGCTATCTCCAAACGTGACAATCAAGGCAACCATTTTATAGGAGCTGCAATGGAATTTGTACATTTGTGCTACTATAAATATGCACATGCTAATATTACCCTTTATGTTTAACAGCAGAGTTAGAACTACGTTTGTTTTTGAGCGGTGCGAACCACTCCTATGTTTCACTTCGTGTTAACCATGATGTCAGCACAGACCAATCAAAAGCTGTTCTGATCATGATGTCATGTCTTATTCAAACAGAACAGGCCAATCGATTCATGGACACAGGCTTGCGATTGGTTCGCCTGTTTCACAATCACAGCGATTGGTCAGTGTTATAACCACTATCATGACGTCAGCACGGACAATCAAAAATTCAACTCATACGAGCTGAATATTACCTTTGATCTGAGATAGTAACCACACTTGCACAGATTGTGGTTATTGTCACAGGTCTCAGGTAACACATAGCTCACATGCATAAGCTTAAAACGTGTTTAACAAAAACATTGCACCGTTCACAGCCTTTGATTGGTCTGTGCTATGTTGACATCTTGGACAGTATGGCCTTTGACTGTTCAAACTCATATGAGCTGACCATTGATCTGAGGTGACATTTGTCCTCTTCTGCTACAGGTATGTGAGTCACACATCATTTTACCACGGCACAACCATGTTTTGTCGCATTGTGACACGTTGTGAGCTTGTAGAGCTTGTTAGAAAACAGTGTGGGGTCACTAAAGTCACTGCGGCAGTGGCTCAGAAGGTAAAGCGGCCACTTGGAAACTGGAAGGTTCCCAGTTCGATTCCGGGCTCCCCCAGAGTGTCCTTGAGCAAGACACTGAACCCCTAATTGCTCCTGATGATCAGATTGGTGCCTTGCAAGGTTTCCTCTGCCATCGGCATGTGAATGAGTGTGAATGTAATTCACAATCATTGTAAAGTGCCTTAGATAAAGATGCACCAGTTTCTGTACCATTTACTGCCTGTTTACTTGAATTAGACCCGGGGACATATTCTGATATTAATGAAATAATATCAGGAAAATCGGGAGACTCTGAAAGGTCATCTGAAGGCAATACAGTGACATCATTACACATGTGCACACACACTTACTGTACCAGTAAGACCGTCAGGTCGCATACACAAACTTTAGAAGACAATATAGGCAATTAGGAGGGAATATGGGAAATGGGACAGATCCATGTTGATGACATGACTGTAGAGATACTGTGTACCGCTTTGCATGATTTAAGGGCAAAATCTGTAGGAGCAGTGTCCAAAAATGTGTTTTGCAAAAATCAGCCTGATGGTGGCGCTAGATGGGACAGGTGCATGTTGATGACATGATTGTTCTGTGTACCGCTTTGCGTGATTTTAGGGCAAAATCTGTATGAGCAGTGTCCAAAAATGTGTTTTGCAAGAATCTGCCTCATGGTGGCGCTAAAAGAGGGCCATGTGAGACATGAGGGGTGGAGGTTGTGGTTTGGCAGCCAAGGAGTGTGAGTGCAAAGTTTGGCCTAGATAGGGGCAACGGTGGCGGAGATATGAGTAGGGGAAAAGTGTGACGTGACTGAGAGACAGACAGACAGCCGGTGGAGGTTTTGATAGTAACTGCGACCTGACAGTCGCAATAAACTTATTTTCCTATGGCAATGAGACTTCATGAGATCCCACCACATTGTGTGTTTGCGTCTGCCCCTAAACACAAAAACCTCTCCCAACAATCTCTCAGTTTTGGTTCATAGAGAGGTATTATTAATTTCTCAAGTCTCAAATATTGACATTTCATTCAATCTTGTTAGTTCTGTAACTGCAAGAAATCAGTTTTGCAGGATTGGCCAAAATTGAACTAGGAATGCAAAACTGTTTTATCACCACTGATGTCGATAATGTGATGTTGAAAATATGATGATGCCAAATGCCAACCCATATGCTTGCATGTAAGGACTTACTTTGTATGTATCCTACCAAAACAGATATGGGTATTGGTATAGAGTAGACTATTAAATAGACTATTTATCTGTAGCCAGGTGTTTTCTTACATGCTGGTAAATTAGTGAGAAGAGAAGAGACCCATGACGCGTTGTCCTTCTTTGTGATTCCTTTAAATGGCTGTGGGTTCCGATCACTTTTCCACTACAAGTTTAACCGGAACTTTGCTAACCAAATACAGACATTTAGGGGCGTCGCCGGATTACTACCAAATATGGAGTTTCCACTTCAGCGGCTACTTGGCGCTTGAAGTCAAAGCAAGCCGGTGGATTTAGGAAGCGCTTGCAATATTTACAAGCGATTAACTCCGTCAATTATGCTCTTTGTCAGCCAGTGTTGCTGCATGACAGTTTTAAACCAATGTTCTGCAATACAGGAGTTAAAACTCCGTGCACAAGTAGACCTATGTGGTTAAGATGTTTTATTATTTTAACAACGTGGATTAGAATAATAGGATGGAAGTAAAGACAAAGGTAGAAACGTGAATTAACTTGCTCAACCTAAGACTTTGAAAGAACATTATAGATCTATGTAGCTTATTTTAAAGGCCATTATTGCTTACTTTACGGTTTATTATTGCTGTGGTGGTAACGCCCCCAGCCTCCTCATCTCCCCGTCTGTCCCTCTCAGACTCAGCTTGAACTTGACAGTAGCCTAGTACTAGTAGTAGCCTAGCCATTTGTCGTAGCGTAGCCTGATAACAAACGTTCACCTACACAAGCACTTGATTAGATAGGCCTAAACTGTAACATGTGGTAGCATTCTAGAAGTTATACTACAATCATTTTATTATTAAATATGACTGAATTTGTTTTTTCGGTTCCACTCTAATAGAGCATGCGAGTTAGCTAGACCATTGGTTCTCAAAGTGGGGTCCGGGGACCCCCAGTGGTTCTTGAGTGAGTTCCAGTTAAATGATAGGAAACAAATGGACCCTTATGGGTAGGCTATGTAATTCAGAGAGTGTTGCCTACACATGGAACCAAATGTGGACCCTAACAGATCCATTTATAGTTCCATTTGTAGCCTACACTCTCCGAGTTAAATTAACTTTTATTTTACAATGTAAATTGGGGTCTCACCGTCTCAGTTTTTAAACGGGGGTCCGCAGCCTAAATCATGTCAAACTGGGGGTCCTTAAATGCTTGAGAATCACTGCTGTGAACATCTTTTCAAATGGAGGGGTCCGCGGGCTAATAAGTGTCAATTTGGGGGTCCTTGACTTGACATGAACAAGTTTGAAAAGCCATACCTAATTGTAACTTCATCATGTTTTAACTTGGAAGTTGCGCCGGTCACGGTGCACGGCTCACGGCTTACGGACTGACTGCTCCTCGCTTCTTGTTTCCAGTCGGGCTGACGTGCAGCGCTGTGGTGGACTGCCTCGCTTTGTGTAGCCTATCCATAAATGGTCATCTACGTCACGCGAATGTTCCACCCCCCTATTTAACACAGGCAAGCTGGAGTCCCCTATCAAGCTCCAATAGAGCAAGTAGCGCTGCTCTCGTGCAACCAACACCACCGTACAGTTGATTCACAGACTTCATTATTCTCCACAAGCAGACCAACAACAGTTGTCACTCACACTGGTTTTGTCTAATAACAGCACAGATCTGTTTTTAACCAGAAGGATACCAGTGCTGCCTCATCCGCGGGAACTTGGATACAACACAGGATTCCTGCGCTTCTCTCATATATGACTGATCATCACCATCATCACCATCATCATCACCATCACCATCACCGCCTGTGTTTTCAGCTTTGAGAACACTGTTGCAACTGTTGTTTGGATACCTGTACGCTGTCATCTATGTCTGACTGAATAACTGCTATGACAGGGAAACTGGCGGACAAGCTCCCTCTTACCATGAGCAGCTTAATAAACACCATCCCCGACAGTCTCTACCCCGAAGAGGAGATCCCGACGTCTATGAATATATTCACCAGCACGGATTCTATTAACCATTATTCACAGATGAATACAGGTAAGGCATTTTCTTCCTTTCTTTTTTCTTATTTAAAAATATATATTTTGTGTGGATTTAAGTCATTCAGACTACTTTCTGTGTAGAGCGTGCGTGCGCGGACAAGGCAACAGTTGTCTCCAGCTCGGTGCGCTCGCTCCTCTGCCCCGGCACCTGTTAGCGCTCGGCTGAGACGCACAAGCCTATAGAGTAGCCTAGGCTACCTAATGGGCTACTTTTAGGACAACTCTATTATACATTATTAAGTTAAGTTAATTATTATAAAGTTAAGTTAAGTTACCAAACTATGATGAAGTAGCCTATCTACATTTTAAGTGACAAGGATTTAACCTGTAATGTCAAACGACTGCTCAGTATAACAATAACTTTCAATGCCCATAGATTGAACAAGAGTTCATTAAAAGACCAAAAGCTTTCTTGTGGTCTTAATCCTTTTGGTTGACCTTGTATATCAGTGAACTGTAGGCTATAGCCTACAGCTGTACCCTTTCCTATGCAAACTTCTAATAAAGTATTCAAACAATCAATCAACCAACCAATCAAACTAATAGGTCTATCAGTGGTTTACACGAGACGAAACCCAGATAACTCGAAATTACACCTTTAATAAAGTATTGCTTTGCGCAAGTAGCCTGTAAATATGCCCATTGGATCATAATTGGAATATGTGAAAATAATGGTTTAACTGCGTAGATTGAGATGAGCCTATTATAGGCTATTGATGACCCATGGCTTATTGTTGGTGCAAGACTGTCTCAATAGGCTTCATCAGACAGAGGTTTTCATTCATAATTTTATTAACGTCTATAAAAAATGTCCAGTCTGCTTCTGTAGGCGTGTGTCGCCGCAGTTCTTTCTGTTATAGGCCCGTGTACCTTTTTACACTCACTGACTGACTAGCCAATGTTGCGGAACCCGAGCACATTTTAAATGTCTTTATACTGTGTCTATATTAGTCCATGTGCTTATTGTACATTTTATTGTAAATTAACGTAGGTATATTAGAACTGTAGCCTATTATTAATGTCAGTGTCACAGGTTGACGTTAAATCAATTACTTGTTGCATCTCACCTTTTGCTCCTGAGGTGATGGGTGTTTGAGGATAACAATAATTTTAGGCCGATTAGACTTAATTGAAAATACCATTGCGGTGTGGGATAGGTCTACCTTCTCTAAGGCTGAAAATGGGCTACACTTTTTTTAATGAGAAAATGTGCTGAATCTGCTGATATTCTGAATCAGGATTTAAACAAAATCAATGTAGGCTATTTGCCGTATAGCTATTTGACACAGTGACAGTATAATATATTTTCTATACAATATTTTTTAATTTTGCTTTTAGAATAAGGTCTAAACACATTTCACATAGGTCCAAACTAAACATATGGAACAAGGTTGGTTAAAACACGCTGCAGTTATATGCATATTGTGTTTTAACTGCAGCATTGTCATTGTTTTAATTACCACAATATTAAGTTTCACATTTTAAATGACAAAATAGATTAGACTATAAAAATGTAAAAGTACCAAGTCGTGGTGTTACATATGATGCAGGTGTTGCTTGTTGACATGTAATAACAATAAAAGATCATCACATTATTATTATGCTAATCAATTAATCAAATTTTCAAAGTATGATGGCATATATGTATAGATGCAATGTTTAGTATAATGGGATATTAATGTTTTAGCTAACACAAAATTATGCCAATATAGTCTTTGGTACTTTGTGCTATACCTTATCTTGTGCATTGTGGAAAACAAAAAATAATTCCAATAGGCTATTGAATTCTGAATATTGTGTAATTTCTTGCAATTTATAATGACTGTTTTATGGGTGTTCTGCTTCTGTTGATGTTTTCTCGAAACAACATCAGCGTATATAAACATAAAGTATATCACATAAAGGCAATGGCTCATCCAAGTCATTTCTGTATTTGATGTGGAATAAATTAATTTGAACACTTTCAGATTAGCTGTAAAATGTAACATAAAAAAGATCAGAAACGTTCATGTAATGCTTTCATTATGATAAAAGCATTTTGGCAAATGCTGCAAAATGGTCTCATCGCTGCATTGACACAGAATACTGACAGGAAGGTCTTGACAGTTGAATTTGCACTTATTTTCGTATCTTTTTATTTCCTTATTCATTTCTTATCTTTCTTTGGTGCGAATACTTTTTGAACCCCGTGATCGTGGTCTGAGTGCTGTCTGCCTCATAATCTGTCCTACTGTGAAAGGAATCAAATCTAGCCATTGAGTTTGGCTGTCCTCCAGTGGGACACAATGACTGGATCAAAGGGGGTGTTTAGGTCTTGATTTATGAGAGCTTGTGGGATCTGAGAGAGAGAGAGACACACACCACTGTCTCAGATGCAGCAGTCTGTCAGTTAACTTCCAGGTCTGACAGCGCTACCATTTTCTTTATGAAGTGTATTGGACTACTTTTATTTGTGATCTCTTTTTGGCGGATTATTATACAGGGATATGCAGCGAAGCTGAATTTCGGACTAACCAGGGATTGACACTGAAATCAAGCAAGTTCATATTTAGTATAGTTTAATGTAGATAGATTACGTTTTAGAGTGTGTGTTTTTTTCTTCTTTTCACAATCACTTTTTCAGGTGTTCATTTTGTGTCATGTTTCATGCAAAATAACGATTTACATTATGTGTTTTACCCCCCTTTAAATCAGATAACATCATGGATCTGGGCATGGGAAGTGAGAAAGGAACATCAGAGATTCAGTATGGATCCAGCTTCCAGTCTAACCGCAGTGGACAGACTGTCACCTATCTGGGGAAGTTTGCCTTTGACACTCCGCCATCGGGTGGCATCGGTGGCTCTGGATGGTGCTCCGATAACAATATAATTAGTTTAGTCAGCGCGGGAATCCTGGGCGTTTCACCATCACCTGGCACGGTAACAACCCAGACATCCTCTGCAGCCAGCATGGGTGGACAGACGTCAGACATGGAGCAGGTGTATGGTCCTCCACTGCCTGCCTACTCCACCTGTGGTGACCTATACCAGGACCAGGTCTCATTCCATCACAGCCCTGCTACCAGCACTGCCCTCGCCTACCCCAGCAATGACTATCACTCAACATCTAAACCCTCCATGGATGGGAGCCTTTTCTCCATGATACCTGATTACAATCTTTTCCATCACCAGGGCGACGTTGGTATCATGGAGCACAAGCCCTTCCAGACCATGGACCCCATACGGGTCAACCCTCCACCTATCACACCACTGGAGACTATCAGAGCATTCAAAGACAAGCAACAGATTCACCCTGGTTTCATGGGTGGGCAACAACATGCCCCGCAGCACCACCCACCTCCACAGACTCTGACACTCAAACCCATCCGGCCGAGGAAGTACCCGAACCGGCCCAGCAAAACTCCTGTGCATGAGCGGCCACACGCCTGTCCAGCAGAGAACTGTGACAGACGCTTCTCACGTTCAGACGAGCTAACGCGTCACCTCCGCATCCACACGGGTCACAAACCCTTCCAGTGCCGAATATGCATGCGGTCCTTCAGCCGGAGCGACCACCTGACCACACACATCCGCACGCACACAGGTGAGAAGCCCTTCTCTTGTGAGTTCTGTGGACGCAAGTTTGCCCGGAGTGACGAGCGCAAGAGACATGCTAAGGTTCACCTAAAACAGAAAGACAAGAAGCCTGCTGACAAAGGCAGTGGGGCAGCTGGCAGCCACAACTCACCCCCCAGTTCCTGTGGCAGTGTGGGGGGCAATAGTGGCAGCATCATGACCGTCACTACCTGTGCATAGACTGGACCGCCACTATGCCCCCTAAAGAGACTGAGGAGGAAAGGATCCTGTCCACTATGAGATAAATAGGTGACTTTTTACTCTCTTTACACCCCTTTTTCTTTTGATTTGTCCTTTCTCTATTTTGAGATGGATGTCCTTAAATGGGAGGGGAAAGAATGCTTGTCTCCTTCAAGTAATGCAGGCCTGAGATACTATACACAGTGCCAGCAAACAGAGAGGCACCCTGGCATGTTCTGTCCAAAAAGCCACAGCAGATCATTATGTTTTAGAGGTGAATACACTTTAATGTAAAATTTGATGAGAATGTCTAAATCGGAAGGATGCCAGAATCCATCACAGGGGTTGAAATAGACAAGATAGAGGAGAGATGTCTGAGATGTATGCATTAATATTATTGGGTTGTTTAAAAGTGCAATTGGTTATATTTGTGTACTGTCGGATACCTTATTAGTGGCACTTGACTGTCTTCTTTTTTGTTGTTTTTGTTGAAATGTGGTATTTTTTATATTTGAATGTTGTTTTCTTAAAAGAATGTGCCAAATGTATTGTGATAACAGCCAACCTTGTTCTCATTATTGTGCCTGACATTTGCCAAACATAACAGCGATAACAACTTAGTGCACACATTGACTTCAAGGAAATATCACTCTACCAAAATGCTTGAAAATTGCTTATGAGATTTAAAGTTATCTGCACACAATTGTGCCATATATCCACTTCATGGCTGAATCAGATTTCCTTGGGGGATATACAACACAAACAAATGTCCTGTTATGTTAACCATAGCTATAAAACAAACCCATTTGCAGTACTTTGCCAAGACTTATTTATTTACAGTCACTCACATAGAATATACAGTATATTCTGGTCACATTTCAGTGAATTTATTTAAGTGAATGATCTGTATGCGAACACAACCTGTGGTCTGTAGCTGTGAGACATCATTGCTTTTCGGACTTTGTTACATTTTCATATGGTGGCTTCAAGTAGTGTTACATGATATCATTTCAAATATTTTATTATTTTGAACGGCTCACAAATGCTTCACTTTTCGTTAGGTTGCAGTTATACCACAGGACATTTAGAACACACATCCACCAACCCGTAAATGAAATACAGAAAGCTTAGACAGAAAGACTATAACACTCCGGTGTCTGCCTCTGGCTGGTAAATCAAAAACATGCAAAAGCAGAGATAAGGATAAAAACCAACACGATTAAGGCATTTTGTCTGTGATTGACAGTATTAAGCATGTACTTAGACACAATGCAAAAAATATATACTTAAACTACTTCATTTTTTATTACTAAAATATGAGCAGCACATTGTGTGACAAGACACAAGATTAAATATCTCAATCCATGTTTACAGCTTTTTACAATATGGAGAGAGTCGTATAAGGGGATGTTATTTTGTACAGTATACAAATATATATGCAGGTAGCTAGGGTAGAACCTTCGTACCCAGACTGTCAAATGCACCATAATGCAGTGTTCAATTGTGCATTGTTTGTGCATGCCTAGATGCACACTATGTAAATAAATACAAATGTCTGCATACACAAACTTTCAATTGACTGAATGCTTGTGCAGAATGTCTTAAGGCTTTTGTAGTTACTGTAATACAGAATATTTTGTGGTCACAAGCCATTGCAAAAGTCTGGAGCATTGAGACAGTGCTGAAGGAGTTGTCTTATCTTCCATTTCAGAAATAATGTGTTCCTTCTGTACACTTTAAATTGGTAAGTGGATCAAGGAAGCTCTAACGTGTTGAATAAACAAAACAGTTTTTAGGCTAAATCTGAATAATCAATAACCTACACTTCCATTATAAACACATCTCTATCAGCCCCATTACACTTCTATAATGTGCATTTACCTGCACTCTAAAACGTGTATTATGAGTAACGACCGAATGCAGACTGATGAATAGGTGATTGAATGATTATTTGTGCTTTACAGTGAAAGACATTAAACGACAATGGAGATTTTGATTATGTGAGTGCTATACGACATTCTGGTCTTGATATGAGTAAATACCTCAGGTCACATACATCCTCTGAGCCTCTGGTGTACTTTATCTGAAAGTGTAATTGTTTTGTAAATGCACAACTGTGGCCTGAATGGATGACAAATTATAAACTGATCTAGTAGTAAGTTGGTAGTAAAGTAATCAATTTTCTGAAATATTTCTTTGTTGTGCTTTTATACTTTCTTTTCTTAAGAGGTTTTTTCCAAACTGATGTGTTGTTTCAAGAAAGAAAGAAAGAAAGAAAGATGCTGATATAGCTTGTTAGCTCGTTGGATAGTTTGTGTGTATCCAAGGTGTTAACCTCATCAAGGCTAGAATGACATGACACCCAAAGGTAAATCTGTCACTGTTCTTAACTTATCCTATGCTCTATGTTATTTTCTGTTTGCTATTTTTCTACACTGCATTATTACACAAACAGTGTACACCCAACAATTTGCAAAAGTAACATTTGACAGTTGACACTAATCATACTTTAATTTGCATAGAGCCACTCATCTAGTTTAATTCTCGGTTTAGTTTAATTCATATATTTCTCAGTATGCATTTCTCAGTATGCACTCATCATATTAAGGAGTGTGTGCTGGAGAACAGACAGAGACATTGTTAAGGCATTGTTTTTGTTTCATGTGCTGGAGAAAATATTGTAATGGTCAGTCTGCAATTAAACTTAGAGGAAATATTGACTGACAAATGCAAAGGCCAAATGAGAGGTTTAGTAAAAGCGTGGCCACTGAGAAGACTAGCCGACGTTCACAAATGAGCATCCAAGGCCATGCTCCCCTTTTCCAGGGCAAACCAGTTTTCAGTGCTGTGCTTCCTGGCAAGTATCCACTTATTTTCCAATTAATTTGGCCTCAAACTCTTTTCTCAGCTCATCTACATGGGTAAATGAACAGACCTCCTTGCACTTTGTGAGAGTTGAAGAGTTCACACTTACAGTATTGTCTAACCGTAAATAAATAGTTTGTACAATAAAAATACATTTGATTTAACCCATTCTCTCACAACAATAATAGCTTAACTTATAATAACCAAACTTGTATAGGTTTAAGTTTAAGGATTAGTTTGGAATTGTGTTGGAAATTCTGTCTTAGCTTTTAAAGCATACACTACTTCAGTCACTGGCATTTTGTTGTTTGTATAGCAAATTAGTGTATCTACCTTCAAATCTATAAGGGAATACAATTAAGTCTAAGATTCAGGTTTAAATACATTTTTACGCTGCCAAGTATAATTTGATGTTAAATAGTGATCAGCACAAGCTCTGGTTCAACCCCAATTCAGTGTTACTAAAAGAGATGATGTGTCTGTCTACCCTGTTCATTTGACACATGCTAGTGACAATGGATGCTTTTAATTATAGTATTGAATGTGGTCTCCATTGAAAGATAACTGTGTTTATCTTGCTATGTGTTAAGGAATGATACAGAGCAAGGCGTAGACTACACCAAAATATTTCCCAGAAGCCATGTAATTACAACTTTGCAAACTCAATGTATCATCGGTCACATCATCTGACTGTGTTTGTCTCCTTTGTTTTGAGACAGTTTTTCAATGGAATGTGAACGATAGATTTTACAAATGTACATGACCCTGCTACCCTCCCCCCTCCGCGCGCGCACGCACACACGCACGCACGCACGCACGCACGCACACCTTCTCTGAGACAGACAGACAGACAGACAGACATTATACACATACAGGTTCACACAACCACTGAATCCTGTGCATCAATGCATTTTAGTGGATGAATGGAAATAGAGGCTGCTGAATAGTCTTAAGAATAATAATGGATGGTACGATAATGGTCAAGTATGGATGTAACTGATATGTCAATAACTTGTTCAGTGTAACAACAAATTCTTAAAACTAACCTAATTTATTTTTTTCCAAATAGGACCTCCGGTTTTTATGTTCTTGGTTATAATAACAAAAACAGGCCCTTAAATAGGAGCTTGCTTCCTCCTAGCTCTCTGCTCCGTGTTGGATCTGTTCCAACATTAGCAGCCATCTTTGTGCCAAATTGGGTTGCAGGGTTGGATGATCAAATACAATATGAGATAAAAACTCCACAGAACCCCAGTCAGCTTAAAGCTGAAGGCAGCGTTGTGGCAAATGTTTATGTTTAGCCTTTTACTTGTTTGTTTTAGTCTAGCTGAGGATGGCCTTGGGCAATAAGGCAATTTGAGATACTCATACAAAAAATATTTTTTGGGCAAAGATTTTAATAGTGTGTAGATATGATGGGCTACTCATCTCTTTGTGTGGACTAAAGGTGGCATCAGGGATTATGTGGTCAATGTGTCATGGTGGCACTGCTGTTCAGATGGAGTCAATGCTCAGTTTTTTGTGTTTTCCTTTTCATTACAGTATATCCTCATGATTTGCATGTGCACGAAAGTGTTTCAAACTGCCACCCTGAGATTCCAAAGGCGGTGGGTCAGTTACTTTATATGCATGAAAACAGGAGTCACATCGAGAGAAATGGGATAAACTTTCAACAGCTATTTGGAAACACACACTGGGAATATGTTCTGTTGGCTTTTAAGAAAACGGGGTCTTGTTTAAAATGTTGTGGATGTTTTTAGCCTATTTCATGTTTTACTATACCTTATAATAAGGTCCTTTTATGAGCTGAATATTGTAATGGACTTACTTTACTATATCCTTGTGAAGGGGAGATATGCTCCTTGTTTACTTGGCACTTCAGTTTGTTGTAATGCAACTGTTTAGTTATTTCTATGTAAGTACTTGAATAAAGAAAAGGATACAATTATCTTCTGTTTTTTCTTTTTCTTGAATCAAGTCAAGACTTGGGCATGCACAACACCTCGTCCACACACACACGCACAGTCACACACACACACACACACACACACACACACACACACACACACACACACACACACACACACACACACACACACACACACACACACACACTGCACACACAAGATCTACAAGCAGACGATTAGCTTGCCTATATAATATGTAGTCTATGTTTTATACTGGCAATTATCGTATGATGAAATATAATTTAAATGTAACAAAATCCTATAATTAGGATTTTTCACTACAAGTAGGCCTAGTTTCATTCCATGGCTGAAGTGGTTTATGCCATTGGTACTCAAAGTGGGGTTCGGGGACCCCCAGGGGTCCTTGTGGGAGTTACAGGGGGTCCCCAGCTAAATGACAGTTAAAGGAGTAGTTCACCCCCAAAATGACTTTTTGTCTCCACCAGCCGAAGGCTGAGGGAGAGTATGTTTTCCCCTCCCTCCGTCCGTCCGTCCGTCCGTCCGTCCATGCGTCCGTGCGTCCGTGCGTGCGTCCGTGCGTCCTCGCAGTTTGTGAGCAGCTAATCTCAGTCACCGTTGGCCCGATCGCTGCCAAACTGAGCACACACACTCCCTGGATGCCAATCTAGAACCTCTGCCCCACATTTTTCAAATCAGCCTCATGGTGGCGCTATAACAGGCCGATTTGTGTGGCCTGGTTGTTACCAGCTAATCTCCGGCGCCGTTGGCCCGATCGCTGCCAAACTGAGCACACACACTCCCTGGATGCTAATTCAGAACCTCTGCCCCACATTTTTTAAATCAGCCTCATGGTGGCGCTATAACAGGCCGATTTGTGTGGCCTGGTGGAGACCTGTGCTCGGAAGAGCACTGCTTCTAGTTTTCTATTGATTAGTCACGCAATAGAGACTAGAGTTCACAAATATTTTTAGTTTTTTTTCGCATTCCTAAGACAAAAATGTGATTACAATAAATGTACCCCCATTCGTTCCGGATGGGGACCCGTTTCAAAAGGGTCCCCATCCGGAATCAATGGAGGTAAATTTACTCGAATCAAATTTTTGTCTTAGGAATGTGACAAAAACCAAAAAATATTATTGAACTCTACTCTCCATGGCATGAGTAATCAATAGAAAAAAGTCATTTTGGGGGTGAACTACTCCTTTAAGGCCTACTTTAGGTACTTTAGGAACCAAACGGACCTTGGCTATGTAACTGTAACTCAGAGCGTGTACAAATGGAACCAAATTACATGGGGTCTCAGATAGAAATGACATTACATGGGGGTCAGTAAAGTAATTGCATGTCAAACTCGGGGTCCTTGAAATTAAAATGGTTGAGAATCACTGCTAGAGCCGTAAAAATCTTCTCTTATGGGGGTCCCTGGCATGTCTTTTCTTATGGGGGTCCCTGGCATATATTTTCAAATGGAGGTCCGCGAGCTAATAACTGTCAATTTGGGGGTCCTTGACATGAAAAAGTTTGAGAACCACTGGTTCATGCTCATGAATATCCTGTTATTTCCACTTCCTTTAAGGAAACACTCGTGGCTTCCTGTTCCTGTGTGTGGAGTGTTGATACTAGTGATGTAAAGAAAGGGGATGAAGTCGTGTGAAGACATTAAATAAACTACTCCGCGAAACTGGAATTATTACAGACAATCACACAAAATGAGCTGGTAAGTGTGCGTTTGTTGTTATGTTCTCTGTGGTGAAAGTGGCGTATGTATTTGAGCTCAAAGCATAGACTCGAATCTCGCTCGCCGTTCTTGCCAGACTTCAATGGATTAAAGGCTAACGGCTATATTTTGTAGCACGGGCGTCGCTACTCGACACAAATGACGCTATTTACCCAACACGAAAGCATCGACGTGTGCCGCGTCGACACTTTATTCTGTGGAAAATGTCTTAATTTTCACCAAGCGACACCCGTCGTGCGACGCGATGAAGCCCTACATGGGCTGGACTATTTCCTGGTGCGGGACGAACGGGTCCCACTCAAGAACTTTAGAACCCAACACTTGTTTAGAGACTAACTTTAGCAAGTACCGAATGTTGGTGGAATAGAGCATAAGTTATAAAACTGAAGAGTTGTGCAAAATGCTCGAAATTGTTTATTTGATTGTTAATCTGGATAATGTTAAAATAAAACGTTGACGACATGAATGAACGGTGGGCTCAGACTATTGCTTGAGTTCAAACTAGTTTATGAAACATTCTCATTAAATGCAGTTGGTCTAGCAGTTGGACTTGTTTAACCACAATAATGGCTTAATTAGATTCACCCCCCATGACAACATTATTATCTTGTTTATTGTTATTCATTAGTTTGGAATGGATGTTAAACGTGGCTAGCGTTTAAGCTGCTGTAAAGACCCTGTAAAGCAGTAATAACACTTCTTCTCAGTTTGCCACACCACAGAATGTCAAAAACCAACCACCCAAATTATAGTTTGGATGCTAAAGCTAAACTCGGCTAACCTTTAAGTTCACTCATGTGTTTGAATGTATTTTTCTGGCAGTGTGAAAAGGCTGTTTACATTTGTATATGAGTTGCAAAGAAGTAAAGGTCTGTGATGTGCTGTGAACAGTGGGCACTAGAGAAGACTGGGCCCTATTTGGGGAGAAGACGACTTGGCACTACTGAATATTTGTAAGGAATACTGGCCTGGGCACTACTTCTTTGATTGTTACCTATACGTCCCATCTCTTGACATATTATTCCAAAAGCACAAATGAAACTCACTATTGACTCATCCAGGCCAGGGGATGCATGTTATTTATTTTCACCTGGTAATGCTCTATTGCCTGTGTTTGCTAGAGTTAAAATAATAGAAATAAAAACTTGTTTAACTGATTTAACACACAATTTGCTATGTTTGTACATTTACACCCTAAACTCCACTTAAAACGTATATGTCACATCAGTCCCGTCCCGGTCAAATCTGGCGACCTCAGAAAGGTCAACACCATGTATTTCTGGCCACCAAAACCTACTCCGCTCCAGGAACACTCCGGCCACGGAAACCTACTCTGCCCAGTGTCAAAACGGTTGGCACCAGGTATTTCTGGCCACCAGAGCCTACTCGCCTCGGCCCTGAGAATACAACGCATTTTAACTCCCAAGACGGCAAAAGTTAAACGTCTCGGGGGTACAGAGATTAGGGGGTCTCTATCAGGACATAACTTGAACGGAACTGCGTCAGCTGAAGCAGCCTTTGCAAAGTTTGGCACGGGCGCACAGCAACTCGCTCACCCAACTGCTTGCCCAGTGGTGCCCCTCATGGCTCAAGTTTGCTTCAGTGCCCAACTACTCCTATGTAGTACCGTAACTTAATTTTAGGGGCTGTAGTCTGTTCTCACCGAGACGGACCCACTGTTTCGCCATGCTGGTGCTGACTGTTCTCACCTAGCAGGCCGAGTGGTCCACCTTGCTAGTGCCGACTGTTCTCACCAAGCAGGCAGAGTGTTCCGGAACATTTGGCCCACTGAGAAGTTGAACTGAGCGAGAAGTCTTCAGTATTTGACAAATATTAGCAACATTCTGGACAAAACACATTATAGCCTGATTATACTTCATCGTATGACAGCGATGCCATCATATGACATAACATAAAAACCTTGTAAAGCAGTAATAATAGTACACTGATTCTCAGTTTGCCACAACACAGAATGTCATTAACCAAGCAACCAAAGTAGAGTGCTACAGAATTAAAATTGAAAATTGGCTTTCAAAAACTCTGAACTCTGGGGGCGTGTCTGCTGAAGCATTCTATATTGATTTCCCAGATTGCACTTGGGCACAGAGTGTGTTTATTGTGTTTAAATTGTTATTTGAATATGGAAAAGGGTTGGGGGTTATATTGTAGGACATTATGTGTAGTGTTGTGTCATGGTGTTCATTTGATTTTATGTGGTGTTTTGGTCTAACACTGTGACTTGGATGGCTATTTGTTCTGATCACCTGCTGTCCCTGTTCTGCTTGATCAGGGCCTGAAATGTATTTCCCAAAAGGGAGGATTTCCCCCTTAAGGGCCATTTATAGTTACGGATGGATGATTTTGTGTACGTTTGGGGTTGAGGAGGAACTTACGGTAATTGCGTCGACATGCATAGTTCCGTCCGTTCTCTGTGTTATACTGTATCCAATAGATGGCACCCAAATGCATCTTCCCAATGAGCAAACATGTTGATAGGCATCGGCGATTACATGCATTAAGTAAATAGCCTACAGCCGTGCTGTGCGTTCTTTCAATGGCATCGTACTCTATTTTCACTCCATAGTTGATGTCCCTGCACGCCGTCGGAAAATGCTGTTATTAAGCCTATTATTAATATTATTATTTGGATAAAGTAGAACAACTTTTAAAACCAATCATAATCATTTAAAATGGTATCATGATCTGACACTGGCACTTTGCTGCTTCTGCGTTCTGCCTCCGCTGCTGCTGTGTGCACTGCAGTTGTACAAGTGGCAACAGGTCTGCGTCCTGAACGGCTTGTTCACTGTTCAACGTTACTTTGTGATTTATTTATTTTTTACTTCCTCCTACTACGAAATGGATACCAGAAACAAAGACGAAACATTTCTCCCTCTACTGCCCCCACGGTTGACAAAAGTTCTCCACGGGTACTTCATGTGTACGTACGTTTTTATCGGTTTTAATCCGTTAGGTTGAGTGTTGTCCGTAACGTTACAGACAGAGACAATTACGTCCGGAGCGACGGAGAGACCGGATCAAAGTACTGTCCGTCTCCGTTCGTTATGTATCCCCGCGTTGTTTATGTACTACTATGCATGGTACTTTATATGCTTCACATAGGTGGGATAGACCTTTGGGAGATACTGTCCAAACTACAATATGGCGTCATTCAGAGAGGTTCGGGGGGGGGGGGTTTGCCCAAAATCTGTACGTGTAGTAGTAAAAATGAAAATGTAATCTGTCTGGAATGTCCGGGACCAATTTGGAGAGTGATGATCCAATTGTGATTGTAAGGCCTATGGTTCAAGAGTTATAGTACAAAATGTGGGCTGGTGTAGCGCCACCATGAGGCCAATTTGAAAAAGATTAAGGTTGAGGTTCTTCCTTGGCCTGCTGTGAGTCATAAAATAAGGAAACCAAAATACTGATACCCAAATAAGGAAATACAAATACCTCTCAGTCCACTTTGATGGTGAACTATAGACCTCTGTACTGGCCTAATATTTTGGCTCGAGCCTGGCCCGACCCCTAGACAGTAGACACTCAGGCCAGAGGCAGAGTAAGATTTTGTGCATTCTTGGTCGGAACTGAGCTACATGCTGATGCCGTACAATTATATTTTGCTGGGATGCTACTAAAGCCTAATTTATGACAGAATTTTCCCTTTCCCTGTGACGCACTGTGATATTCTTCTTCTTCACAAGAGTTAACACATTTACTAATTATTAGTCACAGTAAAATATGACGAGAAATGCTGTCTAGCTTAAGTGTATGTGCACTGTTTTGTGCATGCCATTTTTAATGTTGTGTAGCTTATTAGTTCATGTCAGCTCATACACCAAAGACACGTTTTCTGTGGCTACGTGTGTCCCTGCACACAGACATATTGGTGTGTGTTGTATGTGTATGTGTCTGTGTTGTGTGACAGAGAGGCGGGAGAGAGACAGTACAGTTCATTGTCTACCATGATTAAGAATTGGGTCGCATTTAGGTGTGTGTTTGTGCTCATGTATCTGCCTTTTTATACGTTTTCAACACTGTTGTATATATTATAGCTACAGAGAGCGAGAGAGGGAGAGATAATCCGTTGTGGTTGTCTAGACATAGATTCCAAAACCACAGTCAGTCCACAATGCTCTTTTCTATTTTACTTGGAACTTTTAATAAGATTAACATTAATAAGAATGTTTATAATATATTACATGGCTTGATTGAATGGGTGATTCTGATTGGCCAATCACTGAATTCATCAGACTGTTGACTCATTCTCTGCCAGGTAAAAAAAAAATAATTGCACCTGTGCTCACTTCGCATGGTATCAAACACGGCACACGTGCGGTGCATACAGTACTGTATCTGCTTGTATGGGCCGTTCTGTCCGTTACATCAGCTGTGGCGATGTTGGTAGGCTACTACATAGGGACCTACACACAAAGTCAAACGTGGGAGCGGTTAGCACTGCTCAAAAAAAGAATGGTATTTAAAAATATATATATATTGCAGTATTATTAAGCTAAATTAATGGGATCATCAATTTAGCCATAATAGTGCAGCTCTATAATAATGTCATCATGAATTGCATCCTGTCCCATTTTCAGTATCATGGTCAGGGAGAGCCAGTGGACATGCAGGACAGCGTCACTTGGCTCAGCCAGACAATCAATGGCTGGCAAGCGACATGTCCACCAGCACGCACGGCCAAACACAAGGTCAAGAGTGGGGTGCAAGACCAGTGAAAAGAGCCCATTATTGGCTCTGCTGACAGATGCATTCCACTAGAGCCTGTACACTTGCTTGTATGACGCGAAAGGATTGACTCCAGGGTCATTGTCGGAACAATTCCACTCCTAGTGTCTTCAACTAGCCCTCTGTGCTTCGTTGAATATGCTTGTTTGGGTGATGCGTTAACCCCTCTGATGGCATACACTTTCAACATTTTAGGGCAAAGCCATTACTTCTTCCACGTTGATGCATAATCTGGCCCGTGAAGAAGACTGTTCCTTTGTCTTTGCCTACGTGCAGACTGGACAAGAGTGACGTGTAGCCCATTCGGTCAGAGCAATGATCAGATAAATGATTTCAACTATGCCTAGTGGTTCTTATGACGGTGCTTACTGTGTCACAAAGAGGTTTTACAACTGTTTAGCTTTCAATGTAGGCCATATCCGATATTTCCTGGGAATAAAAGGGAAGAAGTTGCTAACATCCGTCTGACGGTCTCTGACCAATATGCCCATATATGGAGATCTCTGTATCTGCCAGTCCTTTTATCTTTTATGCCTATTAGATGTCGCTGATGTCATTAGTATGTGCCCATATGGGCATGCTCTCTTTTGTGCCCTTATATGGAGCGGCCTGATTTGATTTGAACTTGGGTATATACTACTGTATGTTTCAGTACATTTGCGGAACCAGTACGTTTGAAACGGGTTGTGTAGCTCTCAATGGTGTGCAGTTTCTCCAGTTAAGGAATCTGCCATATGCTATGAACGCAGCCTATCTTGCTCTTATGCACCGTTTGATTATCTTTTTGGTACAACCAGTGACGCCACACTTCCTGTTGGATTTCTGAGTTCCACTATATATGTCATCAGCAGGCCTAGATTTGTGCTTTTAAGCCTATGGTATATTAGTCTATTAGTAACTATCTTGTGGTAAGGTCCAACTGTCCTCATAAGACATGTGATGATATCCTTTGACAGAGGTAGAGTAACCAATGGTTCTACTTCTAAATGTGACAGACCCTGCTGAAATATATCGCTGTGTGAGAGAAACATCAGAAATTATTTTATGGCAATTCTCCATCTGGTTGGTTGCCATAATTATTTGTCTCTGACTATCACACTTTCGCTATATTTGCCTGTAACACATTGTCCTTATCACTACTTAGTGGTGGTTCTTAACTCAAATGACTACATTTGGAACTGAACATGTGAGATTTTCTTACATTTCATCTTAGGCTTATGTTATAGCAACTTCACACCAGAAATGTATAGTGAAGCCCTAGAATGGCTGTGACTGAAACATTTCATATATTACATATACCCAGCCAATGCCATGGTTCTCCCATGCCCTCCCGGTTAGGGAGTCATTGCGGCAGCATTGTCATTATTTTGTAGCTAGAGCTGCTCACTGAGAAAGTAGACAAAAAACAGACATTGTGACTTTAATCATTGTAATTCTGTTGGATAGGTTTATATGAACATCTTCTGGAACATGAATGTACCACCATGATATAAGATGGTTTCAAGAAAGCATGTTCTTCAATGGCTGTTCAAGGAAGTAAAGTCTTGTTTCCCTGTGTGTTCTATGAAGAATATATAAATATTCAGTATAAATGGGTTTTTAAATACATCTTTTTAATATACTAGAAGCTGGGCCGCCCTTCGGGCGGCCCAGCGTCTAGTCGGCGACCTGGCCAACTCGGGAACGATGTAAATAGAGAATGAATGCCCCGCCCTTTAATGCAAACCCCATTATACCAGTTGTCATAGGACCTGTTTTGACCATCTGTTTGCCTGTGTCCATTTATGCCCATATATGGAGATATCTGTATCTGTCTGTCTGTCTGTCGGCGTCCATTTTATGTCCATATATGGAGATCACTGCAGATATAGTTCTGGGTCCATTTTATGCCCATATGCCCATATATGGAGATATCTGTCTATTTGCGTCCATTTTATGCCTGCCCCACCCTTTAATGCAAACCCCAATATACCTGTTGTCATAGGACCCATTTTGACCATCTGTTAGCCTTTGTCCCCACCCTTTAATGCTACGGGCGGCCCAGCGTCTAGTCGGCGACCTGGCCAACTCGGGAACGATGTAAATAGAGAATGAATGCCCCGCCCTTTAATGCAAACCCCATTATACCTGTTGTCATAGGACCTGTTTTGACCATCTGTTTGCCTGTGTCCATTTATGCCCATATATGGAGATATCTGTATCTGTCTGTCTGTCGGCGTCCATTTTATGTCCATATATGGAGATCACTGCAGATATAGTTCTGGGTCCATTTTATGCCCATATGCCCATATATGGAGATATCTGTCTATTTACGTCCATTTTATGCCTGCCCCACCCTTTAATGCAAACCCCAATATACCTGTTGTCATAGGACCCGTTTTGACCATCTGTTAGCCTTTGTCCCCACCCTTTAATGCAAACCCCAATATACCTGTTGTCATAGGACCCGTTTTGACCATCTGTTTGCCTTCTGTTAGCCTTTGTCCCCACCCTTTAATGCAAACCCCAATATACCTGTTGTCATGTTGTCATAGGACCCGTTTTGACCATCTGTTTGCCTTCTGTTAGCCTTTGTCCCCACCCTTTAATGCAAACCCCAATATATGGAGATCTCTGCACACACAGTACCGGTTGCGGAAAACTCTGATGTCAGACATCAGCTCCGCATTCGGGGATTCATTTTATGCCCATATCTGGAGAACGCGCGTGCCGGTGGGAAGAACGGTTCTCGAGATTCACATACATACATACACATTCACAGAGATTTTTTGTTGACTCCTGGCGTACGTGATGTCAGAGCCTTTTATGAAGTGATGTCAAAATGAGTCAGCGATTGTGCCGATTTCCTCAGGAACAGCCTGATGTTAACAATCAGCTCCGCGTAAGGAGATTCCGAACGTTTCGCGCCGCTTCGGGAAAACCGCATGCCGAGTCGGGCCGAGGCCCGGCACTGCACTCCGCGCGGCGGCGGGGAACGCGCGTGCCGAATCTGAAGCCGGTGGGACGAACGGTTCTCGAGATACGCGGATTACAAACAAACAAACAGACAGACAGACAGACAGACAGAGATTTGTCGCATTTATAGATAGATATATATTTTTTAATTAAGACCACCTGGACTTGACTGTAGAATTTAATTATTGAGGCCAAGTTAATCACAATAGATTAAATACAGTATATTGTTTCTTTTTGAAAGTTACTAACGGACAAACCGCATCTTTTATCATGACTGATGAGATCATTGTAAAGTTAGGCTTGTCATCTGGCAAATGTTGAAAGAAGATGAGTCATCCAAGATGGTGCTGAGGAATTTCAGTGGGTGAGTTTTCCATGTTGGTGTTGGCTCACCAAAACTATGGCATGAGTGATGACTAACTTTAAATTCTTATCTGCGTTTGGGCATTTTCTGCTTTACTCTTAAAGTGACACTAGTGGCGTTTCCATAAAGCCACTTTTTGCGCATTAACAGCTTAGTCGCAAAATATTTTTATGGAAACACTTCAAAATGCGAATAAACTTTCATTATCCGCAAAAAAGATTATCCGCTTGGAGGAGGAGGATTTTGAGGCTTAATCGAATAAACTAAATGCGCAAAAATGAATGGAAACGGGTCAGACAATACATTCGAATAAAGTATGACGTTCTAGGTCCATTTCCCCTGCCGCTTTGTCCATGGTATAGCGTTAGCCCACAAAACAAACCTGTTGTTTGTTACACACGGAGTGACACGGACCATGTGTAAATTCCTCCCGTTTTTACCTCAAGCCATCGGTGGCGAGCGAACCCTTCCTCATCACACGGTGTTGCGTGCCTGAAGTGCCCAATCTACAAGCTCACAGGCACAGCAGCTCGCATCCACGTCTCCGCGCCGCGTTGTGAGCTTCCAGATCGGCCACCTGACCTTCCAGAGGACGCTGAAACTTCCACTGTGCAGTGACGCGACCGCGGTTTTCCCGGTGAACCGGTAGCTTTATGTATTGAGAGGAACTCTTGCCAATTTCGTAAGAGACTCGTCGCCAATCGCAACAACTCTTGCGACGTCGCTAATTCGAATGACACCCGCAAATGGAAACATGCTAAATTCGCTTTGTCTTAATGCGTATTTATGATAATTCGCTTCCCTAATTCGATTAAGTTTATGGAAACGCCACTATTGGCTGCGTTTCCCAAAGCGCAGGTCGTACGAGGGCCTTCGCTCGGCTGCGGTCCTTACGATTAAGGCGTTTCTCAAACACGCTTGTAAGCGCCCCTCGCAAAACAGCCTTCGCACGCCAGTAGGCTGGCCAGAGCCTTGTATTAGAGAGTTCTGCCAACTCTGGCCCCATGTGAACGGAGAGGATGCAACTCTCTCCTTGAATGGCTCTGGGCTTCGATTGATAGGACGTCAGCAGCTGCGCTCCGAAATGAATTTCAGCGGCTTGTGTGATTGTATCGGGCCGGCCCATCAATAAAACATAACATACAACACTGAAAATTAACACACTTTTAGCGCTGTTGGTAGGCTAACTGACCACACAAACCCCTTGTTTTAATTTGAAACTACATGCAAAGCTGCAAAGTGCTGTTGCTTGTTGGTAGGCCTATAACTGACTGCACAAATTGACTTGACTGCCCGTCTTAAATATATATATTTTTTATTTTATAGGCTAGGCCTACAGTATTGTAGGCCTAGCAATCGCCAATCTCCGCCTAATCCAATGAAAGACCGCATCTTTAAAGGCTTATATCTCTTTTTTGTGTTTTAGGAAAGCGTCGCGAGGTTTATTTACGGCGAAATCGCCCAAAAATGATCTTTTAGATGACAAAATGGGAATAGCCATTCTGTTAGCATCTTCATCCGGGACATTTCCATGCCGTGCATGAACGTGAGGACGTCAGGTCCTGGAAGCTGAAGTCCTGGAAGCTAAAGCGCTCGCCTATGAGAGATGCGCTGGCATTCTTTGGCCCCTAGAGGGCGCTGGCGCTCAAAGAGTTAACTAAAGTATACACACATAATACATACACAACATATATACCATTTTCTGACAGTGGGCAAACTGCTAATGGCTACAAGTCCAAATTTGACTGGTATGGTCCTCTTAAGCGTGATTTCTGGATCTGAAAGTCACTGAAAATAATGTTCTAGAGTTATATACAGTACAGTCATGTCATGTACAACTCTCCACAATTTCCAACAAATCAATGATAGCTTTTTTACGTGAATGTAAAATAAGCGTTGTCTAAAGTGTCTAGGATACTTTCTCTCCCACGAGTGGAAGCAGGCTTTTACCTGTAATTCCCATTAATCCTTAAACCTTACATGGCCATGTTAGGTTTTATGATTGAGCTGTCATCAAAAGGATCTTCCCCACATATCACTTGTTCCACAATGAAGCTCTTCCTCACACCCTCTGTTTTCCATCTCATTAGTCTACACACCTTTCTTTTGACGCAGCTGCTGCCTCACCCAGCCTGTCAGCAGCAACTGTCCATCATGTACCTTAGTTTTCAGGCTATTAGTGTCACATCAATGACAACTTGCAGCCATGTGTGGTGTTAAAGCAAGCATTCTCTTTTTCATGGATTCCCAAAGATGGGCATGGTTTGAAAATGGGATAAAACACCCAAAAAGAAGAAAAAGATGCTACAGTACTTCAACCTGGGGTGAGGGATCTGTAACTAGGGTGTCAGTTTGTTTTGTATATTTTAAGAGTAAAACTTTGTATTCCATTCTGAAAATTAGGTAGAACTACAGTACACCAGCCTGTTCTGCCTGCAGTTGCCCTATGTAATCTCACACCTTTGAGTTGTAAAAAATGTTTTCTTGATTGAATTTAAGTTTTGGAATCAATTTTGTTTTATAGGCAAGCTGTGGCTCTGGCTTCGTTGTTTCACGTCTGCTTTAAACCTTAGACTGAAGGGGTGCCCGGTTGCCTAAAAATACCACAATTGTGATTTATGGCTTTTTGCACAATATAGCATGTGTGTCTGTGTTTGATTGGTGGCAGGGGGTTCCGCAGAAAAGCCACACAGAGCACAGGGGACAACCACTTCTAATTAGTGATATCCGGCTGCAATGGGAGCCAGATGTGTCGAGTGATGACAGGAAGTTAATGCACAGGGTTCTGGCCACACACTCCAGAGAAGCAGGGGTTAACAGCTTCAAATTGACAGTCTGTGGCATCCTTACGCCTTGCTTACTGACTTAGGACAATACCCCACCCGTTAGGCTACTGATGCCACTCACAACCATTAAAAGTCTTTAGGGCAGGCCAGTGTCAAATTGTTATCTGTCATTTGTCAAATCTTCTTTCTCCTCTCTTTTCAGGATTCCATTCAAGATTGGACAACCAAAGAAGCAGATAGTCTCTAAAACCGTAAGTCAACAGTCCTCTGTTCAGTGTTTACGCCTTTAACCTAATCTACATGGGTTAAACAATACCCTAGCTTTACCTGACAAACAATGTGCTTAGGAGTCTGACTCTGTAGTAGATCTTGTAGTTAGAGCTACATTAATATAGTAGCCTAAATCATCTCATCAGTGTGCCTCAGCTGAGAAACTTGTGGGGTGCCAATTTGTCCAAGCCATGCGAGGGGGCAGAGGTGGTTGCCTTGAAGTGCCAAGGAGTGGGTGTTAGCCTTACTGGACAAAACCACTTCCAGTGTAATGGGGTCTGTGGCCCAACAGACACTGTCAGACTGGCCTCCCAGCTTCCTGTGCTGTCCAGGGCTTTAACCATGGAGTGGGATAGAAGCAGCCCAATAGATGACCTGCTGGTGACAAACTGGCAGCTGCCTCCCTCGTTGATTTGGCCAATGTGTGTTTAAATCCAGAGGCCCACAGAACCACAAGACAGGCTACCTCTGTAACCTCTGTAACCAATGTTTGTTGGGTCTCAGACTGGGTTGGGGGGGCGCTGTCATTATCATGTTAACATATGTTGTGATTAACCACTAATTTAAGGGAAAGACAAAATGAACCCACATGTTAAATAATGTAACCAGTGAGAAGTTTGCATGATTTCTTTTTTCATTATTGGTAAAAATGTTCCCTATTTCTTTTCAGGTTGAAAGAGACTTTGAGCGTGAATATGACAAACTCCAAAAGTAAGTTAAATAATACAAATAATAACTTAAAATAAGGTCAGTGTTGCCTTTCTGGGGCGGCTGTGGCTCAGGAGGTGGAGCAGATTGACCAATGATCCGTGGGTTGGTGGTTCGAATCCCAGCTCCTCTTGTCCACATGTCGAAGTGTCCTTGGGCAAGACACTGAACCCCAAATTGCCTCCAGTGAGTCGGTCGGTGTCAGCTTGCCACCTTTGGTGTGTGAATGTGAGAATGTGTCAATGCTTTGAGCACTTGAAAAAGCGTTATAAAAATGCAATTCATTATTAATTATTATGGGCCTCCTGGCTCGGAGAGGCTTACTCACTTATAGTTTGACAGTTCAGTCTACTGTAAACTGGAGGATTCATGTTTCTCTTAAGGAGGAGAGAAATTGATGCTTGAATCCGAGTAGGTGTACCCCGCTCCTTTGAATCGTTATAAACAAGAGAAGCAGCTCTTGTTAGTCACTACATTTCTTTAAAATCTCAGTGGCAATGCCATCGATAGATAGATAGATAGATACCTTTATTATTCCAAGGGGGAAATCAGGTAGCCTCGCAACAGCCAGGGGAGAGTCTGGGAGTCCTCCATAGACAACGCATTACGCGATGACGTAGTTACTCACTTTGACTGACAGGTCCAGTCAGTAGCCACCAGCGCATCAAAACATCGTCGGCAGAACAGCAAATACGTCTTTTCCAGGCATAAATTCCAAAGGTGCAAACTGTTGTTCGTTTTTAAGTTATGAGATGCCGTTGATTTCAGATAAAACTTCGCTTAATGCAGCTTTTATTTGCGATTTGTGAACTCGCGTCGGACATGGGGTCCGCCATGTTTGTTTACAAAATGAGAGAGCTGTAGGAGCCGCTCGACCAATCAGGAGCGTTGTGAGGCGGGTCACTCCAAATGCAGCCATTTGATTGGAAATTAGAACGTAAGTTCTCATAAAGAGACTCGATGGGACACCAGACCGAGAAAGGAAGCACATTGGTGATGACGTAGCTCGGGATGGCCTGCGAGGCTAGAAATCAGGGGCCATCAGGGGCTTAATGTAGGGACGTGTACACAACATTTCTAAACATTTATTCTAATAAATGTATTCTAATAAATGAAAATGAATTAATGAATTAATTTATTGAAATGATTCTTTTGTAAAATATTAAGAGTATTCATGGGTTGCATTTGTAGTCCTACACCAGCCATTTTGAGGACCAACACAGGTGTGTGGTCCTCAAACATTGGTTCTATGCCAATCAGACACATTGAACACCTGTGTTGGTCCTCAATATGGCCGGTTTAGGACTACAAATGCAACCCATGAATATGAAAGCTATTTAAAATGTTGAATCTTACACACCTGCTCCCAAATAATTCATTGCATCATTCCAGTGCAGCGCAAAAGTTGGTCATATCAATTATGCTGTGACTCTAGCACAAGTCAGAGCCAGTCTGAAAGAAGCTGACCAGTGGCCTGTTTCACGAAAGCAGAATTAAATAAACCAGGATTTAAGCTAAATCCAGGTTTGACAAAGCCTGCTCCGTACAGCCTAGTTAATTTGCCAAGCCCGGCTGAGAAGAAGTGACATTGTCGAGCCAGGATGCACATTCACGTATTCCTTTAAAAGCCGATGAGGTCGATGGTAGATTCCTTGATCGTGACCAATCTTGGAACCAAAGGGCCAGAGAGGCGGTCTACGGCCAGATCAGGAAATGGAGAAATGTGCGTTTTCCTGCTAAATTTAACATGAGAGCCAATGCAGATCCAGTTTTTCATATCCGTTTTTTTAGCTGTTTCCGGTTAAAACAAGAAACGCTACTTTTTGAGTAGATAAACGGCAGCGTAATGTTGGATTGAATTAAATGCAATAAAAAATAAATGTCATATCTCGTCTTTTTAAAATGTCTCTTATCTCGTAGTAAATGAGTTAATAGTGTTTTATTAAGACATGATGGCAATATGGCTTTGTGAGACCTCACTGATTTCATTGCCTCGACTAATTTGATTAGTTTCATTTGTGAATCTGATTGGTAAAGAGTTTACTAGAATGCTTTAAATTGGCTCCTATTTACCGTTTGTGTGTGTGTGTTGAGAGAGAGATCTCTTAACGCAGTGGTTCTCAACCTGTGGGTCAGGACCCCCAGGGGGGGTCCCCAAATTATTTTGGGGGGTCCCCTTAATGTGCAACATTGTTTTCTCACTCAACAGTAAACAAACCAACATAAAGTTTACGTGTATAAAGGGTATCTACACATTTCTAAAGTGACAATTTAAGGACTTTAATACCTCTAAACATTGTCAAATATTAGAGGCAGAAATTGTGAAAATAGACGATCTACATGCTCACAATGCCTCGCGGCATGTAGATCTGCTATTTTCACAATAGTTATACAAAATGTAATGCCTCAACTCTTAGTGCTCGTCAGGGTGGGGGGGTTCCCAGTTAAAATAAGATTATTTGGGGGGTCGCGGCCTGAAAAAGAACCACTGGACTAACGGGCCGATCAGCAGTATATTTCCTTTGCACTCTGCCAGCAGGACAAGGACCTCAATTCTCAGATTTGTTTCAGTATGTTAAACACCACCCAACTCTGCATGCAACAGGTGTGTATGAGAGAGAGGGACGCTTCAGCTGATGTGAGAACAAACAACTAGCCTTATCATTGTACTCTACTCATAATAATTACTATGTGTCAGAACATGCATTCTGCTTGCTTGGTGAAGAGCAAGTCAAGCTTGACTTGTAGATTCGTGCATTCCTTTCCTTATACAATTCAGTGCTAGGGTTTCTAAAATATTGGTGGTATAGTCTGAGAATTACATTTGGACAGCCTTTTATATTTTAGTTGGCAGATTAAGAGATAATTTGACCTTAGGTCAAATACAATTACAAGCTTTTATAGACTCTTATATCTGAGAGTTAGAAGTGGAATGTTTTTTTGATGGAGACAAGTGTCAGCAGTAGCGCTTCTCGCCAAAGTCCAGGGGAGGGGAGAAAACATTTAAGAAAAGAAGTATCGAATCTCAACAATATCTGTTTTTTTTTTGTTTGTTTTTTTCAAACCGACAGTGTCTGTCTGTCTGTCTGTCTGTCTGTCTGTCTGTACCGTCGCTAGTAGGAAGTGACTATGCCAGCAGCCAGGCTGAGTTTGGGCAGAATTTTAGAACTCTAGTCCTTATTAGTCCATTTATATTTCAGATGTATTTATTATTTATAAACACTGAAAAGACTAGAAGCTGTGCTTTTCCGAGCACAGGTCTCCACCAGGTGAGGAATGTTTGTTTTGAGACATTTTAGTGCTAGGATAGTGATTCTGATACACATTTGAGATTGTCAAAGAATTACATTAGCATTAATCCACGTGTAAATTTGCCATAGTCACTTGCGATCATCTTCCTACACTGATGGAGAATGGCAGTGTTGCTCACACACATCACACATTATGTATTATCAAAAGACTTGACGTGTGTTTTTAAATGACCATGCCTCATAGTTCTGATCGAAGATACAATTTCAGATGTCTCAATCTGTATATGTGAAAGGCCAAAGTGTATCCTGAATCAGAAGCCAGGTAATTTAGTAAACTAGCCTTTCATGCCTTCAGATCCAGTCCTATATTGTGCTGATCAGAGCAATGGACATCGAGTTTTGGCCATTTGAAATGCTAGGTGGTGGTGCACCTGTGGCAGTGTAGCACTGTCACTTGTGGCTCCTGGTGTGGCTATTCTGATTGCAGACATCTGACCTGTGTTGGTGCGGATTGGAGAAAATGATCGCACATTTTTTAGGCAAAACGAACGTTATTTCACTCTGAAGGAGTCTAAACCTTAAAACAAACATACTCAAGCAACTCTGAAACAAAAACATTATAGTTGTCTCTTAAGTGACTAATGTGCCATCACTGTTTATACTCACAACAACACTTGGATAAGGTGCATCTGGGCCTTCCCCTTCTGTGTGGCTGAGGTTAAGGAGATTTCCTGAGGGCCTGGCAGGCTATGTGGGAGCACTGTTTTGCACACAGGTTTTGGTGAGTAGGAGGGCTCTTTATCAGAGAGGTGTGGCACCAATAGACCTTATAGATGAGTCAGGGACAGGCATGTACAGACATCTTAGTTCTCCACCCTGGAGATCCATATCAGACGTGTACTAGTGTAGTGCAGTGGTGCATCCAGTAGTTCTAATATTGTCATAATATTATGTTGTCTATCCTTGCATTGTGTCATGACTCATGGTAGTAGAAGTAGACACAGCTGGCCTAAATTGGCCAGTTCATTGCAGTTGATGAATTCTGAATTCCCCAGGCACATCATTACATGTTTTTTTCTTTTTTCTGTCAGAATCTGGAAACGTATATCCAGAGTGATCAGAGTGTTCTAAGAATGATGGCAGCAGAATGATATCATGTTTGTATAGCTTAATCTTCTAAATTAGCGTGAAAAGTATTTATTTGGCTCCCTTATGGGCAAGTAGTGAATCTACTGCTATTAGGTGTCCGAAGCGTTATATAATAATACCTATGATCTACATATAATCTTGAATCCAGTACATACAGTTGTACTGAATAAATACACAGTTACACTCGTGCTACAGCAAGTGATGTTGCAGACTCATTATTAGGGATGGAGCTCATGGAGGCACGGTGGCGCAGTGGTTAGTGCTTCGCCTCACAGCTAGAAGGTCCTGGGTTCGATTCCCGCCGGGGGATGCTGTGGGCGCTGGCGGCGTGTTCCTCCTCCGCGTCATCAGCGCCCACACCCTAGGTGGGGTTGGCGATAGGGCCTTTCTGTGTGGAGTTTGCATGTTCTCCCCGTGTCTCCTAGGGTTGATACCCTCACAAAAACATGCACGTAATCCTGGTCTCAATAATGCCTCCCCCTGGCCAGCCGGGGCGCCTGATGGAGGGGAAAGGAACTGGTTGGAATAACGTGTTCCTTCCACGCGCTAGGTCCAAACCAGGGAAATCTCCACTGTCAGGTGAAAAGAAGCAACTTGGACTCCTCATGCATAGAAGTAAGCATGAGGTCAGTCCGTTGTGGCGCGGCAGAGGGAGAGCAGAGCCCAGGATTACATAGGCAACTAGAAAAATATTGTTCCTTCGAAACAATTGTGGGCTCGCTTCAAGCCAGAAAACCATGGCTATAAAAGTACAAAATGTCAAGATCGCAGGCAGTGCTCTCTTTGACGTTACTGACGTCAAAGATTGGTCCATTTTGTTCCAAAAATGTGTTGTGCAAAAGTTGACCCGCTGGTGGCGCTATAACAGGCCAATGTAAGAAGGGTGGTATCTGTTCCTTGACCTATGTGCTTGCAAGATTTCACGCACATTGCAGGCTGTGTTCATGATTTGAGGTGTTTTTGGCCTTGGCCACTTTATCGCTGCTTGCAGCTATATTCATTATTATTATTTTTTTGTGTGTGTGCACTTCATAGGCATATTAGATAAAGGTCCTTAGATTGTGTGTAGAATGTTTCATGCAAATTGCAAAAAAAAATCCTAACGGGTTTAAGCGTTTCACAAACTGCTCAAAATGATATAGCGCCCCCCTTTGGCCAATTGGAGTAAGATTGGTTTTAGTGATATTTGGACTAACACTCTACATCTTTGCCAAATGCCATGAACATGTTACGTTGCATGTATGATTTAGAGGCAGAAGAATAATTTGCATAAAACTGCAATATATATTGAATTATTAAAAAAGCATGTTTCAATTTAAAAAAAAAAATCCGATCTGACAGATCTTTAGATATTGGTCCAAAGTTCATGTAAAAAAAGTTTTGTGGACGTGACGCGAAAATTCCAGAATAAAAGCGGGTTTAAGCGTTTTACAAACTGCTCAAAATGGCGGAAAATCTAAGGGCGGAGCTTACTTAACAAAGACACAGATGTCTTCCGCTTGAGTCAAAGCACGCGTGTAAGCAAGTTGCATGTCTTCAAACGAAACGAGGCATGACTTATGCCCGTTTAAAGTTTGAATTTTCAAATGCTTCGTATAGCGCCCCCCTTTGGTTGAATGGAATAAAATTGGTTTCAGTGATACTTTGACTAACCCTCTACATCTTTGCCAAATGCCATGAACGTGTAACTTTGCATGTATGATTTAGAGGCCGAAGAATAATTTGCATAAAACTGCAATATTGATTGAATTATTAAAAAATTATATTTCACTTTAAAAGAAATCCGCCGAGACTAGTTTGACCGTATCGGTCCAAAGTTCATGTGAAAAAAGTTTTGTGCACTTGACGCGAAAATCCCAGGAGGAGATAGATTTTTACTGTTTTTCATATAATTCCGAATTGTGGGAGACCTAAAGGTCAGAGGTCAAAAGTTAGAGGGTAAAAGTTGTTCGGCATGAGGAGACGCATACGTGTATACAGGTTTCATGGCTGTATGTATAACACAGCATGAGCTATACCTGTTCAAAGATCGCACTTTCGAAGGCTTCCTAAAGCGCCACCATTTGGCCGATTGCTGTATAAAATAATAGCACACTTTGCCACTGTAAGCTGAACACATTGATGTTTTTATTTTCATTTTCTGCCTGAGTATGTAGGAGTAGAAAGGAACCGAAGTTCCCGTCTACTGACTGCCTGCCTGTCAGTAGACGGGAAGATATTGTCACTAGAAAAATATTGTTCCTTCGAAACAATTGTGGGCTCGCTTCAAGCCAGAAAACAATGGCTATAAAAGTACAAAATGTCAAGATCGCAGGCAGTGCTCTCTTTGACGTTACTGACGTCAAAGAGTGGTCCATTTTGTTCCAAAAATGTGTTGTGCAAAAGTTGACCCGCTGGTGGCGCTATAACAGGCCAATGTAAGAAGGGTGGTATCTGTTCCTTGACCTATTGGGAATGTGCTTGCAAGATTTCACGCACATTGCAGGCTGTGTTCATGATTTGAGGTGTTTTTGGCTTTGGCCACTTTATCGCTGCTTGCAGCTATATTTATTATTATTATTATAATTTTTTTTGTGTGTGCACTTCATAGGCATATTAGATAAAGGTCCTTAGATTGTGTGTAGAATGTTTCATGCAAATTTCTAAAAAAAATCCTAACGGGTTTAAGCGTTTCACAAACTGCTCAAAATGATATAGCGCCCCCCTTTGGCCAATTGGAGTAAGATTGGTTTTAGTGATATTTGGACTAACACTCTACATCTTTGCCAAATGCCATGAACATGTTACTTTGCATGTATGATTTAGAGGCAGAAGAATAATTTGCATAAAACTGCAATATTCATTGAATTATTAAAAAAGCATGTTTCAATTTTTCTTTTAAATCCGATCTGACAGATCTTTAGATATTGGTCCAAAGTTCATGTAAAAAAAGTTTTGTGAACGTGACGCGAAAATTCCAGATTAAAAGCGGGTTTAAGCGTTTTACAAACTGCTCAAAATGGCGGAAAATCTAAGGGCGGAGCTTACTTAAAAAAGACACAGATGTCTTCTGCTTGAGTCAAAGCACGCGTGTAAGCAAGTTGCATGTCTTCAAACGAAACAAGGCATGACTTATGCCCGTTTAAAGTTTGAATTTTCAAACGCTTTGTATAGCGCCCCCCTTTGGCCGATTGGAATAAAATTGGTTTCAGTGATACTTTGACTAACCCTCTACATCTTTGCCAAATGCCATGAACGTGTAACTTTGCATGTATGATTTAGAGGCCGAAGAATAATTTGCATAAAACCGCAATATTGATTGAATTATTAAAAAATTATATTTCACTTTAAAAGAAATCCGCCGAGACTAGTTTGACCGTATTGGTCCAAAGTTCATGTGAAAAAAGTTTTGTGAGCATAACGCGAAAATCCCAGGAGGAGATAGATTTTTACTGTTTTTCATATAATTCCAAATTTTGGGGGATCTAAAGGTCAGAGGTGAAAAGTCAGAGCGTAAAAGTTGTTCGGCATGAGGAGACGCATACGTGTATACAGGTTTCATGGCTGTACGTATAACAGAGCATGAGCTCTACCTGTTCAAAGTTCGCACTTTCGAAGGCTTCCTACAGCGCCACCATTTGGCCGATTGCTGTATAAAATAATAGCACACTTCGCCACTGTAAGCTGAACACATTGATGTTTTTATTTTCATTTTCTCACTAAGTATGTAGGAGTAGAAAAGAACCGAAGTTTTGAGGAGAACTTGATATGACAATATCAAGTTCTCACTAGAAAAATATTGTTCCTTCGAAACAATTGTGGGCTCGCTTCAAGCCAGAAAACAATGGCTATAAAAGTACAAAATGTCAAGATCGCAGGCAGTGCTCTCTTTGACGTTACTGACGTCAAAGATTGGTCCATTTTTTTCCAAAAATGTATTGTGCAAAAGTTGACCCGCTGGTGGCGCTATAACAGGCCAATGTAAGAAGGGTGGTATCTGTTCCTTGACCTATTGGGAATGTGTTTGCAAGATTTCACGCACATTGCAGGCTGTGTTCATGATTTGAGGTGTTTTTGGCTTTGGCCACTTTATCGCTGCTTGCAGCTATATTCATTATTTTTTTTTGTGTGTGTGTGCACTTCATAGGCATATTAGATAAAGGTCCTTAGATTGTGTGTAGAATGTTTCATGCAAATTGCAAAAAAAAATCCTAACGGGTTTAAGCGTTTCACAAACTGCTCAAAATGATATAGCGCCCCCCTTTGGCCAATTGGGGTAAGATTGGTTTTAGTGATATTTGGACTAACACTCTACATCTTTGCCAAATGCCATGAACATGTTACTTTGCATGTATGATTTAGAGGCAGAAGAATAATTTGCATAAAACTGCAATATTCATTGAATTTATTTAAAAAAGCATGTTTCAATTTTAAAGAAATCCGATCTGACAGATCTTTAGATATCGGTCCAAAGTTCACGTAAAAAAAGTTTTGTGCACGTGGAGCGAAAATTCCAGAATAAAAGCGGGTTTACGCGTTTTACAAACTGCTCAAAATGGCGGAAAATCGAAGGGCGGAGCTTACTTAACAACGACACAGATGTCTTCCGCTTGAGTCAAAGCACGCGTGTAACAAGTTGCATGTCTTCAAACGAAACGAGTCATGACTTATGCCCGTTTGAAGTTTGAATTTTCAAACACTTCGTATAGCGCCCCCCTTTGGCCGATTGGAATAAAATTGGTTTCAGTGATACTTTGACTAACCCTCCACATCTTTGCCAAATGCCATGAACGTGTAACTTTGCATGTATGATTTAGAGGCCGAAGAATAATTTGCATAAAACCTCAATATTGATTGAATTATAAAAAAAAAATATTTCACTTTAAAAGAAATCCGCCGAGACTAGTTTGACCGTATTGGTCCAAAGTTCATGTGAAAAAAGTTTTGTACGCGTTATGCAAAAATCCCAGGAGGAGATAGATTTTTACTGTTTTTCATATAATTCAAAATTCTGGGGGATCTAAAGGTCAGAGGTCAAAAGTCAGAGCGTAAAAGTTGTTCGGCATGAGGAGACGCATACGTGTATACAGGTTTCATGGCTGGACCTCAAACACAGCATGAGCTATACCTGTTCAAAGTTCGCACTTTCGAAGGCTTCCTACAGCGCCACCATTTGGCCGATTGCTGTAAAAAGTAATAGCACACGTCGCCACAGTAAGCTGAATACATTGATGTTTTTATTTTCATTTTCTCACTAAGTATGTAGGAGTAGAAAGGAACCGAAGTTTTGAGGAGAACTTGATATGACGGTTAGATATTGTCACTAGAAAAATATTGTTCCTTCGAAACAATTGTGGGCTCGCTTCAAGCCGGAAAACAATGGCTATAAAAGCACAAAATGTCAAGATCGCAGGCAGTGCTCTCTTTGACGTTACTGACGTCAAAGATTGGTCCATTTTGTTCCAAAAATGTGTTGTGCAAAAGTTGACCCGCTGGTGGCGCTATAACAGGCCAATGTGAGAAGGTTGGTATCTGTTCCTTGACCTATTGGGAATGTGCTTGCAAGATTTCACGCACATCCCAGGCTGTGTTCATGATTTGAGGTGTTTTTGGCTTTGGACACTTTATCGCTGCTTGCAGCTATATTTATTATTATTATTTTATAATTTTTTTGTGTGCACTTCATAGGCATGTTAGATAAAGGTCCTTAGATTGCGTGTAGAATGTTTCATGCAAATTGCAAAAAAAATCCTAGAATAAAAACGGGTTTAAGCGTTTTACAAACTGCTCAAAATTATATAGCGCCCCCCTTTGGCCATTTGGGGTAAGATTGGTTTCAGTGATATTTGAACTAACCCTCTACACTATTTTGTCATGAAAATGTGACTTTGCTTGTATGTTTTAGAGGCAGAAGAATAATTTGCATAAAAATGCAATATTGTTTGAATTATTTAAAAAAGCATGTTTCAATGTTAAAGAAATCCGATCTGACAGATCTTTAGATATCGGTCCAAAGTTCACGTAAAAAAAGTTTTGTGCACGTGACGCGAAAATTCCAGAATAAAAGCGGGTTTACGCGTTTTACAAACTGCTCAAAGTGGTGGAAAATCGAAGGGCGGAGCTTACTTAACAACGACACAGATGTCTTCCGCTTGAGTCAAAGCACGCGTGTAACAAGTTGCATGTCTTCAAACGAAACGAGTCATGACTTATGCCCGTTTGAAGTTTGAATTTTCAGACGCTTCGTATAGCGCCCCCCTTTGGCCGATTGGAATAAAATTGGTTTCAGTGATACTTTGACTAACCCTCCACATCTTTGCCAAATGCCATGAACGTGTAACTTTGCATGTATGATTTAGAGGCCGAAGAATTATTGGCATAAAACTGCAATATTGAGTGAATTATTAAAAAATAATGTTTCACTTTAAAAAAAATCTGGTTGATCAATCTGACCGAATTGGTCCAAAGTTCATGTGAAAAAAGTTTTGTGCGCTTAACTCAAAAATCCCAGGAGGAGATAGATTTTTACTGTTTTTCATATTATTCCGAATTGTGGGAGACCTAAAGGTCAGAGGTCAAAAGTTAGAGGGTAAAAGTTGTTCGGCATGAGGAGACGCATACGTGTATACAGGTTTCATGCCTGTACCTCAAACACAGCATGAGCTATACCTGTTCAAAGATCGCACTTTCGAAGGCTTCCTACAGCGCCACCATTTGGCCGATTGCTGTAAAAAGTAATAGCGCACTTCGCCACTGTAAACTGAACACATTGATGTTTTTATTTTCATTTTCTCACTAAGTATGTAGGAGTAGAAAGGAACCGAAGTTCCCGTCTACTGTCTGACTGACTGATAGATAAATAATGACAATATCTAAAGTGTGCTCGCCTTATAGGCGAGCCCACAATTAGCACTGGGTGAAAAAATGGGTTACAAAATTGTGAGATAAAAATTATTAAGAAAAAAGGGATGGAGCTCATTAATTTTTATTGATAATGAGCACCTTATCGATCCTGCTTATTGAGCCGGGCTTTTATCGAGCCTACTATTGAGCGTTTTCTAATATTTTGTGGAAAGATAAGAGACAACAAAATCAGAACAAAAGATAATCATCTTTTTTTATTGGCCAGTTGTTGCGACTGTGAGTTTGTTGCTGACCACCATCTATGAAGATGATAACTGACAAAAGTAACAAATATCATTAAATATTGTAAAAACAATCATTCAATAATGTGCAATAAGTGTTAAATGGCTTTATATTATGTACTATAATAATTTCTTGATCGCCTCTTGTCTTGATTGTTTAAACATGACATCATGGGCCGCGCTATGCTCAATAACAAGCTTGATAAGCCCAAAGCTTATTGATACCGGGTAATCAATAAATCTGTTATCGGGTTATCAAGCTACCCTTGTTTAGGGCTCCATCCCTACTCATTATAGGGCAAACTTCAGGGCACAGAAGCAACAAAGTAGAAGCTGTTCCATCAGGCCCTTCTGTTGGCACCTTTTTAAAATCAGGATTACCTGGCACAAACCTAGAAGGCCTCCTTCACTCCTAAGGGGAGTGCACTAACGCTATCTTTATGCAGCACGCACAACATCAGAGGATTTTGTTTCATCCAAAGTGTGTAAATATACAATTATTGTTTGAGTATGCCATTTACCTGTCAGATATCTTAACTGTTCAGGAGTATTAGGCAGCTACCTTTTTTATTTTTTACCGTTTTATGATTACATTTAAAATACCATAAATATTTTTGAAAGATACAAGTTTAAGTTCTACAGAAGTTAAACTGCTTGTTGCGTTAGCTATCTTTTTAAGTTATTACTGCTCATTTGAAAATAAATAGGCTGGCAATGGCTTGACAGATTCAGGCTCCTGAGTGACACTATGCGTGTGAAACAAATCTGTTTAACTTGCTGCAGATCAGATGTCAAATGGTACTACCCTTGTCTTTGCATCTCAAGACCATGAAGGCCAACCTCCCCCAATACCTCGGATCGCTCAACTACGTTTTCACTAGTTAACATAATAACTCTTGACAGAAGATGAAAATGGGAACCCCCTCCACTTTCCCCTTTCATCAAACCCTGAAAAGTGATGTGACAGCAGTCTCTAGGGACTTTCTAAACAGCCCCCCCGTGTGTCTTAATTGATATAATGAATGGCACGCGTTTCAGGCTCCATAGTCTGGTAATTGCCATTTTTAACACCCATCATTGGAATATGTGTGGAGGGATGATTGAAGACATTAATGCTTTTAAGCGCAAATGTAGTTGACAGTAACAAGCAGGACTCTCTGTGCTTTTAATTAGCTAACGGATGTCATAATAATGTGTTTTTATATTAAATCAATGAAATGTGTAATCCCATTTGGAACCTTTGTTTTTCTGCATATTTCTCTTTGTAGGTATTTATTTGCTGGTTGTGGATTGGGTGATTCCTTCGCCTATTACAATAAATCTTGAGCTATGGCTGTAGATGAAGGGTTTTGGACACAATGTACTGAGCCTGTTTTCTCCTCTGCTGTCTTCTCCCATCCTCTGGGTTCTGACAGAAAGATCTCCAACATTGGAAGCTCCAACTTTTGCGATTGTTTTTCACACAAATACAGTCCATGACTCCATGTGTATGTTTATGCCTCGGCAAAAGTTTACATATTTAGGCTCAACACTTTGAAGGCATAGCATAAATTAGGGTTTAGTCCTGAGTTCGGCTCGGCAATCGATGATATTTGGAACCAATAACTGTCTTCATCTTGCTCATGTACAATAATCGAATAATCGAGGAGCAGTTTTTTTCTTTTACTTGTATGTCAAAGAAATTCAAAAAGAATATTTTATAATCAGCTATATTGATTAGTCTTGATTAACCACGTACACCTGTATTATGCTTTGTTGTACAATGGTGGCGTACAAACATTACAGATCTACAAATTTGTAGATCTTTCCTTTTTTATATAGTCGTTCATTAATCGAGGCAAAAGTTTGAAATAATCGTTACAATGATTTGAGGTCTAGTGCTGAGTCACCTGATTTTGAACTTGAACTGAACTTGTTCTCCATCTCCTTGTCCCATTAGGTTGGAGGATCAGACCAAGAAACTTCATAAGGACATGAAGAAAAGCACAGAGGCTGATATAGGTATGTTCATCTGACATCCATTGATCTCCAGGTGGTTAATACAGCTGTAACGCTTGGAATATATAGCAAACTTGATGCTGTGTGGCAGGGTTTTCAAGGCTACCTTTATAGTGTGTGCAGAGGGTATCGGTGACACACAATTCATTTTGTTTTTTCTTCTATTTAGGTCATGTCATTTTGTACATTCTTCAGTCAGTGGAAGCACATTGTTTTATTTTCAGCTCTGCTCTTAGGATTTTCTTTGGTGAATCTTCCACAAATGGATAACTTTTTTGTATTTGTTGAATTAGTTTTTTGTTGGGAGGTGGGGGTTGGGGGATTTTTAGGTTTGTGAATAAAATGTGTGTTTGGGAAGAGTATGAGATGTTGCCCCTGGTAGGTAGCTACTTGTGGGGGTGGAGGAGAAGGGAAGGGAAGGATGGGGGTGTGAGAAGAGGCTTCTTCATTTCCTTTCCTTTGTGCTCTGGAATATGGATGTCTGCCTCATCAAAGTATCGTTGCTGTCAGGCCCTCATTATAGTTAATGGATTCCATCTGTTGCGCAGGTCCTCTCTCCACCAACTGCCACTAAACAAAGGAGTGGACCGACTCAACATGTCAGCACTGCATGCTCTACACAGCTTTCCATATCTGCTCTCATTTATCATGTCTGGAGTGGTGATATGGGGAGACTCCCATTTAACTCACTGACAATTAGCCTGGTGAATGATGACAATGTGTTTAAGACCTGCTCCTGTTCATAATTTCAATTAGGCCGTATGTATGATAAGGAGAGGGAGGCAGTAGAAATCACCATCATAATCATCTGTTCAAGTGATCGAAGCAGACTTAAATGTAAATGTTTCGTTAAAATCAACACACTAAGTTTACCTTAATTTATTTTCATGACCATGGAATCAAGAGTTCTTGATATGGTTGTGTCAAAAGAGGTCACATCAAACCACCAGCTACTTAGATAGAAGATACCATCCCCAGGAGATTGACTGTTTGAAAAATGGCTTCTAAGGGAGTCACAAAAGTGTAAATTGAACTGGGAACACAAAGTGTAGAATCTTGATGCATCCCCTTTTCCACCTCTGATCTTCTCTCAACAACTTCTGTCTGCAACGCAGCTCATTTATTTTGACGGTGATGCTATAAATATAATCTGGTATGTGCTCTGTATCTAAAACAAAGTGGCATGATTGTAGATTAACAGTAATTGGTGCTGACAGAGTTGAAAGATTTGCAGTTTCCTGGTGCTTTGGTGGATGTTCATCACAGCAGCAAGCCCCAAACACCCCCTCGAATTCCTACAATAGACTCGCTTCTGCGTTAGCTTTTTACAAAAGCCCACTTCTGAATACCTCTGTTCCTCCTTTTGAGTGAAATGTTCATTGCCTTAAGGCTAATTTACTATATACTTAGCCACACAGCGATGTTGTACAACATAAATACTGTATTTACAACTGAAAAAAGCTGTTAAAGCGTCATCAGTTTTGTCTTATAACATGGTTGAGTGTAGAAGTATAAATTAGCCTCAATGGATAACGAGTGCCTCTAATGTTGACCACTTAATTTAACCCCTGATTAGAAAACAATTGCCTGATTTTGATGAAAACGTGTTTGTAAAAAACGGCTTCCACTACTGTTGTTGCATTTGATGCCTTCTATACCATGCCTCATTTTATTTTTCTCGTTCTGACCTTTTTTTCCTATCAAAGTCTTAACCCTATCCTTTGTGTTTTTCAAGCAATGTCCAAGGCAGCAGTGAAGATCTCTGGGGATCTTCTGAATAACCCTCTGTGTGAGCAAGACCAAGCCTTTCTAGAGTCCATGACTGCTCTGGACACAGCCATGAAGAGAATGGACTCCTTCAACCAGGAAAAGGTCAGTCACTGTCATTCCCATGTAATCTCTCACACTTTTGCTCTGTTTTCTGTGCTCTCTGTCTTTCAGTCTCTTACTCTGCCTCAGTTCATTGCTCTATTTCACATTTTCAATTCAGCAGGGAGGGGGGCACATTTGTCTTCAAAAGTAGTAAAGGTGAACCTAAACATGTTTGCTTGCAAATGAATGCCTGTGTCTATATCTATGGCATTGTCAGTATTACAAAACCTGTGGTCTTAGACTTTCTGCCCATGCTTCTGTCATCTTTTGAAAGCTCTTGCACAGGATGTCTGACAGGGTTTCTGTTAGCCGGTAAATACCGGACATTGACCAGTAAAACATTTAATTGGACGATAAGTAAATCATCACCCGCCACGTTGGCCCCCTGCCTTGCTCCACGATTTTATAATAATTATTAGTAAAAATATTATAATTAGGCTATTTGGATATTAAATAAAGTAAAACATTGACTGGCGAATCATCAGTGTTTTCTTCTTCCGAGTCCAACAGCCAGCTACGTTCTCAGCTCCTCGTAAATAAACACACGCAGATACACACACCAGGGCTCGAAATTAACTTTTTTACTTGGTAGCACTGGTGTAACCAGTTTAAAAATCTAGGAGCACCAGAAAGAATTTAAGGGGCACCCACCAAAATGGAAGGAGCACCAATATGTTATCGATGATTTTAAATGAATACAAGACAACAATATATATAAAATAATTGCATGTAAATATAATAATATGGTTTATGAATGGTGTATGCCATTACATTGCAAAGAGCCTACTCACTTCAAATGTGGACAATGCACACTGATCAGGATTTTTGTGTTGGCATTATAGCCTACATTTCTTAAGAATATTGAAAACCATTTGCCCCAAGCCCCAATAAAGTAACTTGTGTTGCCTTGCTCGCTCTCTCTCTCTCTCTCTCTCACACTCACACTCACACTCAACACTCACACTCACACTCACTCACTCACACACACACACACACACACACACACACACACACACACACACACACACACACACACACAGACCGTCAGGCCGTCTCTTACAGACAGGAAAAAATAGTCTCTTCCTCTCCTCTGTATTGTATCGTTTCTCAACTTACAGATACTTGTTAAAAAGTAAGCTTCTTTCTGACACGCACCACATGATAGCGCTGGAATGTTGCCGATCCGCGATTCCCCCGCATCGCTCCGTTGTGTCAATAAGAAAAGCCACAAGCTAGTGAAGCTACATGCTATTAGATTATCATCTAAATCTACTGCAGTTCAGAGGGGACCGCACGTTTGTTTACTCCGGTGGCAGGGAGCGCTTTTTGGTCCACTCGACCGGACGTTTTGGTCGCACCACAGGAATTATTTGTAGTCGCACTGGTGCTCCCAATTATAATTTTAGGTCGCACAGATTACATTTTAGGTGCATTTTGGTCGCAATTTCGAACCCTGCACACAGACTGAGAGACTCACCCAGGAACTGTTTGGGGAAATCATCATTTCGACCGGAGGGTTGGCGACTCACTCCACGGAGGTTAAGGTTAGGGTGAGGGTTAGAGTCGGTTGTCGAAAAGATGAGATGTAGTAACAGCGACACGCTCCCGAACTGTTTCCTGATACTGTATATGCTTCGTTGTGCCATGGTGTATTGCGGCTAACACAGAGGTAATCTACAAGCTCACAATGCGTCACATCCACACGTTTTGTGGTCTTGTATATCGTATATATGCATGCCGTGCATCATCATTGTGCAACAAAGTATAAACTACTACTACTACTCACAGTGGCATGGAACAGACAACTTTATGCAAAATGAATGGATTTACAAACTACAAATGGTGTAAGTCGTGAGACTAACATATACAATCATATTAATATCACAGAGCACAGCGAGCCAAGCCCGGCAAGCTGTCATCTGTGTAGGCTACTCATAGTTATCTCACTGGTGCAGCTCAAAAGTTGTACATGTCAAAACAAAATGACAGTGTTCATTAATTCATTGAAAATTATGAGCGAGTTGCTACAGCCTGTGACTTTGGAACAGACGTGGATATAATTTAAGCTACCTACAAGCACAGTGACATGCAGAGATCCTTCTGGAAAGTGATAGCAATTGGAAGAATACAGGCAAGTGATGCGATGCTGGCATCATGTAACGGTGAACATGACAGTATAAGAAAGCTTATGTACATTACTAGCCTACCTAGTAAATAATCAGCCATTCATACCTCTTTCAACCTTTAGTTGAACGACGTCTAGAAGCATAACCTGCCCTGAAACATTAATTGAGCCAGCTTGTTTATTCTCTGTAATATTACATGCGGTGTAGCCTGTAGATATACTGTATCACTTGTCCATCCCAAGTCCCAACTACTTCATGTTCTTTTTGGCAAGCGACACCCCTACATGATCGAGTAGATAAAAGGTGCTTTTAGAAATTATGGACAGATGAAGGAACAGCGCAGAGCACTACTGGGCTGTAGCAATGGTTGGGAGGTGCTGCTGGTGCACACTCGTGTAAACAAACGTGTGACGTGTATTAAATTATGGACAAAACATTTAAGACTTGGCCCGGGAATAATAAAATGTTGCTGGCCACGTTGGCCGACCAGGAAAATGCCTAGCGGAAACCCTGATGTCTGGGTGGCACAGGGGTAAAGTTCCTGCCCACCACCACAGAGATTGAATCTTCCACGTTGCATCCAGCTCAGCCATCTCTGCCACTGCACTAGCGACTCCTACACTTGCTACTCCTTGCTCAGGGCACCTGTTCAGTGGGTTGCGGAACTGAGAGGAAAAGCATGTTCCTCCACGTGCGTTAACACCCTCCTGGTGAAACTCCTCACTGTCGTGTGGCGACTTCATGTGTTTGGAGTAGACATGTGGTTGTCTACACCCTCTCACAAAACCAATTGTAGGGGTTAGCAGTGACAGGACTACACGTGAGGGGAAAACCTGAAATTGGCCTAAGGACAAAATTGGGCGAAAAAGGGTAAAGAAAAAGAATCAACTGTTAGTTGTATATTAGAGCAACGCATTTCTGAGTCACTGGCATCTGAAATTAAGAACGCAATGGAAGGAGCCTCACTTAACGTGAAAATCCCTCCTCAGACTAAATTCACAGATGTTGGTCTGGTCACACTTGAGCTTAGATTTGAGAAAGTCTTTCAAAGCTACACGTAGAGAGCTGAGACTTTTGATCTATGGTGTCAGCTAAAGATTTTTTATTTTATTTAAAGCTCCGTCATTGAGTTGTGGATGAGTATGAATAATCAATCTTGCAATTTATTGAACCCCCCCCCAATATTTGTTTTAAATAATACCTTGACGCTTGCATCAGGGCAGATTCAGTATGTGCCACAGGTACTTGTAAGGTGAATCAAAGTGGCATTACATGAGTGCATTCTCAAGGCACTACTACTACACTATTGAAGGCAAAATTAAAGACACCTCTGGGGATCACAACAGGCCATGCATGCTCTGACCTTTAAGCTTGTATCCATTCTTAACTAATTTCCCCACTGTTTTGTGTTACTTAAATTCATTACTTTGTAATATAGGAGTGGTACCTTCAAACTGAACTCACCTTGAAATACTTCAAAGGAACAGATATTCTCTTTCATAGCTAGAATGACACAATGATGACACAATGATGGTTTTACAATGTATAACCATTTTAAAATTATGAATTTTGTACACGGTTCTTTAATTATTTTAATGTACTATATGTATATACAGTAAATTTGATAGAAAGTAGTACCGAGGTCTCACTTGTAAAATCCCAAATAAATGCATTTTGAATACATGCAAAAATAGTGTATGTACGGGACTCTCCTTTGAACACTGCACACAACCTAAATAAGGCTATTGTCCTTGCTGCACTTGTCCCGGGTTAAAATCTGATCCAATCCCTGCTCTCTCACTCCTGCCTTCTCTCTCTCTCACTGTCACCAACCTGAGTAAAAGGGAAAAAATGCCTGGGAAGAAATGTACATAATATGCATCTGGAACTCAAGCAAAAAATTGCTCTCCCCTGCATTCTGCTTCGGCCGCAGTAACAAATGTTCATTCAAATGGTTAGCGCACATCTCATCAAATTTTACAGGAGCCATTTTGAGTGACTAGACAAAGTAGAATGCAGCCTGGACTGTGCTTGTGGGTTGGTGACCCAGGGATGGGTCCATTCCAAGACTTGGCTTGGTTGACTGCCAAGAAGAACACTCCTGCCATTTTGACTGCTCTCAAGATGGAATTACTTCTCCATTCTTCAGATTGCAGAAGGATATTATTTTCACTTTTTTTTTATTGCAAGAAATGTTTAAGCAATGTTATCCGCCATGTTTTGCTGACTATGTTGAGCTCTGTTCAGCCCCTTGTAATTTTTTTATTTAATAATTTTATGTTAAGACAAAACCTGAAGAATTTCACTCCGTTGTTTACCTACACTACGCTTGAAACCTACCAGGCACGCAAGCATAAGCTCACAGATGCAGACTTTCCTCCGTTCCATGTTTTTTAGGCCTAGAATTATTGAATGCTTTAACCAGTGACAAATAGCAAATATACACGCACCGAGTGCCGCGCTGCGAGCTTGTAGATCTGCTATTTTTGAAAAAGTCATAAAAATGTGTGCAAATCTTTGAATATATGTATTTTCAAAGCGAACATTTGTAACTCAAATTTTGCTTCTGGGTGGTCCCTGGAACTAAATATGTTGAATGGGGGTCCGTGGCCAAATAAATATCATTTTGGGGGTCCTTCACATGAAAAGGTTTGAGAACCACTGACATAGTAGTCTCTCAAGAACAGACTGAGCTCCATTTAAGTGAAAAGGACCTTTTCTTTAATGTTTGGCTAGTCAGATTGCTGACATAGAAACATCGGGTCAAAATTCTAATTTTCACGATTTTTCACAAATAGCAGATCTACAAGCTCGCAGCGTGGCACTCGGTGCCGCGCTGTGAGCTTGTATATCTGCTATTTTTCAATAGTTAAAGCATAAAATAATGATACACAATAATGTGTACCCGTTCTGAATGGGTTAATGAATGCAGCCGTTCTCGCTGGCCTGGCATTATAAACACGTTGACCAGACGTCCAGCAGTGGCCAGTTTGGACAAGAACACTCGTGCACAAACTAGGGATGGGACGATTAGCGATGTTATCGTTTATCGTGATAAAAAACACTCACGATAATCGTATCGTGGCGATTTAATTCATCGTGAAATCGTCCTATCATGCACTGGGATCAATTCACCTTTTATTTGCTGAGCTGCATATCCGGTACCACTTGTCTTAAACCCTCTATAATTGGTAAAAGGTACTTATAATATACGTACTTGATATCAAACGTCCGCCCCAGGATAATGGATTTTGATTATCGCGATAATATCGTAAATCGTGATTTATCGTGATATGAAATTGTCATATTGTCCCATCCCTAGCACAAACCTCCACACACAATAAAGCATATGTGAGGCTTTTTTGATGGATTCCCTGTAGGGGTGTGACGATACATTAATTTCACAACATGATACACAATATTGGGCTTTTCTTTCCCAAAGAAGCCCAATAAGCGCTTAATTTCTAAAACAGTTTTACACACAAAAAGAAAAACTATAGAAGCTTAAGGAACAGGTGAAGTAATTTCTCACTATAAATCCCTTCGTTTCAGAGGACCTAGACAGTAATAACAAATATAATATAAATGTTGCATAAATATAAGTTCCACTAAAATCATAGTCATATTCTTGTCATCTGGAAGGCATATCTATGATAAGCCAGACGGTTACTTGTAAATAATCTATGGCTTTGATTCTATAGGCCTATTTGGCAGTGCAGAATCATAATTTCTTTCATGCATGTAGCATTAACGAGCATCAACTGGACACACACACACACACACACACACACACACACACTCTCACACACACACACACACACACACACACACACACACACACACACACACACACACACACACACACACACACACACACACACACACACACCTGCCCTCTGCTGTGCTCTAAACTGAAAGTGATTGAATTCCGTATCATTTCTCTCCAAAAGCCCTTGAATATGATGGAATATTATAAAGGATTACTGTGATTATGGTAAGCTCACATTTCATATAACAAGCACCATACAGTAAGAACTCCTTTTCACTAGCTCCCCCCCCCCCCCCCCCACTCACACACACACTTCATTTATAATTTATACTTATATTTTTTTAAATGTAAATATCATGATACAGTATGTATCACTACAATACATATCGCCAAGTTTTAATATGATATATCGGCACACCCCTAGTTCCCAGCGTTCTAATGCAACTCCCCCTGGCTACTGTATACTCCTACACTTAACCTCTTCCAAACCTGTGGAGCCAGGACCTCCGTTGCCAGACTGAACTTGGTATTGCACAGTCATCTCTTATGAGCCGCATCACCCCAGTCACTCGGTCAAGAACGGTGGATATTTCAACGTGGTGTTATATTTTTATGTTTCTGGCAGTCTCTAGGTTCAGTAACAAAAGGTGTAGGTTGTCTTTACAGTGAGTAGGAGTGTAGGCGTTGGCTGGCTCTGTAAAGTGTAATTTCACCGCTCATCTCTGTGCTTGGGATGTGTTAGACTAGAGCAGGGGTTCCCAAACTTTTTGGGCTCAGGGCACCCCTATAATTATCTTTTTCATCTGAGGCACCCCTACTATACTATTATAATATTACCTACATGACATTCATAATTTTCACTCCCAGTACCTTGTATTTCTGTCATATTTTAGGGATTATGTCGTGAGGAAAACATTGAGATAATTACCATTTTGGTCCAAACTTACTGAAAATAATTCTGTACCTCAAGTTTAAAATGATAACAAATATTTAAGTGTTCAAATAAATGCCAAATATTACCAAATGGTCTTGCGGCACCCCTGGACTGCCGTCGCGGCACCCCAGGGTGCCACGTCACCCACTTTGAAAACCCCTGGACTAGAGTGTGATCTAGCCTAGAATAAAGATGATCAGTGTGTTCTATTGTGATGTCACCACTGGACATGCATCACACTCATGTGGGCCCTTGAACAGCAAAACCACACCATTATGTTAAGGGAAATTATACTAAGAAAAGAAAAAAAAAGAAAATTCTCATCCGAAATGTATCGACTGGATGAAATGGTTGTGCAGTGATTGTCCACCCCATGAAACTGCAGGTTACATACCTTTTCAATTCACATCACTGTCCTGGATCACTGTCGGAGGTGTCAGTGATCCATCCAAGCAGTTTGGATCCCAGTAGAACTCACTTTTTGGTTGACAGCATGATCATTACCTGTGTTGCGGTTGTAGTTGCAGTTTGATTTGTCTCATCGAGTACATTTCTTGACTCAACAATGTTCTTTTATGGGCTTGTGCTGGGCTTTATGAGTTGGCCTGCTTTATAAAACTGTGAAAGCAAACTGAAGGCGAAACAATGATTGTGGACACTCTTCTCAGTCAGCACGATATCTATGGAATATCACCTCGGGTTTGGTAAGGCTCTTAAAGCCCAGCACAGCTCACCACAGTACACCAGCTCTCCCTTCGAGCTGACTGTTGATTCTGACGGCACCAACCCAACAAACTCCATTGCTCAAGCAAAACAGACACAAAAGCATCCACCCTTTTGCTCTCCTTGGTGCTGAGACGAGATTCTCCGCCGCGGGGCCCGCGAGTGAGAGAGCTAGCAGATAAAACGTGCAGTGATAATGAAGGCAGCAGTGGCCCAGGTCTGCGTGTTTATTTCTGGGGCTGAGGAGGGTGCACAGCCCCGCCGGCACACTGCTGCCGAAGCCGAGCCCCAGCATGGATGGCGGCAGAGGATGCGCCGTTTGGAGGGGTATTGATTTCCTCTGCGATCTGTGTGTATTTTTGGGAGGCCTGTGTGCCGGGATGGCCTATGCCCCGTGACTCACTGATGGAGACTACTGCTTGAGCGCCGGCCTCAGGCTCTGCGCGGGCCTCCAAGGAATAGCTCTGCCCCTCCTCTCTGTGGGAAGGGGCAGAGGGTAGAGGGCACCAGCATGCTTAAGCAAATCTGCCGCTGTTGTTCTCCTTGCTCACTGCATGCTCTCACCTTAGAAGCAGCAGCGCAGCTCAAATCCATGGAGGGAGAAGGGATGGTGTGAATATGTAAAACAGAGAGAATGTGAATTCCCATGTACTTATTTGTTATTGGTTCTCCGTTTTCCCTCAAACCACAATCATCCATTTTGTTACTTGGAAATCTGCCGGTGTGAAGCATTGAGAGTGCTGCGTGTTCTTGGAGATGATCAGGGCATTTACAAAGCGCAGCTGCGATCTTGCTATTCGTGTCGTGCCGTGAGTGATAGACTACCCTCTCCATAACGAGTGAACATACAGTATGATTAGCGGAGCTGTCCACTGTTTCCATGCAGCGGTCGTTTCACGTCTTGATGCTTTTACTTCTTTCGCAGCTTTCTTAGTTACACTCTTTTCTTCAGTTGTTTGCCAGGTTAACTTGTCATTCTTATCAAATGTAGTGCTGTTGAGTCTGTATTGAATCTGCATTGTAAATGACACCGGCAACTTTATTAAATGTGCGTCAACTTCTGTCTGAGACTTCAGTGCTGGGGCTGGAGGCCTCAAGATGGGATGTTCATTTACTTCCATTTAACAAAGACACCCCCCCACCCCCACCCCCCCACACACACACACACCTCTCCTCCTCTCCTCCTCCTTTCCCTTCCCTGTCGGCTCTCGCAACCAGAAGGAGAATGCTGGAAAATATAAACTGTTATTGTTAAAATGTTTGTTTGCTAAGAATTTTCATCTTGTAAAGCAGCCCACCCTCCACAGGATTTGAAATCAGTGGGGCTTTGCTTTCATGTCCGTCCCTTGACACCTATGCTTTTGTATCTTGAGCTCGATGAATATTCAAGGGTTTCTCCGCGGGGCTTGTGTACAATAAAAGAGTCAACGTCATGAAAGTTTATTTGCTAGACCCCCCTCCCCCCCTTTCTGTCTTCAGTGCAGTGTTTTGAAATATACACAATTGTTGATTGTTTGAACGGCAGCTGTATCTTGCCGCTAATGAGTGTTGTAGAAGCTACTGTGTTCAACTTGCATTTTGATGTAACTCAATTTGACAATGGATCCACAAAGACAATGATGTTGATTTAAGACAGCAGTTGTCTGTGCTGTATTTTCTATTGTTTGTACCTATTGCTGAACTGCTGTTTTGTTTATTTACAGGTCAACCAGATTCAGAAGACCGTTGTTGATCCCCTGAAGAAGTAGGTGTCTGTTCTTAATTTCTATAAATCACAGATTTGATAGATGTAGCTATACTTTGTGTGTCTACTCTGATTTATCCTCATAAACCCTCTAGACTTGAGTTGGCTCTTGGACCACCTTTTCCCCCGACACCCAAAAAAATGGCAAGCTCACGTGTTGCAACGTGGCGCGTTGCGAACTTGTAGATCTGCTGTTTTGGGCAAATGTTTACCCTAGGATATGGAAGCTGTTAAGTCTGAGACTGGGCAAATTAGATTGAGCCCGTTTGGATTTCAATGTTCTGCATCGGGACAATTCTGACATCAGAGATAAAAGTATAAAGATTGTGATTGTCTGAACTTTCTGACACATTCCGCCGATTTTGCATTCCTGAACAGGTTCAAACGGGCACAGAATTATTTGCATGTACCATTTTATTCAGGTTCCGCAAAGCGAAGCGCATATAGGGAATTTCAATTGTAGACCTAAGCCAGTGAATAAATGCTGCTGTGGTCTGGTGTGTAGTGTGTCTGGAAGAAAGTTTATTTGGTTCTCTGTCCCTACACTCGCCCCCATCTGAGCATGCAGTGAGCGCTATTCCATTCCTGAAGCCTAGCCCTTGTCTCCCTCCTTCACTGATTCCAGACTCTCTCACACACACACACACACACACACACACACACACACACACACACACAGAGGTAGCTGTGGAGGGAGTGGCCAGGCAGGGAGCAGTCATCCCACCCGTCTTCCGAATGCTTGTTAAGGTTCCGCTTCCTCCTCGCGGCTCCTCCCCGGAGGCTACTTTTTTGGACGGGGGCGTGTATGACATATTTAATGTGTACACACTGTAAGAGGGGTGTGCGCTGCATGCATGTGTTTGCCGCACAAGTTTGCACTCAACTTTCCCCCACAACGTTGCCGGTGTCTTGATTTCTTTTAGAGCAACTAAACTGTCTCACCAAGACACTTTATTTCTACAGAGACTCCTCTGTAAGACATAAATACTTTTTAGACGGCGTCTGCATGTGCTTTGTTTCTGCTGGTGTGCTGCTCTGATGGTGGAGCAGTGACAGGATGGAATGGTTCTAATTTCCCCTTCCTGGTGGGCGGCAGGCGGACGTGTGGGCAGGCTCTGAATATGGCAAAAGTCCCAGCTTCCTGGGTCTCGGGCCATGCATTGGTTGGAGAGCAGGACTGTCTCTGGACAGTACACACACACACACACACACACACACACACACACACACACACACACACACACACACACACACACACACTCTGAAAGAGACCACATTCAACAAACAGATTGTGGGGGGTGGGGGTATTATCTTAACAGGATGGATTTTAGGCCATAAAGTTAGGCTAGGAGGAAGTAAGTACATAGACGACTTTGAAAGCCACGGTAAAACCGCCCTCTTCGTTTACTTTTCCCCTTCATTAAGACACACTATTATTACAATCACAGAGTGTTTTCTATGGAAAACTGATCCATGAAAGCCACTATACATTAGCACTTCCATTAAGATCCCATTAGTCCACCACTAATTAATTTTTTCTCATTGTTTACTCTTTGTCAAAATACTCTTTTGGGTGGTTTTGGATGATTGTAAAATGAATTGACAGAATGTTGAAAAGGAAACTGTTAATGTTAATGGAGAGCCTTGAATTAGCCTGGTGTACAAACACGCACGTTGACACTTTGGGCAGGCATTTAGCTTCACCGCTCAATGTGCAAGTAATGCGTAAAAGAAATAGAAAGGAGAAGATTCTCTTATCACTCTCGTCTGCCTGTATTTCTCTTTACCTCTCTTTATCTCTTTCTTCCTGTCCATCTCTCCTCTACCCCCCGCCCCCCCCCCCTTTTCTCTCTATTGTTTTTCCATCTCTGTTCCTCTATCTCTCCGTCTCCCTTACTCCCAGTCCCAACCGTGTATTCTGTATCCACTCAGCGAGGTCACTCAGTGACATCACTGTGTTTATGTGAAGGGAGGGGGAGTGCGTGGGCATGAGGCATTTGTGTTATCTGGGCCTCCTAACCTAACCCTTTCTGCTCCGTTGCTCTTTTGGGTGAGACAGAAGGCAGGCCTGTTTTGAGACCTCTGCCCTGGGTTGAGCAATGACTGGACGAGGCAGCACCGCCCCTCTCAATCACAGGAAGTCTCGGCCCCTAGAGTAGGTCTGCCCAGGGGGCTACCTCATTCATTTGACATACAGTATCTGCAACGTTTGATTTTCTTCGTTTTTAATTGCCTTTCTTTTTGCTGGGTTATTTTTTCATTCCACTCTTAACTGTACGGTATATATAGTGACATTGTGGCAAGTTGCCAGTCCCTTTTTGCCAAGCTTATCTGGGATATCATGTGTCCTGCTTGCATGAGTCTTCTCACTTTCGATCGAACCAAGACAATGCACAACAAAGCACAAGGCAAGTTATGGCAGAGTGAAACTTTCTTTTGTTGAAACAAAGAGGGCTCTGCTTTGCACAAACTTCACAAAGGGTGAATGGTCCTTTGCTTTTGAACCACTTACACAACAGATGGCAATCCTTTGTATTTATTCTTTATTTAATTTGGTGTGTCCACATTGTTCACACTTTTAGACGTACTTCATAAAGTAACATTGTCCTATTCGATGGGTCCTCATCTGAGACCATTGACACATTTTATTTAGGTAGGTATTGGGAGACAAAAATCTCTGACCTTTTTTTTTCTTTTCTTTTTGTAGTAGTAGTATGTATTTTTTTCTTTTTGTCATAAATTATGAGATAGTGACAAAAAGTGGGGCGGTCAACCTTCCAGACTGAGGGTGTCTGTCTGGCCTAGACTGGGGCTTGGCTGCTGGGTCAGACCGGCCCGTCTGTGGATTGGCAGCTGCTCATAAACACGTTCTCCGGTCCAGATGCTATTTCCATCCAGCCTCTCTCACCACACCCTGACCTATCACATGAACAGCGGTGTGCCCTTGGCCCTGTGCAGCCTTCAGCCCCAGTGCAAGACTTCGGCCAGACGAGAACCGACCACAAATACAGACCTATCCGGCTGACCGGTAGTGGCCGAGCCATGGCCAAGGGATATCGAGGGAAATGTACACTGCCTGTACAATTTTACACCAAACTGTCATTACACAGACAGTGCAAACGGTGACCTTAAAACAGGACTACTGTCACACATTGTGCTGACAGAGCTGAGTCATATTGACTTCCACAGGTCTGGAATCCTGTGAGAGTTGAATGTAGCACAACTGAAACACTGACATCCTCATGGAGACTTCCGGAAAAGACTCTCCAAGCTGTATCAATGAACAAGCAATGTGTAGGTAATTGCTTATTACAGTTTTGGTTTCTGCAGTTGTTTACCATACAATACATTTTGGCAAATCAGCAGTACTGAAACCTTTCACTTCATTTTGAATGCCTGTAGTCAAGACATTAACAAACATGCAAAAACAGACAGTAAAATAGAGACTACTGATCACATGTCATTATTTGCTGGATCACAATCATTTTTGCCATTTTAGCCATAAATGCATTTGCAAACATGTACATAGAAGATAGGTTACCAACGGTCCTCTACACTCGTGCCACACTTATGCCATTATCAGCCCTGACTTTTTCCACAATATTGAGAAACTCAACCTGAGGCTAAGCGGGCCATTCTCTATAAACAGTAATCATCTTATTAACTTTGTTTTGAAAATTGCTATACAAATAATGTGTATCATTATAATGTCGTCATGGTTTTCTAAGAGTTGCAGAGAGCAGCAACGTGTCACGGTAGCTCCCAAGGTGACTCAGGGGGTGGTGGGAGGTGAAGTGTGAAGCCACGGCTCAATGAGAACGTGGCCAGGCTTTGTGTCACTTTAAAGTTGGTGAGCTGCGAGTTGTCATCGGCCAAATGAATCGTGCCGGAGTGCACTCATGCCTAGAGGGCAGTTACATAATGCCTTGGCGCTTTCCAAGTATGTGTACACTAAGACTGCGGGCCAGATAGTAAGACCAGGGGAACGGCATCCACCCCTGCCATAAACTGGGCCAAAGTGGTATTTTATAAATAGCGAGGGAGCGTGGGCTGTGGGGCTTGGCTCTGTGATGTCACACTAGTGATACAAGACCACTCCCTACTCTACAACTGAACTGTGTTACTTCCTGTCGGGAACAATCCCTGCTTGTCTGCCTGAGGCTGAGTCTCGGCCCACGTCACTTTGTTCCCCCCTTCCCCCCCCTGCACCTTCCAGTGCACTGTCATGCCCCCTCCACCCTCTGGTTTAGCAGTGGTGTAAAATAGCTAAGTACATTTACTTAAGTACTCTACTTAAGTACACTTTTGAGGTATTTGTACTTTACTTTGAGTATTTCCAATTTCCAATACTTTTACTTCTACTCCACTACATCTCGGATCCAAATATTTTACTCCACTACATTTTTTTGAAAACTTTAGTTACTAGTTACTTTGCAGATATAAATTATAATATTATAAAACATACATAAACCAATTTAGCCCTATTTTATACCTTTCTACAGGCTGCGACGCGTTGTAAGCTCGTAGATCTGCTATTTTCAAACTTTTACTTTGGTACTTTTAAGTACTTATTGATGCCAATACTTTTGTTCTTTTACTCAAGTACATTTTGAATTCTGGACTTTTACTTGTATGGGTGCCCTCACACCAAAATACCTATGAAAGTGGAATCCGCGTTCCGCCAATGCATTTCAATGAGAGTGAAGCGGTTTCATGCCAGCAGAGGATTTCTGCAAAAAACGCTCCCTTATCATTGAAATGCATTAGCGGAACGCAGATTCCACTCTCATTGGTACTTTGGTGTGAGGGCACCCTTACAGAGTATTTCTACATTGCAGTATTGATACTTTTACTCAAGTAAAAAAATGTCAGTACTTTTCCCCCCCCGGCACTGTCATGCCCCCTCCACCCTCTGGTTAGTCACACACTAGGCAGACGGTGCCTGCCCTGGACTACTCTGGGATTTCACAACAACTACTCTACAGATCCCTCGGCGGATTCCCCCTCACCTGTTGTGTTGAGCATGGCTAGGGCTGGCTCAGAGAGGAAAGTAAATCATGCCCACACACTGAGCCCGTTAATATGTCTCTGGGTGGAAGGAGACGTAATAAACTAGGGTGGTTGGTTGTAGTGTGCCTACACACAAGTGATGAAATAGTCTAAATGAGTCACTGGAGCGAGAGAAAAGCGTGTGTAACTCCTCTTTCATTTCACGCTATACAGACACCTGTGTGAGCGATCCCGTGGCCTACTTTTACACAAAGCACTACGATTGTTGTGCAATTAGAGGTGATGAAATTATTTGTTGCCTACTGGGATGAGTGTTCTCAGAAATGACACTCCTGGTCTGCAGGGGTTGCAGCTTATGCTCCGGTCACATTACTCACCTTGCATTGCATTGTACAGCATTATCTGTACATTCAATGTGTTTCTGTAGGCATTCATCATAGTTTGCATATCAACCATAACATACTTTTATTTAGCTTTAAATTTAGGAAGTGTTACTGTAAGAAATACAGGGCGAGCTGAGGGTAGAGAGAGGAAGAAATGCAATTCACAATTATGTCTGGAATCGAACCAGTGACGTTACAATTATGTGGTCAACACAATCCAGTCAACTACCATTGCGCCCCAGATATTTTTTGTGCTGTATTTACTCTTGATTGTGTGCTGTGTTGCACACTGAAAATAGCCAAACTACAAGCACACAACACGTCATGATTGTAGATCGCTGTTGTACAGTAGGTGCATGACACGGCACACAAATGGGGCTATAATATATCTGAGAATATATTCTAGCTTAGAGGAGGCTAAATGAGTGATGAATATTTATTAATTTATAATTTATTTGGGATCAGAGATGTTTTCGCTGAGGTCGAGTTATTCCATTTCTCTTCACTCTGTACAGTACACTGCTAGTTTCCCATTAAAACAGCCATAAAACCAGTGCAACAAGTCCCAGGATGAAACTCAGACTCCTGTTGCTAAGTTACAGATGAGTGTTTTTCCTATTTTTAGTGCTGAAGACCGAGGATTCTCATAGAAAGACTGTATTTTTCATTTGGAACACAATAATTGTCGCCAAATGAATTGTTTCATGCCATTTTGCACTACAGTAATTAGATAATAGATTAGAAGCAGCTTAATGCAATGCTGTCCCCTGGGGTTTGAAAGTGCATCTGCAATAAGATGTTGAGAATGGGGATTTTTTGTAATTGATACCGATGCTTATTAAGCTAGGCCTTGATACATAGAATGTGTGTCTTAAAGTTTTACAGATGGAATAACACTTTGGTTCAGGATCTCATTAACTGCAGTGCTTCCCAAAGTCTCTTGTGTATTTTGACACCCTTTTTTTTTTTTTTTTTTTTGCTTCTGCTTTTGTGTGTGTATACAGTGTGCACTATTGTTTTTCTCTTGAGTTGTGTCAGACATGTGCAGGTGCCTGAGTTTGTTTGTGCTCGTCTGTCTCAGGTACAGCGGTGTCTTCCCCAGTCTCAACATGGCTGTGAAACGGCGAGAGCAGGCACTGCAGGACTACAAACGTTTACAGTCCAAGGTGGAGAAATACGAAGAAAAGGAAAAGACCGGACCCATAATGGTCAAACTACATCAGGTACATCAGCCTTATTTTGTATCCAGCAGAATCCTGTGTGCATGTCTTTTCTTTTCTTTTCATTTCTTTTCTTTTCTTTTCTTTTCTTTTTTATTTTTTTACACTGGCGACCCAATTTTGGCCATGTCATCATAGGCAACAATCTGAAATGAGCTGATGTACAAGCTCTACAACGCGTTGCAAAGCTTGTAGTTCGGTCATTTAAAAAAAAAGAAATTAGGAAAAGAATGATTAAAGTCTCGCGTCTCTGCACGACACGTGTTGGTCCACTTGAACTCTTCCCTCCGTTTTCTGCAGAGGAGCAGAGTTCATGCGCTTCTTTACAAGTTGCCAGTATTTTGAATAGAGTGCAATAAGTGAACAAGACACAAATGCTGACTGGATATGAACAAAAATAGTTGAGCACATGCATACTGTACATGTGCGCTCCCCTCACCCACGCAAGCTACCAGGCTCTCAAGTATTGCCTTTTTCAAAAAAAGGCATCACTGCGGATCCACAGTAGCGTAATTGAGAATTGTGGACACACACACACACACACACACACACACACACACACACACACACACACACACACACACTCTCACACCTGCGCACACCTAGGCCACTACAGGCACGCACACACATTCACGGTTAGTGCTGCAGTATTGCCTGGGTTCTAACACATTCTCACATGGCGAGCCACCCACACACACATTGAGAAAAGCACTGTCAGGGGAACAAAGCCTGAAGAGGCCTCGTACATCCCTGCCCTTTGAATCTCTCTGCACTTAAAGAAACGATCCTGACTAAACACGAGCGCGCCATTTCAGGATATGTAAGGGGGAGGGGGGGGGCAGAAGAAAATCCTTATTAAGAAGACACTTATTAATATACACGGACAGCCACATACTATACGATATTCACAATGTGTTGTATCCACAACAACAATAACTTTCCGCAATAATAAATATCCACACGCTAGCTCTGGCTCACACATACTGTACTGTACATCCATGGTGCATCCCATTATTCCCCACCCACTAATATACACACACACACACACACACACACACACACACACACACACACACACACCTCCTGCCTTGGAGTCCTCACAGCCAAGTCTGCCCACATTACCCACTCCTCCTCACTGTGGTCGTGATTACTGCCTTTTTCTTTAGCGTCTCTTTCCGTGGGAATTTGGCAAGCGTTTCGTTTTTCTAATGAACTATTAAGAAACTACACTCTTGAAATCTTTCTCACGTGTAGTTTGTTCATCTTTGCAATAAAGATTTAAAGAAAGGAAAAAAACTGGATGATTTGGGTTGATATGGGAGAATGTTTAGCTACAAAACGTGATGGTGAACACTGGTTGTGTGTGTGCTCCTTCAACCCCTCACCTCCACCCCAACAGGCCAGAGAGGAGCTCAGACCAGTCAGGGAGGACTTCGAGGCCAAAAACAAGCAGCTGCTGGATGAGATGCCCAAGTTCTACCACAGCCGAATAGATTACTTCCAGCCCAGCTTTGAGGCACTCATCCGGGCACAGGTTAGTGCTTCACGTGGAGACACACACACACACACACACACACACACACACACACACACACACACACACACACCCCGAGTTGTTGCTCCTGCAGACGATGGGTCAAACAGTGGAGAAAGTGTGTTGGGAAGGAGTGCCTTATCCTAGCCTCCTATCTCTGTCCACACGGTGCTAATGTAATTAACCCCCAGTGAGGGCCCACAACACTGTGTAGAGGCCGGGAAGGCCACGTCTGTCTGGCTCCACTCTGATCCCGCTAGCCCTTCTCTAACCTGGCGCTGTTGGCTTCCTTAAAGCAGCTGGGCGTCTGCAGCAGCAGCGCCATTGCCCCCAGCCTGCCACAGACCAGCCATGTCATGTCATTTCCTTTTTTTTGACAGTTAACTGGCACATGCTCCTAATTAGTGAAACAAGATTATCCTTAGACCTTACATCAATTTATAGGATTACAGGATGAACCTGGGTGCCTTTTTTAAACGATACGTTTACCCACTCAAGTTCCGATCTATCAAGCTCTATCAAAGACTAAAAATTGCGCCTTTACTTGCTTATTAATTAATCTCTAGCTCATTGGCATTAGGACCTTCCTTAATTGTCACTATTACGCTATTATTCACATACACACGTTTGCCTTATTGCATGTTTCCCCTTCATCTTCATTCATGTATCTATGACACACACACACAATGTGTGCGTGTACACATGCACACACAATTCTCTCTCACACACACACACACACACACACGCATGCACACTCATTCACTCACTCAAAGCAACACGTGGGTGGCCAGTGGACCAGTGGAACTCATCGCTGGCCCGAGCACACGTGCTCAGTGTGCTTCTCCACTCCCTTTCCTCCAGGCTAGCGTTGCAGAGCTCCCCAAGGCTGTAGAATGGAGCACAATAGCTGCCTTTGTTAGGAGGCTTCCAGCTCCTCCACCAGGAGTCCCATCCAGTCTCCGTCGATGGGACACATTTGCTCTAGCCTGAACTGTCCACCTGTACAGATGTTGTTGAATTGAGACTTTGTCTTCATAGAATTCCCACTGTCACACTCAGTTTGTGTATTCTCCTGCTGTGTGTTTATTTTTGAAAAGTTTCTTCTTTTTTTCCACCCCTTTTTTTTCTCTACATGCTATTTTATTTCTCCTTGAAACTGCTTAAAGTTTAAATCTGTTTCCGGAGGCATTTGTTTCCCCAGCAATGTGGTATAATGGATTCCCTGCTTACACTTTTCTTTCCTGTATAATTTGTGTCTGTACTTTATTGGGATGGGTTTCTAGAGATGTCATAGTAGTCACAGTGCAGCACTCTTTGTATAAATATTAAGCAACCGGTGGTGTGTAAAAATGCCTTGACAAACGTCATATAAATAATGCCCGGGTTTACCCAAAGGTTCCTTTTTTATACAGTAGGTGGTCAGTCTCTTCCTGTGCGTTGTCCCATGATGACTGGATTAATTGTAGTAGAGTCTCCATGCTAAACGGGACATCCACTTATACACACACACACACACACACACACTGATCTGGTGTAAATTATCGTCACTGACATGGACATTTCCGATGGCCCTTTCAACAAGCCACTTTTGAAATGGGGGGAAAAAAGGATCCACTTTACCCCCACAAACAGCAGTAACCCAATACTCAAGGCCCACTCATGTGGTTTAGGTGGCAAATTTAGGTATAAACACAGAAGACTTTGAGACTAAGCTTCTGACCCAAAGGCCTCCATTAGCTGGTGAGAAATTCAACGTTGATGCTTTTGGGGATTTTTCTCCAGTAATTCTGCCAAATGTATTAGTGGTGCAAGTGTTGAAGACCAGTATATTTTTCTTTTCAGTTTCAACTAGCCATTATTCTAGTTTCATAACATACCTTATGGCTAAAAGTCTTGCTAGCATCTACCGGTGTTCACCCTCCTGTCTCGGCTTACAGTGCAACACAGGCACAATACTTAATAAGTGACCAATGCTACCGTTAAAGCACTGTAGAGGTGATACAGGGAGTTCCTGTCAACCAACATGGAGACGGGTTGGATTCCACTGCAGTCTGCAGTGTCTCCAGGTTGGCCAGGCCCCGCAAACAATTGGCTATGTTTGCGGGTCGGAAGCCAGCAGGGGAGGGCGTTCTCTGTCACTGGTTGGTTGGGGGTGCCTGTTCGGAGCAGAACATGAAGGCATAGCGTGTTCCTCCACACATGTTAAACCTTCCTTGTGAAAACTCCTCATGTCCGGTAAAGAAGCGACTGGCAACTCCATGTGTATTAGAGAATGTATTAGGTTGTCTACACCAGGGGTTCCCAAACGTTTTTGTCTCAGGGCACCCCATAAATATGTTTTTTAATCTGAGGCACCCCTACATTATAATTTTCACTCCCAGCACCTTATATTTATAGCATATCATCATTGTCGGGTGGACACCTTGTATGTCCAAAAAACGTTTAGTATTTATCATCTATAAAATGTACTAAACTAGTGAAAACAGCTGAGCTACAAGCACAACCCCTCGCGAAATCAGCCGTTTTCACTAGTTTTGTGCGACAGAGGTTTCTGCCTGACAGTAATGATATTTTAGTGATTATGTTGCAAGGAAAACGTTGAGATAATAGCCATTTTGGTTAGAACTGACTGAAAATAACTTTGTACTTCAAGTTTAAAATGATACTAAATATTTTTTCAAGTGTCCAAATATTATCAAATGATCTCGCGGCACCCCTGGACTGCCATCGCGGCACCCCAGGGTGCCCCGTCACCCACTTTGAAAACCCCTGGTCTACACCCTTCCCTGGCCAAACATTAGGGGCTGGCACAGTGGCGGGGGACTATCCGAACATGGGAGGCATTGGCTAAATTGGGGAGAAAATTGGGAAAAAAGAGCACTAGGATAGGCATGATTACGTGGATAAATATTGAGGTGTGTGGTGGTTTTGGAGGGTTTCAAGGGGTTGTAGTTCCCAGTACTTTCATTCTCTGCCCACTCTTGTGGAGTCTTGTAATGTGATTAAAGTCTATTAATCATCAAAGCATACTCTCTGGGGATCCTGACTCATGAACTAGGGGAGGAAGCAGGGGTGGGATATGTCAAGAAAGCTTTCAGCAAACATTCTGTGCGGCTTGTTCAGATTGGAGGTGAAAAGGCAGGGTCACTACCCACCGAAGTGCTCGCTTCTTTTTGGCTTTGAGTTGTTTGATAATGTACAGGAGCCCTCTGGTACTCCCAAATCACTTCTCGTTTGTAGGGTTGAAGAGGTGTGTGACCGACGGCCTTAAATCGTTGTACGTTAACTGAGGTTACACTGTGGGTTGAAACAGTTTGGTTTTCTTATTTCTTTTGCCTATTTTAAAAATCTGAAACCAAGGGTTCTCCAGTCTATTTCTCCTGCTTCGCTTCCTTTTCGTTTTGTCAGCCACTACATTGTGTTAACTACACTTACATCTCGTCTTTCTCAGGTGGTGTACTTCACCGAGATGCACAAGATCTTCAGCGAGTTAACGGATCAGATCGACCAGGCGGGGCTGACGGACGAACAGAGGGAGAAGGAGAACGAGGCCAAGCTCAGTGAGCTACGCGCTCTGTCCATCGTCGCTGATGACTGACAGAGGAGGAAACGCTTAACAAGGGAAGGACCGCTACTACACAACGACTTTCCTCCCTTTCATGACTCACTGAGTGGATCACACTCTTTTCGGTTTCCTGTGTAGTTCATGTGGACAGCATTGGGCCTTAACCTGGGTAGACTGATGACTTTCTTTCCCCCACACACACACACATACACACAATCACTGTAGCCCCCACGGAGCGCTGCTCTGCTTCTTCACTCCGATCTATTCATTCTATCGTTCTACTCGCAAAGCAAATGAAATGCCACATTTACATAGCCATCAGCCCAGCGCTACACTACAAGCCACTATATCTATTTATTTTCCAATAAAGGAATGAAGCAGTTCTTCTTGGAACTAATTAGCAGGGTAACACTTCTTGATTTCCAAATATGTCTGCACGCGTTTGTTTCCAAAGTAGGTAGTGAGGATGAAAATAAATGTCATCACGTGTGCTTTGTTAACAGCAAAGCAATCCGTGCAGGGGTCAGATAATACAGCAAATCTGATGTTGCAGAAGAATTTATTCAGTATGTCGAAACGGAATGATGGGTGCACCGTCTGGGGTGTTTGGTCAGAAGGATTTCTGTTGTGTTGATTATAACATTTGTATTTTACTACACTCAACCCTCAGGTTTAATCACTAATTAAGCGTTTTGCCAGGATGTGTGGGAGCTCCTTTTCTGAGGTATACAGGATTGTAACATTATTTGTATATAAAGTACTCGCGTTATTGTCTTTACTGTGGGTAGAATATCCTGAAAACATCTCGCCTGTCAAAAGAATGATTACATTTTTGCTGAAAGGACTCAACTCTTTGTGGAGATCTTGGTGACACTAGACCGTCTCGAAAATCAAAGCTGTTGCGCCCTCTAGTGGAGCATACCCAACACTCCCACTTGACACAACTGCAGTTTATTCACAACATGAATCCTTTGTTCTATTGTTTGTTGTTACAGGTTCTCCGATTGGGATGGGGCCTTTATACTTTAATATACATTGCAGAGTCCTGTCTTCACACACACTGTATGCCATATCAAATCAAAACCATTCTTTTGGTTTTTCCTTGCTTTAGGACCAAACTGTATGGTCATTCCTCTTCCTCGTTGCCATCAGGAAATGTCTTGGTAGGATGCTAATGTTAGATGGACTTAAATAGCCTACACCACACCAGGAAGTTGATTGTTTTATTCTTGAAAAGAGTAGGATGATGAAAATACTCTTTGAAGGAAATGCCTTTAAATGCGTGCCCTTTATCTGTGTTCTGCAGTGAAGTCCTGTTTTGTTTTAAGTTGGGTAATTGTATCATGAAGGTTTTCCAAGTTAGTGATTGTTAACATTAATATGTGAATATGTTATTTAATGAGTGAATATGTTTAATTTAACACAAGTGGGTTTTATCATGCTTTTTAATTTTATTAATACCAGGATTCTTAACAATTTGACTATTCTCTACACTACAGACTATGTTTTGAATTGTCCTTTTTCATGTTCAACAAATCATAGAATAAACAATAGTCTCAATAAATCAACAGCACCATTTCTTTTATCACTAGTGCAGTAGTGAGAATCATTTGTGTATATGAGATTCATGCATATGAGGGTTAGGATTTTGATCAGACTCAGTTCAAGGAAATTTCAAGGGAATTTCACCACAAATAAACTCTGGTTTTTCAATGGCAGCAGTGATGCATTTAATCGCACACAAGCATTCACAGTAACTAAAATGCATGTTCAGTGACACTTAAACAAATTAGTTACAGTAGCATCTACACAAATGTCTGATCTTTATATTTACAGTTCAGCCCTTGTATTCCATTTACAAATTTGATCCAAGTTCTATCAATTATATTTAAGGAAAAAACAGTACAATTTGCCAGTTGCCTCTCAAGTAAAGTTGTGAATAAGTCAAGGCAGGACTGATTCAAAAACCTATCTATATACGATCTCTATAATCTCAGCACTACAACAGTTGTGCATTGTTATCTTTCTGTATCGATGGTATGTAAAGTGTTTAATGCACATATAGCAAGTGTAATGAAGATGCCTGGATGGACTCGAGAGTTTTCAGGAGGGAATATCAATACCCCAAAATATAACTGATTGTATATTTTGATTAAGGCACAGGTATTTTCAACTATTATTCTCTGTCCTCTGCCCTACTTTTTGTCCATTGATTGACAACCTTGATGATGGTGGATTTATGAGCGGAATTCTATGTTGCCTTCTTGTTGTACATGCTTGTGATCTGTTCCTGGAAGACCCTGCGAAGGTCAATACGTCTGCTCTTCAAAGTGGGTGTGAGGAGGCCATTGGCAACACTAAACATGTCCGGGTGCAAGTGAAGGTCCTTCACCTGAAAGGAGGTAAATGAAGAGCGGTGGAAAACGACACGGTTAGCATCTCTGTATAGCTTGGAAATTACTTGTTTAGAGCCTAGAATAAAGATTCTAGTCATGGATTTATTTACCCAAGTAGTCACAACTAAGTGTCATCTAGTCGAGTTCCAACGCGCTATATAAGGCACATTTTGCCCCTTGACAAAAATGATGTATTTACAAATTAACGAGCGTCAACATTTAAGAGCAACACTCCTTGAAATGGTCATGAGACGAATGTCATGGCACCGTGTATAACTACAGACACAAACATTAGATTATGATGACAATGTATGCGTTGCCATCTTAATTCTAGGTGTGAACAACAATTCCTCACCTGCTCAAAAGACTTCAGCCCTGCTTCCTTCCCTACAGCCGTCATGTCCTCTAATACTGCTTTCTTTACGTCCTGTTCCAAGAACAAACAAGACAGTTTAGAAATTCATACAGCGCCCGTGAAAGTCTGACATGCTTTGTACACAAAGAGGTGATAATGACTTACTGGATTCTGACAGAGTTCTGCATATGATCCCACAAATCCTCTCTCCTTGGCCCACCCGGTGAATACCTCTGGGTCGGGCACGGCGATGCCGATTAGATGAGACTGGCAGCAAGTAATACAAAATAAAGTCAAATGGTTTCCGACATTTTCATTAGACCATTTAAAATGTGAATAGGATCTGTGTCAAACTGTAGTCCTACGTTTCCTTAACTAGCTGGCATACCTGGCTGGTTCTGGTTCAGCTTCCCATGCTTTCTCTTGATTGGCACGGCTGCAGATTCATACATATGAAGGTGTCTTATACCTTTCCCATTGAAATCTACTGCCGCACCAAGCATGCAGTGCTGTGGGAAACTGAACTGGGTATGCCACCTTCGAGAAACCCGGGATCACAGTTATGCACAAAGCCTAATAAATTACATATATCATGTATAGCCCTGCAGTACCTGTAAACTATCTCCATGCACAAACACCTGCAGTACCGGGACACAGCGCATGTAGACATTTTCTATCTTCTCTGGAGCTATATACTCTCCCTGGGACAGCTTGAAGATGTGCTTCTTCCTGTCAATGATGCGCAATGTCCCATTCTAGCAGAAAGGATTTAAAGAAATTATTTACAATACAGTAGACCACATTGATCATGAATAGTCCTTATTTGTCACTCAGCTCACTGGAAGCCACTGGCCGACGTCCCCACTGTGCAGCCACCCGTCACTGTCCAAGGCCTCAGCTGTCTTCTCCTCATCTTTCAAATAGCCCCTGAAGACACTGTGGCCACGGATGAGGATCTAATGGCGTGAAAAGCCAGGAACAGTGTTGGTAGGTAACAGATGGTCTACTTCACACAATATGTTAATTACTTTCCCTTTCCCAAGACTGTCTCACCTCTCCCTCTCCGTTCTTGGTGTAGTAGCTCATCTCGGGGATGTCGACTAGTTTTACCATCGCACAGGGTAAGGGTGCACCAACGTGACCTGATACACACATTGATACATACATACATGCATACTAAAGACCGGAATGACCAACGTGGGTACAGAAAGTGTTTTCAGCACAGATGCTGTGCATAGGGCTGTCATGATTATGACATTTTACTTGACAAATAATTGTGATTAACAAGTTAATTGTGTTTTTGTCATTGACAATTACATTTCTGTTTGGCTTTTAGGCTTTGAAGTTGCACATGTTAGATATGACACATAACCTAAATATACAAATAAATTACTGACATATTTGACAACTTTATACTTAAAAAAGAACATTGATAGTGGAAATAGCAGATCTACAAGCTCACAACGCGTCTCATCGCGACGCGTTGTGAGCTTGTAGATCTGCTATTTCCACTATTTTTTTACTTTAAAAAATATATATATAAACATTTTTCAACATGGAAACGATTATGACGATTATGAAACATAATCGCGATTATGTCAAATAATCGCGATTAGACGATTATGTAATAATTGTGACAGCCCTATAGCTGTGCAAACATCAGGCCTATACCTGCGCTCCAATCTCCCGGCATAGAGAAGGTGCAGCCAGCGGTGCACTCAGTCTGACCGTAACCCTCAAAGATCAGACAGCCCAGAGTGGCCCTGAGGAAGGACAGCACCGTTGGGGAGATGGGTGCCGATGCTGTAAGGATGAACCGTAGATTGCCTCCCAAATTGGCCTGGAATAAAGGGGGGGTGTGGGATTTAGATGGGTTAAATCAGGGTTCCCCAATTAGTTTTCCCCAAGGGCCGAATTATGTCTAGGGTACCAAGCCGAGGGCCACAACATTGCAGGGGGCGACGGTGGCGTTCCCGCTACTCCAGCGACGGTTCAGATATCGTCGTTGTCGGGTGAAAATCTTGTATATCCAAAAAAACGTTCGTTTTGCATTTATCATTTTAAAAATGATTTAAACTAGTGAAAACAGCCGATCTACAAGTGCGAGGCGTTGTGTGCTTGTAGATCTGCTGTTTTCACTACTTTTGTGCGACAGCCTTGTATGATTTGCGAAGGAACGTACACATTTGGAGATACGAGATTTCCACCCAACAACTACTATATACTAGTGTTGTTGCTGCTCTTATACCACCATTATTACTGGGGTTGGTGGGGGCCAGACAGTAGCCCCCCGCGGGCCGCAAATGGCCCGCGGGGCGCCTATTGGGGAACCCTGGGTTAAATGGTATACAGATACATTTTACAGCATGTTTGCTAAAATACTGCTCCACCTGTGCTACATCCTAATGAATTGGTTATGAAAATCATGTTTTGCTTGCTTGCTTGCTTGCGTTCTTCATAGTCACAAGATATCAGGATCGTCTAACATAGTGGGGTCATTCAGACCACTGTGATTGTTCTCTGGGGTTTCTAAATGCTTAATTTATGCTCCGTCGTACGATGGTGTTGCACACCGAAAAAAGCAGATCTAAGCCCACAATGCATCACGTCCTTAACGCATCGTGGGCTTGTAGGTCAGCTATTTGGTCTGAACTAGGCTTAAGACACTGACCTGAATCCTGTTGAACACCAGCTTGTCCCACAGACTGTTGTTGCGTACAACGCCACTGCTAAGCTCTGCCTGCTTCCTCCGCACAGCGTAGTGGAGCAAAGCCCGGCGCAGCGGAGACGTCACTGAACCCAGGATCTACTCAGGCAAGTCAACACAAACGTACTGAATGTAGTATTAAGCTTAAAGCAAGTTAAGTGTTACATTAACCATAGGGGAGTGAGGTAGACAACACGTTTATTACGGCAAGTATGAATTTCATGTTTAAAAATAATCAATTTCCAGTGTCCAATGTCATGTTATTTAAAAAGAAAACGAAGGAAAGAAAAAACATACATGAACATGCATAATTCATACCGCAGTATGGGTGCAAATATTACTTTACTGACTTTGTCATAGATGCGGTTGAGCAAGCGAGGCACTACAGGAAAGAAGGTGGGCTTGAGAGTTTTAATGTCATCCATGAGGAGAGAGATGTCACCTTGGTAGAACCCTACTCTGGCTCCGTGGCAGAACATGGACACCTGAAGACAGGTAGGTATGATTAACATTTAAAACACACACATACACAGACACTGTGACAACAATCACAAAAAGGGGACAGATAGAGGTTTAACTACCTGAATCATCCTCTCAAACATATGAGCAAGGGGGAGATAAGAGATCGACACATCCTCTTGTTGGATCACAAATGATCCCTAGGGTGGACAAAGAAACAACAATTTAAAACTGGAACATTTTTGAATCACGTAGTTGGCAAAACCCTATGTTTTCTAACCAAATGTAATGTACTGTATAGCAATCACAGATCTAAAATAGCTTTCACAATAGCAATTAGATGACAGAATCTTTTACAGAGGCAATTAGCTCAAGTGCCTTCCAGTTGCAAGGACAATCAAATATCCAATTAATCATGCCATTACACACAGCGGGGAGAGAGAACGTATGGAGACTAGTGTAGATAGTGACAGAGAAAGGAGAACTGAATGAAGCCGTGAAGCTGTTTTCAATTAGGGAATGAGGATGTCGTGCAGACAGACCTCCAGGATCTTAATAACAGAGGAGGTGTTGGAGGCGATGTTGCCGTGGGTGATCATGGCTCCTTTAGGCTTCCCTGGATAAATAAACAAGGCATTACTGCAGTGGCCTGTGTGGCAATGGGAGACGCTAGCCATGCCATAATGAGCGGTTGTTAGTAGGCGTTTGATGGACGCTTTTCTAACAACGCAAGTGACCTCAAGACTTAAGGAGCAGAAGCGTAATTATGGGGGAAACGTAAGAAATGCCAGGTACCGGTGGTTCCACTGGTGAAGCACACTACAGCCAGATCCTGAGGTTGGGGCGGCTGAAAGTAAACAGCAATACAGAAAACATGAATGTGAACATGACAAAAGGCTTTCATACACTTCTGGTTTAATCCTCAGCTAAAACTGAAGGCTAAAGACCTATTTTGCGAGTCGGCTAATGAGAAAATCTGCTTCCTTTGTATTTAAAGGCTAATTACATATTTATTGGATCCTTTTTGATGCAGCAACATAGCTGGTGAGAGGCGGTAAACTCACCACGGGATCTTTGAGGTTCTGCCGTCCCATATCCTAAGATGGGAAAAGAAAGGGTTTGAGTTATAATTAAAGTGTTTGAATCAATCACTTAAGGCAGAGTAAATACATTATTCTAAAACGGCTAGTTCCATTCCTTGATTCTGATTGGCTGGTTTCCCTTTAATTGCTATGGTATATGAGACTATAATCCACACCTTAAATCAGTTTGTTCAGGGTGTTCACAGGGTGTTCACAGGCTCACCACGCCTCTCAGCCGTTATAAAATACCAGGTAACCACATGCCTCTTGCGGCTTATTGCTTCAGTTTGCCATATTACAGTACTAGAGGTTCGGGCCGCTATGCAGCCCTCAAACCTACATTGCACTGCTGATCCAAACGATAAAGTGGGGGCTTTTTCAGAGTAGCGTACCTGTCTGTCTGTGTCCCTTTTGTGCCCATATATGGATATCTCTGTATCTTTCTGTCTACCTGTGATCCCCTTTAAGCCCATATATAAGTGTCTTCTAAATCCTAAGGTTTTTTCTTTTTTTTGTTAAACTATGTTTCTGTCAGTGGTTCTCAAAATGTTTCATGCCAAGGACCCCCAAAACTACATGTACCGTATATGGCCACGGACCCCCATCTCAAAATATTGTATCAGGGCCCCCCCAGAAGCAAATATTCACGGCTTTTCAAAAATAGCAGATCTACAAGCTCGCAGCGCGGCTGTGAGCATTATCTGCTATTTTTCAATAGTTAAAGCATTCAATAATTCTAGGCCTAAATGGGTTAAGGATATGTCTGAGTCAGAGTGCTCTGCCAGCGGCCCACCCTCCCATTCGCCAATGTTAATATAGAAGGATATACAGCAATTCAAACATTTGACAGGCTTCAGGCCCAACCACTGGCTACACTGACAACAGCTGATATCTGTGAAGTACCCTGGTCAACCTGTAAAGAAGGCTGACAACTGTCCACATAATCACAATGTTCAGGGCTCAAATCCGGCTCAAGGCTAGCCTAGTAAACTGACTCCTCCTGCCTTCTGATTTGAATAGCTTAATAGCTTGTTCCTTCTATATCCTGTTTACACAGTACTAAGGCTTAGTGGAAATGGCCTGAAATAATCTTTCAGGTTTCTTGAAAGCAACCACAAAATACACAGCAGTAAATAATGTGCCTTGACTACAACCATGTCAGTGAAAAACATGCCCTACCCAGTGCCTGAGAAGAGAACTATTGAGCATAGCATCTCTACAACCTCTGTGTTTGTTACATAACTGAGCTCGGTATCGTTCACTCTTACCATGAGCTGTGACAAGTGCAGAATGTCCACTCCACACTTTTTCCCCCTGTCCAGCAAGGCATCATTGAAGTCGTTGAAAAGCACCAGACAGGACAGGGTGGGAGTGACTCCCTTCTCCTTGTTCTCCAAAAGGGCTATAGCCTTCTCCTCCCGATCACAGATCACCAAGGTGATCTCCGCTAAAAGTGGACGGTGAGTAGGGCTGTCACAATTATTACATAATCGTCTAATCGCAATTATTTTACATAATCGCGATTGTTTTTCAAAATCGTCATAATTGTTCCCATGTTGAAAGATCTTCATATATTTAAAAAAAAAAGTCAAAAATAGTGGAAATAGCAGATCTACAAGCTCACAACGCGTCGCATCGCAACGCGTTGTGAGCTTGCAGATCGGCTATTTCCACTATCAATGTTCTATTTTTAAGGATAAAGTTGACAAATATGTGAGTAATTTCTTTGTATATTTAGGTTATGTGTCATATCTGCCATGTGCAAATTCAAAGCCTAAAAGCCAAACAGAAATGTAATTGTCAACAACAAAAACACAATTAAATCGTTAATCGCAATTATTTGAGTGACAATTAATTGTCATGTAAAATGTCATAATTGTGACAGCCTTAACGGTGAGTTGTTTCTTACGTATTTAACTTGCAATAATGACACACTGATTGTGTTGTGTATTTGCTCACACAAAGATATTAAATATGGCATTGATTTTCATGGGTGGTTGTCTTACCTAGGTTGAGTATGTGGACCATTGCTTCCAACCCCAGCGTCTCATACAGAGGCACCACTGCCATAGAGTAGCTGTAACAGGCCAGCTCTGCAATGATCCACTGTTGCCAATAGATGGAGACAGAGTAACACAGTTAGACTCACTTCCTGGCTTGTATCATATTAGTTCAGGGGTCTTCAACGATTTCAGGCCAAGGACCCCTTAGTTGAGTGAGAGATGAGGCGGGGACCCCCACAACCTGTTCATAGATTCCGTATCGTTTCATTGTTTGACAGCACAATCGTCAGTGTATTTTGGATTCATGTCAATTTGTTTTTTTTTCAGATATGTAACCGCTTGAACCATCAATACTTAATAAACTTGACCTTTCACTCTGTACTTAGTTTGCTCTTTTTCCCTTTTTAGCCGAAAATAGCCGATCTACAAGCTCACAGGGAGCTTGTAGATCAGCTACTTTTGGCTAAAGTTCTCAGAATATGGACACTAGGGTTCAAGTGGTTAATATAAAAAAGGAGAAACATTTTTTTTCTATCACCCCCTGTAGTAACTCTGAGGACCCCCTAGGGGTCCCGGACCCCCTGTTGAAGACCCCTAGTGTAGTTAGTCGATGCAGATCGACTTTTTACCCAAAGGTCAGAGAAAATATAGAAATATAGGTAATAAATAGCTCTTGGTTAAATAAGCATAATTCTCATAGTTTCCTCTGGCTTAAATGTTGGTACATAAGATCCAGTATATAGTATGTTATTTTTATTTTCACCATGTCCGACGGTTGCAGGCAGGAGAATATCAAACACTGGAAAGTTTCTTTCATGCCAGAGTCAACAGGACCATCACTACATCAGAGTACATCAAGAGTATGATATAGTACAGAGCTTTGGCCGCAAACATTATTCATTATTATATTAATAGTATGGCATTTTATCGTTCTTAATATGTAGTAGCTCTGTCGTTAAATGGCTTTTTAACTAAGTCCTTGCTCGGGTGTGCTTGAAGTTCTCTCCCTCTTCAATCATTATAATAGTTTATTTTTACACAGTCCTTTTTTTTCAAAACCATAATACAGTTGATGTTGAGAAATCAAAAGGACATGGTACACTAAATGAGTGGGTAGATTGTTCTGCAGCTGCTGCCACAGAGCCATGACTGAGAAGGAGCAATCCTGTTTCACTTTGTCTACTTTGTTTTCAGGTCATGAAATCAGGTCATGTCTGAGGTTCTTTAGCTATATCATTCTCATTTTGGTGCAAAATATTTACTTTTCTGCACACGTCCACAGAAGTTACGTGTTACTGTCACCTTGCCCCTTGAAAGTGATAATTAAAAACAGGCAGAACAACAGGTTCATGAACAAACTGTTCATGAACATGTCATTTAGATGCTCCGTGAAAACTTAAATGACTCATTTAAGCAACACTCTTGCCTACCAGCTGGTAGGCAGAGCTGACCTTACATGATGCCACCACCAAAAATATCATCTAAAACTCACCCAGTACCCACCCAGTGTGTGGGAACAAAACAAAGAAAAAAGAAAAAAAAAACACGTGTACCTCTGGCCTGTTCTGTGCAAATATTCCAACAAACTGCTCCGGGTTCGGCTGGCAGCCTTTGGCCAGCAGCCCAGAACCCAGCACCTGTGCTTGCTCAGCCACCTGAAATAGCAGGATTGTCAGTGAGGAACGGTGTTATGTAAAACCTCTGTGATACTTGTGTCTCAAAATACCAAACATCTGGCAGACCTCTGTGTAGGGAATCCACTCATAGGGCTGCCCTGGCTTCCTGAAGCCCAGACATGGGCCATTTCCTGGGGGTCACAACATGCATGCAACATGCAAAAAAATATTATTTTTTAAGGGCTCATGAACAAGTTCAGTGCTTACAAAATGTTATGAACAATTGATCTGTTGGTAACAGGCACATGCACACATAGACATCAAAGGGGGCTTGAGCCCCTGCCCTTTAACCCGTCTGTAAAAAGTGCCCTCTCCAGACCATGAATGCAGTTTTTACTATGGTGAAATGAATGCAAATGCCCCCATACATACAAGGCAGCATTCAAGAGAATTGCCTTGTCCAAACTCTCCTGAACTTGAATGCAGCATCTTATATGTAGAAAGTAGTTCCTTCTGGTATCACGCACCGAAGATTGCTGCGACGCGTTGTGAGCTTGGAGGTCTGCTATTTTCGATATTTCCACCAAAAGGCCCTTTTAGAAATTTCAGCCCCTGCCTCTCTAACATTGTGTGCACGTCCCTGGTTGGTAACTAATCCAAAGTACCGGTATTTAAGACGGGCTAGTCCCGTTTGGGCGGTGTAGCGATAAGGCGAAGTAGCGATAAGGCTTCATCCCATTCATGCGTTTATCGTGCGCTTGCCCAGGCCTTACGGCCTGGGCATAAATATAACGATTGCATTCACCACGGCTTCGTAACTCGCTCGGGCGCGAAGAGCAGGACCAAGGTCCGCTGGCCTTCGCGCCGCTTGCAATGTCGTGGACAATAACTGTGACATATAACCATTGTATTGCTCATCAGTACGGTAGGAGAGCCCGTTCGTACATTTGCCCCCGTTAGTCCACTTCGCCTTATCGCTACACCGCCCAAACGGGATTTTCCCTTTAAGACATAGAAATCTATTTCTTAATTGGTTATTCTGCAATAAGGACACAAATAGAGGGATGTAACCAATAGGGGCCGAGGGATCTCACACCACCCCCCAACCAACCCCAATTCTGCCAAAACACAGCCGCTCACCAGCAATCTTCAGGCCTCTCTGGAACATGTCATATGCAGTCCTGGTGTCGTCATAGTAAAATTCTAACAGTGAGTCATCCTTAAGGAGTGCCGAACGTCTACAGCTGGGCTCTCCCTATAACAAACACCCACAATAAAATAAAATGCCTTTGTTAATTATGAGACTACACCCTTTGAACATTTTCACACAGCAGAGGTATAAGCCTGAGTTACACTTGGTTGCGCTGCGCTACGTGTTGCACACCGTAAATAGCTGATCTGCAAGATCACAAGATCGACAATTTTCTGTCAATCTTCTGATCGGTTAAATATACCTAACATTCACAACAGAATCAGATTAGAATCAGAGTTCTCTTTCATTGTCAGGTATGTTTGCACAATGCACATAGAGTACAGGGAATTTGCCCCGCTGAGGTAGGTGCATTAAACTGAATCAACAGAATAGAAAAGATAATAGAACCATGATCCACTCACCTGGACAGCCACAGACTGGGCTTGTAGATCACAGGGGGGACGCATGGGCCGAGGACGTGTCACCAGCCAGTAAGCAGTAAGTGAGGCCAGGGCCCCTATACCCAACAGAGAGGACGGGGACAGAGAGAGGGAGGACAGAGAGAAAGAGGACAAAGGGAAAGATGGAAGAAGACTCCAGATGTCCTCAGATTCCGGCACTTTAATTCCACCGTTGGCACGAATTGATCGTAACCACTCCTGAAAATGCATTACTGAGAGGGGGAGACAGAGAGACAGGGGGAGGGGGCAGTGTACTGTGAGTATGCTTGAATGAATGAATGAATGACGTGGGGAATAGAATCCGGTGGAATGGGAGGCAATTATATAGTGCTTTCAAAGACACCGCTCAATGTTGCTGAGAATTAAGCACAAAAGTGCCATTGTGTGGTAAAACTATTGTATGCCCATACCATTAACCAGTTAACAAACTTCCTACTTGTTAGTGATGGACACAATACAATACAAACACGGTACACAGCCTATCTAATTAATCTGTAACCTCAACCTGATGTATTCATTACAGTGCTTGAAACATTTTTGCTGTAAAAAGAAGAAAAGAAATAACACATGGTTCAATGATAAATTCTGTTCACAATTTTCAAGGGAAACCCATTTCAGAAAAAGACACACATCTACCTTTCATCCCCATCTCAAGTCTGCAGAACAACCCAGCTTGAGAAGGAATAGGAATAAAACAACCTTCCCCCCTTTTGTTACAGTAAAACACAGCCCTGCTGTGATTCTGTTTCAATGCCCAGCCGAACAACCCTGGGCCACAGGCTCGGCCGAGTGGGGGACTCAGGAGAGAAAAGAAAAGGCCTGGCCAGTAAAGTGGGAAGGGGGGGGGGGGCATCAGGAAGTAACCATGATTGGCTTAACAGAAACAGGCGCTGAGGTTACTCTCAGTCATGTCGTAGCGCTGCTTTGTCGTCCAACAAAGATGGGACAAGAGAACGAACGAAAGGTTGAGAGGGGTTTGAGTTGCAGCCGCGTACAGTAGCGGGGTTGGTGGTAAGATGGGGTGAGGGGGAGGGATGGCACCATGGCTCATAGCCTGTAGGTCCGCCCCGTAGGTCTGTGCCAGAGATGTAATAGTTCACGCTCCCCAAAAAACTGAATGTGTCAGGGGAAAAAAAGAGGAGAAAAACCGGAAGGCATCCAACAACATCACATCAAACTCAATACTTTTATTCTTGCCTATCCCACACATTTGCCCCCAAAATTGCCCCGATATACTTTAATTTGATTGGGGCATGGAAATGGTTCCACTAACAAATAAATACAACCCTCTCCAGCTGCCAATACCCCCCACCCAAACTCCACCACCTCCAACTGCCCAAATAGCCCTCAACCTCTCACCCAGTTTACCCCCACCCCTCCTTAAAAGAAGAGGGGGTAGAGAGTGATGTCCCTCCCTTCTCCACTCTCTCCCAGGCCAATCTTGCCCCACTTCCTTATCCTCTGAGAAGATGAATGAAACAAATGCCACACTTCCTCAAAACATTTTTTAATCCTCATGATGCTTTGAGTTATGCAAACTAAAAAAAACATTTACTTGCCACTTTGCACCTGTTGGACCAGCAATGCAAATGAGGATCGACATGGATCCTTTTAGGTATATAACATGGGAATGAATGGTCCTTTGAGATGTGGCACATGGAAAAAAATGATGCTTCATTGTAAGAAGAATATCCCCTGCTGTAGCCCATTTTCTCTCCCTTTATCTGCCCGAATAGTGCTATCGCCCCTTCCTCCCTTGCTTCCATTCATAATGGCTATTGTCAGGGCTAGACAGGCACTATTGTGCTCAAAGCACTTACTCCCTATCAGAGCCCAGAGAAAGCAGAATAACAGAGACTTTTGAAACTACATTTTCTACAGCAGTCACCAACAAAATGTCTACCTTTAGAAACTGTAATAGACACTATTGCCAATGAACATCTTGGCCATTGTTGAATTTCCTGTAGGTATGCTATCATTTCACAACGCTACAAATGATTATATAACCCCAATAATGCAACAACATAACACACATGTAATCGAATGCTTGTACAGGTACATCAGTGATGCTACTAGCCCTGCATCCTGCGTCCCTGACACATATTTCTTTGAAAGGACGCATTAAACTAAGCATCACTGCATCCCAGGGATGCATACAATTCTATCCTTCCTGCTATCAGTCATTTCACTGCACCAGCTGAGCTGCATGTGATGGAGTCTCCACAGCTGTGCATTCTGGCATTATTGATGAGATGATTGAGAACATAATATTGTAAATCCATGCTTCTGTCCTTTATTAACTACATACAAGTAGCTATTTACCACTATTTGTTTAAATCAAAGTCCTTGTGATGTTTTTGCTGTTGATACATAATGCGTGTGTCGTTGCGGGACCCATAAAATAATTCTGGGACCCATTTGAATGACCACCTGTGGGTCCAGGGACCAATTACATTGAAAACCTAGCAACATCACTGGTACAGTATGTTATTAAATAAAACCTGTGGCTAAAGTGTATATTTATCCCAGCACACAAGCCACCTCTAAAGTGTAACATAGATTCCCCTCTGAATACTTGGTGAAGCTCATATTAAAAGGTGCTATAAAACGGCATCCTGCTGTTTCCAGGGAAATGGCAAATACTTCCCAGTGGCAGTTTACATGTCTGTGCACTTCACCCCTGCTGACAAGTAGAGACAGAGCTGAGAACCTAGCAAAAAGTCTGTATGGCACAAACAATGACTAAACACCACAGCTTACCATGTCAATCAATTAGGTTTTGATAAGAACCTGTATGGCAGTATGGCTGTGATGATGATTAAAACAGAAGTATATTTTTCACCATTCCAGACAGAAATCAAAAAGATACAAGCATAACAATTGCTTTCAGTTTCAATCAGGATCTGTGTGGGATATAATAAGAATTAACTGGTCTTTTTTTTTCAGCCCTCCACACATCTACATACCTAGTACACAAACCTGACGCCCAGGATGACTAGTAATTAGGTTTGTCTCCTGCTTGAGCCAAGGTCACGTAGTACTTATTCCACTTTTAACAATCAAAAGTAAAAGCTCCCAATGCAGAAATCTATGAATCACTTAACAGTGCAAACACAGAACAGTAGCTTTAGGGAATCTCTGGTAAAAGCAAAATTAGTGGAAATGCTATCCCTGACAAAAGGAACTACAGGAGGTAGTGAGGTGAAGAGGGGTTGGTTTATGGGGAGAGACAATGTGACATTGTTTAGTACCCAACTACCCACACCAACAGACCCTGAGAAATGAACTCTGGTCTGAGAAGAGATGGGGAGAGCACAGGGGGACACGTGAGGCTGGGGAGGGAATGGGCAAGGGGATAGGACTGAAATGCACTGGTGTTTTTCCGGCTGTGATTCCCAAATGAAGCATGAAGAGCACAGACATACTCGGTCACAATAAGGGTTTTTGGTACAAAGAGCAGAGATGGGGGAATGAGAACATGTCACTCCTGGGCTGGCCCTGCAAGAGTAGCCCAATAGCTCAATTAAAAGACAGTCTTTCATGGTCATAATATTTGTATTGGTCATAACATATTATAATGTAGGCTATATGTGTATGTCTATGAAATGCACTTAAAATGTAAGTTTTTTTTTAAAGACATTGCATTTCTGAATTTCGTACAACTTTGGTAGAGTCTAGACAGCAACAGTCATTCTAAACATTTTCAGGCCGCGACACACACACACACACACACACACACACACACACACGCCCTGACAAGCACTTGGAATTGTAGGAGTTGACACATTCAATTTGACTCGGTTCCACAGAAAAATATTCAGAACATAGATATATACAAGCTCGCAACGCCAATTTGGCCAATGTTTCACCACTCACCAGTTTTTATAATATAGTTTGTTGATTACTTTCGATGCAGTAATGGTCTCTTTTCTTTTCTCTTTCTTTTTTTTAGGTATTAAAAGGGTCTTAAAAGTCCTTAAATTGTCACTTTTACTGTTCTCTGGGGACCCCCAAAACTTGCCAAAAGGCATGTGGGAACCCCGCTGGGGACCCCGACCTACAGGTTGAGAATCACTGTTTTAGAGAACCTTGAAAACCATTTTAAGGGGGGGAAAGGAAGAAAGGGGCACTTGAATGGTGGAGTGTTTTTGTGCACTGGCCTGGGGCAGATAGACCGACTCTGTCTGGATGGCTGAGTACACACAGCCTTCAGATGTCTGCTGTTTGCCCTACTGTAGCTGCAGCTATATTCTTGTCAAATGCTCTTTTGGGAGGAATGCCAATTCAGGCGTGCATTCCATCCACACGTGGACACATTTAATCAGTTCCGAGTTGAGGAAAGGGAAAGATACATAACAGATATAGCCTGTCCTACTGTATCTCAGGCAAAATACATTATCAAGGCAACAAGATGGGTATAGAATGCACAGTCCTCCGATCTGCAGCAGGAATTCTCAAGGAATCCTGCAGAACCAACAAGTATCCTCCTAGCCAACCGCCACGAGTTCCAACTAGTAGGCTAATTATCTTGGTTCAGGAGGAAAAAAAAAAAAAAACAATCACAGAGGAGCTATATGCTCAACTTTTAAACAAACAATGCCCCCATATCTGCCTCGAGTCTGGTGGCACTTGGATGATCTTGAGACAGATCTCTTCTTTGTTTTCATCACTATTAAACTTTACTTATATTTGGCATAGCAGTGTTGGGCTTTGTTGCTGTCAGTCACTGTGGGGTTTCCTCCGAGTGCTGAATTAGTTCATTATAATGAAAACCAGGTGTGTAAAGTAACTAAGTAGTTCTAGTACAATTACTGGAGCATTTCCAAATGTCTATACTTTTACTTCTACTTCACTACTATAGGACTACTTCTCGGATCCAACTATTGTACTTTTACTCCACAACAATTATTTTTGTTGCCAATACTTTCGTACTTTTACTGAAGTAGCCTAAATTTTGAATTCCGGACTATTACTTGTAAAAGAGTATTTCTATAGTATCCAGTATCCAGTATTCGATACTTTTACTTGTCAATACCTTTTCCACCACTGGTTTGATTCGACTTCAGGATGTAGGCTAATGCAAAGAATGTCTCAACGAACGGGAGACACTGCAGAGCAGTGCAGAGACTGCAGACACAAACAGCCTGGCTGCGATAAACGGTGATGTAGTAGTAGGCTGAGAGTTTAAAAGTTAAAGTCTCGAAGACATGTGATAGGCTATATTGATAATTGATCTAATCCTAGATACAATTTAAAGAATTGAATAAAGTAACAACAGGACATGCAAAAGACAATCGGTGCTTACCTGAATGAAATTTAGGTCACCCGTGTTTCTTTAGATTTTGCGCTCCCAATACTTTAGTTTCCACAGCAGATCCACCCGTTACCACGTGCCCACAGTGTCGCTCACTGCAAAGCTGGACCTGGACACTTTCCCTGACGTCACCTTCTAACTATTGGAAATGGATTTAAAGCTTTCAGTTACGTGACTTGCGTACAGATACAGAAGAATGTTTTGTGAAACAAAACTCCTTTCAGAGTGGTGTACTCAAATATTTTACTTGTCATATTTTGCTATAACAAACATATTATGTGCCCTAATTAATAATATAATGTATAAGCTTTCACTAATAAGGACAAGACTAAATATTATTTTTAATGCAATTAGTCAGTCAGTGTTGCAATTGCTTGTGATGGGGGAAATTGCAACACAAGGTTTTGCAATTGCAACCCACAAGGTTTTTTGTTAAAAGTGTAACAAAAGACATCTGGTTGTGTTTCACTTAAAAAGGATTTCATAATGAGGTGTGCATTTCATAAGGTTTAAAGTGTTTAAAAAGAGTTAAAAAGGTCTGAGTTAAAAACTGGTATTTTGATTTCATGGTAATAATTTAAGGGAATACAAGTTGATTAAAAGTTTAAAACCGCTAGGTACTTTTAAGATAAAAGAACTTAGGGGCCCTGCCCATAAGTCATAAGGGATTAAAGGGGCTACAAAAGGTTAAACTATGAAAACCTGACAACTCGTATCCTACTGTCAGTGAGTGAGTCACTCACTCGCTTTTATAGTAGGGACTTTAAGCAAGGACGGCTACGTCTGCTACACTACAGTAACTGGAAATGGATCATTGCTCAATAGATAAACCTGCTTGCCATCGCAGCTCTTCCTACTATGGCAGAAACCTTTCCACGTATAGCTGCTGCCGACACACGTCACCATGGGATCCAAAGAGTTCAGTAAAAGGGGTGGGAACCCATCGCCGACAGCTGTTTGCTTAGTGATTTTGACTGCTATGGCGATTGTGTTATAGCAGCTGTACTTCCGCCTAGAGGAGCCGTCCTGAAAACCGTGCTTGCTTAAACTCCCTAGCGCCCCAGCTGCGCCCTAACGAGGCATGCAGCTGTGGTCAATTAGTGTGTTGTGTATTAGTCACACACACACAGACGCACAGAGACACACAGGCGACCTGGCGGTCGCAAATCGCAAAGCATTACTTGTGGTAGCCTAAAGGCCAGTCTCTCTCTGAAACCAAACATTTTGCCGGAAAGGTCCGGTTCAACTACAAAACGTCACTCACAACTTCTGTAAAGCATTACCCCGAATTAGAGTTCGGACTTTCTGACGAGTATGGACTCGCCTTATAATCTTTGCTATAGATAGTGTTTTGTTAAGTAGCAGGGGTCTCTCCGTCTCTCCAGCTCTTTAATAAACAGAAAATACATATTCAGGTATAGGAGACTACCCATTTATCAGCTTCCAATTTTGTCTTCTCCTTATTTGTCATCACTCCCAAATGCACTTGTTTATCCAGTGTGTGCGTTCTCTCTCCTGATTGGATAAAATTGGTATCCTGACATGAAAATAGGCCTGTCTCAATTAACTGTATAATAAAAAATATTTGAGATAATCGCAATTATTTTTTGCATAATCATCAGAATTGATGCATGTTGATTTTTTGTATTTTTTATTCTTATTCATTTGTTCCAATGTTTAATGCCAAACACACAATTAAACTAGACCAGGTCAACCTGGTTGTGCCAGACCCCCTGTCTGTCATCATCATTTATGACATCATGCCTTTTGTAGGCATGTCATCATCATGTCATCATCATATATACCCTTTATATAGAAAACCCGGACAGACATTTGCTTATGTAGGCCTACCCATTTCATGGGTCTGGCAATAATGAATTGCAATTGTTTGAGTGACAATTAATCGTCAACTTAAAGGGGAGAACCACCCATTTTCAACATTGAACCTTGTCATTAATATACAGTACCTTAGAGGAGTTGTGTGGAAATAAGAAAAAAGTTCCCCCCCTTCTGTGTTGCCTAGAACTGGAGGATTGATTTTGGGGTTTAGTACACCGTGATGACATCATCACAGTGTACTTTGCAATACAAACCCCAAAATGTGACAGTCCTACCTGAAAATACATTCTGTTAATCAAGAGCTGGAGGGGGCACCGACAACCTGAACCGATCACTTAGATCAGGGGTCTTCAACGTTTTCAGGCCAGGGACCCCCAAACTGGCCTACAATCAGAATATAAAGCAATTTAACACTTATTTTAACAAAAAAAAATCACATAGCCTACTTTAAATGGCTTCGGAATGTATTTTACTCATTCCCTGTAGACTTCAATTATTCAGTTTTAGCTAGAACATTTTGGCTGATTTCTAAATGAAACGAAAAAGCTTATTTATGTGATGTTGTTTCCACGATTCTTTTTTATTTTTTGAAATGACAGAAACCTACAGGATGTCACAATCATTTAGGCTTAGTTGCTGTTCATCAGAGTCATCAGAATTAAGGCATAGGCCTATATCTCTAAAATTCGAAATAATATTTTAAGATGGAAACATATAATTGACCATGTACTTACTGTATGCCTACACAAATAATCATTGAATGTTTTGTCTTGAATCAGAACCAGGATGACAATAGACAAATCAGAAATCCTTGTCCCAGTTTGTCTCCAGTTCTGGTAAGCCTTCTACATCTTCAGAATAATGACTAGGTTCAGTAGGTTGTGTGCCCCTTTCCATGGAATGGTTGAACTGAAAGACAATATAGGCTACATAACATGAGCATTTAAACCAGGCAGTAAAAAAAAAACAATGTGCTCATGGATAGTAGCAACACATCAAAGCTGATGTGGGCAACTCGATGCTGGAGTCTTACTTTGGGAATGAAAGGTGGGTTCAGAGTGCCTTTGCAAAGTCCTTCCCAGTTGAATCCTTCAAACCACCTAAATGAAACGACAACGTCAAACGGTATTAGGCAAGGTAGGCCTATTTGTTAACACAGGCCTGATGCAATATCTTCCCCCAGCACAATCCTTGATCTTACTTGTGCTTTTGAATGTCCTTGGCCCCATTTCTCTGACTCCCCAGTCTCTCAGAGGGGTTGTTCCTTGAGGGCAAGAGAGAGCAAACATTAAACCACACATGGTTAATGACTGAACAAGAATGATGAATAGTGTTTTTTATAATTCATATGTGGAGAAGGCTGTTGTAGCTCAGGTCATGTCTATGACATCTGCACTGTTTCATTCATGTGTCATCAATTATTCTTGTGTTTTTCCTACCTTTGAGAGGTGGTGTGGAGGGGAATAGCAAGCAACGGGATGGGGGTGAATATGGATGTTTATGTCAGTGTGGCAGCAGCATTTTAAAATTTACAGAATGTTATTTAGCATGTTGTGCGTGCGTGTGTGTGCGTGTGTGTGCGTGCGTGCGTGCGTGCGTGCGTGCGTGTCTGTCTGTCTGTCTGTCTGTCTGTCTGTCTGTCTGTCTGTGTTTACTTGGTGTCTTACTGTAGTTTTTAGGAGACCAGAGGCTCTGGATAACAGTGTCTGTTAAATGACTAAATGGAAAATCGTAGCCTAATTCTACATCTCCAAACTATCCTTCGCCATGCAGAAAAATTGGACCCCCAGTTTGATATGATTTTTAGTTTTTAGCCAATCTACATTGTAAACTCCTCGGTGTTAGATTAACCCTGAGAGGGTACAAATGCACATTCTCAGAGTTTCAGAGCAGTAAGTCCTCAAAGACCCCTGGGGGTCCCCGGACCCCACCTTGAGAACCACTGAATTACATGATACTGAAAACTTGTTCCTCTCCTATCATTTGTCATGGCGTTCAAGCCAGGTTGTGATAAAGTGGTTGGAGCAGTGGTCTTTAAGGGGGGCATGCTGTAAGTAATCCAAGGTGGAGTAAGTCTTTCTGTGGAGGTTTTGACAGCTAAATTGAAGAATGTTTATGTCGTTCAGTGAATTCCTGTATTGCTTTTGCCAGTTTTAACTCGGAGCTATTGATGCTTCAAATGGAACATGACACAAACTTGAACTTGAGAAAAGGACATTTGAAATTGATTAAGAACTGGCTCTAGTAAACAAATATGACACTGAGCAAGATAGAATACGTTTTCTGAGAGATATGTCAAGCTTTATCAGAGAGGGTAGGCTATTCTAAAATTGCAATTTGATTAAAATCACAAAACGCAAGAGTTCTAAGTACTTCCATTGTACATTTAATGCTTTAGCAGTCAGTCACTGATGTACAGTATTTTATTTTATTTTTTTTGTAAATGTTTTACTCAGTGAGTAAAAAACAAACACAAACACAAATTAACAAACAAAAAACGCTGAAATGGCATGGCACCATTGCCTATAACAGAATTTCTTTGTTATATTTCCTGATGGTTCATTAATAACATTTTTAAATCTTATGTCCATCATGGAAATTATACGGAAATAAATAGCAAAAAGTCTGTCATTATTGCAAGCGTAGGTCCCAGTTTGGTATGTGAACTACTGTCACAGCTTGACCGTATCTCTGTCTGTCTGCAACGCCTAATACTGTGGTTCCCCTGACATATCACTGTGACGTCACAGGTGACATCACAGTGATGTCAGATACTCAGAGCAGGGATCTCCATATATGGGCATAAAAGGAATCTCCATATATGGGCATAAAGGGTTTGTATTATGTCAGACGACAGAATCCATATATGGCCAAGACAGATGGCACGACTGCGACCTCACCCTTTAGGGCGAGGTTGCTTTTTGCCCTTAGGTGTCTTACTGGTATACTAATGGAATTCTGGTCCTTATAGGGTTAAATGCCTTTAATGTCTTTAAATGCCATTTTATGCCTTATGTAAAGCACTTTGACTTGCCTTGTGTAGTAAATGCAATACAAATACACTTCATGAAGTTGATAAAGTACAAAATGATGGGAAATGCATCATTCTGTAATGCATGCAACAAATCTATCTTGAAATAGATTTGTTAATTTTTTAATATGGAACAAAGACAAGCTTTTACATTTTGATGAGGTTGTAAATACTGTACTACATATTATTTTATTTTTTACAAGATAGATTGAGTAATCAATTATTCAATGAATTCAGAATTAACTGAACGTGTTTTTTGTGTAAGCCATACCTGCACAACTTCTTGATGAGGCTGGAGGCACTTTTACTGATGGCCTTAGGGAAGTTGACCTGGTCAATGCCACGAATGGTGGCAGCAAATGTCCTCATTGGATCAGAGCCACTAAATGGAAGGCTATAGAGTGGAGGAAAGTGAGATGCATCATCAGTTCTCATAAAGAGAGGGAGAAAAACACTTTAAATTCGTATTAATACTGTAATTAAAAACAAATCTCAAATCATACCTTCCAGTCAGCAGTTCAAACATGAAAATGCCTAGTGACCAGAGATCTGTTGATATGCTATGGCCCTTGTTCAGGATGACCTCAGGGGCCATATAGCCTGGTGTACCACAGAACGTCCAAGTTTTCTTACCCACACTGATTTTCTTTGAGCATCCAGGTCCCATCTATAAAAGGAGGAGGCAGGAGGCAGTAGAGTTTCAATTAAAAAGAAATCGGTATATAGATTCCCATTACACACCTAATAATGCAGAGAATTCCCAATGACATAATACATTTGAAGATTCATTATCTTTACTAATTTAGCGTATCCATCTTGGTCCATAAGTACATTCTCAGGCTTCAGGTCTCTATAAATAATGCCACAATGGTGAAGGAAGATCAGCGCCTCAACAACACAAGCAGTGTAGAACCTAGTGCTGCAGTCATCAAAGGATCCTCTGAGAAAAGACAGAGGTAGGGCAGTGTACAATCAACAGTCATAAGTTAAACTCAAATTTGTACCATCCCAAAGCTTAAACCAGAGCATGCTTGTGGAACAAATACTATTTTATTTCCATGGAGATAGGACATAGGAGTGAAGCATTTTTCAAATATATATATCTATTAATGCAACAATGACTACCTTTCTTTTAGCAAACTCCAAAGATCCCCACCAACACAGGCTTCTGTTAACATGTACAGGTGCTTGGCATCTCTAAAGGTTCGGTGCAGCCTGAGGTCAATTAAAGATGAAACGTTAAATTAATAATTACTTTGTTTTGTATATTCTTTGGTATGGCATCTCCCATGCAAAAAAAATGCTTTTTGTTTTGCATGGGAGAGCTGAAATTGCTTTACAATATTGAGAGCAGTGAACAATATTAAAAACAATGTTATTAGAAATGATTAACAATATAAAATAAAGAAGCAGAGGAAGATTCTTCTTGTTTGGTGCACACCTGACTATGAATGGACAGTATGCCTCCATAAGGATGTCTCTCGCTCTCAGGATGTGGTCTTGTTGACGATTGTTAACAATGAGTCTCTTGCTAAGCACCCTCATAGCAAAAGAACGCTTGACATTGCTCTTCAGTTGCACCTGGAGGACATAGAAATCGATAGATTGCATTATAGAAACATAGAATCCTGGGTGCACCACTGGGAATAAAGGTGGTCTGTAAATGACCCTCTTCAAGGGCAGAACTTACAAGGTCTATGTGACCAAACTCATCTTCTCCAAGATTAGAAATAATCTGGAAATCACTCAGGGTCGTGTTTGACAGGAGAGTAGCATTCTCATTGGACCTGCTAATAGATAAAGTGAAGCCTGATTTATTCTGTGGTAACAAACATATTTTCATAGAAGTTTTGTACCAAGACACAAATAATTTCTGCAAATGCTATATACTTATTGCTGTGTTGTTGCATATCGTTGTTCCCATCCGCCAAAACACCAATGATGTTTTTGAAAGCCCTGCAAAATGTTAACATACCTTCACTTCAGAATATCCTTCAGGTCTTTGATTATGCTAATAAATTCACAATAACAATTAAAATGTAACAAACATAAATAGATTATTTTCTGTGCAGGCAGTTTTTCCACTCATAAGCATCGACTTACTCTCTGTCTATGACCAAGCAGGTGACATCGCCAGCAGCAATCACATTCGCAGTCCGCACGTCATGTCTGCACACAGAGAGAAGAGACAGAGAAAATGATAAGCTTGCAAATCTGGCAACATAACATGCTATTATAGGTTACTCATATCTCCCTTTGTTTTAAATGGATTAAAACTATTTGCGGAAAAATTATATAATCTTTCCAGACCCCTTTTGAATTGACATGTGCCCACTGTTATTTAAATTGTGGAAAATTATGAATATCATGAATAGACTTCATATGAATTTGCAATCAGTACAAAATAAGCAAATCTTTGTGCTGTATATTGTTTGGGTTATGCTCAGAGGTCGGTGCTTTTCAGTTCCAATGAACAATTCTTGACCTTTTCTACCCAAATCTCTTTCAAATAAAATATTTCATCCTTACCCCCACAAAGCTTTTTCTCCAAACCACTGGCCCTCTGAAAGCCTACAAAGGATGACAGGCTCTTCAAAGCCCTGCTTCTTCTCTGTCACTTTCGCCTAAGGAAGAGCATTAATGAGTGCTGTTTTCAATTGCACTGAAATCAGTTATCACCAGTCAGATGATGAATTCATATTTTGTTCTCCACTTTCTAAAGCAGGGGTCTTCAACAACAGGGGGTCCGGGACGCCTAGGCGGTCCTCAGAGTTACTACAGAGGGGCCGCCAAATCCTTGTGTGATAAGATCATTATTTTTAAATGAAAAACTTGAACCCTCGCATCCCTATTCTGAGGAGAACTTTAGCCAAAAAATAGCAGATCTACAAGCTCTCAACGCCTCGCGCTGCTAGGTGTTGAGAGCTTGTAGATCGGCTATTTTCGGCAAATAGGTTTGGTGTAGAGGTAAAAAAGAACAGACCAAGTACAGAGTGAAAGGTCAAGTTTACTAAGTATCAACAATTTAATTCAGGAAAAAAAAGAATCCAACATAGACAGATGACAGTGCTGCCAAATAAGTCTATGAATCGATCTATGAAATCGATGAAAATCTCCATCACACATTTATACAATATGTAGAGGGGGTCCCTGCTCCATCTCTCTCTCAGCTAAGGGGTCCTTGACCTGAAAACGTTGAAGACTCCTGTTCTAAAGCCTTTTTCTGAAAGCTCCATTCAATCTGCGCTTCAGGCATATGAAAACCTACCTGACCTTCACAGATGACGTAAAAGGTGTCCCCGGTGGCCCCTTGACGAATTATGTAATCACCTTCAGTATAGTGAGTCTGTGAAACAGATGGATGATATTGATGTTTGTTTTTTGGATACATCCATTAGGGGATGATGCCAGATAACCCCATTCTGGTTTATTTTCCTCTCCTGCACAAGTGTCTTGTACTTCATATCATTTAAGTAAAAAACCTGATGTAACACCCATGCATGACATAATTCAACATTGAATTCAGTATCAAATCACCCAAAACATGTTATACATCTAAGAATGTATTCTATGTAATGTGATGCTATTTGGTGAATGTGACCTGGTTACAGGATGTTGTAACTTAACCACAAACACCCTTGTTACTACAGTAACCAGGCATGCAATAGAGAATTTGTACCTCCTCCATAACATCAGCCATGCTCATGATGACATCGTCCGGCAATGTCTGCAGGAAGGGAACGCTGTGATACAAGGAAGACAGCACTTTTTTTTTTAAAGTGTTTTCTTCCAGAAACTGTTTACTTTCTTTATTTTTCTTTACTTTTCAACAGAACTCAGATGGATGAGCATGTTCAACCCGCTGTAAAACATACTGTATCACTGAAATGCTCACATTTTGGTTAATGGAAATGTACCCACACAACAGAGGGTTCAACAATCTGGAGATAGCGGTAAGCTGACTGACCAACAATGTGATACCTCAATTGTTTGTGGTGTCTATGCTCGAATACAAAGCAGCTTGTCAAATTGAATGCATTGCTCCAGTCAGTACACACCTGCTAAGGAGCTTCATGGAATGAGATAGGCTGCTGAGACACGTCTGCATAAGTACAGTCTGGAAGGTACTGCGTTCGATAACCCACAGTTTACAGTCTGTTAGTGCTGCAGAGAAAAATAGCAGAAGCAGAGGAAATTAAATCTTGCACAAAAGCTGCACAAGTATCATGACATTCAAGCTCAGACAGAAATCCTTGCGGGCATTCAACATGATGAATGTATTTTGTGGGGGCGTAGAGTACAGTGGTTCCAATGTGAAACACAACAAAAAAAATCATTTCCATAGTGATAATTTCACTGGATGATAGGGGACTATGTATATGTTAAATTGAAAGATGGGTATGGATGTTAAGACTGCATTAGGAATGCTCACCAAGTCATCATATAGAATAACAAACTCAATATATATCTTATGCTAGAGCTAATCTGCCTTTTAAATTAAATGTATTCTGATTTCCCAATCTATGACATCCATATTTCTCAGAGTCATACTTACCTAGATTAATTGTAAATAAAATAGACTGTTCCCTGGTCTAGTTAGATCTGACAACTAGAGCAGTGACATCACAATATTTCTATTATGAATGGAACATACGTGTCAATGTTTTATTTGTTTTGAAATGCTTATTATCTGTCGTTCAGTCAATATGGACAGAATGATAGAATTCACAACAGATGCCTTTCATTTTCATTTGAACGTGGTGCCAAATCGTGTTAATAACTGAGATGCTGATCTTTAAAGGAAATTCAGACATTCTCCTGTCTGACCAAGAGCATCCATAAACCTAAAGTACAAGGTAGCCCTGTTTTCTCCTGAACCTTTATTGCTGTCTCTCTGATTCAGACCATGGGAGAAATAACCTTATTGATGCTCTCTGATGGTAACAATGAAAGGAAAGTCATTTCAGGTCACGAAGGAGATAAAGCAACAGCACCCCTGCACAAAACCAGGGAAAGGGAAGTGACTGTGACTGAGAGAGACGGAGACAGAAAAGGAAAGAAAGCAAAAAGGGGCCATTGATGTGACTTGAAAACTCCAGGAGAGCTGCGTGTGTTTTTCTCTCTCTCTCTGTGATTATATATATATATATATATATATATATATATATATATATATATTACACACACACACACACACACACACACACACACACACACACACACACACACACACACACACGTGCAGGAACAGATTTTCCAATCTGTACTGATCCGGTCCATTTCCACAGCCTATTTATTTGTGAAATCGGGTCAGATGTGAGTAGCAGTGGCTTGGAGACAGAGCCTTCCCAGAGGAATCTGAGATCAGATGCTGGAGGGAGACAACAGCACATTTCTATCTTCTAAGCCTATAAGGAACTATGCTCTTGACATTTGTTTGATAGCTCATAACCATGAGTGAAGACTTTCTTATAGCTAAAGAAGCTAAGACTGACAGAGAGCCAGGTTCTAGACTAAGGAAGAATAAGTTATGTATTCTCTGCATCTCAGTGAGACTCGTTTGAATCTGTGATGTCTAAGATCTGAAAAGGTATTTTTATTAAATTCAGCTGAAGTCTTCAATATGAGACTGCAGTTCACTCCCATGATATTCTCATGAACAAGAATTATTTATATGAATGCCAACTCAATCTGACCACATCCGAATAAACAACATATTACAAGGTGACAAATCTACGTATTTCCCCTGAATCAGCATGCAACCTGCCAGGCAATAATAACCTTCAGTTTTCAAGATACCTGATACATTGTACAGATAGGTACAGTTATACAGGAGTGCCAGCTCTCCAAAAATGTTTCCCGGTTCAATTGCGAGTGGCTTCTGGCCATCTTTCGTCATTTCCAACTTCCCATCTGCAAAGAACACAAATAATCAATAATAATAAGCGTTAAAAACAAAGCAAAACATGTACATTCAACCAGATCATGCATGTGCATAGCAGTAGTACTCATGCATAAGAAGTTGTGCATAATTATCTACTGTACATGATTCTGTCTGGTTCCTTGTGCCTTTGCTTGTGTGACCACACATGTTGAGATACTGTTAAATGATATTAACTTGTGGGAACCTTCGCCCCGCTGTGTTAGCAAGGCAGCAGCTGAAAAGGTGTGAGACCTCACTTCAGATCAGCTCCTGTTAGACGAGGCCATATCTCACACACAGCCGCAGGCGATGATTGCTACCCTCACAGATCATGAATTGTCCTGTGTGTGTGTGTGTGCGTGCGTGCGTGTGTGTGTGTGTGTGTGTGTGTGTGTGTGTGTGCGTGTGCGTGCGTGCGTGCGTGCGTGCGTGCGTGCGTGCGTGTGTGTGTGTGCGGGTGTGTGTTTGTTTGTTAGTTTGTCTATAACTAATCTTATCTTTCATTCTACTAGGCTGATCAGTGTCATATTTATTGTGCACAAGACACAGCCTAGGACCTCAATTGTTGAATAGTGTTCATATCTCACCAACGACAACTAGCTACCGGGATATGTCTTTATTTAATACTGATAATTGCAGAGCCTGTGACCTGTGTCTCACACATGCAGACACAGGTCTGAGGTCTCTTTCATGAGGCTATGCTGGCAAACTGTTGTACAGTTTTCTCTCAAAGCCATCATGGGGCAGCAAGATTAACCATTACATTTCAAAGGCAAAGCACACCCTTTGATTGACTGGTAGTGAGTAGCAATTAACAATTACAATTTGCACATTACAAAGGTTTTTATTTTTATATGTGAGCGAAAGATGGTAAGAGTTCTAGTTTCTAGAGTTCTAGTTTGGTGAATGCAGCTGTCTCCTATATACAGTAGCCTACCACGCAATGGCCATATATGCCTCTCCTCTAACCTCAGAGTCAGACGTCTTTAAATTCAGATGACTAGAATAACACACTGAGCAAATCTGTCACATATGCATAGACAATCCCTGAAGGCTAGTAACCACTGACCAAAAGATTTGATAATTGTTATTCAGCCCAGTGTCCTTGTTCACTGCAACGTTTTAGATGAGCATGTGTCTGAAAAATGTCAATGGAGACTACGCTATCATAGCTGTTGGCAGCAAATGAAATCACATATGCAACATAACAAAATTACCACTGTGCTGTTCCAATGTCAAACCGTCTGCTGTTCTGTGAACTGTCTGATGAATTAATCTCATGCTTTAGTGAAATGTCTATATAGTCAACAGTGGGAAATGATTTATTTACCATCTAAGACATATGCCTGAGCTCCAATGGATCCTTCTTGAATAACACAACAACCTTGGCTGACAGTGGTGGAATGAATACAGTCCAGCAGAGCTCTGGTTTGCCCACCGTCAAGGTTCTTCAAGAAGACACTCTTTAAAAATGATGCCTGAATCAGCTTCTGTGCCCTGGGAGTGGAAAGGTATGATCATTGCTTTAATTTTTGAGCATTATTACATATAATTATTATTACAAATAATCCAAGGTTGTGAGTGAGTGAGCTTTGTAGAATTCTCGACTGATTTTGGGTTAGCCATTGAGAACTTTTGAATGCATTTATCAGGCAGAGCAGGTGAAAGGATGGACTATGCTTTTCTTACTCTGGACTTTTGTCACAGCTTGAGTGTGAAATGACTTCGAGGATCTTATGGTCCACAGTAAAGGGTTCTGAAATGATGGTCTTCCTTTTCTCTCTCTCTTCCCCCTGGACAGAGCACCCTATCAAGAATAAAAAGATGTAGGCCTATATAGTTTAAAAATGTAATACATGTTTATGGAACTTAACTCATTGCTATATGTCTATTAAAATCATACAGGACAACTACAGTATCTAACATTTGCCTGTATGGATCCAGACATCTGGTCCATAGATTTGGGCTATAGATTAAAAATAGCCAAAATACCTGTGGTGGGTCCTGGGAGTGAAATGGTGGCCCTGTGACGGTCCAGTTCTCCCTGAAGTCTTCGAATGAGCTCATCCTTAGCATCCAACTCCAGCTCTAATTCGTCTATGAGAGCGTCCCGCTGTCGAAGCTCCTCGACCTTCAACTGCAGAGCAAACTGGAGGTCTCGAAGTGTGCCCATTACATCTAGGCCGGGTGACACACATATATGAGCGAGCACGTGCACACAACAACATTGAAACCCACTGAAATCTACCAGACAACCAAAGTAGGACTAATAGACTATAGGTCTATTATTTCACAGACAAAAACATTTAATTTGCATATAGCACGATGGGTGTCGCTTATTCCTATGTTAGGCCAGCGGTTCTGGGGTCCAGGAAGCCCCATGCAGGCAGGGTCCTTGAGGGACCTCCAGGGGGTCCCCAGCTAAATGATAGTTAGGAACCAAATGAACCCTTACGTCTGTAACTCAGAAATTAAAAAAATAAAAATAATAAACGGTTGAAAATCACTGCTAGATTCATAAAGATCTTCTCTTGGGGGTCCTTAGTCTATCTTTGTTTTCAAATGGGGCTAATAGCTTAAGTGTCAATTTGGGGGTCCATGACATCAAAACGTTTGAGATCTTTTTTTTTTTTTTTTTTGCAAACAATGTCATGTGAAGAAATATAAATCAAGCTTTAAGCGAAAACTTTAAATCGTTGGATTGCAACTGAAAGCGGTCCAGACCAGTCATAGACAAGCTATACTTTATGAAATGGTCCAGCAAAGCAACACACTCTCGATATCTGAATCTGTTACTATAGGCTATCATCACACCAGTTGCTTTGTATGTTGACTAAAAATCTGATATTGTAGTATTGTGCAAACATGCCCTCTACTACTCTCACGCACTTATCTGCGCCTACACACGCAGCCTACATTGCCTAGCGGATATAATTTCGTAACAAATTACGTAATGTTATAATAATAATTATTAGACGATTATTATTAGACTAGGCCTATATTATTGTTGTTGTTATTATTATTAGGCTATAATATTACTAATATTTTAACAGCAATATTCGGTTTTGTATGCACATGAAAAAAAAAACGCGTGAAATGTTGTGGAAAAAGATCACTTACCGCACAAAGCGAGAGATACTGTAGCGTGGACACTTTACGGGATGTCACTTATTGTCTCCCTGAGAGGTGCTGAAGGACAGCTCCCGGTGCTGAGCTGCTCTCCAGTCGACAGACAGACAGCCTGTTGGTTGGCCAGGTGTAGAACTGACCTCCTTCTCTTCTCTATGCTGGGCTGGACTGGGCAAGCCATGAATCACATGACCAAGATAACAGAGACAACCAGTGGTGTAAAAAGTGCTCACATTCAAGTAAAAGTATTGTAACATTACTCTGTTACAAGTAAAGGTCCAGTATTTTAAAATGTACTTGAGTAAAAGTACAAAAGTATTGGTATCGAAATGTAGGCAAGTACCGAAAGTAGAAACTATAGGCCTAGGCTTCGAGCATTGTGAACTTGTAGGTCTGCTATTTCTTCTTATTAAATTTTTTTTTTTTTGAAACAGGTTCTCTCAATTCCTGTGAAGTAACAGTTTTGGATATAATAAGGTTTTTCCACCAGGCAGCAACGAGAATGTAGGCCTATATATGGGCATGGCAGGCGGCAGCTATCCGCTTCAGAAAAAGGAAAACATAGGTCTAGTAGAAAGAAATATACAGGCTTATTGACCTAAATTAAGCAAAGATATTGTATCTGGAATGGAAAATTTAACTTTAAAATGTTTATGTACTAAGCCATTTTATTTCTTATCCCTAATATTTGCAGTGATGTAAAGTAACATTAAAGGAGTAGTTCACCCCCAAAATGACTTTTTTTCTATTGATTAGTCACGCCATGGAGACTTGAGTTCAATAATATTTTTAGTTTTTTGTCACATTACTAAGACAAAAATTTGATTCGAGTAAATTTACCCCCATTGATTCCGGATAACGAATGGGGGTACATTTTTTTGTTATCACATTTTTGTCTTAGGAATGTGACAAAAAACTAAAAATATTATTGAACTCAAGTCTCCATGGCGTGACTAATCAATAGAAAGAAAGTAATTGGGGGTGAACTACTCCTTTAAGTACTGTACTTAAAGGGATATTCCACTTTTAACAGGGAGCAGTGGTAGGGCCTCTCTCAACATACAAACCCATTGTAACTTCAAACTTCATTTTAACCATGATAGATTCATTAAAAACACCCATTATTTTTTCTGGTGACTCAATTTACCTTCCTAATACGTGAGCAGGCCGTGTTATCGAAAGTTATCGAAAGAACATGTCCTGCTCACACATTTGGAGGGTAGTATGAGTCACCAGAAAGAATAATGGGTGTTTTTAATGAATCTATCATGGTTAAAATGAAGTTACAATGGGTGTGTGTGGGGAGAGGCCCTGGGCCTGGAGGGCCTGGTAACATTTACATCAAATATATAAATATTCAATCAAGCTAATTAAAAACTGTTCAGGGTGTTCATAAAAGCCCGATTAGATGATAAAACTACCAAAAGTTTTTTGAAAGTGAAATATCCCTTTAAGTAGGTACAGTTTTGAGGTATTTGTACTTGAGTATTTCCAATTTCCATTTTCTTTTACCTTTGATACCAATACTTTTGTACTTTTACTCCAGTGCAGTTTGAATTCTGGACCCTTACTTGTAACGGAGTATTTCTACATTGCAGTGATACTTTTACTTAATTAAAACATTGAATTACTTTTCCCACCACTGCTTATTTGGTTATTTTTAGATAAACCCCTTTTCTTTTTTTTAATGCCATGTCGCCCTCCTGCCTGTGGGTGACGCTGTTGGCAACGCGGGCTGCCTGCTTCCTTCCTGATGCCTTAGAAGAAGATGACTCGTTGACTGTGGATTTTTTGAGGTTGTTGTTGTGAAGCAGTAAAAACTCTTCTGGCGTGGCTTTCTAACAACATTAACAACGTAACGTGGAGTAGTGTCTCACCCTTAGCGAATCGTCAAAATGATTCTAACAGTAAAACCCCTTCAAGGAAAAGAATGCAATGTACAGGTGAGCTCCGGGAGGAACCTCCTAGCCACTTAGCTTGTTTAGCTTATCGCTAACGTTAGCGTTTTTGTTTGTTCTACAACAAGCCAACTAATAGCTCTGCTGATACAGGCTCGTGTGTTGCTTCCTGGAAGTAAATGAAGGCTACCCTAGCAACTCTGAGAGTGTACAAATGGAACGTGTTCATTTGGTTCCATTTGTGCACTCTTGAGTTACATCCATAGGAGTCCATTTGGTTCCTAACCATCTTATCATTTAGCTGGGGATCCCCAGAAATTCCCCAAATACCCTTGTGGGTCCCTAGACCCTACTTTGAGAACCAGTGCTATCTCTGCCTGTTGTCTGAAGAATTAGTTCGGACAAGTTATGCACTAGAACTCACTTTGGCTTGGGGTAACATTATTCATTACTATTGCATCATTCCCTGTTCATTTGTAACTAGTGCTTGTGTGAAACGATCTTTATTGAACATTTGAACACAAGTCACACACTCTAATCTCTCAAGAACAGACTGAGAGGAAAATTATTTGACTTTTTGACGATGGCTAGCCAGATTGCACACATCTTGACTCTAGTCTGGATAATGGGCCTTTTCCTTACCACCACATTGCCATACCCTCAACAGAAAGCACTGTGCCTAGAAGAAGCTTTAGACAACATTGCACTTATTGTGAAATATATGTATGTAGCGATTGCAATGTGTGTGACACCATCTGCAGCTGCTTCCTTGAAGGTGCTCTCAAACTCGCCTTAGTAGGACTTATGGGCAGTCCCCCTTTAGAAGAGAAGGATAGAGTCCGCAACACTGGTATACTCAGCTCTGTTTTATTGCTTCAACGTTTCGATCTGTTTGGATCTTCTTCAGTCCCCCTTTAGACCACATTTTGTGGTTTATTCCAGTACAGAAGTATTTTCATTCAAGCTCCATTCTTGCACAGCGGACCTGGGTCTCCTGTGCCACCAGCTATTAGAGCCTGCCTGGCAGTACCACCACTTATCAACCAGTCGTGTCAAATCAGACACAGGATCTAAATGTCACAGTAGAAGAGCAGGGAAACCAAATACAACCTTCCCAATGTTATTATTCTGTATTAACATACTCTACAATTCAGATTGTACAAAATAGCTTTGTATTCACAAAAAGGTGACATAGTACAGTTTTAAGATTTAGCAGCAATAGGGCTATCACAGGTTGCTAATCTTTACTAATCTGATCTCAGAATCGCTAAATTATGTAAAGTCTTCATATCACTCACTTGGGCTGTACACATCAACGTAACTCTTAAATAGTGCAGTGTTTAAACTGATTGAGGCATCTGAATACAGTTGCCATCCTGGCATAGTTTGTGATACATGCTGAATAAGCTCTTGACTATTTGTTGGCAAGTTCTATCTTGCAAACTGGAGGACAACTGAACGTCATTTAAAACCAATCATTATGTTCCTGAAAATACTACATCATGGCCAATCGCTACTTACATTTGCCTACGTGATCAGTGGGGTTGCAGTAGTTCTATTTAAATAAATGAATGACCAAATGAATTCCTGCGAGACCATTCTGCTGTCCTTGTACTGCTCTTTCCCCCTTTAGCGTTTAGCCTACTTGAAGCTATATTTGTTCATATTGAGCATATTTGCTTGTCATATTTTAAAACCAGGTTATGTTTTGCAATGGCCTCTGAATAGATTACAATACAGGGTTTTATACTTTTTTATATGTACTTTACAGAAATGTGGAGCTGGCTGCAAGCCAATTTCAGATCTGACGGGACAATAAATGGAAGTACAGGGGATCAAAAGTTCATCAGCACTAATGATGAATACTAACTTTTAACATCCATGGTGTTTGAGTTTGATTAACATTGTATTTGATCTCAAGCATATAGGAAGGAAGCACATGTGAAGAACGTTAGATTACTGGTCAATTGAATAATGATAAACTGAACTGTGATTTTATGATTACACAATGTATTTTTCCTTTCTTTTTCTTTCTTGGATTGCACTCAGTGTTTTTAATCTTTCAGGTAACTGAAGATGAGAAAGTCTCAACAGTCAAGGAACTCGTTTCAGAACGTCTCAACATACCTGCAAATCAGCAGCGGTTGCTTTATAAAGGGAAAGCACTTGCAGGTAGATTTCCTGTGGAAGTGTGGTTTCACACCCATCCGATGAGAACTTTGATCATTTGAGCGATTTTGAACCGGCACCTTTATGTTACAAGTAGTGGTGGGCGATATGGAAAAATACAATATCACAATATTTTTCCAAGCTGCATCACGATTCACAATCATCACGATTCTTTTTCATGTTGGTTTTTATGGTTATTTTTCAAGTTACTTAACAGTACAACCACTAACAGACCATTTAGACCAGTGGTCCTCAAAGTTGGGTCCAGGGACTAAATTGCCCCTTACTATTATGTAACTCTGTCAGTATACAAATGGACCCTTACAGGTCCATTTGGTTTCATTTGTATACTGTCAGAGTTAAGGGGAGACCTTGACATTTTAAAGTTTGAGAACCACAGATGTAGACCAAAATGTAGGTTTAAATGAATTCTGCAATGAATCTCTGTATTAACAATTCAACAGGATTTTTTTTATAAGGCTCCCTTATTGTATCACAATATATATGATATTTCTGAAAAGGCATATCGTGGAGACATTGTATTGTCTCAAAGATATTTATCACCATATCGCCCAGACGCCCTATAGTTACAAGTTTAGTTTTTCTACTTTTCAGATGAACACAGATTGAGTGACTACTCTATCGGACCAGAGGCTAAATTGAACTTGGTGGTCCGTCCAGCAGGGGAGAGGACTGGAGCCACTGGGATGGCAAGCAGCAGTAGCAGCATCCCACAAGGAGGAGTGTGGCAGACTCTCTCTACCATCCTTGCCAAACATTTTAGTCCTGCAGATGCAGCCAAAGTTCAGGAGCAACTCATCAAGGTAATCGATGAACACTGCAAACTTGCTGTGCTTCATTGCAGCGATATATTGAAATTGAGTTTACGTTTCCAAAAATAGACCACCAATTTGTCATCTATATTTCCCAGTAATCTTCCCCCACATTTTCAAAGTAGTGACTGATATCTGCTTACTGTTCCTCAAGGATTATGAACGTTCACTTAGACAACTCAGTCTTGATGATATCGAGCGCCTGGCAGGACGACTACTTCATCCAGACAGTGAAGCCATGGACAGCTCGTACATGGACTGACAGCCTGCAGCAGAGAACGCTGGTCTTAAGATTGTCGGTGGAGGGGGTGTTCAGGCAGGGTTTGAGGATAGAAGGCACAAGAGAAGACCCCATCTTCTTGCGGTGGGCCCAGGTCCAGTGTACGCTTAATGGCTCGTTGTGGATATGCCCGTCTGCTGATTATGTCACAAATGGGGCTTGGATAAGAAAACCTGGCCTCTTTGTTTTTGTTGTTGTTGTTTTTTGTTTTTTTTTCTTTTTTTTGTCCTGCCATTGCTGTTAAATAATGACATTTAGATTTGAGGATCAAATCCAATTTGAATACAAAGGACTCCTGTTTGGCTGTTGGCTTCACTTGATTTCGGGCTGCTCAAACTCCAAGGAGACACTAACTTCTGCTGGAGGATATTTATTAGATATGTTTGTGTTGGATGATGGCTGAGTGTGTTCTGTTAACTCTGTCAGAAGGTAAAGCCTGTTTTTATTCAGTATCTAACTGGTAATCATTGTATGATTTGTAAATACTGTGTTTATATAAACCATTAAAAAAAACAAGAAAAAAAAACAACAGCGATGATTTGTATATTTCAGAAACACTGGACTGTTAAAAAAAACATGTTTAGGAGTTTTATGAGATTTGCTTATAAATGAAAACAAATTTAAAGAAATATACGGGATTTTAAAATGTTGGTTTCTAGGGTGCTGTGAGGGACAGTATGGGCGGGGTCACCACATTGACTGATGAAGGTTTTCTCCAATCATCAAGAGTCTGGGCTCGTGATTCATATTTTATAGCCAATCGCGTTGATGGCATATGATATGAGCCCCACCTACTTCTCAATGACACCGTAAACAATATTGGTGGTGATAATATTCCTTGCTGAATGTTGACTAACACTTTGGACAGCATATGAGGTTTGGAACCGCATGATATTGGAACCGGCTTGAATTCTCCTAAACATGAAGTGACGATCCAGTTTGGTGTAAAGAAAATCTTAATTTTCTACCGGTAAGGCGGAACGGGAACTGGTTTGGCCAGCTAAGCTAGTGTTAGCTACTAGTTAGCATCGTTCACTTGACAAATCACAATTTTAAGATAGCAGCGTTGCCTATGCTGTGATTTCATTATTGCATCCTCTGTAGACCCTTTATAAATCTGCAAGGAGATGAAGTATCAGTATGTGCTGTTTTAGCTTGTGCTATCCCAGTCAGAGCTTGTAAAGCTGCAGGCTGCAGTAACGTACCGAGCCCTACGCGATCTCTCATCAGGACCACTACATCATTGGTTCTCAACTGGAACCTGATGGAGTTCCAGGGGTTCCTCAGCTAAATGATAGTTGGAACCAAATGGACCCTTATGGGAATGTAACTCATGGAGTGTACAAATAGAACCAAATGGACTCAGTCACTCAGGGTCCTTGAGGGAGTTCCAGGGGGTCCCCACTCCCCAGCTAAATGATAGTTGGAAACCAAATGGACCCTTATGGGTATGTAACTACTCTGATAGTGTACAAATGGACCCCAAATGTTCCATTTGTACACTCAAGAGTTAAATTAACTTTGATTTTACAATGTAAATTATTACATTAGGGTCTCAGAGTAGAAATGCCATTAAATGTGGGGTCTGTAGCATAATGCATGTCAAACTGGGGGTCCTTGAAATTAAATTGGTTGGGTCACTGCTATAGAGTTGTAAAAATCTTCTCTTATGGGGGTCCCTGACATCTTTTCAAATGGGGGTCCGTAATAAGTGTCAATTTGAAAAAGTTTGAGAACCACTGCACTACGTATTAGTATTAGAATATTACTAATGCTCTGTTTTCCCAGCTCATGAACCTGATCCTGCTCATACCACAGCAAAGACATTTAAATGGAATTATTTCAACGGATTAGTGGGATATGATTATTCACTACTAGAACTTCCTCTTTTTCTCACGTGTGTGCATTAAGCTTATTTCATTATCTTGTGTTTGTCTGAGAACTCTCTTATCTCTCTCATCATGCCAAGTTGTGAATTCTGCACAGCATTTTACTAGAAGAATGGACACCCTAATTCCCATCATCAATCGGCTTCAGGAGGTTGTCCTCACCGTGGGGGCGGATGTCATACAACTCCCCCAAATAGTTGTGGTTGGATCACAGGTCAGTCTGAAAGAAAAGGAATGAATATTATGCAAAGTGTGTGTATTTTAGATATTTAATTGTGGTGTTTACAGCTAACTCTCACCTCACCATATCCATCTCTCCCGTGTGTGGATTAAAAACGAGTCAGATGTTCTTCTCACTGGTGGCTTTACGAAAGCACTCTTGTGGCATTAACAGGCCACGGTCAAACTGTATTTAATTTGAAACAAGTAATACAACGTTCAGAATAAATGTAACAAACACACAACATAATAAAAGAAAATACTCTTGAATTCAATTATCTGTCCTCACTGGCTTCATAACGATAAACAATCGTGCAAGAACCATGCTCTGTCTACAGAGATGTGGGGGAAAGTGATAATGATGGTCAGATTAGTATATTCTTCACTAGACAATTGGCCGAGTGCATGTGTGGCATACTGTATGCCACAGGTGGTGTACTACACCAAGAGATAATGTTACAGGCCTGAATGCTTGACCCCAACAGCGATGGTGTCCTGTGGCGGTGGGTCTTTTATGCTGTGTGGGGCATTTTCCTGGCATGGCCTGGGTTCAATTCAAATATCTAATTCAACTGAGCTTTATTGGCATGAGAAAAGGTACGTTTACATTGCCAAAGCAAGTGTCATAATAAAAACTTTTGGGCTTCACTTGTCCTTTCTTAGAGGGAAGGTCACTGCAAATAAATTCAAAGTTATTCAGAGTGATCATCTTTATCTTTAACTGGGAGTGGTCTCTTCCAGTATGACTGCTCCATCTACCGGGCACCAGGGGTCACTGATTATGTGAATCTCTTTGGCCCTCACAGTCACCAGATTTCAACCCAATTAAACACCTATGGGAGATTTTGGTCCAACATGTTAGACAGTGCTCGCTATCACCATCGTGAACACCCAATGAGGGAATATATTTTGTTAGAATAGTTTTCCATTCCTCCAGTAGATTTCCTGAGATTTGCCAAAAGTATGCCAAGGCACATTGAAGCTGTTCTGGTGGCTTGTGTGCTTGTTTATTGGTGGCCCAATACCGTACTAAAACACTTGTTGTTTGGTTGGTTGTTTTTTCTGTTAATCTGTCACCTCTCCTTCTCTCTCACTCACACACATACAAACAGATGAGTGTCAAATCTGGTTCTGAAACTTGTTCTCTGTATCTCTATTAACAGAGCAGTGGAAAGAGCTCAGTGTTGGAGAGCCTTGTAGGACGGGATTTCTTGCCAAGGGGATCAGGCATAGTCACAAGAAGACCGCTTGTGTTGCAGCTGGTCAATGTGCCCCCTCTGCAGGACCGAAAGCAAATGGAAAATGGTATATTCAGTATATATTATTATTATAATAATAATGATGAGCAAATCAATGTCAATAAGGAAATGATGGTAATAAGAGAGAAGGAAAAACAAAAGGCAAGAAACTAAATCATAAAAATACAGTCAACCCACTTAAGTCCCTGGCCACCCATTCAGCTTGAAGTCTAAGCTACTAACCCTGATAGGGGATCAATCTAAAAGGCTTTCAAGGTTCACAGAGACTGAATTACATGTCTGTCATTGACTGCTTCTCACCATGTATACAGTATCTAGATGTTAGGACCCACACTCGAAAGAAGAGGGAGTGGGGAGGCTTCCAGTTAGTAGCAATAAATCTTCCACTGCTATAAGCCCAGATAATAGCACTTACGTTTTGATCATTGTCAAGCCCAGGTTGGACAGATCCATTAGAAGGAGATTAACAGGCAAGTGAGGCACTGTAATCTATCTCAGAGACAGTGGTTTGAAGCAGCCATTTTCCAGAGCTCATTACGTTTTGGCTTTATCATTTCAATTTCTGTTTTAGTTTTAATTATATTTTGAAACTAGACATTTACAGATACCAGTTTTTCTTTCCCAATACTGATCAGGTCAGATTGGTGTTAGCTTTTTTGGGTCAGAAAACGTTTTGTGTGATATTTTATTTCGTTCAAATAAGTGTTAAATAGCTCTATATTCTAATAGCAATCATTGCATTGAGTGTTTGTTCAGTAACAGGGTTCTCCCTCTCCCTCCTCTTATTTAGTGAACAAAAAATGAGCAGACATAACTGGAACTGTAACACTAATTAAAGCTGATAAATTGGTTCTAATGTGTATACCTGTATCTAGGCCTGTGTGCGCACGTTGTGCCTGTTAAACTTCATTCCACCCCTTCATACTGTAGGTTGTGCCCCACTTGGGGCATGCCACTGCATGCCAGGAGGCTACTGTATATAATGCATGTATGTACCGTATGCATGCTCCAAAATAAACCGGCAAAGTCTTAGTTAACCAGGCCACTTGTGCCTCTAATATTGTGAAAAAGTTTATGAAGAGGCTGTGGTACAAGAGCATTTTGCCATGGTACTCCACCAACCTTTAGAGATAATCTTAACTGTAAATAAAAGAAAGGGTTCTAATGTGCAAAAGATGAACAGATACATCGAGCTAATAATATGTAACATACCATATACTTAATTTTCCCCCATAGGAGATTTGTGTTGCGCTTCAAGCCGCTGCAAATCAATGCACATCACAATGCAAATACTGTACATGCATGGAAGATCATACGTACATGCACTCAACCTCGCATGCTCATACTCACACTCATACTCAAATATACTTACATTCACATGTTGAGTAGGAATAGTTCATTAAAATTATAAAGTTATAAAAAGACTATAATGTCATCTAAAAAGAGCAGATATAATGAAACTAGATAGTAAAATTACATAACAATACCTTAGACCCCATCATATAGTGCCACTACTCTTCTGAAATCATATATTATCACTGTTTGCTTCTATTTAATATCTTGAGGGAGTAAGTACTGGAAGTAAGTTGGAGTGGCTTATTGGCTGTATCAGCCGAGCAACAAGGGTGTCTATCCCCCTTACAATGTGCTAGAGGCTAGACCCCTGAGAGATGGTTTGCTTTGGTGGAACGCCACATCAGCTCCCAATGTCTTAGTTTCCCAAGCCGTGCTACTCTTACACTGAATTTGAGATGCCTGGGATCAAAAGGCGAGAGCTCTCCCATCTGAGCTACCTAGTGATGTTCTTTTTTCCGCTATCATCATCTTCACTGCTTAAAAAAAAGCAGTGCAAAAAGATGTGCAAGCTTAGACTATAATAATTGTGCTTGACAGGTTACCATACCATATAGAATTATATTCTCTACAATCGTTTGATAAAACTGAAGCATGAGTTTACAACACCATAGTCTCAAAAATCCATCCTGTGCTGAAGCCTAGAACAAAGGTTTTTTTTAAGTAGTATATTACATGCCATATGTGTGGACTGGTCTGGACACCAATATCAAGGGACCAGATTTATGGGCACATTGTGAATTATCGCTGGACTATCAATCACCAGTTTACTTGCGATTGAATATCATCTCCTCACTTTTTATCACATTCACAGTAAGGTCGTGAGCATCACACCTATCTGTGCACTGTTCAATTTCAAAATCTATTCTACACAGTAAAATCCTTGGTGTTAATTTTTCTGTTTCCATATTTGAAGTGAACACTCAGGATTTGACTCTGTAATATGCTGAGAAAGGCAGCCAGTGACATGAGAATGTCATAATGTAATTTTGGGGTGATTTGCTCTCACACCCATTCATGTATATCCTACTGAGAAGAGAACCTGGGAGCCCACACAAACATGCTGTGAAGAGAACTGGGGCCCTCACTCACTCTCTTGGTGTGCTAATAGATTTATGGTCAAATATTTATTCAGTTTCACACATTGGACTGGAATTAAAAGGTGCATATGCCTTAGTGTCCTCCAGGTGTCTCTCTCATCTATGTTTTCCCCCAAAGTATTACAAAATAACCAGCGCCAATGAGTAAACAGGAAAGCATTATAATACATTAAAGGAGTAGTTCACCCCCAAAATGACTTTTTTTTCTATTGATTACTCACGCCATGGGAGACTTGAGTTCAATTATATTTTTAGTTTTTTGTCGCATTCCTAAGACAAAATAAATTATTACAATGAATTAGATATACTGTATATACATTTACTATAATACATTATTTTGTCTTAGGAATGCGACAAATAAAAAAACAAATTATTCAACTCCAGTCTTCATGGCGTGAGTATTCAATCGAAACAATGTGTAATTTTGGGGGTGAAAGTTCTACTCTGTTAAGTATGCTCATAATTCCTGTCCCTCCACCCAGGTAAAACCTGCATTTCATTATATTTTCTGACTGCTTTATATACCTAAATATGCCTCTTATATCTCCACTAAGCTTCCACATGGGATGGGAACAGCGTGACTCCAATGTGAATCATCATGTACACTACAGTATCAGTGTATGACTTCAGATATGTTCAGCCTAATCCAAGCCCCCGTTGACTACTTCCATTATAAAATTAAATGTAAAGTTACATATTTCTCTATTTCACTGATCGGTCCAGCGGTTTATGAGATTGGCTGACTTTCAATCACTGACTTTCTCATAGATGGCTAGCCTCCTTCAGAGCCACGTGGTAAAAGATACTCCAGGTTTCTTAAGGATTATGACGGGAGACACTACTAACTTTATCATCAGTGCTTCCGGCCCTTTTCTTTTATAAGCAAACCTTTTATAAACTAATTTACCACCAATCAAGTCTTTTATTATTAAATATTTGGGATTATGGGTTCCATGCAAAGGGACAGCCAAATAGTTTATCTGGCACTCTGCTTAAAGGCATAATGCAATTGTGAAACTATGAGAACTTGGAATGATACTGAGTAAAGGGCAGATTAGAATATAGAAGATTTTTTAGGCAATACGAATGTACTAGACTTTGTTCCAGAGCCCGCCGTGACACTGGTGCCTCATGCTGAAGCCAGGTTAATAAGGGTCTAAAAGTTAAGGCCCAATAATAGTGTTTAATTTAGAAGAGATAAATTGCCTTTCTTTTGCTGCATTATTAGAGAGCTTTATGCATGATTGACTGAGCGCTTCTAAAAGTTCCCTTTTTTCTTCTTCTTTTTTTATCAAGTGCCATTTCTGTTTATTTTGCACTCTTAATGCTGTGTCTTCTTAATGCTTGTTTTATGTAAAGCACATAGAACTTTCCTTGTTGAAATGCGCTACACAAATTAAACTGGCCGTGCCTTGCTTTAGTTAATGCATGACACGTAAGCATGTTTTCCCAAATTCAACCCAGGGTTCCTGCATGTCCTGAAATGCTTGATAATTTCCAGGCATCGAAGGCTTATATACAGTTACATTTAGAGTTTAAGTCTTAAATGTAGTCTCTGAGCTCTAAAAAATAATATTGTTAATACCCTGAATCCCTAGTTTGAAATCCACCAGGTCACACATTTTAATTTGATTTATTTTCACAGAAAATTGGTGGGTCTTATATTTCATTCTAGCCACGGGTAGAATAGTCTTTAAACGACTTCAATTTAACTTACTGAAACTTGCAGTCACCCTGTGGTTACTCATGCATGTCATCTTACTGATTGAACTGGAAACTACTGTACTCTGCCAGCGACTGTACCTTTCTATTCTAACATTCAATCTGTCTTCCTCTTCCACTTTTCAGGAAACGGGGTTATGCAAAACACCCAACACAGCTACCCAGGTCTCTGTTTAGTAGTTAATCTGCATTTCTAATCACTAATCACCTCATTTGATATATTATGGCGACATCTCACAGGTGGTCACATGTTTATCTTCACTGGCAAAATCATCGTCTTAAATTGTTCCAAGAATGTTCTTTTTCTTTTTTCTTTCTTTACCCCTAATCCATAATGTTTTCCATTCAATGTTTATGTAATTTTCAGTTATCTCTTCACAAAATGATTTACTCACTTATTATTCTGCGTTTCCCCAGGCATAAAAGCTGAAGAATGGGGTACATTCCTGCACTGCAAGAACCAGGTAGATTTGTCTGAGGAATTTCAATGACATTCATTAACTCATGTCTTGTGTGAAGCTCTTGGTTGGTGAGTCATTCATGCATTTTTCTGCTTTAAAGATCTTCACAGATTTTCTGGAAATCCGTAAGGAAATTGAAGCAGAGACAGCACGATGTTCAGGTGACAACAAGGTCAGTGTTAATGCTACCTGGCCACTGTGGCCAGCCTGATTTGCTCAGTTCCTGTCAAGTTATATTTTAACCCATTTAGGCCTAGAATTATTGAATGCTTTAACCAGTGAAAAATAGCAGATATACTGCGAGCTTGTAGATCTGCTATTTTTGAAAAAGTTGTGAAAATGTGTGCACATCTTTGAACATAATTATGTATTTTCAAAGCGAACGTTTGTAACTCAAATTTTGCTTCTGGGTGGTCTCTGGAACTAAATATTTTGAGATGGGGGTCCGTGGACACATACATATCATTTTGGGGGTCCTTCAAATGAAAAGGTTTGAGAACCACTGACATAGTATAGTCTCTCAAGAACAGACTAACTGAGCTCCAGTTAAGTGAAAAGGACCTTTTCTTTGACGATGGCTGGCCAGATTGCTGACATAGAAACATAGGTTTTTCAAAAAATCTTAGAAGGATTCAAAAGACACTTATAGAATCGGGTCAAAATTCTAATTTTCACGAGTGCCGCGCTGCGAGCTTGTAGATCTGCTATTTTTCAATAGTTAAAGCATAAAATAATGATACACAAAATGTGTACCCGTTCTAAATGGGTTAAGATTCATATCTTTGTCCTCTTTTTGTACCTTCCAGGGAATCAGTCCAGAGCCTATTTATTTGAAGATTTTCTCTCCCAAAGTCCTGAATCTAACGCTTGTTGATTTACCTGGGATGACCAAGGTGAGCCAATGTTGCTAATTTTGTGTTTGTGTTAAAATTGGATTAGATTGCATTGTCAAACAAGATGACTCATACGGTAGGTCAATGTACTGTTTACATGACTAATCATTGCAGTTTAAATGAATGTAATCATTACAGTTTACATGAATTTTAAGTCAGAGTTTGAAATGCTAATGTCACTGTAGGTTCCAGTTGGGGACCAGCCAGAAGACATTGAAACTCAAGTTCAAGAGATGATCATGTCCTTCATCTCCAATCCCAATTCTCTCATTCTCGCCGTGTCCCCTGCCAACTCCGACTTGGCCACCTCTGAATCACTCAAACTGGCTCGTGAGGTTGACCCAGATGGTAAGCCATTATGTATATTGGCCCACCTTCCTCTTTCATCTACTCCCCTGTCACTGTTATTTATCTGACGTGAGGGCAGAGAGTAAAAGACACGCGACACAGGTCACCGGGCGCAATCGAACCAGGGAAATGTGTGGTGAATCCGGGGGGGCTCATATTTAAAAGGCCCAGTCAGCTAAAGAGCCCGGCTCGATAATGTGGAGTAATGCACCTTACAGCCTACAAACGCCTGCAAGCCGGTAGTGATTGTAGTGACCAGTTCAAATATGTTTATTTTGGGGTTCATGGCCTAAAAAGGTTTAAGAACCCCTGGTATAGAGCATTGACAACTCATTATTATGACTTCCTATCTAGCCAAGTTTTATAAACTACATATTTTTTAAAGAAAAAGAAAAAAGGCGAATATTCGACTCCGGTGAACAAAGTCGAATAGTGACTTTGATATTCGAATATTTGGTGAGAATGCCCTAGTTGTCGCTCCCTTTAGTATTGTGTAATCAAAATGAACGTGCGTTTATCCAGTTGTAGGTATGAACACATACTGTGTCTGTGTCTTTCTCAGGCCGCAGGACACTGCTGGTGGTCAGTAAGCTGGACCTGATGGATGCCGGAACGGACGCTCTAGAGGTTCTGCTGGGTCGAGTCATCCCCGTTAGACTTGGGATCATCGGGGTAGTTAACAGGTTTGTTATGAGTTTATGGGCTCTAAAGAAGCTCTTACACTTCTTTCGAGCATGAAAGAAGTGTGAACATGTTTCGCCTGTCATTTGTCGTTATGTCTGCAGAATAAACTAGAAAGTCTCCGGACAGGCCGGATTGCCTAGTACCCAGGGTCTGCAAACTGTGGTCATAGTCACTTGAATGGAATCTGAAAAATCTAACTTATACATCCCAGCCTATGGTTGTGTTGTAATTATGGTACACCAGTTTCACAATGTGTGATGTAGTACATCTTAATTTTAGCCCTGCAGTGTTTTGGCTGCGCAGCATAAGGTGACATGCTTTTCTGACAAATTGAATGTGTTCTGTTATTGCAGTGGTGCGCAGGGCAATGATCGTACACTCAATCAGTTTATTAATTTCTTTCAGCGAAGTGAAATTGCTGAGAACTACACAACTTTCAAGCTATTTTCAAAATAGTTCTAAGAGCTTGACATCTAATTCAACAGACCATAGCAGCACAGTGGGAAAGCTGTGTGTGTGTGTGTGTGTGTGTGTGTGTGTGTGTGTGTGTGTGTGTGTGTGTGTGTGTGTGTGTGTGTGTGTGTGTGTGTGTGTGTGTGTGTGTGTGTGTGTGTGTGTGTGTGTGTGTGTGTGTGTGTGTGTGTGTGTGTGTACGTGCGTGCGTTGGAGGGGGGTCAACATCTCATCTGTTTCCTCCTACACAGAATACATCTCTTCACTGGCCCAAAGGTGCATGTGTGCACATTAAAATTCTGTGCCATGCTGGAGCTATCGCAATAATTATACCCCAATTACACTTGCTGTGCTCCTAGGTGGAGGACTGCCTTATCTCGGTTGCGCTCCTCTCTTTTCACGCTTCTCTGTTTCCCTTTCCCCTGGTAATCTCGCCAGGAGCCAGCATGACATCAACACGCAGAAGAGCCTGGAGGACACTTCGAGGGACGAGCAAGCCTTCCTGCAGCGTCACTATCCCTCGCTGGCCTCCCGCTGCGGCTCGCGCTACATGGCCAAAACGCTCAGCAGGCTGCTCATGCACCACATTCGTGACTGCCTGCCGGAGCTGAAGACCCGTGTGACCATGCTGACAACCCAGTACCAGGCCCAGCTGAATAGCTATGGGCAGCCTGTCGAGGACCACAGCGCTACCCTACTTCAGATTGTCACTAAGTTTGCCAGTGATTACTGCCACACCATAGAGGGCACAGGCACGTACATCCAGACCTCAGAGCTGTGAGTCACCAACAGTACTTGCGCAGTCATTATTCAATCTTACGTTTTTTTTTAAATCTATGTATCTGTGTATTTACTTTTTCAATACATACAGGGGAGTTGACAAGACAATCCCCTTTTCATGTTTTTTATTTTGTGTCGGCGTCATAATTATACATTTAATTAATCATTGTGTTGTGGCATTTAGTGCCGTGCCAGACTCATTTCCATGAATCTCATATCCCTGGCCAATTAATTCATGTAAATGTTTGCTCTTTTTTGGTTGACTGCATTTCATTTCAGCTTTCAACATTTACATTGTTGACACGCAGCATTTCACCAAGAAAACTGTGTTAATCCCTCGACTGAATCTTGTCTCTTCCACAGCTGCGGGGGGGCCCGGATATGCTACATATTCCATGAGACCTTTGGCCGCACCCTGCAGTCCATCGACCCCCTGGGTGGCTTGACCGATCTCGATATCTTGACTGCCATCCGCAATGCCACAGTAAGTCCTAGCTCTTGTTGCTTGATGCTTCCTTATCTTTCTATTATCTATTTCTATTATCTATTATTATTCTATTATGTTTGCATGAAAATAATAGCCTGGAAACCAGACGAATCTGCCATTGCAAAAAATTGCAAATTGTCCTATGGCAGATTTGTGATTGGATCAGGGCCCAGTATGCAAATATGGAGCAGCTTTATCACCAGGGGCATTTTTTATAATCCGCCCCTTGGAAATGCTGGTTCCATACAGAGAAACCAGACCAACATCAACGCAGTGATATTAGTCTGGCCATGCCAGGCTATACAAATAATATAATACATTTGTCTAGAACAGTCGTTCTCAACCTTTTCAGGCTGCGACCTCCAAAATAATCATAATTTAACCGGGGACCCCCCTACCCTACAAGCACTAAGAGTTGAGGCATTACATTTTGTATAACACGGTTCTATTGTGAAAATACCAGATCTACATGCTCACAACGCCTCGCTGTGAGCATGTAGATCATCTATTTTCACAATTTCTGCCTCAAATATTTGACAATTTGGCCAATGTTTAATTTGACATTTTAGAGTTATTAAAAATTACCCTCTATAGACTTAAACTTTATGTTGGTTTGTTGATTGATTGAATTGAAAACAATAAATGTAGTACAGTACTACAAGTACAGTTAAACACCCTGCCTAAAAGGAACACCCCAAATAAGCCCTTTATGGTCTTGTTTTCGTTGGAGGTCCTTGCACATTAAGTTAATCATCTGGGGACCCCTCAAAATAATTTGGGGACCCCCCACAGGTTGAGAACCACTGGTCTAGAACTCTATTTAGGAAGATAGTCAGTGTGGGGTACAGCTGGTGCATTATCGCCCCACAGGGTCCCCGTCCAGCCCTCTTTGTGCCAGAGGTGTCATTTGAGCTGTTGGTGAAAAGGCAGATCAAGCGGCTGGAGGAGCCCAGTCTGCGCTGTGTGGAGTTGGTGCACGAGGAGCTTCAGCGAATCATCCAACACTGCTCTTCCTACAGCACGCAGGTTTGTGTACAACAGGCCGATGCATCCCGAACATCAATATCAATATTATTGATTCATTAATTCATTAATAACAATAACCCACATAAATGTGAGAAATATGCTGTTCATTCATATGCTTGTGTGTTACCAGGAGCTCCTGCGTTTCCCAAAGCTCCACGACTCTATTGTGGAAGTGGTGACTGGTTTACTGAGGAAGCGCCTGCCAGTTACCAATGAAATGGTGAGTCAACACAGATGATGATAAGATGAATTAAGTCATCAAATCGACACTTTGTTGATTTCTTTCCTTTATTCACTAAGTAGAGAGAGTGACAGGAAACGGAGAGAGACAGGAAGCGACATGCAGCAAAGGCTGTCGGGCTCATTAATCGAACCCGCGACTACCACTAGAGCCTATATGTGGTATGCGCCTTAACCGCTATGCCATCGGGTTAGGGTCGCTTGACAATAGTAAATGATTACATCAACTATTGTGTTTGTGGACATAGAAAAAGCATATGATTGGGTACCAAGAGAGGAAGTGTGGCATGAGGAAGTCAGGAGTGACAGAAATATGCCAGAATGGTGAAAGATATGTATGAGGTGATATGATAAGGTGTGAAACTGTGCACTGTTATAAGGTTACCTTATACAGGTTTCCTTGGTCCGTCAATGTGTTTAGCTTTGTTTCTCTGACCTTTTGAATCAGTCGATCAAGCAATCAATCAATCATTTCATGGTTGGTTGGTTGATTGATTGATTGATTGATTGATTTTGAATGTAGCACTTTGAGATTTGTCACAAACAAAGTGTGCTACAAATAAAATGTATTATCACCCCCTTCCTGCCTCCCCTACCCTTTCCCTTGTCTCTCCCCCCTTCTGCATCCCCCTCCCTCTCTCTCTCTCACGGCTCTTTAGCCTTTGTAAAGTGTAAAGTGTCTTGAGATAACTTGTTATGATTTGACACTCTAATAAAATTGAATTGAATTATGAGGACAGCATGACAGTGGTGAAGAGGGCGCTATTAGTGACGTAGGTTCAAGGTGGGGATGGGCATTCATCAAGGACCAGCCCTGAGACCTTTCTTTTTCCCATTGGTAATTGCCAGCTTGATAGATGAAGTCAGGCAGGAGGCACCATGGACTATGATGTTGGCGTAGTGACTGAGACAAGGGAACAGGTTGAAGAGAGCCCGGAGAGCTGGAGGCATGCAGAGAAGAGGAATAAAAATGGGCAGGAGTAAGAGAGGTGAAGAGGAGAGTGCAGGCAGGGTGGAATGAACGGAGGAAAGTGTCAGGAATGATTTGTGGCAGACGGATACCAGCAAGAGTGAGAGGGCTGGGATACCAGCAAGAGTGAGAGGGGCTGTACGGCTTGGAAACTGTGGCACTGACTAAAACACTGGAGGCAGAGCTGGAGGTTGCTACGATTTTCATTAGGAGTGACAAGATCAGAAATTACTGCATTAAAGGATCAGCCCAGGTCCCCAAGTTTGGGGATAAAAATCGTTCTGTATTGCCTGCATGCTTGCATCTCGCAGCAATGACCATTCTGTTACTGGCTACGTGTAGGGATGGGACGATATACGCGATATTATCGCTTATCGTGATAAAAAACACTCACAATAATCGTATCGGAGATTTAATTTATCGTGATATCGTCGTTCTCCGTCATTTTGTGAGATTGTAGATCTGCTTTTTTTTGGCAAACGTTCCACCCGGTTGGGATAATGATATATCGTAAATCGCTTCAGTTTCAGGTTTATTAGTCACATGCATATCCATACAGGTACAGACATACAATGAAATGCTTGTGCCAGGAGCACTCTCAGCCTTATTACACACAAAAACATCAACCCACAACAACAAGACAACAACAAGTCACCCAAGACAACCCAAAAACAACAAAAACCATACAGTGTAACAGTGTACAGTTTAAAAACTGCGTACAGTGCACATGACTACCTAGGTCTCGCTTTCATCTCTTCGTTAAGCAACCTGATTGCTTGAGCATAAAAACTATTACTGAGACGGGTGGTGTGCGATGAGATGCTCTGGTAACGTTTTTTGGATGGGAGGAGATAGAACAGGGAATGGGCGGGATGACTGCTGTCCTTTTAAGATGTTCTCTGTCTTTTTCTTACAGCGTGTGTTATAGATTGTGTGTAGCTGTGGTAATTCTGTGCCAATGATTTTGGCAGCTCTCTTCACAATTCTCTGTAACTGTTTACTGTCTTGAACAGTCACAGTCGCGATTTCTTTTGTCACAATAATCGTGATATGAAATGTTCATATGGTCCCATCCTTAGCTATGTGCAGTTTCTCTAGATCAACTAGGTGCCAGACAAACTAATACACAACAAATAGTTGATCTGTGTATGCTGGCTGTGGGTGCGAAATAAGCTAGGGCTGTTAGAATTCAGTGCTGCTATGATAGACTGACTGACCAGGGATCACATTACTGCAGCGCATTTCCGTCAGTTAAAGTGAGAGCCGAGTGCACGCTGGGCATCAAACCTCCGTGGAATCAAAGTGCACCATGGCATGTGTGGATAAGATCATGGTTTACTCGAGGTGAAAACATGCAATTTAACGTCATTGTCGCCTATTGTAGAACAGCATTTTAGGTTAGTCTGGTCCATAAAATAATCCAGGTCAGGGTGCGTCTTTGTTGCTCCACTCGGATCTCGGATCCATTTTCAGGGGTCCATTAGGGGTTGGGTTTTGAACCTGTGAGAAGCTCTGTGTGTAGGCTATAAGTGATGTTTATTGAAATGCATGCAATCCAGTGTTTCATGTAGTCTTTTAACATTCACTATAGAGTAGCCTAAGCTTGAACGTCCCTTAAAAAGAAAGTCTGAAAATTACTTACAATCTGGTCTTTATCCAGAGCTATTTAGTGCTTACTTAGGCTAGTTAGTTAATTGAATTACGAGGACTTGTTGTCCATTTGTATACACTCTTCAGAGCTGCACCAAAACTGGCAGTGAAAGTCATGAATGTCACTGCGAAAAATCATCAACACTTCACTTTATGTTTGGTCCTCAAGCTAATGTCTTGTTTTTGTGGGTCAGGTTTTGATGCGTCTTTTCGACACAGAGTTCAAATCTGTTTTATTCAACACTTTTCCCCAGGTCCACAATTTAGTTGCAATAGAGCTTGCTTACATCAATACGAAGCATCCAGACTTTACTGACGCAGCGCAGGTCTCTGCATCTGTCAACAGTCAACAACAGGTAGTTATTGCTTTCTTCCAACCGGCAACTCTGATTTATCATGCATGCCCATATGCTAAACAAAGCGCTTCTCATTCTGCAGTGCCTCAGTTCCTATCTATAATGTTCTACATACAACCAAGTATTGTGATCCCTTTGGAATATATTATTTCAGTTCCGTTCTCAATCTAAATTGCTTTGTCTTTGCCGACTTCCTCTTGTCCCCACACCGTCAGGCAGAGTGTCTTGATGGAGGTAAACGCTGGAAGAATGAAAGGACTGCAGAGGAGAAAGCTCCGGCTGCTGGTTTTGGCAGTCCCAGCAAAGGCCATGCCATTAACCTTCTAGACACAGTGAGTAGTGGGATTAACAGTGAATTTAAGTACTTAATAGCAGGGGCGTCACAAGGGGGGGGGGGGGGACTGAGTTACTAGGGCCCAAGATGGAGGGTCTTTAATTATTTTATACTTTAGCCATTTTTGAAAAGTCGTGAAAATGTGTGCAAATCTTTGAATATATGTATTTTTTAAGCGAACATTATATCAAATTTTGCTTCTGGGGAGGGTCCCTGGAACTAAATATTTTTAGTTGGGGGTCCGTGGCCAAATACATTTGGGGGTCCTTCACATGAAAAAGTTTGAGCACACTGACAAAATAAATCAAGATTTTTCAAAAATAGCAGATCTACAAGCTCGCAGCGGGGCACTCGGTGCTGCGCTGTGAGCTTGTAGATCTGCTATTTTTCAATAGTTAAAGCACAGAATAATGCGTAATGCGTTCCCAGTCTAAATGGGTTAAACCCCCTCCCCCTATGAAGAACATTCATGGGGGGGCCGCAGTGAATCCTTGTACCCAGGGCCCAGAATTCCTCCTTAACTGTTCTGCTGCTGTAGACGGCGCTCACCGTCATTGAAAGGGTTAATACCATGGCGCCGTTGACGGTGAGGACTGTGAATCTTACTGTATATACAGTAAAGATATTATTACTTACTTAATGTCGCTCCGGTCCCGCACGCATCGGTAATGTCGGCGATTTGTTTACAACGCACGTTGGGCGTGCACGCGAAGTGAAGCTCCTCAATGTTAAGTCAATGGAGAGGCCCATAAAGAAACGTCATTTAAACAAAATAGCCATTTTGAGACATTTTGCAGCAGATCTAAATGTAAACAAGGCACAAGGCAGGGCGCAGCCATCTTTCCTCTTCTTGTCCCACACTGTCATGTGACTAGATGACGTAATCGTTGCCGTCAAGTGATAATCCAAAAAAACAAAAACAACCCCCTTCCAGCCCTTCAAAATAATAGCGGCGGCCTATGGAGGAAACTGCGTGGCACCGAGGCACCAAGCAACCTTCAGATTAAGAGGCACTAATTGTGTTAAGCCCTTTAGTTAGGTAAAGTTAGCCAAAAGTTAAACCAATCTGGGAACTAAATCAAAATCAATATCTTTCTTCACAAATGTGTTCATAAAGGTGTCAACTATCACCTCTGAACTTTCTCAATCACAACTCCCTTGGGGAACTTTGTGGGAACCAATAAAAGTTGGGGGTATCGGGATACCTGGGCCTGGGATTAAAGGGGATAAAATGAAAAAAATGCCAATATGAGCATATGGGGTGGGTCATTAGGGTATTTTTGGGCTGCTGAATCCATTCCAACCATTAGTTTTCAGTTTAAATGACTCCTTGGCCATAAAATAGGCCTAATTGGCTAAGGCCTAGCCAATCATGTCATTCGAGTTCACCTGTGTCCTGTTAGTCCCTATGCTTTAAACCCTTTTGAGTGTTCCTTGTCAGATTGTATCATGTTATCATGTGTGTCATGATGTGCGCTTACCCACCTGATCTTGAATAGTTTTCATGAATTCAAACCCTACTCCAACCATTTTTTTTATTGACAATATTATGTCTTGTGGGCACAAAAAGGTAGTTTGTTGTGGCCTATTTTATGGCCAAGGAGTCATACGCTCATATTGGCCACCTCATACGCTCATATTGGCCATTTCTTATTTTCCCCCCTTTAATCCCAGGCCCACGGGATACCCCCAACTTTGATTGGCTCCCACAAAGTTCCCCAAGGGAGTTGTGATTGAGAAAGTGCAGAGGTGATAGTTGACACCTTTATGAACACATTTGTGAAGAAAGATATTGATTTTGATTTAGTAACCAGATTGGTTTAACTTTCGGCTAACTTTATCTAACTACTTATCAGAGTCTGCAGTGAAGAGCCTATCACCGCAAATTGTAGGTGTAAAGCTATCACCTAAAGTGAGAAAACAGAGGCCATCATAGTCAGTCACGGTGAAGTACTATCACTGTGACTGACTGGTCTAGATCGACCAATCAGTGAACGGGGTGATGGGTCGATCTGTCTGAAAGTAAAAACAGAGAGATGTGTCCGGGTTCGCGGTGGATAGCTCTTCACCGCGAGTAATGACGCAACGTTGTAGTTTTATGACTTAAAAAGACTACACCGCGGTGGATAGCTTATCACCGCGGTGCCTACTATGATAGGGGCTTTAGTAGTAGTGAATCCATCGCACGCCACTGACATGGGCCTTCCACCCTCTCTGCAAGGCAGTGCCCATATCTCGCAGGCTGAGCTCCAGGGAGCAGAGGGACTGTGAGGTCATCCAGCGCCTCATCAAGAGCTACTTCCTCATCGTCCGCCAAAGCATCCAGGACAGGTGCGCTGGAACAAGTCTACCAATTGTCAAATTGCCGGTTACTGTAGTTCAGGGGTCTTCAACAAAGGGGTCCGGGACCCCTAGGGGGTCCTCAGAGTTACTACAGGAGTTCCTCCGTATCTTTGTGTGACAGAAACTTTTTCTCCTTTTTTATATTAACCACTTGAACACCCTAGTGTCCATATTCTGAGAACTGTAGAACTACAAGCTGTAGATCGCCTATTTTTGGCTAAGAGGTTTTGTGTAGAGGGGAAAAAGAGCAGGCTAAGTACAAAGTGAAAGCTCAAGTTTATTAGGTAATGACGGATCAAGTGGTTAAATATCTGAAAACACAAATTGACACAAATCCAAAATACACTGATGATTGTGCTGTCAAACAATGAAACTATATGGAATCTATGAAAAGGTTGTGGGGGTCCCTGCTAGTGCTGGGCGATTCTGGCTAAAATCAGAATCTCGATTTTCCTCCACAAGAATCTAGATCACGATTCACACGATTTTTTGAGAGCGTAAAATGAAATGAAATCCTTGCCTCTACAGTGTACCCAAGACAGTGATGCACTTCCTGGTGAACTTTGTGATGGAACGGCTGCAGAGCGAGCTGGTCGGTCAGCTCTACAAGCAGCCTCTGCTGCAGGATCTGCTTATTGAGTCACAGGACACGGCACAGCAGCGCACTGAAGTCGCCCAGATGCTCGAGGTAACGTTGGCAGCTGCTTTTATTTTCTGAGTGGGCTTTCTGCATCAGGAGATGCTCCTTTAGATGCCCTCTTAATAACCAGCACTTATCTCCTCCCCTCTCTCCTTCTCTCTCTCTCTCTTCTTTCACAGGCATTAAAAAAAGCCAGCAACATAATCTCTGAGATCAGGGAGACCCATCTGTGGTAGCCAGAGGAGACTTACCATTCCCCTGTTGTAGGATGTCTTTGAGAGTGTGCGAGTCTAGAATGTGTGTGCATGAGGGGTGGGGGCAGTATGCCTGCAGACTAGTGACCATAACACAAGTGGATTCCTGCCAGCCCGTACCAGGGCCACTGGTTGTGTAATGTCTCACAGTTTGAAAACGGTACAGTGACGGAGACCAGCGACACTCATAGACTTTGCTGAAATATCGACAAAGATTATCTGCATCTTTGAAGAGAAAGGTTATGTCCCTGACTCAGCCATAACAGGCAGGCCAGAGTGTGTCTCGGGAGCAGAAAGAGTAGCAGTAAGGAGAAGGAGTACTGGAGTTGAAGCCTTTTTATTGCAGGTGCTGACAAGCATTTTGATGATATTAAACCCTCTGAAGATGTAATATCATCAAAATCTGCACATGCATTATAAAGGCTTCAACAGCCCAGTACTCCTCCTTCGATGATATTTCGTGTTCATCAGACTTGAAGATGTAAGATGTAATACCATTGAAAATGTTATTGCCAGATTATACTTGCCACGTCCGTGTAGGGTTGAGAGTCTGCAGATGGCAGTCTGTGTTTCACACTGTGTTTCACTTTACTTGCATCTGTAGGATTGACCTCAGATTCCCTGAGTTGTTAACACAATCCAGTGCTAAAATTATTATAGAGTGAATGTTTTCAGTTTGCGGTGTAGACCAGGGGTCTTCAACAGGGTGTCTCAGAGTTACTACAGGGGGTCCTCCAAATCTTTGATAGAAACGTTTCTCCTTTTTTTATATTTAACCACGTGAACCCTAGCATCCATATTCTGAGAACTTTAGCCAAAAAATAGCAGATCTACAAGCTCAAAACGCCTCGCAGTAGATCGGCTATTTTCGGCAAAGAGGTTTGGTGTAGAGGGGGAAAAAGAGCAGACTAAGTACAGAGTGAAAGGTCATGTTTATTAATTATTGACGATTCAAGTGGTTAAATATATGAAAACACAAATTGACATGAATCCAAAATACATGATGATTGTGCTGTAAAACTATTAAATTATATCGAATCTATCAAAAGGTCGTGGGGGTCCCTGCTTCATCTCTCTCAGCTAAGGCGTCCTTGGCCTGAAAATTTTGAAGACCCCTGGTGTAGACCTTTAAATCAGTTTGCATAAAAGCGTTTGTCTCCTTGGCAACAAAAAGTTAGGGAAAATCCAACTTAACTGCAATACGAAGACACGGACGGCTGCAGCCAACACAGGATCAGTATGGAATGAATGTCTTTCCAGAGCTGTATGTCAGGTCTAAACAGAGTGTGTGTAGACACAAGCGAGATAACCAGACGTTTTCCGCACAGGCCTCTCGTGAGTTGTTTCTCTCAGGAGGCTCTTTCATGTGTATTTGGACAGCTATGTATATACTGTATATAAATTAGATATATGGATAATATGCCTGCCTCAGCAACAAGAGGTTACTACGACACTCTGAGGGACTGGCTTACAAATAGAGAGTATGAAGTACACATACAGGTTATGAACTCACCACATTGTGTAGTTATCCTTGAACAAACTGCTCAATGGTTTTCACCTCTGAACTAAACCCCAATTAAAGCTGTACTGCGCTAGGCAGAGACAGAATACCTCCACTCAAACCCCCACCTCAACACCCTACTACCACTCCTGCATGCAGTTGGTTCCATTTCCACTTATGCTGTTGCCGATTTTAATCGCAATGTGAACTTTGTACAACTTTCTTATAACTTAAATGGGATGTGGCCATTTATCTTCGAGCCCATGTTAATTGCATTGTGAGCTATTCGTTATGTAAAGGAATGAGTGTGTGTGTGTGTGTGTGTGTGTGTGCGCGTGTGCGCGTGCGCGTGCGTGCGTGCGTGTTGTAAAGGAAAGTGTGTGTTTGTGTGTGTCTCTGTGTGTATATACTGCATATGAATCCAAAAGCTTTCCCACGTGCCGTAGCTGTTAATATTTGTGAATTTGTTCTCGTAGCCAAAGTTGTTGGTTAGAAAAAAAAGAGGGAAAAGAAAATCTCCTTATCAAGGATGTGATTAGCTCAGAAAGACCTGCCTTAACGGGACCATCCACAGTAATTGTGGCTTCTATGTGATCAGGGAGAGAGCTGCACAGTGTACAGTATTGGAAGCATACCTACTGTATGTTCCCTCAGCCCCTATGTTTTGTCAAAACATAATTGTATGTATTGTACAGTATGTCTTGATGATGAATTAAGTACATATCATATACTGTAAGACCACAATGGAAAAGGCCCCAGGGCTTTTTGTGTTGTCCTTTTAGCATAGCTTGTTAAATTGCACTTGCCGTACTGTTTGCAACGTGTTAATAAAGTTTTCAATCATTCGATCAAAACCCCTTCCCTTGCCCTAATGTTCGATTGCCTAACCATAAACTAAGTAACATGGGACTGAGGGAACATACTATAGGCAAGGCCACACAGTATGCATGTGTGTTATGAATGAAAGAGTTTTAGTTGGTACTTTGTATTATTTAAATGTACTTGTTACCATATCTGTCAAACTGCCTGGACGTTCTTGCCTGCCAATGTGTGTGACATGTTTACTGAATGAGGTCTGTCGGTGTGAGAGGTAGGGTACTCATTAAACTTGAACTAAGGACGCTTTGTGTGTGTTTCTTTATACGCTATATACACTAACTATAGCAATTGCTCACTATGATAAGATCTATTGAATCATTCATGATCCAGCCATACAGCCACTGCATGCGACTCGACTCACTCTATTCTCCCATATTGATCCCAAGGGGCTGAAATAGTCTGTTAGTCAGATGAGACTGTCACAGACGCCCCAACAGGATGAAGACAAAGTGTGCTGCAGAGTGCCGAGACAGATTGACTTGCAGTGACACTGGCACACACAGTCTCCAAACCCATTTTCTTTCCTCGCCTTGGTCACATGCTTGTCAGTGCCACTGAGCTTTAGGACCAGAGGAAATGTACTGTAGATGCCAGATTGATCTCTGATGTGCCCATTTGGATGATAGATTGATCATTTCTGTGCGTGTGCGTGTACTGAAGGGGATGCAATAAGCTTGAGTAAAGAGATGGAGATTGGAGGGGATAGTTGAACAGGATATGACTGAGTGTGTAACTGGGGGGCAATAGCATCCCCCAAGGGTAGTCATTAATGTTAGATGAGAAAGTGACGGGATTATTTGTCCAAACATGACTTTGTAAGGTAAAAACTAGAGGCAATGCGTCAGGTAAAAGAAATCAACACTGGAACTGGCACAGCAAAGCAAATATGACAAGCTCATACATTTTATATAATTACGCATGGCATCATATAATTTAATAATGAACAAAACTGTTATGCTCATCCACTTTAGTGCTGGTGCAGGGCAAGGTCAAAAAGAAAAAAGTCAGCAGCACAATAGCTTGCCACCTCCGCACTTATATTGTGCAAAACAATTCAACCGCGTGTATTTCGCACAGCAAAGGTGTTGTAGCAGCAGCATGTTGTGAGGACCTTTTTGTCATATTATTTATGGTGTTTATGGTAAATTATTATAGGATGATGTTCATGTTAATCATCAAGGACGATGATACAGGAAAGAACAAGAAGATATAATATTTTATGTCAGTGTGAATTCAGATGGTGATCAATTAAACATTTTAATTAGGTTCGGCCTGAATATGAGCCAGCCCCCTAATATGCTTCTGCTCCAGGTGATTCTTTTAAATTGCTTGCACTTTTTCTCCCACTGTAGCCAGTTATTTTGATTACCCTCATATAACAATCCCCCTCCCAACTGAGACTAGACAAGACTATACCAATTCTAATGTGAGAGGGGAGCTCTGCTGCTTGTTTCATCACATAATACCTCATATTGCCCATAATAAATCTAGTGGCTGCAGGTAAAACCACCCCATTCTGCTCTTTAGGTCCTTTTAAAGAGTATTCAAGCTTCACTGTCCATCCATCCGTGGTATGTGACGAATTGGACACAGCATCCTTCCCCACCATGATTCCTGTGGTGAACCGGTCGAGGAGACGAGGCTGAACAAAGCCATGAGCGAGAGGAGCTGCTGAGGGAGTGAAAGAACTGACTCTCACTGACACTGTCGCCTGGACAACCGGCTAGAGACGAGGAAGGGAGCAGGAAAGAAGGACCAGAAAGCATAAAGGAGAAGAAAACAACACATCACTAAACCACTGAGACTAGAGGATTTCAACAGAGTGAGGAAAAGGTTGTTTTTTTCCCTTCCCCCGTCATTTCTTGCTATAGGCTGACTGTTATGTACATTCCTTGGTGAGTTAGAAACTATGTTAGTAGATCATAAATAAAACAAACATTTGGTTTCAGTTCACAACAACGTATATAGAGATGAAATTGCAGAGCGCAAGTTCACCTCAGAAGAGGACTACTTAGCCTGAAACGTTTAACCTGTAATCATCTCGACTCATCAGGTCCAGGTAAGACTCTTGTTCACTACTCTCTGTTGTATGAGCACATTTAGACGGGAATCAGTAATTAATAATTATCATGATGATCAGATCATTGTAGATCAGTAATTCAATTAATGCTTCAGTAATTTACTTAGATTGCATGAAACTCACGCTTATCTAAAACAAATTATAAAGAAAGACAAAGGTTTATTACATCAGTGAAAGCCCATCTATCTACGTGTAGGCAAAATAAAGAGTAAGGTGCACTGCACTATGCATGATAATAACTGTTAAGTAGATAGGATTTAGGATTAATTATTTAATGTGTCTGTGCAGGCATGTGTCTTTTTTGGGGTGAAGGTAACTAGCATTATAATATAAAATATTAAATATATAAAACCTAATTATGTAGTGATTATTATAGCCTAGTACTATTATATTATACCACAGAATTATAGCAATTCACTGACCTTTACGTTCAATGTACATAATAGGCGTATAAAACCTAATTATTCAGTAGTAATTATTATGTAGCCTTCTAATATAAGATTACACTGCTGAAAATATTCATCAAAGTAAATGAAATGGCACAGTAGACCTTTGGGATCCTTCATAAATTGTATTGCGACCTTTCATTGTGCTTTTTCCACTGTGGTCACTGGTCACTGGTCATTGCACACATCACTGATAACAAGCCCAACACTGTCATAGGTGTAATGAATCATATGACGCAGGGACGTGCAGACAATGTTAGAGAGGCAGGGGCTGACAGGGTCTTTTGGTGGAAATATCGAAAATAGCAGACCTCCAAGCTCACAACGCGTCGCACTGCGATGCGTTGTGAGCTTGGAGGTCGGCTATTTTCGGTGCATGCTACACTGAACTAAGCATCATCAAGTGAATACTGGAGATGTGGTGTAACGGCATGGATTTCTACTACAGAGAGGGCAATTCTTTCAACATAAGATGCTACATTCAAGTTCAGGATAGTTTGGACAAGGCAATTCTCTTGAATGCTGCCTTCGGGTATGGCATGGAAAGAGGGCATTTGTGTTTCTTTCACCATAGTGAAAACTACATTCATGGTCTGGAGAGGGCACTTTTTACAGACAGATAAAAGGGCAGGGGCTCAAGCCCCCCTTGATGTCTGTGTGTGCACGTGGCTGCATATGAAGGACCAAGAACCTCAAAACATGGGTGTGAAGAATTGAGGCATCAACTCCAGTAGACATACAGCTCAGAGCTCATACATAAGCATTAAGCATTAATATAGAGCATCCCTTTAAACAAGGTGATATGCTTACTGTACACCAGGCTGAATGTGTTTGGGGCAAGAGACAGTAGTGTGTGATATCCATATTGGATGAGATGGAGAGGGAAGATGAAAAACGAGGGAGGGGTGGGTGAGATGGTGTGGCGCTATTTTTAGCTGTTGTCAGTAACGAAGGTTACAAATCACCCACCTTTGTAGATGCACACACACGTGTGTGTGTGTGTGTGTGTGTGTGTGTGTGTGTGTGTGTGTGTGTGTGTGTGTGTGTGTGTGTGTGTGTGTGTGTGTGTGTGTGTGTGTGTGTGTGTGTGAGTGTGAGTGTGAGTGTGAGTGTGAGAGAGAGAGAGTGAGTGTGACTGAGTGTGCACACACGTTTGCATCTACAAAGGTGCTCGCGCGCGCACACACACACACACACACACACACACACACACTCATGTATAGGGAGAAGCAGTGAAAACAAGATGTGGTGAGAAATGTAAAAGACTGAGACAGGCAGCCAGAGTGAAAGTGAGAGATGGGTGTACACAGTGTGACTGGAAGTTGAGTTTAAGGTGTTCAGACTCAAGGTAGGCAAGTGACTCTAGAGCTCTCACATCACCTGTACAGGGAACCGTCTGAATGGCACAGGAAAACACAATACAGTACATTCTAGCACGACACAACCAGGGATGCAGTAGAGGCTAAAGCAGCCTGAAATTAAAAAAAAATCAATTACCAGTATGTGCTGTGGAGGTCAAGTGTATTCAGGCTTTTTAATCCAAATAAACTATGCCAGGTGATTTCACTAAAACTTCCATGTGCCCTCTGGCTGAATTAAGACCTTCATGGCCTATAATTGAATACCAATCCATTATAGTACATTAACCCACACCCTCTCGTGTAATATTGCTTAAGTATAATATAAAATTCATACCTGACTTACCTGAAAACTTAGTATACCTGAAAATATTAACACACACGCACACAGGGCTCTATTGTCATCCATGCCTTACCCCTTATCAAGATGTTTTGTAAAAAGAGTTTTTATATATTTCAAAAGATCATCTTCAAGCTCACAACATGATGATGTAGATCGGCTATTTTAAGTATTTTAAAATATTTTTCAAAATAATAAAAAAAGGCAAAGACGTTTAGGGATAAGGGGTAAGGCATGGACAAGCAAAATATTGCTCACAGTCCCTCTCTGTATAAAAGTTTTAGTCTTCGCTGAACATAATCGCTACCAGCACAGAGAGTTCCCAAGTGGGTTTTAAGTGAGGGTGTGCAAGGTTATGCACCAGATGAAGCCCGCAACGAAGGCCATATTCATCTAATTGACTGGTGAAAATACAAGTAAAATGTTGGCCTAAGCAATTAATATTTAATAGAAAGGGGAAAGGAAACCAGGAAAAAGTCTTAACACCAACCCAATGAATGTTGCTAACACTTATAGCTCACTTTTAAGGATGACAAAATCATGCTGACTGAACCATTTTCAAGACTGCTTATGCCCATGGATACAGCTGGACCCTGCCAAATTACATTCTACTTTTTAATCTACACCTGCACACATTTTCAAATTGACTCTGTACTCACAATCATTGGTAAGAAATGGCAATGTTGAATGGTTTTGGCAGCTTGTAAACACATTATTCATTCCCAGCTCAGTGCTGCATGCATTACTTTGCAGTTGTGCGCCACTTATAATTAATGTACATTAGGTGTGTAGCTGGCAGTGTGGAGGGCTCAGATTCTTCAACAACAGAAAAGGATTTCTCCCCAGGCCCTCCCTATCAGGGAGGAGATTATTTGTTGTTGATGCATTGTAGTGGGGATCTTGCAAAAGGCTCAACCATACAGTACCATACAGTGGTTCTGACTGAGACCAAAGCATACATGGGCAACTGGCGGCCCGGGGGCCACATGTGGCCCCCACCTTCACTTAATGCGGCCCGAAGGTTAATATTGGAATACTGATATAGTATTGATTTCAGCTGTTATAATTCCAAACATGCAAACATGACCCGCTTTAATTACTTTAGTCTTTATTAGTAGCTTAATGACTATTCTTTTTTATGTCCAATACATTTGTATTTAAGTTCATAAAGTTAACAGAAGAACATATATTTTTGAACATATACATTTGAAATTAAATAGAATGTGTACGTTTCAGGATTCCAATTAAAAAGAAAAATAATTCAGGATTCCACACGTTTTGAGCTTGTACATCGGCTATTGCCTGTACATGCATTGTGGCCCTCTGGAGTGAGTGTGAAAATATAGTGGCCCTCTCCATCATCAAAGTTGCCCACCCCTGGACCAAAGTGTATAAGCCATGTGATATAAACTCTAATGTTTTGCAGCAATCTTTTGATGAGCAGCCCTTTTTTTTATGTCTTCCTGTTACCGATCAGCACTTTTCAATGTTGAATCAGACATAGGTCTAGGCTATAGCATAATAATTATAATGGAGATGTACAGATAAGTCCCCTTATTTAGCGATTAAGTAGCCTACTTTCCTACTTGACGTTCTTTTCCCTCCTGCTTTCTCCTTCCCATTGAAAAATATATTGTGATGCAACGGGTCAAGTTAGTAACATTTTGCAGTAATACTTAACAGTAAGTAATTGTACCGCAGTTACAGTAGAACACAATATTCACCCCACATACAGTACATTACATTTGGAAATAAAGGTTCCCCAAAGCTGCAGGTTATGATAACTCTTAAGTCAATTTAATTGGTTAATTGTTGTTGTTTGGTTAAACCATTTACTGAATGTAATCAGGGTAAATCACTCAGATTATGTATGCTAGCAGGATATATTACTGGTTACCATTATATGCAACAACATGACACAGATTACCTTCCCTATCTTGTTGATGAATGTGTCCTCGGAAGGGGCGGTACGGTAAGTTCATATTCACACTGTGTAGACAGATGTTGGTCTGCCACACTCCCACTAAAATATAAATTGGTGCCCTTAGCTGTCCTTGAATGAGTGATATGGCATTGATTATAGGGGATGTTATGCAGATTAAAATGTGGGTTTGTTATGCCTACAGGCCTATTTTCACAGGGTATCATTAATCAAGGTTTTTCCATTGAAATGTTTACTTATGACTTCAATGTTTCTCAGCCTTTTTGGAGTGCCCAGTTCCCACTATAGAAATACACAGGTCCCTTTAATACCCATAAACTGACTGTTACTATGTGTATTATTTAATTATTAGCCTACTTCCTTTAGAGTATATGGATTTCAGTATCAAGGTCACTATTATGTCAGTATCATGGTCAGTATCATGTCAGACCTAACCCTAACTAAATTCGGACTAATGACATGTAGGACTAATGAGATTTCTGTCTTATGGACAGTCCCCTATGTGAGTATCATGGTCAGTATCATGGTCAGTGTCATGGTAGTATCATGGTCAGTGTCATGGTAGTATCATGGTCAGTATCATGTCAGTATCATGTCAATCATGTCAGTATCATGGACAGTATCATGTCAGTATCATGTAGTCAATCTTCCATCCATCATCATCCTAATAAAAAAGTTAATGAAAAAAAGTTTAGGATGAAATGAAGAAAATGTGCACTTGAATATTAAACTGCCCTCCCCCCACTCCCCAGAACACCTCATATGCCCCATTTAAAATACATTGCCTCCAGCACCCCTGAACCTCTCTGTACGTGTACACCCCCGTTGAGAAACACTTACTGAAATTAACGAGTTAGGGAAATCCACCTAAAACACTTAAGTTCCGAAAGAGATAAGACTTGTTTTTTATCACCAAGTGACTGAGCTTCTCCTTTCACAGTGAACAGGAGACCAATTTTGTACCCACACGGACAGAACCCAGACTGAGATTCTGCATGAATATACAAACATTGTCTGGTTTCTGCACCACAAATAAACCTTCTGTTGTAAGATCTCATACACAAAGCCCCTCTCTTTTGAATATCTGTTACATTCAATATGTAGTACACCATTGGTTTTCTGGATTCTAGCTTCAGAGAGTTATAGGCTACTCATACTCACATAGGCCTATATTGATTAAATAATAAAATCCTATTGAATTCTATTCCACGATGGATTTTCACTTTAACAAATGAGCCGAGCAAAGTCATCTTTAACACATATTCAATATTCACTGTATCACCTGGCTAACCTTGAAGTGCCCATCTTAAGAATAGATTACTTACCAGTTTGTAGTTAGCAAGCTTACATTACTGACACTTCAATACAAACTCTATGTAAAGTAAAGGGGCCAATCCCAAGACATAAAAAACATTCCATGGCTCCCTCTAATATCCCACTCATCTTACCCCTTGGCATTAATTACACAATTGGGTTGATTTAATATGCTACAATTCAGACAAACCCAAGTTGACTGCTGGAAGTGGTATGCAGAATGCTACCACCAGACACTCTTTGGGTAATGTTGGTGTGCGCATGCTGACAGTGAGAAGAAATTAAATCACAGCTCTTATCCTGTCTAAAGCCTTGGGCCCTATACTGTGATCAGAATCTTAAAACAGGGCTCAAGTCAGCTGCTCTCTAGTCTGCACTAGGTCTACGGTATGTTAAAAGTGGTCGCTCTGCCCATTTTCCACTTGACTCTTTTGAGCCTCGAGTATGAGACCAATGACACAAGCTGTTTGAATGCACACTTAACAGATTTATGCCCTTGGTATGCTGGCTGTGCTTTGTAACGTTCCTGTCCCTCCATTCTGACTGCCAATGCAACTGCTATAAGCCAGTTATTTCTTTCACATGCTCTGATGCTCAGGAGCCCAAGGAGAACAATGGTGTCCATTTTAGTGTATAGGCCTGCCAGCAATATGGTAGAATCAACTACATTGGTTATTTTATTACCATACGTCGCACTATGAGAACCTGGAGCTTATGTCCGTCTGCGCGTACATCACGCCTCATGTCACGCTCCATATAGGCTATATGACCATAAGACAGAAATAGAGATCCCTGATGTAATGTCATCAATACACATCCTTGTCCCTTTTATGCCCATATATGGTAGATCTCTGATGATGGAGCATGGCCTAGCTATTTCACAAGTATAGTATTTTGTAATAAAAATGAGCGAGCGATAAAGCTGTCAAATAATTGTAGTGGAGTGAAAAGTACAAAGTACATTTAGCCTCTGAAATGTAGTAAAGTAGAACTATATAAAGCATCAACTAATGGAAAAGTAAAAGAACCTCAAAATGATACTTAACAGTGTAGCCTAGCCTACTTGAGAAAATGTATTTAATGACTTTGCACCACTGCCTATGAGTGATGATCAAGTGCTGTGTTTCTCTGTGACAGGTGCCAACATGGACTTTGAAGATGAGCTGTTGGTATTTCAAACCAGCTGGCGGGGAGATGAAGAGGAGGAAGCAGTGGAGCACGAAGAAGAGGCAGTTGTTCCACCAACAGCAGGAGGGAGCTGCCTCTCTGGACATAGTGGAGTGTGTGGACTATGGAGGGCAGTGGGCTATGTATGCACACAGCCCTGGACCAGTGGGCTCGTTCTAGGGGTGGGAATCTTGCTTCCCTGCGCCCTGTCTGCCTACATGTTCCTCTACTGCCCCCCACTGGACATAGACCTCTCTTACAGTGCCTTTGAGGTCCACAGTCACTTCTCCGCAGAGCGGTTCGATGCCCTCACGGTCGCTGTCAAGACTCAGCTGGGGTCATGGGACAGACGAAGGCGCGACTTGGATGAGGGCGAATCCACAGCCCTGCTGGATCTTCTGCTGGAAAAGCTGGGCAGGCAGGGAGATCATGCAGCATTAAACAATTATTCTACCTCCTTTCCAAATAACCCATTACAATTACAAACAGAGGCTCGACACAAGAGAGCAGCTGAGAGTGCAGATGAGAGGACAAAGGGTTGTTTGGGCAGTGAGCGGGAGACGGAGACTCACAAGAGCGTGACAGCCAGTAAAGCAAAGCCAGCAGAGAGACCGTGGGGTAGAAATAGTACTCTGCCTCTCACCAGGAAGCGCAGACTCACACCGAATTACTCGTACGTGCAGAGCCAGGCTCTGTGGCGGATCGAGCTGGTGTTCGTCGCTCAAGGGGAGGGCGACCGCAACATCTTCACACCTGAGCGTCTACAGACCATCCATAATGTGGAGCACCTGCTCATGCAGCATCCCCAGTTCCATCAGTTCTGCTGGAAGCCCCTGGAGGTGTTGAGGGACCTCCCCCTGGGACCCTCCTACTGTTCCCCACCGAGCTCTCTCCTGTCCTACCTCTTCCCCAGTGAACGAGGAGGGAAAATCTACTACGATGGCATGGGCCCTGACCTGGCTGACATCCATGGTGGGATTAAAAGTCACGTTCTTAAGTCTTTTAAAGCATGTGTTCATGGTGTCGCACCAAATTCTGGCCTGGGCCCTGGGTACAAGGATTCACTGCGGGCCCCCCACGAATGTTCTTCATAGGGGGAGGGGGTTTAACCCATTTAGACTGGGAATGCATTATTAGTAGACCTACGCATTATTTTGTGCTTTAAAGGGATATTCCACTTACAAAAACAAATTTGGTCACTTTATCATCTAATCAGGCTTTTTTTTAACACCCTGAACAGTTTTTAATTTACTTCATTCAATATTTAAATATTTGATGTAAATGTTATCTGTCCCCCCTGGCTCAGGGCCTCTCCACATACACACCCTTTGTAACTTCAAACTCCATTTTAACCATGATAGAGACACCCATTACTTTTTCTGTTTACTCATACTACCCTCCTAATGCGTGAGCAGGCCGTGTTTTTTCCATAACCTTTTTCATGTAGTTTTAATTGTTTACATGGGGTGTGTGTGTGTGTGTGTGTGTGTGTGTGTGTGTGTGTGTGTGTGTGTGTGCAAGTATGTGTGGGGTTGCGGGGGGGGGGGGGGGGGGGGGGGAAGAGTGGTATTTTCAACTTCGTGATAGGGTTGGTGATGTTTTACCTTGTCTTTGGTTTATCCCGCAGGGTCTCTGAGCCTGGCCATCACACACCCACAGTTCTACTGGTACGTGGATGAGAGTCTGTCCCCCGAGCATCTCTCCTCCTCTCTTCTGCGAAGTGAAATCCACTTTGGAGCTCCGCTCCCATCTTACTACTCTGTCCAGGACAGAGCGGAAGAGCAGAGGAGCCGCTTCAAAAGCTTTGTGGTGCAATATGCTAAAATCCTGGCCAAGCAGTCCACCAGGTAGGCACAGTGTGAGGATATTCACTAATTCTTCACTGATAAGAACATGCTCTGTAAAGCGTTTTGAGCTGCATTTCATGTCATGAAAGGTGCTATACAAATAAAGTTTTATTATTATTATCATTCACAATGTATCACAAAGTGCCGTGTTTATGAATATAGTAGTCATTACTATATTCAGTCACGTAGGCCTAATTATACCATACTTCACTATGGTACAGTAACATAGCCCAATATTTATAGGGCCCGAGCACTGCACAGTATATACCATTGTAATAGCAAAGATTATTATTCTTCCCGATAATGAATGGTGTTTTTGAAAATGTCAGTATCCTTGTCCTTAATTGGTGTAATTTAGCCCCGCCCCCTCTTCTGATTGGTCGATAGCTGATAGATCCTATTTTCTCCAATAACTCTTCAAATGTTTGTCGTTCAGACTTGTGGGCGGTGTCATTTGACTTGGTTCAGAGTCATTGTCCTTCATTGGTGTAGCTTAGCCCCGCCCCTCTTCTGATTGGTTGATATTTGATAGTTCCTTTTATTTGCTATATCTTTTCAGCGGTTTGTCGCTCAGACTTGTGGGTGGTGTCATCATCCTCGTCCTTCATTGGTTTAAATTAGCCATGCCCCCTCTTCTGATTGGTCAATATTTGATAGTTCTGATTCTTTTTTTCCAAAATTTTTATCCCACGATTTTGTAACCCATTTTTCACCCAGTGCCAATTGCCTAAGCTGTAATCCTGGGCTCTGCTCTCCCTCTGCCAACTTGGGGAGGGCCCCAAACTGAGCTCATGCTTCCTTCAGTGCATGAGGAGTGAGCACGCTGTTTCTTATCACCTGACAGGGGAGAGCTTCTTGGACGTAGTGTGTGGCTGTGGAAGGAACACGTTATTCCAACCAGTTCCTTTCCCCTCCATCAGGCGCCCCGGCTGGCCAGGCTGAGGCATTATAGAGACCAGGATTACTGCATGTTTTTGTGAGGGTATCAACCCTAGGAGACACGGGGAGAACATGCAAACTCCACACAGAAAGGCCCTTTCACCAACCCCACCTATAGGGATAGTTCAGATTTTTTGCCATATTAGATGTAATATCTCAAAACCACCCTGAATGCAGACCTTACAATTCCAAGGTCATGATATACGGTACATGCATATGCATGCAGTGCATATTTTATATCAAAACACTGATTCTCAACCTGTGGCCCGGAGCCCATGGTGGGCCGTGAGGATATTGCAAGTGGGCCCCCCAACTACTTTGCAAAACACTTAAGATTTTAATGATAAATAAATGCAAAAATGATTGTGTATATTTTCTCTTCAGCCAGGTGAAGGTGCTGTATGGGGGAACAGAGCTGTTCGATGACGAAGTGAGACATACCTTCTACAATGACATGATGCTGGCCATCATCAGTGGAGCCTGCATCACCGTGCTGGTCTTTGTCCTCACCTCCTTCTCTGGTGCAGCATGACCTTATATAATTAATATGTACCCTTTTATATGTATTATTACAACATATCTCTGTGGTAAGCTCCATGTCTAGAACAGTGGTTCCCAAAACTTTTAGCTCAAAACCCAAACGAGAAATGTCCATGCCATCATTATACCCTGTCTAGAGGTCATGATTAATTGTCATACAAATAATTGTGATTAACAATTTAATTGTGTTTTTTGGCATTGAACACTGGAACATGCATTGTAAACAAACATTGCACAGGGCAGATATGACAAATAACTTAAATATTCAAAGCAATGACTGACATATTTAATCATTTTATACTTTCACAACACAATGAGCTGGTAGATGATCATTTGTGTTTGTTTGAAAATTAATTATTATGATGATTATGCAAAAATAATTGCAAGGATCTCAAATAATTGTGATTAGGTGATTATTATGTAATAATTGTGACAGGCCTAACCCCATCTTGTTGCCAGACCCATGAAATGGGTAGGCCTACATAAGCAAATGTCGGTCTGTCCCTTTTCTATATAAAGGGTATATATGATGATGACATGATGATGACATGCCTACAAAAGGCATGATGTCATAAATGATGATGACAGACAGGGGGTCTGGCACAACCAGGTTGACCTGGTCTAGTTTAAATAGGTCGACCTCCTGAACTATCTGCTGTCAGTCTTTCAGTTTCAAATTTGGCAGGTCAAATGCTGATATACTGTACTTACTGCCTGTCTTTTTTCTGTTTGGGTGTCTCTCGCAGTCTTTCTGACATTCTTTGGACTGGCTAGCATTGGACTGAGCTGCCTCATGGCTCTTTTCTTGTACCATGTTGTCTTCGGGGTGAGGTATCTCGGCATTCTTAATGGAGTGGCTGCCTTTGTTATCATCGGAATTGGTGAGGAGACATAAATACATAATGCTTGTGTTGTTACAGTATGTGTACACAGAACCCAACCTTGTGTATAGGGTTACCAACTACCTGAAATTCATAATGGACACCCGGCCCGGCAGTTTTTTTTTTTTGTCTTTCTTTTCATTCTCTGCTTGAACGTTTTTCTTTGAAATCTTTTGTATTTTTGGAGATATTTAATACTTTAACCCTAACCCTAACCTTTCAAGGCTAGAATAAATAAAAGAACACTTCAGGAACACTAAGAGAGCAATCCATGAGTTTCTGACAGGTAGTAGAAGAGCTCTTGAGTCTTGACTAATGATCAAAAGGTCATGGGATCAAATCTGCATCTGAGCAATTGACAGTGATGGCTCATTTCAAATTTTCTCTCCTTTAAATGACCATTGTCATTGACAATGCATTGGGCGCTTAAAGTTAAATATTTCAAAAACAAATTATTTCAAAGGTGAGGTGAGGTGCACAAATCTGCCATTGAGCACCATGTACATTTTCAGAATTTTTAAAGGAGTAGATCTCTAAAACTATGAAACGTTTCAAATATTCATTTTCAGGCAAATGGTACAGTAAGCTGAACATGATAAAGTTTGAACAGTGTTTCTAGGTGTAACAATGTATCAAGTTATAAAAACAAACAAAATCTTTTTTTTTTATTGGATCCGAGCAGCACACACGCTGTCCTTCTTCCGCTAGTGTCCTGTTTCTTTACAATAATGTCATTCTCTATGGGGAGAAAAATGTATAATAACAATATTTTGGATAAAAACTCACATTCAATTATTTGTCTCTCGCAAACCATAGGGGCTAGAGTTTCAAGACTTGGAGAGGAGGTTCATAATGATTTCAAGGATTAAATAAAAAATAATTGTGTCATTTGGCCGCATGGTGGCGCCATAACACCCCACTTTACGTTTTGGCCTGTAACTCTTGAACCGTAGGTCGGAAAATTAAAAATATTTTTTCCCTGCATTCCTTGGGCCATGACGCATCTCCCCATATAGGCCACGCCCATTTGCGCCATGATAGATTTTCCGCCATCTTGAATTTTCTCCAAAACACACTTTTTGCTCCTTTTCCTACATATTTTCTTCAAATGTCACAAAAATCGGTACACATGATCCACAGTTCCACACACACACACACACACACACACACACACACACACACACACACACACACACACACACACACACAGCTCCACTTCACACGGGTGTGATTTTTTTTGTATTGTCCCTGTCAAATAAACATTATGTGTGAATGCATTCGGCCAAATAACCTTTTCAGGCCGCGACCTCCAAAATAATCATATTTGAACTGGGAGTGGGGACCCCCTCACCCTGACGAGCACTAAGAGTTGAGGCATTACATATTGTATAACACGGTTTTATTGTGAAAATAGCCGATCTACGAGGCGTTGTGAGCATGTAGATCGGCTATTTTCACAATTTCTGCCTCTAATATTTGGCTAATGTTCAATTTGTCATTTTAGAGGTATTATAAAGTCCTTAAATTGTCACTTTGGAAATGTGCAGATACCCTCTTTACACTTTAACTTTATGTTAGTTCGTTTACTGTTAAGTGAGAAAAAAATGTTTCACATTAAGTTAATCATCTGGGGACCCCCCAAAATAATTTGGGGATCCCTGGGTGGGGGGTCCCGACCCACATGTTGAGAACCACTGATTTAGACTACAATATCACAATGGAGGTCTGGCTGTGACTCTTATCATTCTCTTACCTATTGCCAGGTGTGGATGATGTATTCGTCTTCATCAGTACCTTCAGACAGGCCTCTCATCTGCATAAGCCAGAGGAGCGTATGGTGTACACAATCAAAACAGCTGGCCGAGCAACGTTCCTTACCTCCTTCACCACAGCGGCCGCCTATGCTGCTAATACCTTCTCTCAGGTAATCACAACAGCGAAACCCAAGATCTAATAGGATTTGAGAATATAGTGTGTGACTTATTCTCCTAATGAGAGACTCTCAGAAGTGTCAATTTAACGTGATAAGCACAAAATGAGTCGCCTAACGTCCTCTGCTCTTCTTTTTAACTGCCAATTAGATCCCAGCCGTGCATGACTTTGGTCTATTCATGGCCCTCATTGTCAGCTGCTGCTGGCTTTCAGTGTCCATCCTAATGCCTGCAGCCCTGTGCATCTGGATCCAGTGTGTTCAAGTCCAAGAACACGCCTGGTTGAAATGGTACGGCAAGGTTTCCTTTCTTCTCGCTTGAGTGGCAGTTTGTACATGCTGAGTGCCACCGTGAGTGAGATGTGATTTCTGTAGCTATAGCATCTGTCTCTCTCTCTCACCGACCTTCCTCCCCCTGTTAAAGGTGGAAGTCATTTGTGGGCCTGTCAGCGAGCCACAGTCCTTTGTCGGATGATGATGATGATGTAGCACTCTTGTCAGTGGAGATGGAGCCAGGTGAGATTGTTATCTCCCGGGTATTGAATGAATGATGGGCAGGGGTGTCGCACCAAATTCTAGGCCCTGGGTACAAGGATTCACTGCGGGCCCCCCATGAATGTTCTTCATATGGGTTAGGGGGTTTAACCTATTTAGACTGGGAGCGCATTATTACGCATTATTTTGTGCTTTAACTATTGAAAAATAGCACTTATACAAGCTCACAGCGCGGCACCGAGTGCCGCGTTGCGAGCTTGTAGATCTGCTATTTTTTTTTAATCGTGAACATTTGTGCAAGTCTTTGAAAAACCTACGTTTCTATGTCAGTGGTGCTCAAGGTTTTTCATGTGAAGGACCCCCAAAATGACATGTATTTGGCCACGGACCCCCATCTCAAAATATTTAGTTCCAGGGACCCCCCAGAAGCAAAATTTAAGTTACAAATGTTCGATTAAAAATACATATATTCAAAGATTTGCACAAATGTTCATGATTTTTCAAAAATAGCAGATCAACAAGCTCGCAACGCGGCACTCGGTGCCGCGCTGTGAGCTTGTATATCTGCTATTTTTCAATAGCTAAAGTATAAAATAATTAAGGCCCCTCCACCTCGGGCCCTAGTAACTCAGTCCCAATTTTCCCCCCCTTGTGACGCCCCTGATCTCCCTGGTATTGAATGAATGATGGGTGAAGAATGAATGATGGGTGAAGAATGATATTGGCTTGTAAAACCGCTGGTGTCCAAGGCACCACTGAGCACAGCTATTTGCCTCTCCCAGGGTCCTGTGACGCAGACGGAGATGCAGCCATCCTGTCCCTGTCTGTGGAGACACCTCTCTCTACCTCAGGGAAGCACAACGTGGGTGTGGTGAGCACAAATCTCCAGTGGGCCCTGAAGCACTTGGTGGCAGAGCCAGTTGTACAGAGGCGAAAGGCTATTCTAGGTGAGAGTGACCAGTGGCCACACCCACTGCAAGAGTTCACTGAGATTGTTCGTGGCGGGTTATGGGTGAAATAGCCTTTCTCTCCCTCTTCCTCTCACTCCCACTCTTCCTCTCCGCCCTCTTTCAATCTCACCCTCTCACTCTCTTCCTCGCCCTCTCCATATTCTTCTCTCAGAAATGGGCGTGTCCAGTTTGCATTCCACTGAGACAAGAGGGCAAGAGAGATTTGCTTGCTTTCGTCATCTTCACGGGACAACTTTATTTCCAAAGTTATTTCCCAAAATGGCGGCAGTTGATCTTTGTTACTATGTATTTTCAAACTAATATGACTCAAATATATGTTAAAATCGAACCTCTGTTCGAAGTGGAGCTGTGTGTGTGTGTGTGTGTGTGTGTGTGTGTGTGTGTGTGTGTGTGTGTGTGTGTATTGCAGTTGAAAACAGCGCCCCTCCCTTAACATGTGTGGTCATAAAAGGTACTTCACCACATTCTTGAGGCTACATACGGACCCACATAGACGGGGCTACATACGGACCCACATAGACGGATACACACACGGCCACGTATAGGGAGCTCCACACAGCTCCAAAAATACTTAGGGGGACCTTTGGAGACATTAGTCAACAGTTTGACAAGGTAAATTGTATGGTGCCTGCACTTTAAATTAGATCCTATTTTCTGGTTACTATTTCCTTGCTTGTATCAAAATACCTTGTAACATACAAGGAAGTAGGAAAGAAGAGTAGGAAATAGGATATAATTTAAGGACTTGAGACGCAACATGCACATTACAACACACACTCTCGACACTGTCGACAGCTGCTTTTTGTAATGTGGAGCACTTTTTTGTTTGCCAATTTAACTGAACACTGTTTGATATAATTCAATGGTGGAAATCTTTTGCCATGTTAAATTTGTCAGTTGATTTAATGAATCTTAATTTAATGTAAAGTTACTTGCTTGTTCAAGTACATAGATGAGCTACAACTATTAATCACACGCTACGCTATCTCTTTCAGAGTCTTAAGTGTGACTGCGCACATTCAAATGAGACCAAGCAGTGTTAAGTCAGAGAGAAAAATGGAGAAAGGTATTAGAGCAGGGATCTTCAACCGGGGGTCCGCGACCCCTATGGCGGTCCACGGGGATACTGCAAGGGGTCCCCAAAATTGTTGGGGAAAGAAATATATATATATATATATATATATATATATATATATATATATATATATATATATATATATACTGTGTATATATGTGTGTGTGTGTGTGTATATATATATATATATATATATATATATATATACTGTGTGTGTGTATATATATATATATATATATATATATATATATATATATATAAATATACTGTGTGTGTGTATATATATATATATATATATATATATATTGTTTTTTTAATTAAAAATATGATTCTGTCTCTTTTGAATAGCTTGTATACATGATTTGTGTGCAATTGACAGATTGTTAGTGATAGATTGATAGATTGACATTGGTTCTCAGTTAATATGTTTATAAATGGCAGTGGTACGGCCACTTTAGAGATGAAACCACAAGCCAGTTGGCTACGTTTAAATATGTATTAGTTGTCCCAGACAAAAGGCCAAATCTTAATGTTATTCCCTGATACCAATGATTTGCAACATCATGAAACCATTATGGCAGTTGCAAAGAGTTGCTTTGGTGCGGTTGACTTGTTGCAAGGAGTTGCATGGCGAATCATTAGTGTAAAATTCAATAAAACACAGGAAAATTTATATATGTTAATATTAAGTTCTTGGGGGAGGACCCTCAGACCCCGTTTAGGGAATCTCCCCCCTACCCCCTTAAAAAAATAGAAATAGAAATCTTATTGGTTTTGACATTCCAATGTTGCCAACCCTGCATATGGTCTAGTGGACTGATGATTGGTCTCTCAGTTCAGAGCAGCCATGTTCAAATCCCAGTTCTCCCATAGGTCACTGTTCTTTTACTTGGACCTTTTCAAGGTTCAAATACAAAAGAATTACTCAAGAGCACTCAAAAGTTAGTGAGAGATGTAGTAGTGGTCTGAAGATCAGACTCTCATTGCTGATGTTCCATGTACAAATCTCAGCCCTCCTACATTGCTGTTTTACTTTGACATTTTCATGGGTAAAGTACAAAGTAATTACTCAAAAGCACCAGATGTTTTTAGATTGGAGATGGTGTAGTGGTCTAAAGATCAGACTTCAAGTGCAGAGGTTCTGTGTTCAAAACCCAGTCACCCTACTAATTGCTGCTCTATTACTTGGATCTTTTCAAGGTTAAAATACAGATAACTACTCAAAAGCACCCAAGCACATTATAGTGAGAGATGGCCTAATGGTCTAGCGCTCAGACTCTCAGTCAAGAGGTTCCATGTTCAAGTCCCGCTCATCCTACAGTCCATCGCTGGAGTGCATTGACCTTTTTAAAGCTAAAATTGTCTCAATTTTCTCAAATTCTTCCAGTGGTCTCAAGGCATGTGGATGAGATCTTTTTCAGTAAAATATTAGTTGGACAGAGTTCTTTCAGATATAACCCCCCACCTTTAGCTCTCAGGAAACAGGGGGAGGGACACCCCTCCACAATGGTCCTCCGTGTACCTTGGGCATGGGACTTGAACCTGTCTGAAACCTGCCTGTAACAGGGACAACCGATCAAGCGACCATACCATTGAGCCAAGGCACCTTTGGGCCCTCAACAGGTATCTCCTGGTGCTTTTGAGTTGTTCTCTTCTATTGTAGCCTTGAAAAGGGCAAAGCACTACAGGAATGGATTTGAACATGTGACCTCTGCATTCGGAGTCTGACGTTTAAACCACTAGACCATCATCCAGTGCTTTTGAATACTTTTTTTGTATTTTAACCTCGACAAGTAACAACAATGATCTGTACGAGAACTCAGATTTGAAAATGAGACCTCTGAACTGAGGGTCTGATCTTTAGACCACTAGACGCATTTTCCAGTGCTTTTGACTAACTCTTTTATATTTGAACCTAGAAAGAAATGTTAAAGTAAAACAGCAACATAGGAGGAGTGAGATTTGAACACGGAAGCTCTGCACCGAGAGTCCAACCTTTAGACCACTACACCATCTCTCACCATAGATAGCTCCTGGTGCTTGTGACTAATTCTTTTGTATTTTAGCCTTGAAAAGGGTCCAAGTAATACAGCAACATAAAAGGACTGAGATTTGAACCTGGAACCTCAGCACTGAGAGGCTGATCTTTAGACAGCTAGGGTAGACCATCTCTCATCAGCATACCTGCCAACCCTCCTGTTATTTGACCATGTCTCCTGTTCCAGAATCTCAGCCCTCCTACATTGCTGTTTTACTTTGACACTTTCATGGGTAAAGTACAAAGTAATTACTCAAAAGCACCAGATGTTGTTAGATTGGAGATGGTGTAGTGGTCTAAAGATCAGACTTCAGGTGCGGAGGTTCTGTGTTCAAAACCCAGTCACCCCACTAATTGCTGCTCTATTACTTGGATCTTTTCAAGGTTAAAATACAGATAAGTACTCAAAAGCACCCAAGCACATTACAGTGAGAGATGGCCTAATGGTCTAGCGCTCAGATTCTCAGTCAAGAGGTTCCATGTTCAAGTCCCGCTCATCCTACAGTCCATTGCCGGAGTGCATTGACCTTTTTAAAGCTAAAATCGTCTCAATTTTCTCAAAGACTTCCGGTGGTCTGAAGGTATGTCAGTGGAATGTTTTTTCAGTAAAATATTAGTTGGACAGAGTTCTTTCAGATATAACCCCCCACCTTTAGCGCTCAGGAAACAGGGGGAGGGACACCCCTCCACGATGGTCCTCCGTGTACCTTGGGCATGGGACTTGAACCTGTCTGAAACCTGCCTGTAACAGGGACAACCGATCAAGCGACCATACCATTGAGCCAAGGCACCTTTGGGCCCTCAACAGGCATCTCCTGGTGCTTTTGAGTTGTTCTCTTCTATTTTAGCCTTGAAAAGGGCAAAGCACTACAGGAATGGATTTGAACATGTGACCTCTGCCTTCGGAGTCTGACGTTTAAACCACTACACCATCTCCCACAGCAGGCTTTATCTGGTGCTTTTGAATACTTTTTTGTATTTTAACCTTGAAAAGTAACAACAATGATCTGTACGAGAACTCAGATTTGAAGATGAGACCTCTGAACTGAGGGTCTGATCTTTAGACCACTAGACGCATTTTTCAGTGCTTTTGACTAACTCTTTTATATTTTAACCTTGAAAGAAATGTTAAAGTAAAACAGCAACATAGGAGGAGTGAGATTTGAACACAGAAGCTCCGCACTGAGAGTCTAACCTTTAGACCACTACACCATCTCTCACCATAGTTAGCTCCTGGTGCTTTTAAGTACTTATCTGTATTTTAACCTTGAAAAGATCCAAGTAATAGAGCAGCAATTAGTAGGGTGACTGGGTTTTGAACACAGAACCTCTGCACCTTAAGTCTGATCTTTAGACCACTACACCATCTCCAATCTTAAAAGCATCTGGTGCTTTTGAGTAATTATTTTGTACTTTACCCATGAAAATGTCAAAGTAAAACAGCAATGTAGGAGGGCTGAGATTTGTACATGGAACATCAGCAATGAGGGTCTGATCTTCAGACCACTACTCCATCTCTCACTAACTTTTGATTGCTCTTGAGTCATTCTTTTGTATTTGAACCTTGAAAAGGTCCAAGTAAAAGAACAGTGAGCTATGGGAGAACTGGGATTTGAACATGGCTGCTCTGAACTGAGAGACCAATCATCAGTCCACTAGACCATATGCAGGGTTGGCAACATTGGAATGTCAGAACCAATAACATTTCTATTTAAAAAAATTTAAGGGGGTAGGGGGGAGATTCCCTAAATGGGGTCTGAGGGTCCTCCCCCAAGAACTTAATATTAACATATATTTTCCCTGTGTTTTATTGAATTTTACACTAATTATTCGCCATGCAACTCCTTGCAACAAAACTGTTCTAAGGTCAATCGCACCAAAGCAACTCTTTGCAACTGCCATGATGGTTTCATGATGTTGCAAATCATTGGTGTCAGGGAATAACATTAAGAATTGGCCTGTTGTCTGGTACAACTAATACATATTTAAACGTAGCCTACTGGCTTGTGGTTTCATCTCTAAAGTGAGTCCCATCAAGGCGAAACACCCGGAGAAAAGTGAGTCCCATCAAGGTGAAAACTGGCGAAACACCTGGAGGGAAAAAAAACTCATGCAAATGAGGTCCAAGTCGGACCGCCTTTAATTCTCAGGAAACAGGGGGAGGGACACCCCTCCCAATGGTCCTCCATGTACCTTGACAGTATGGGACTTGAACCTGCGATCTGTCTGTTTCCATCTAAATGGGCGAGTATACAGGGAATTTGCAATGGTCTTTTACTCTTCAAGCATTATTTTGTATGATTGCCGTCAGTTTGTAAAGTTACGTTGAAATACTCCAGCATTGAATAATAGGAGTGTAGCTTACACAAATGAATGTTAATGTGTTCTTTCTTCAATCTGTAATCTGATCTACAAGTTCAAAATTGTACCCATAATTTTCCAATGCTAGTAACCTGATAAAAGTATCAAACTCGCAAAATTCACCATGCAGCAACATCTCCTGGATTCTGACAGTCCAATTTTGGCAGCCCTGCATATACAGTACAATATATGTTGTAACCCCACCCCCACCCTACGAGGTAGGGGGTCCCTGCTCCATCTCCCCATCAATGTGTGGGTCCCTGGCCTGAAAACGTTGAAGACCCTGCCTCTTGGCAAAGATTTGCCAAGTTAGTAACTTTCTAGTTATTGTTTCTTCCAGTTGTTTAAAAAAGATATGCCATTTCCAAGCAACTTCGTTTACTCTTTCCCTCCTGAGGTGAGCAAGCAGGTACAATTAATTATTCATACACCCTATTCAAAAGTGATTGTAATTGTCTGTACATACTGGCGGCTCCTTGTGTGTCCCTCAGCTGTTCTGTCACTGTCACAGATTCAAGATTCAATCATTCATAACCATTTCAATGAATCATTGATTGGGATTTGTATTGTTGTGTGTTCGGGTAAAATAATACACAAACAAACATTTGCATAAACATAAAAATTTAGTCTGGCGCATTCAAATTACAAACAAAAAAACACTAGGCGTTAAGTTCATGGCCTAAACTGAGAGATACGGTGTAACTTCCTCTTCCTTGTCGTCATTGTTTACCATTCTCTTTCTCCTCGTCCTCAGGTGTGTACCTCTTCGTTCTGCTTTTATCTGCTGGTTGCTGCTGTCTCCTGAGGCCTGCCACTCATGCTCCTCTATTGTTCCGTCCTGACACTAACCTCCAGACTCTACTGGCGCTGAGAAGCAATCTCAGTGGTCAGGGCATTGCTTGCCCCATGTGCTCTGGTGAGACCCTCTGTACGTCAGAGACAAAGGGACCTATTCTCTTGTCCAGCACTCGGATCTCTAAAACAGTGGTTCTCAACCTTTTCAGGCCACGACACCCAAAATAATCATATTTTAACTGGGGACCCCCACCCTGACAAGCTCTAAGAGTTAAGAGGCATTACATTTTGTGAAAATAGCAGATCTATTTTCACAATTTCTGCCTCTAATTTTTGACAATATGGCCAATGTTTAATTTGTCATTTTAGAGGTATTAAAAAGTCCTTAAATTGTCACTTTAGAAAAGTGCAGATCACCCTCTATACTAAAACTGTATGTTGGTCTGTTTACTGGTCTACAAAACAATGTTTCACATTAAGCTTATAATCATCTGGGGACCCCCCCCCCAAAATAATGTTGAGAACCACAGGTTGAGAACCACTGCTCTAAAACACTGGTTAACAAACACTGGTTGGGACCCATTTGGACATAATTTTTATGGGTCCCCTTAATTTTTTGTTCCCTACATTTTGTTTGTTTGTTGTTTTGATTTTCACAAATTAAAGAAAGGCAATGGTTTCTCTCTTTTTTTCATTAATAAATAATAGACAAATCAAAAAATGTGAAAACAAATGTTTAAGAAGTAGTGAAAATAGCCGATATACAAGCTTGCTTCGCGGCTCGAAGCGACACGTTGTGTGCTTGTAGATCTGCTTTTTTCACTAGTTTGGGTCTCGGGCAAATGTCTAATCTCTCTTTTGGGTCTCGACCTGAAAGGTTGGGAACCATTGCTAAAATGTGCATTGTGTCATGCAGGAGTGTTTATGGAGAAGCCCCATTCTTTGTCCAGTCCTGGACACACGACCACATCGACGTTCAAGTTTTCCACCCACCCTGGGAATACACATAGCCCTGCAAATTCCACTTTGTTTCAGAAGGATCCAATGAAGCCAAGCCCTAGCTCCAACACTACAGGTAAAGGATCCTTTGGTTATTTTTGAGAATACTTGGAAAAACATGGCATGGAATATTGCCCAACACTTTTGCACTTGTCTTACGGTAGGCCCGTTGATGACAGTATTCATCTCGAAGTTGGAGTTAGGAGTTTCTACCCCCATTTACCGCTACTCCCTTAACGCCAGCGTTCCCTCACCATGGAAGCTGTTAAGCCTAGAACACGGAGAAGTATCAACATTTCAGGTCAGGAAAGAAAACAAACAAATTAGACAGGACTCACTACTCATAGATGTGCTGTGTCAATAAATGAGCTCTAATAACTTCATGACTAATCTTGTTTTTCCCACTAGGCTTATAATCAACCTCACAGCAACTATAGCACCCGAATGACGGTGTGTGTGTCCCATGTTTATCGGCCAAACCCCAGCTGGATGATCTCGTCTCATGCGTGTGATCCCCACCACGGGTGGACGTACGATTTCTCTTTCTACGCGGCATCCTCTCAGCAACAGAACAGCAGGTGAGACTGAATGAGAGCTGAGGGAAGCAAAGCATGCATAAATCAGTTTAGTCGTTGGATTTGTTTTTCACAGGCAAGATGTGAATCAAATTTCACCTCTCCAGGAGGCTATACTTTGCCCAGCAACGGCTGCGACCTCATCCCAGCAGGGTGTGCGCCAATCCGCCTGGCTGTGGAATCAGCTTTGGGCCTAACGGACCCACTAAGGGTATCTTTTATGTCCCCGTCCCCAGTGGTAAGTGAGGAAGGAGTGTGTTGTGTCAGAAAGCAGCATTAATATTTAGGCCTAGAATTATTGAATGCTTTAGCTTTTGAAAAATAGCAGATATACAAGCTCACAGCGCGCTGCGAGCTTGTAGATCTCTAAAGAACTATATATATATAATATATATATATATATATATATATATATTTTTTTTTTTTTTTTTTTTTTTTTTTTGGGCAAGTCTTTGAATATATCTTTTTGAAAGATTTGTAACTCAAATATTTGCTTCTGGGGGGTCCCTGATACAATATTTTGAGATGGGGGGGTCCCTGGAACAACATATTTTGAGATGGGGGTCCGTGGCCAAATACATTTAGTTTTGTTGGTCCTTGGCATGAAACATTTTGAGAACCACTGACAGAAACAAAAACTAAACAAAAACACTTAGAAGGATTTAGAAGACACTTATAGAATCGGGTCAAAATATTCAAAGATTTGCAAAAATTTTCAAGATTAAAAAAAAATAGCAGACCTACAAGCTTGCAGCGCGGCACTCGGTGCCGCGCTGTGAGCTTGTATATCTGCTATTTTTCAATATTTAAAGCATAATATATTGCGTAATAATGTGCTCAGGCCTAAATGGGTTAACACAAAGTTACTGAAGAGCTTGCCTGCTCAGCTTTGGTGAATGCTGATGAGAGTTTTTTTGTTTTTCTCCTCTATTTTCAAAGATCCTACATTGGCTGCAAAAATGACACATTCATCCAAAACATTTGGCTTCAATCCGTGTTTCAGTGGTGTGTGTGGCCCGCCAGCAGTGCGTCCTCTTGTGGACACCGGCGCTATGGTCTTTGTAGTGTTTGGAATCCTGGGCGTCAACCGAACCCAACGCATGGACAACCATGTCATTGGCGATATGGTGAGGCGAACCCGTTTCTGTGCAGTGTTGTTTTTGACAGCAAATTATGATTTAGTTTTAGTCATAAGTCTTTTGAATAAAATGTCATTTAGTTTTAGTCATAATTTAGTCACCTGAAAAGTTTTAGTTTTAGTCTAATTTTAGTCGACTAAATATAAGATTTTATGGCGACTAAATCTACAGTTGATTTAGTCAACTGAAATGTATTTTAGCAGGCCTTGATGGCATTGCAATGACTGATTTTACACTTGGTTGCGTGCTGAAAATAGCAGATCTACAAGCTCACAACGCGTCGCAGCACGACACGTTGTGAGCTTGTAGATCTGCTATTTTCAATGTGCAACACCTGAGAGCAACCAAACATAAAATGACTCTCTTCTCCCCAATGTTTTAGTCTAGTTTTTATCTTGCTGACGAAATTGTCAATATATTTAGTCTTAGTTTTAGTCATCACAGCTTAGTTTTTATTTAGTTTTCGTCAGTAAAAAAAACGCAGTCGACAAACATTTTCCGTCATAGTTTTAGTCGACTAAATCAACACTGTTTCTGTGTGACACCAAAATCAATACAGCACAACCTTAATGTTCTTCTTCTTGTGGTATTGACATCTGAATCATTCTCTCCAAAGGGCAGTGTTATATTGGATCCAGACTTTGATATTTTCCAAGAGATGGGGCATCTTTGTAAAATCTGTAAAGTCATTAGTGCAAATAAACAACTCGTCAAGCCAGGAGGAGCCCAGTGTTTGCCTTCAGGTAACGTTCACAAGAAACTACATTGACAACCTTGGATGAAATGTGTCTCTAATACAAGGGTCTTCAACTGGGGGTCCGGGACCCCTAGGTGGTCCACAGAGTTACTACAGGGGGTTCTCCAAATCTTTGAGTGATAGAAACTTTTTTTCTCCTTTTTTATATTAACCACTTGAACCCTAGTGTCCATAATATATTCTGAGAACTTTAGCCAGAAATAGCACACAACGCCTCGCGCTGTGAGCTTTGGCTTCGGTAAAGAGGTTTGGGGTTGAGGGCAAAAGAGCAGACTAAGTACTGAGTGAAAGGTCAAGTTTATTAAGTATGGATGGTTTCAGTAGTTAAATATCTGAAGCATACAAATGCACATGAATCCAAAATACACTAATGATTGTGCTGTAAAATAATGAAACTATATGGAATCTATGAAGAGGTTGTGGGGGTCCCTGCTTCATCTCTTTCTCAACTAAGGGATCCTTGGCCTGAAAACGTTGAAGACCCCTGCTCTAATATAACTTATGACAGTCTCCTCCTCTCAATCCCAGGCAACAAGCTGTCCTCCATTCTGCCTCTTCTCCATCCTGAATGTCATTCTCTCCCTGAGCCCAATCTCCTACCTGGACAACTGTCTCATGGAGCCGTGGGAATGCATGGAGGCAAAGTTCGCTGGCTCTCCATGGCCTTTGAGTCTGTGAGTATACTGTTAATGTTGATACTATATACCGGTATCTACTGTTAATGTTGTTACAGTATCTCTCCATAATACATTTGTAGTACTCAGCAGTCAGTAGTACATTTACTTGAGAAATGAGTTATCTTTAAAAATGATATACATTTTTATTGGAGTTAATGTAATATAATATTTATGGATACATTTAAAACTAGAAGCAGTGCTCTTCCGAGCACAGGTCTCCACCAGGTGTCGTATGTTGGTTGTGGGTGTGCATTGGGTGGTATTGAATTATGTGGTTATGAATGAGCGGGGTCAAACGCAATCCAAGGTGAGTGGACAAGTTAGCTTCAGAGACAGTGAAGTGTCAAAAATGTGTTTGTTAAAAAACAGCCTCATGGTGGCGCTATTATAAAGGCTGATGTGAAAAATGCAGGGGAAGGTTTTTCCTTGGCCTCTAGGGAGTGCGCTTACAAAGTTTGAAACTGATCGGTGGAGTTATAGGTAAAACAACAAATCGGCCTGTTATAGCGCCACCATGAGGCTGAAAAAAATGTAAGTGAAATTTCTTCCTCGGCCTAGTGGGAATGTGTGTGTGCGATTTCATGAAAATTGCACTTTGCATTTGTGATTTGAGGCATTTTGTTCAAAACGGCTCAATCCTACAAACTTTGGAAGCCAATCTTAGCCAATCAGGATGGAATATGCAAAATCGGACAGATCGATGTCGATCACATGACTGTCGAGATACTGCCTAACGATTTGTAGGATTTTTGGACAAAATCTGTAAGAGTAGTGTACATAAATGTGTTTTGCAAACATCAGCCTCATGGTGGCGCTATAAAAGGCTGATGTGAAAAAAGCAGGGTTTTTCCTTGGCCTCTAGGGAGTGCACTTACAAAGTTTGAATCTGATCGGTTTAGTTATAGGTAAAACCACAAATCACCCTGTTATAGCGCCACCATGAGGCTGATTTCCAAAATTTTAAGTGGCATTTCTTAATTTTTACTTTTGTCCACGACTGGTGTTCTGTGCCATTTATAACAGTCTCTGCTTCCCCTATGTCACCTTTTCTGATATTCCCCAGACCACATACAAGGGGAAATCCTCCTTTCAGACCTACTCAGACTTCCTCCAATGGGAGACGTTTGTCCGTGAGCAACTCGCTGCCCTGCCGCCGTCCTCTGCCCTGCAACGAGGGTTCCAGACCTGTGAACACTGGAAGCAGATTTTCATGGAAATTATAGGCAAGAGAAAACGTGTCGTGTAAATTCATAATCTCAGATCCACCATCGCCCAGTAGGGCATTCACGAATAGTGATTTTTAGTATTCGAAATATTCAACCTCAAAGTATTCGAATTGTCGAATATTCGACAGGACTGGCCAAATTGTCAAATATTAAGTAAGCAAGAGGCGAACATTGTGAAAATAGCAGATCTACATGCTCACAACGCCTCGCATTGCGAGGCGTTGTGAGCATGTAGATCTGCTATTTTCACAATATTTGTCTGCGGAACAGAGTCACATTAAATGTAATACCTACAAATCCAAGTGCTTGTCACGGTGGGGGTCCCCAGTTTAAATATGTTTATTTTGGTGGTCACGGCCTAAAAAGGTTTGAGAACCCCTGGTATAGAGCATTAAGAAATTCATCCACCAGGGGCATTGACAACTCATTCTTATGACTTCCTATCTAGCCAAGCTTTATAAACTATATATTTTTTAAAGAGAGTAAAAAAAAAGAAGAAGCAGAAAATATTCGACTTCGGTGAACAACATCGAATAGTGACTTTGATATTCGAATATTTGGTGAATGCCCTATCGTCCAGCCCATCCTTCAATTAGTTTCAGGCAACAGAGGCACTGTCATCATGCTTTATGTTTACCATACTGCATATTTCTTATTTGTTCTCTTGAGATGTGTGTTGCAATTTGGTCATTTTTTCATAACTGTCATTGTGTTTTGCGCCTCCAGGCCACCATAGTTTCATGGTGTGCCTGCATGGGCTGTCACAAGGGGGGGGGAGTGGGACTGAGTTACTAGGGCCCATGGTGGAGGGGCCTTAATTATTTTATACTTCTTTAGCTATTGAAAAATAGCAGATATACAAGCTCACAGTGCCACGCTGCGAGCGTGTAGATCTGCTATTTTTGAAAAGTCGTGAAAATGTGTGCAAATCTTTGAATATATGTATTTTTTTAAGCGAACATTTGTAACTCTAATTTTGCTTCTGGGGGTCCCCGGAACTAAATATTTTGAGTTGGGGGTCCGTGGCCAAATACATATCATTTTGGGGGTCCCTCACATGAAGACATTTGAGCACCACTGACATAGAAACATAGATTTTTAAATTTTGAAATATTCAAAGACTTGCATGAATTTTCAAGATTTTTCAAAAATAGCAGATCTACAAGCTGTGAGCTTGTATATCTGCTATTTTTCAATAGTTAAAGCACCCAGGGCCCAGAATTTGGTGCGACACCCCTGTGTGCCTGGAACATAAATTGAAGGTATTTCTCCCCGGTCTCTCTGTAGGAGTGGAAAGTGCCCTCTGGAGTCTGCTGCTGTCTCTGGCCATCTGTGTAGCAGCTGTGTCTGTATTTACTGCACATCCACTTCTGCTACTGTCAATACTGCTTACCATTCTAGGTAAGTCTAGAACTTTATATAACTTAATGAATGCTAAAAATCTTGAGCTATAGTTGATTTATTAAATTACTGGTTCTCAAAGTCGGGTACGGGCGGGGACCACCAGGGGTTCCAAAGGGTCCCTTGTTGACGGTAACTCTGAGGGCTCTATTATGATCCAGGTCTTATGCCTTATGCCTTAACTTCTTTGCCTTTTTTTTTTTTACTATTTTGAAAATCATTTTTAAATACTTCAAATGCTGATCTACATCTGCACGTTGTGAGCTTGCAGATCAGCTATTTGAAATATTAAAAGAAATATGTATATATAGTAAAAAAAGGCAAAGAAGTTAAGGCATAAGACCTGGATCATAATAGAGCCCTGAGAGTTAAATGAACGCTGATAAGTGTGATTGTGGATTAAAAAAACAAAGTTTAATTTGTACTCACCATTTGGATCCCTGGTGGGCCCGGACCAGACGTTGAGAAACAATGGATTAAATTACATCCCAGATGTCCTTATTTCCCTGAATTCAGCTGCATGGGATTGTAATTGTGAGCTGTAAATTCTTCGTAGGAGTGGTTTGTCTGGTGGTGGCAGTCATGTACTTGCTGGGCTGGGAGATGGGAGCGGTGGAAGCCATCTCTCTGTCGATACTCGTGGGCTCTTCGGTCGACTACTGTCTGCACCTTGTGGAGGGATACCTATTGGCCTGGGAAACCGTTCCCTCCACTCCGGGACACACTTTGGTATGTGTCTGCTCTGTTGATCACTGTTATTCAACCGTGAAGAGCAATCTGAACAAACTTCCCTCCGAGGGCTTATATTCAGTTTACATAGAGCCGTGTCAAGCTGATGATGAGTCAGTTGCTGTATTTAATAGGGAATGAATTGCCCCCGGGAGCCATAAACAAATAGGAGTGTCTCCTTCCATTCATCTGCCGGTGCATTGTTTTTCAGGGCCTCGCAGCAAAGAGGCAGAGGCGGACCCTGGAGGCAGTCAACCATGTGGGCGTTGCCATAGTGTCCAGTGCTGTCACCACAGTGATCTCCACGGTTCCTCTCTTCTTCTGTGTCATTGTGCCTTTTGCCAAGTTTGGCCAGATTGTTGCCATTAACACAGCCGTCTCCATCTTGTTCACGCTGACCGTGACCGTGGCCATGTTGGCCAGCGTGGCCCCTGGCAGCTTCACCAGACCCCCCGGGGCTGTGCTTAAGGCCAGCCTGGCTGTGATGTTGACCACGGCACTGGGGGCTGCCCTGTGCTGGGCAGGAGGACAGCTGGGGCCACAAGCCTGGGGTCTAATCACCCTGTAAACAAAGCTGTTGCTCTGCCAATGACAGTCAAGCCACTGCTTTACCTCTCTGCAGCAGAGGTGGACCAAGAGGACAAGCTGCTAAAATGCTGTCTATTCTGTGAGTGTTGGGGTTGGGGGAAGATGACGTCAGATCATTAACATGTTGTACGTTACAACTCAAGGGATGTTACAATATTTATTCTACAATTACAAACTCGTACTGTGATAACATACCGATTACAAAGTGAAAATTTAAGCTAGTATTGATCAGTGGACTCAAAAAGTAAAATCCTGTTATTCAAAATAGTGAGCTACCATGTTTGGGTTGAGGATGAGCTGTTTGACGTCTCTGTTAGATGCTTACTTCAGCCTGGAGGTGGAGATGACACATGTTGTGTTATTGGGAAATGTTTTATGAGTCACTGTTCTTTGACCCGAGTGTTCTGAACACTGGCCGAACCCCTGACGGAATACTGCACGTTGACATTCATAGTGATAAGTGTTTCTGATTCATCTCTGATTCAAATCAGCCAAAAATAATGTTATTATGAGACATCACACAGTTCATTTCTCTCGCCTTACTTATCATTCCTCGCATTGGATGTGATTTGTCAGTATTAAGCCATACGTGTAATATAGGTTATACCAATGTCCTGACATGGTTGTAACAAACTTTTTGTTAAATGTAGTGTGGTGTAAATGTTTAAATATGCTGCTCTCACACATTTTGAAACATATCATCTCTGCTGCCAGTTCTTATTAGGCTATGCCAGTACATTACACAGCGCATCAAGTATCATACTTCTTTCTAGTTGTGTTTTTATGTACTAAGAAGACCTCTTCAAACTGTTTCTTTTGGCGGAGACTTAAGGCACTCTATTCTTGCCAGGAGCAGCAGTTTTAATTTGATGTCAGCTTCTCAGGTGTAGCCTCTACTTTTACTCCACAACCCTTGACAGTACTTACTGTGACACACTTCTGCTCCTTCTCCTCTGGGCTCTCTGACACGCAGGTAAGGTCAAAGCGTTTTGTCAAACTATGTCAAACTATAATGGTTTGAGTTTGAGAGGGGGAGTAAGTCAGTGTTCACTTGAAGCAGTGAATATTGTGTGTGCATTACTTGTAAACGTCGAATAAAGAAGGCACAGAAAGCCTTAGGTCTTTTCTTGTGAAAGCATTGCTGTCCGTCCTCTTTTTCTCTGTATGCATGCACATAACAATAACAGTATAGTGGTACGGGATGAAGCTAGACAGCGACGCATCACTTTCAGCCAATTATTCATCTCCTCCAGGCCGGAGATGTTTTCGTCCCTGTATGTCTGTAACTCAAGGGCAAGATCAATTTAGTTGTTCATGCCACCAGTGGGCCAAACACCCATTGAGAGTATGGCCCCTGTCGGAAATCACATACAAACATACTATTTAGTGTGCCAAATGACTTTTTTGTATGTCCAAAAGCTTGGTTGATACTAAATAGTATGTATGCTGCTGCTGCATACTAAATTCAGGCTAGTTTATAGGCTGCATCAAAAATCCCATAATACTATTTAGTATGACAAATTACTAGTGTGCCAAATGACTTTTTTGTATTTGCCGAAAGCTTAGCAGCTAGTCTAAACAGTATGTGAGATGCATACTTAATTCAGGCTATTTTGTAGTTGAACAGTGGACTTGGTTATGAATAGCACACAATGCAATGAAGCACTGACTTCTATTCAAAACACACTTTTTGTTACTACTCCTACAGATTGTCTTAAAACAAATCACTACACATTGGGCTTCATTCACCAACGCGGTTCTCACGAAGACATTTCTTCTTAGACCCTCTTAAGAAGTTTTTAAGAAGATACACCATGTTTTCTTGTGATTTTTTTCTGTGATTTGTTCTTATGTTAGGACAACATTTAAGCACACTGGAGAGCACTCAGGGTGGCCTTTGAGTTCTTAAGTGTGACATGTTTGCGCAAAAATAATGTATTCTTTTAGTTTCTTCAATTCTACAGTTGTATAATAGAGGATTTAAATGTCAATAGGGTTAGGGTTAGGGTCCACAGCAAAACGAGGAACAGTTTTACCACTTTAAACCTATTTTATACTTTGATAAATCTTGAAAAATCTTACCAGGCAGAACATATTTTCAGGGGGTCTGCAGAATGCATGTCAATTTGGGGGTCCTTGACATGAAAATGTTTAGAACCACTGCTTTAGAGTTTTTAGATTCCCTGTGTTCTGTGTGCAGCAAATTACAATCACACACAGCACAGGTGTGACTGCAGGCGGTGCCATGAAGTCGTGCCTTGTATGGGGATTTGTGGGCGGCTCCCTATGGTAATAGGGATACAAATTGGGATATGTGGGGCGTCTACCTATGATAATTGGGATTAACTGGCACACCCCTTCAAGTTACGAGGATCATCATAAGAACAAAGTTACAAAAAAATCTGCCTTTTAAGAACGGTTCATGAATCTGACTCGACTTCTCTTAGGAATTCACTTCGGAAAAAATGTAAGAAGAAAACTTACGTTATTGGTGAATGAGGCCCATTGTCTCTAGACTAGACTAGAGTTATGTGATTGTGATACACATCTATCATTATTGATATCCCATATCGAAACTGTTTTACAAAAAGAAAGACAAAATTGCACAAATTGCATAATTAGGAAAATCTTAAATATTATGGTTATTCTGTCATAAGGCATCTTTTCTTATCGTTTTCCTGCTCAAATGGTGAAATGACAGAACGTTCCAAAACAGATCTAAATAGTGTGTGTGTACTATTACAAAAATACGAGAAATTCCTTAAAGATTTCAGTATTAATTACACTGAAAGTACAAAGTATTTTAGGTTTGACGTAAATATTTAATACATGTTTATATTTTAAAAAAATAATGTGCATTTAGCTGTGATTGTAAAGCTAAATTGTGATTTTAAAGTGATATAATTTTTAATTAGCTTAATGCATTTTTGTACAGAATACAATGTTTCTCAGATAACTAATATGTTGGATAAATGTAGTAAAATGTAAATACTGATATTACATATGAAAATATTACTGGACAATATTAATATATTTCTCTGTATGAATTACACTCCATTAATTGCTACAGCTCAAATTAATTTCAAGTATCAGACAAAAAAACGAACTGAATCAAAATACATTTCAGATTAGAAGGGTATGTGTCATTAGACTGAATGTTGAGCCTCCCCTATTTGAAATGACAATAACCAACACTATATTCAAATTGGAAGAAAACGTTGTCTTCATTGCTCTTTGGAACATTTCAAACTCTCACTTCTACTCTGGTTCAGGCTAAGGAATTTAGCACAATAAAGGCACCCTGGCGTGGTTTTTAAATCAAATGGAATCAAAATGATTTGCAATGACAAACAGGCAGGCAACACACTTTGTGGAAGAGGTAATGCTTTCTTCTGAAATTATAACCCCCTACTAAGGGGCGTCTTCCCTTGCCACGGTCACCAGTGCTTACTTATGGTCCTAACCTGCTCTAACCCTAACCCTAACCCTGTAAATAAAGAGTCATTTGTGTACCTGCGTTGAAAAACAGTTTTAGGTCCATAAAAAAAGAAAAGAAAAAATATGGACTTTGTTGGTTCTTCGTCTCAAATCTTCATTTGTTGTGATTTGGCGCAATATAAATAAAGTTGACTTTTTGAAAATTAAATCGTTTTTTGACATTAAAACAAAATCATCAATAAGACTGGATTTCTTTTCCGCATTCTTTTGAGATGTGAGTTAGTGCTGGAAAATGTGTGGTCTTCGTTGCTTTTTGGAACATTTCAGTCTCAAACCAGAGTGCCATAAGCTATTTGGGAGTAATCAGTCTAGAGAGAGAATTACTCCTCCTATGCCTCGGATTTCACTCAGCCAACAGCAATCACTATATTACTTATGGCTCAAACAAAAGCTTCAAGATTATGCTAGCTATGCATACTAATGTTCACTTCACTAATGCAACTCATTCACATACACTGTCGCCCACAGCTGGCATATTGCAGAAGATATTGCAAAATACAATTACATACATACTAATGTAGGAGAATCCCTAAAATGAATAGAGAAAAAGAATGAGCGAGCAACACATACAGTATATTCAACATTGGCTCCATGGCTATAAACATTAAAAGCCAATTATTTGCACCTTTCTTTGCACCTTTACATTATGCATGTTGTATGACAATAAATACCCAGGGTTGTTTGGTTCATGAGAAATACTTCATTGGACCATGAAAAAGATTTTTCTCTGGAGAGAAAGTAATTTACATCAGAACTGGCAATCAACACTCAAACATAAGTCATATCTTTATTACCCCACGTTACAGGGCACACACAAATGTTCAAGTATGCCTGAGAAACTAAATGGAGCAATAAAAAACAAAACAACAGGGAATAAAAGAGATAAAATGTATTTAAAAATAAGTGAACTGGCATTGCATTTCACAAAAATTCATAAGCTCATGATTTTGGAACAATTCACTGTAAAGTGCTAACTGGTTTGAGCTGAGTAAAAGCACATGTTCCCTTTGTAAGATCATACACATTACTTTACATGGAGGTACAGTTAATAGCCAGTCATCAAGCAAGCAATTACCAACCAGAAGACATGGACCCACAATTCATGTATTAGTCCTTTAATAAGATAACTGCTTCCTTAATTTCCGTGTTAATGGTAACAGCGAGAAACTCGTGCCACTGGTAGCCAGGACAATGCCAATTACAAATGCTGGTGTTGTCGCTGAACAGTTCCATCTCTCCTTTGTAATTACATGCAATCGATTGACATACAGTATCGGACATCTCAAGTCAAGTCCTTCTAAATCCTCTTGTGGATAGGAATCCTTGAACAAGAGAGATGAGAGCTTGAGGAGAGGAGTGTGATTTCTGGAGAAGGCAGGATAGCCTCCCACCTCTCATCATCCTCCTTCTTCTCCTCCTCCTCTTCTTCACCCCCTTGGTGTAGTGGGCTCGCCCGACAAAAGCAGAGATCTGTCCAGCTGATGCCTGCCTTCCTACAGGTCCTGAGAATCCACTGTTTTTTCATTTTGCCTCTCATTGGGAGGCAATTTGTTTTGTTGTTGTTTTTAAAGAAAGAAAGAAACAAAAACAAAAAAAAAAGGTCTAGAGGGGGACCGGGTCAATAAATTCTCCCCCCTAGAATCCACCTAAACCGAATATCCACCCTCCCGCCCCAATCCTAACCATACAAAAAGGTAAAAACAAGGTGTACTGCAGAATGGCTTTTACTCCTCACAGTCTGTGGGGGGAGCTAGAGCCCCTAGGAGCTGAGGTGCGGTTGGTGGTCTTGCGGCCGTTCTGTCGCGTCTGATTCATCTTGGTGGCCGAAGGTCTCCGAGCATCAGGCTGACGCCTCCCCTGGGGGCCCCTCCGCTGCTTGCCCCGCTGCCCTGCGCGACCCCTTCCGGCCCCCGCTGGTCACTTGCGCGAGTGCAGTGTGTCCTGGAACTTGGTGCTTGTGTAGCGCACATGGAATCCCTTCTTGTTGATTGTGTCATCGGAACGGAACTTGATGACAATGGAGTCACCGGCTGAGTAGATCTCCTCGGGAGGCTGGTGGAATGGACAGAAAAACAGATTAAAGTTGGTCTGTATTGCTTTCTTGGTTTTCCCCCCGATTGCCTGTTAATTAAAAGGACGGATTCCTCAGCAGTCCACGCTGAGAGAAAATTGCCTAATAGGATGGATGGGTTCCTGGATTGTGTGGGCACTGCTAATTTAGAGCATAATATAAACGCCAAGGGCCAAGTAGGAGTCCAGGTTCCAGGCCATTCCACAGACATGTTTCCAATATTGTGAATAGCTTCATTTGGCTTGGGACTTTGGCTGCTATTGAAGAAGGGATGAAATTCACAGATGATGAATGTCAGCTACATGTGAACTAACTCACTTTTTCAGACGAAACCAAATACTGCAGCCCTAAATCAGTTCTAAAATGATTTGTTATATACTTGATTTAAAATGAAATTACACAACAACGAACTGTTGTTTGAATTGTTGTTGAATATAAGTAGCAGCTGAGTTTCTTTTGTTTTATCATATGCAAACCATATTACAGCTGCAATAGCTGAATATATTTTAGAACAATAAGCTATTGATTCTTGGCAACAGTAAAATCACGAAAGGAAAGTTAATTTAAGTTTAACTTCAAGTTCCACGGTTTGATCAGTAATTTAATGTTATACTGTACAGTATATCAGGTTCTGTATACACCCAGGTATATGCATCTACAGTACCTATTTCAAACTCAGTTTGGAGCTTGGGCTAAAATGCCCTTCTCTATAATAGGTTGTCATCCTACTTTATACTTAACACTTCCGATGCCAAAAACGTCCAGGAACGTGATAAGAATTACCGCGGTGCGACGCCACAGCCTCGTTATCACTGGTTAGCTGGTTACCATGGTAACCAGGTAAACAAGTGCTGCGGCAGCAGCTGAGGAGCTGCTGGAAAAAAAAACGTCATATCCCGTGATACAACTCGGCCGTCATCATCAGGAAGCGTGTAATCTCCATAGGCTCCTATTCATTGCTTCAGCAAAAAAACTTCTTTATCTCAGAATCTCTCCAAAAAACACTTAAATCGCAGAGAAACGCTTTTTTTCCCACTGCGACACTGGGCCGTGACGGTCGGCCGCGGTTAGAATTTTTCATTTCCGTGTGAAAGTAAACATCCCGGATTTAGTGAATTTCCACAACATGGACACGATCGTGGCTTCCGGGTCTCTTCAAAATAAAGCGCAGTGAATGGAGGCACTCTGTAGCAAAATAATTACAAATTACAAATAATGGCCCCAAGTGTTAATTGTGTCAGTTTAATCCCATCTCTTTAAAAAAAAAAAAATAGATTGGGTGAGAATCATGTACCCGCAGGCAACCAATTCATAGGAACCAGCATCAATAATAGACCTTTTGTCAGCCTTCTGATTGGTCCCTGAGACTCCCTGACTGGCCAACCAGAAAAAACATTCACTTTTTGCTATCGGGGGTGGAGTTTGTGCAGTGGAGAATGTTGCTTCAGCCTTTCAAAAAATGTCCGCAGTGCGGAGCACGGCAATCGCCTGGTACGGCCGCGGCAGTAGGGGGCGATCTCGCTCATCATAATGAATAAGCTTCAACAAACTAGTTCACAATCACATGGACCTTATCAATGGTCTAACTAGTTACGATTGGGTACATATATTTTAAATGGGCAGAATTACGTGTATGTGAGGAGAACAGATTATAGTTCTCCTCTTCCTACCCAAGATTCAATGCGCTTTCTATTGCTATTTCTATTCTCTCTCTGATCCAGAGGATTAAACTAATTAAAAGAACATATATTTTCGGGGGGAAACTACTGTTTTGCTATGTAATTACTGTACCCTTTTCTTCCCTTTTTATTAATATCACGTAGATGTGTTTTTTTTGGTACTTTATATAGCTGTAATGAGGCTATGAACCAAAAAAAATCCCATCCACTTCCACTATAAAAGAATCTGCAATAGTGATTCTGTCCCACTGGGATTAAACACATTAAAACATATATTGTCGGGAAAACCCCCTGTTTTGCAATGTAACTACTGTACCTTTGTCTTCCCTTTTTATTAATATCACCTAGATGTTTTTCCTTTGGTACTTTATATAGCTGTAATGAGGCTATGAAAACATAAAAAAATCCCATTCACTGCCACTATAAAAACAATCTGCCCAGGGAAAATGTCCCATCATAGTAACAGGGCAGAATGGGGCGGGATTTGCAAACTAGTCTATTGGAGGAGGAGGGTAAAAAAGGAATCATGACCTGAGGAAACTAGGGTTTTTATTTCCCACTGGCCTGATGGTTCAAGGCCTTGGCTGCAGTCTCAGCATAGGTTGATTAATTCTCAATTACAGCCCCAACACTGCAAACTGTGATAACCTGTTGGCAACCAGGCGGTGTCAGCTTTTATCGAGCTCCAACTGCCACCGAAGCAGTACATGTCAATGTTACCAAAGCGATTAAAGTCACAGAATGGAGTAGAATTAAGAGCCCTGGGGCAACTCGTACCCCATATCACAGAGGCTGGGAGAGCTCACTCAACAGCAGCACTAATTCAAGGTGATTCAAACCCACCATTTCTGCTGTTCTGTTACGGAAACGGACGAGAAAGGGCAGAATGCAGGTATCCTGATAACCCAATAATGTTCACCAGCAAGAGGTCAGTGGAGAGCAGAGGTTGTGTTAAGGCTGTGCTTACCCCGGAGCCACAATAGCGGCCCAGGCGCGGGGACTTGGTGTCGGCGCCGTCAAAGAGCTCCATGTAATCGTAGCCGCAGTCAGCCTCCTCCTCAATCTCAAATGTCTGGAAGATGAGCTCCACGCCGTAACCTTTCTCTGCTGAGATCACCCACTGGCAGTCAGACGCACCGGGGTAGTTGTTGTCCCCAAACTGAGCGTGGGAGAACAAGTCTTTGGTCTTCACCTCGGCCTTCAGACGACCGCCACACTCTGAGGACAGAAAACATTGTTGGAGTTTTTTTATTTTGTAGATGGGGGTGGGGGGAGCTACGTGCATAAGCAAAAATATATTCTGCAATATTAGAGTCGACTGGTTTAAAGAGCCATTTTTAATTCCTTGCCAAGGCCCTTTCAACCAAAAAACTGACACTTATTTCTGTTGTTGTTTTGTCGATCAATTATGCATAAATTAGCCATTACAGTTCTTAGTGGGTTCCCCTTTCATGGCTACAGGTAATCCTAAAGGAACAGATTGTGTTCTGATGACAATATTGTTATGACTGGTGCACTGAAGATTCCAAGGGAGCGACATGACAACTACTTGATGCAAGAAACATTTTATTATTGCAAGTTTATTGTAGTGTTCTCATATAAACATCTCTAACAAAGTTGAGCTTTTGAACTACAGAAGGGAAGGGTTGTTTAAACCTTTGATATGAAGGATAGGTCATACAACACACATGCATTCAATAGCAAATACAGCACAATGGACAAAAAACTATAAACGTGCACAGGATTGGGCGCACCGGGGCATAGGGAGCTCTGCCCAGTTGAAGGGGCACACTCCGAGACACTACACAGCCCCCCACCTGTGGGGTTCATCTGTCTCCAGTGACCCACGCACCCAACGCAAAGTGCCAGAAGTGCTGAGGCAGATGCTTTTGTCATTTCCCAGAGCCAGGGGCCTACCAGGTGCACTCGATAAACCACATCTGAAAGTTTCGCAAGCACATTAGTGCAGTCTATTCGCTACAGAGCTTAGTTTGGGGCTTTCTTCCTGGATGGGTCAAACACCCTCACCCAAACCCCTGAGGAAGTGTTCTCCTGTGCAGTGGGAATCATAGGCGAGTCGGTTCATGGGTTTTCTGAAAAGTAATCCAGCCTCCCCCTTAGTTTCGGTTCAGTTGCCCAAACACTAGGTCTACTGGGGTCCGTAGCGCTATTCTGAACATACGAGCCACTGGAGTGCAACGCGTCCTGAGCTGCAGTCTGGTACAACCACAGGTCCTTGTGTCAGCCGGTCACTCTGGGGGTGTAGAGAGGTAGTCCTGATCATCTTCATTCCAAAGCGTCAATAGACTTCCTGGAACACCTGCCATTTTGTGTTGCATTTGGAGAAACCACTTGCAATATTAGACGTGTTGAGCCATTTAAATTGTTCTTGTTTGATTTGTTTATTGCAAACAGCTCACAGTTTGTACATCTTGCCAATAAGCCTAATTTGCAATTTGAAACCGTTTTCATTGATGGACCAATCAACTGCTGCAGTGCGTGTGATGAATTAATGGTATGGGATCAGGAGCTAAAAATATTCACAGCCATGAGTCAACAGTCACGTTGAATGCATAATGACAGCAGGCAACTGGCAAGTTACACAATGGTTTTGATTGATTGATTGAAAACTTTATTAACAGTTTGCAAAAAAAGCACAGAGGTACATATTTATAAAAAAGGATGCTAAAAGGATAACCCCAAAAAACTGGCTTATTTCTAGGGCTGGGACTCGATTAAAAAACATAATCTAATTAATTAGAGGCTTTGTAATGAATTCATCAAAATTAATAGCATGTATAATCGCATATAAATGCCATTTTATTTCAATTAAAATGTATTTTGGTGAGTTTTTTAAATAAAAATGTCCCATCCACTGGGCAAAGTCTGATAGACGGCTTCTCCCATTGTGTGCACTGCGGTTTGTCGACTGTTGGTTGGTGCACCGGTATGATCGGTACGCCTGAAACTTGTCCAGTGAGAGAGGTTCTATGGTGCAAAAACTATGCACGATTAAAATGCGTAAATGTTTTTAAAATCGTGTTAATTTTCTGTAATTAACTGATCTAACAGGGCTCGAGACTAAGGGACTCCCGAAGTCCCGGGGACGTAAAAATATATATTTGGGACGCAAATTAATCTCCCCTGAGACGCAGACGGGACGTAGAGGATTTTTTTGAGCCAACGGCGCATATCAATGTCACTGCTCAAACCACGGTGTGCAAACTCGCAGCATGAGACTCACAGAAAATGAATATGATGTAAACAGAATGTTTAAGAAGTTACCACAGGCAGTGCTGATCATCCTTTTCAGGTAGAACTTAGTTGCTAAAATGCTGCGCTATTTGAAGAGATTAACCAGCAAAATGAGGCAGAGAACAGACTGTCAATCTGGGTTACAACTAGTGGAAAATAGCCGATCTACAAGCTGTGGCTGAGAGATAAATCTTAGCATCCCCGCCCCGGCGCCCCCTGCTTCGCCACATAAAGAGTAACGTTATATGATTTGGATTGTGATTATTAATGAAAATGTAAAACGGAACGCGATGTCAACGCACCAAGCACAGACACATAGCCTACGTTTAGTGAGCAGCACGAGCAGTTGTTTGAATATAGGAGTAGGACACATTGTAAGTAAATCAACGGTTTGTTTAACTTTTGTCATCTCTATAAACCTATAGCCTATATTCCCAAATACAAGACGTTACTTATGTTCGTCTAATCAACTTCATCACAACCAGCCGTGCAACGGACCCAAAAAGCAGACTGCACGCGTCTCCACTCGATCAAGCATGGCACTGGTTATACTTCTTTCAGTACGACGGTGTTGTGCGGTGCGGTGAGCATATAGACGATCTAAAAGCCCTCAAAGCCCCGAGGATGCGTCTAGTTGTAGGCTTGTAGATTAACGCGCAACACGTTCGTACGGACAAAGTACAAACCCAGTTTTACCGTAATTCCTCCAACAGTCGTGCATGATTGGTTCTTTAGTTTACCGTATATGACAATCACACCAGCAAACTGGCTGAGGTAAGATTTTTAGAAGCCACAAATGACAGTATAAAAATAGAAAGGATTGTCAAGCCAATTTCACCAGCAACAACAACAATATAATAACAACAATAACAATAATAATAAATATTATTATAAGGGTAATACTAATAGACCTGCAATAATTTATTATTTTATTATTATTATTTGGGACGGATTACATTCATTTGGGGACGGTTCAATTTGTATTTTGGGACGGTCCCGGGACGTAGGTGAAAAAAGTTAGTCTGGAGCCCTGTGATCTAAATTAATCAGTTAAAGTCCCAGCACTACTTATTTCCATTGAGGTACTGTGTATTCGATTCATCGACTGAGATGATAAAACCAGAATCAGGTAAACATGTGGCTCTGACAAAAACAATGCGTCTGCATATTTCCTTCCTTCTCTCTACACCAAATCTCAAAAGGCACACGTTGCAGAGATCATTCGATCCTGTAGGTTTGCACTTTACAACATCCGGAGAAACAGACACTTCTTCACCAAGGAGTCTGCCTGCCAACTCCTTATCCGGCCTTAGAGGGTAAATTTCACATCTGTGCAAATGTACAGGGTCAAAAGACACCCCGCAAAACGTCCTCCTTGCTGGTCTGCCAGCACGCCCACTAAAAACCACTTCAACTAATCTACAATTCCAGCCAAATCAGGATGTCTGTCCTCCCCTTCCCTATGACACTCTTGGCTGTCATGTGGTTAGTCTATGACGTCAATCACATATGATGTCAGTCATCTCCATATTTGGGCAAAGGTTCAGCCCAATGCAAACTCCTTTACTCCTTTGACTTCCAGTATATTATCTTTTTAACAAAGGCCTTTTGGCAGCGAGCAGCTGTGCACAAGACAACTGAATGGACCATTTATCCTTTCATTTGTTGAGGGTTCATACCATTTTCTGCTAACTTGTAAAATGCTTGTGTCATCCTCCACCCACTCTGCAGTGCCCGGCTGGTGGCTTGCAGAATTGGTTCTGCTCATCCTGCAGTCAGGCATCATTTAGCAGGTGTATGTACCCCCGAGAGTGATCAGGATGGAGTCCCAGAATAAAAGCCTGCAGGATCAATTCTTCTTGCTTTGGATAGTACAGGGACGAGGTATAACCGAGCTGCGTCAGGATATGTACAACAAGGACAGGTTATCCTTTTTCTGGGAATGGAGACCACCGACAAGCTCTCCTTTTCACCTGGAGGCGAGCATCTTCTCTGCAGGAGTACCACTGATGCCATATCAATCTTTACTCGTAGGCGTTGTAAGAATTCTTCAATTTCTCTAAGCTCAGCTCTTGAGAAGGGACACAGTGCTTACAGCAAATACCCATATAGCCCATGGTTTCCCACACATTTAATGTATATAAACAACTGCTGAAATTAAGCATAGCACATAAAACAAGAAAACACATAATTCCCACAACGCATTCCTGGAGCAAATACCACTAGCACAATGAACAACAATAAAACAATAAATGTGAGTACCTGCAGTATGAGATGCCTCGAAGCCCTTCTTCTGTACCGAGTTATCGGAGAAGAAGCGAATGAACATCTTATTGGCAGTAGAGGTGATGGGTGGGGGCTTCTTGGTGCCACAGAAGCGACCCAGGCTGGCGGACTTCCCGTCTCGACCATCATAGATCTCAATGTGATCATAAGCACACTCCAGGTGGGCTTCCATGTCAATCTCATTGAAGGCCTGGCACCGACCATAGGATGTAACAGAATAGAAAAGTTAAATTCTAATCTTAGTGAAAGAAAGAAAGCGATAGACATGCTCTCACTAAATGATTAATAGCTCAAGATTAATGACACCTTATGATAGGAACCTCAAGTCCATGACAAAATGACTTGCAGACATTTTGAGAATATTGAGAGATGAACTTCAGGTAATTCACTTTTCCTTTAAGTTATTGCATTTTAAATTAGAAATTATAATTAAATTATAATTAGAATTCTGTTCGAATTCTAATGAAATGATTAATTAGGAGCATAATGGCACGCCATTAGGGAATTAAGACATTTCCATTTAAAAAGAGGCCTGCATCACTTTTTTTCTTTTTTTCTTCTCATGGTAACTTTATCCCTGACATGGATATTTTAAATGAATGCCAGAACAAAATGTGAGATGATATATAGTTGCCAGTGATAGAGAAAGAAATTATGCAAATAACTGACTGTGGGAGCCATAAATCATAACCAGGAAACATGCAAATAATTGCCAACATTAAATCACTGTTGACATGAAAAATCTGTTTGCTTTGCAGGGTACCAAAGAGCCCTCAATGGATTTCACAATCAATGCAAACATAAGAACAGACATCACAAAGAGAATGCTAAGCAAAACCAGACGGAGAGCTCAGGGCGCGCGCGCCGCGTGTGGGAAATGACGTACGATTTTAATGCGATGGCCTGGCGTTGTGGAGAGTGCCCAGGTACACGCCTTCTTGCTGGGGTACTTATCAGGCCAGTTGGGGCTGGTGATGGTGCCACTCACGCTGTTCACGGTGTGATCGCAGCCGGCTGTGAAAACACAACACTGGGTCAACACAGACCTCGAATATCATCCCCCTACACCAGGGGACTTCAACGTTTTCAGGCCAAGGACCCCTTTGTTGAGAGAGAGATGAAGCAGGGACCCCCACAACCTTTTCAGAGATTCCATATAGTTTCATTGTTTGACAGCAAAATCATTGTTGTATTTTGGATTCATGTCAATTTGTGTTTTCAGATACGTATTTAACCACTTGAACCGTCAATACTTAACTTGACATTTCACTCTGTACTTAGTATGCTCTTTTTCCCCTCTACACCAAACCGTCTTTGCCGAAAATAGCCGATCTGGCTAAAGTTCTCCTAATATGAACACTAGGGTTCAAGTGATTAATATAAAAAAGGAGAAAAAGGTTTCTATCACACAAAGATTTGGAGGACCCCCTGTAGTAACTCTGAGGACGCCACTGGGGGTCCCGGACCCCCTGTTGAAGACCCCTGCCCTACAATGAACAGGCCAATGTTCAAACTCCACTCAGGGTGGCTTTTCTACTGGAATGTGATGCCTCCACTAAAACACATGCATTTCCCATAAATAATCCCTTCCAGAGGTAAACAGAATCAATATGTGTGTAATATGTGTAATGTTGGGCAGTCACGATGCAGTTATTATGGTGAAGTACCTTCTTTACAGTCATGTTTGTTCTCATGCAGAACAAAGCCACTTCGACACTGACAGCTGTAGCTGCCAAAGGTGTTGACACACTCATGCTGACATCCACCATTCTCCTTGGAGCACTCGTCTTTGTCTGGGGGATAGCACAGAAGGACACAATTGTAATTACTGTTCCAATAGGTTCAGTGCTCTTGCAGTGAAAGAAAATACACAAATCCTAAAGGCGTATGCTTTGTTGAACATCCCTTAAAAATAGGTATTTTCAATGGACAATTGTAATTGTGGAAATTGAAAATGCATAATTTTTGGTGACATTCCATCACTCATTATAAAGTGTGATGTGAGAGACAGCATTAAAGGACAACTTTGTTTTTTTACAACAAGGGTTCATATTTTAGATGGTCATTAGAGAAAAGAAAAGATGAGTGTTAAAATGTTTTCATTTACTTCTTACTATCGTTGTAGTAGTGATTTTAACGATTTGGATTTGCATGCATGTCCCCAGGTTGGGGGCAAGCATTCAAGTGGCTAAATATGTATTTTTAGACACAATAAGCCCATTCCCGAGATGCACCGCTATCTTTTATGGGCAGATGTGACTTATGGGGGCTGGTGTAAATAGTAACAAAGAAATTGCCAGCTTATTGTGTCTAAAAAGACATATTTAGCCACCTGTACGCATGCCCCCAACCACTGAAATCAACAACAAAAAAATCGCTAAAACAATAGAAAGCAGTAAATGAATACATTTTAAAACTCATATTTTCTTTTCTCTAATTACAATCTAAAATATGAACCCTTGTTGTAAAAAACAAAGTTGTCATTTAATGCCAGTAGACTCACCTGAAAAGAACTGAGCTTTGAAACCCTTTTTGGACACGGTGTTGTCCGACTTGAACTCAATGCGCATGTTGTTGTACTGGGAGGTGATGGCTTCGGGTTTCTCAGCTCCGCAGAACTTGCCGTGTAGCCTCGAGTCTGCAGAGAGCCCGCTACGTACCTCCACATAGTCGTACTTACAGACCTGAGAAAAGGAAGAGGCTTGTCAGATGCCTGGAAACATGTTTCGTGGCCGTTATGAAAACATTTAAAATCACTCGATTTGCCATAAACTGGTTAAGCCAGAGAACGATGCTACAGACCAGGGGTTCCCAAACCTTTTTGTCTCAGGGCACCCCATAAATATCTTTTTAATTCGAGGCACCACTAGATTATCATTTTCACTCACAGCACCTTATATTTATAGCATATCGTCGTTGTCGGGTGGAAACCTTGAATGTCCAAAACCGTTTTGTATTTATCATCTATAAAAATGTACTAAAACTAGTGAAAACAGAAGATCTACAAGCACACATCTACAAGCACACAACTGTGCTTGTAGATCGTCCGTTTTCACTAGTTTTGTGCGACAGACAGTCTTGTATGATGAAGCAGGGCTTTGCTTTACCAAAAGACGTACACATTTGAAACTTGGAGATACGAGGTTTCTGCCCGACAGTGACGATATTTTAGTGATTATGTTGCGAGGAAAACGTTGAGATAATAGCCATTTTGGTTAGAACTGACTGAAAATAACTTTGTACTTCAAGTTGATACTAAATATTTTTTCAAGTGTCCTAATAAATTCCAAATATTATCAAATGATCTCGCGGCACCCCTGGACTGCCGTCACGGCACCCCAGGGTTCCCCGTCACCCACTTTGAAAACCCCTGCTATAGACCAGTGGTTCTCAAACTTGGGGTCGGGAACCCAAGTAGGGTCCCCAAATTATTTTGGGGGGTCCCCAGATGATTAGCTTAATGGCATTTTTTTCCTCACTCAACGGTAAACAAACCAACACACAGTATAAGTGTATACAGGGTATCTGCACATTTATAAAGTGACAATTTAAGAAATAGCCGAACTATATGCTCACAACGCCTCGTTGTGAGCATGTAGATCTGCTATTTCCACAATATTTATCTGTGGAACCCGAGTCACATTAAATGTAATACCTACAATTCCAAGTGCTTGTCAGGGTGGGGGTCTCCAGTTCAAATATGTTTATTTTGGGGGTCAGGCCTAAAAAGGTTTGAGAAACCCTGCTATAGAGAGTGCAGTAAGATCTATAGAGAGACCACCAAACAGGAGGAAAAAAAAGCGAAACAGAACAAACCCACCCCATGCGGATTCATAATAACCCCAGTGCTCACGTCATTGCCTTCAGTCTCAAAGACGTCAAAGAGCAGAGTGATACGGTACTGGGTAGGGGCCACCAGCTGCCAAATGCAGTTCTTGTTGGGCGGGTACTCTCTGGGCCAGCCGGGACTGGTGATTGAACCATTCAACTTGGTGATGAAACCTCCACAGGCAGCTGTACGGTCAATAGAATATGAAAGAGAGATTGATATCATTTGATACAGGTAAGAAAATCACTTGGGGTTTTTTCGCTGTACACAACAGTACTTATTTTTCTTTTTCTTACTTCCCTGTAACTTGTAACCTTAAACTGCTGTGCCGCCTCTGGGCGACTGAAATTTCCCCCTTGGGATAATAAAGTTATCTATCTACATCTGAAAACACCCACATTTCACCACTTTGACAGTGAAAATGTGTTATACAAAGAACAAAATGTAGGGTAAATAGCCCTCCACAAATATTCTATTAATTATAAACCCCCAATGGTACGATAGTTACGCAATGAGGAAGGAATCTTTTTTTTTTGTCCTAAATAAACTTGTTTACTTGCTGACCTGACACTGAGGTCTCAGGCAAGTGTTACATCTCTTATGTAATATATGCTTTATCTCCCTCTCTACAAAAACATCTTTGAGAGGCTGGTGTGCGTTGTTCAACTTGGTCAACTTTAAATCAATTTAAAATATATAATAACAGGACAACATAAAGGTTTAAGTTAGATATCTTTACACATCATAATTGTGTAGTGATATACACCTTCCTCTAGAGGCAGACAGTGACTAAGGTTTGAAAAAAGGGTAAGAAGACGGAATAGGTATTTTGGAGCTTGTATACTAGTTGTTAGAGCTTAAAGAATGACTTGTAATTTAAGATAATAATGCTTATGCTGTCATGGATCCAATCTTCAAAAGACAAGCACAAATCACCTCTGGGCCTTCGAGGATAACTATACTTGTTATCTGGGTGGCCGTGACTAGGTACTGTATGAAGCACATGTCAAATTGCATATTGACAAAGTGGCAGTCACACTTGTTTCTGTGCTTACCTAGGGCTGTCACGATTATGACATTTTACATGACGATTAATTTTCTCTCAAATAATTGCGATTAACGATTTAATTGTGTTTTTGTCGTTGACAATTACATTTCTGTTTGGCTTTTAGGCTTTGAAGTTGCACATGGTAGATATGACGCATAACTTAAATATACAAAGAAATTACTGACATATCTGACAACTTTATACTTAAAAAAGAACATTGATAGTGGAAATAGCCGATCTACAAGCTCACAACGCGTCGCGGAGCGACGTGTTGTGAGCTTGTAGATCTGCTATTTCCACTATTTTTGACTGGAAACGATTATGAAAAATAATCACGATTATGTCAAATAATCACGATTAGACGATTATTATGTAATAATTGTGACAGCCCTGTGCTTACCTTCACAGCTGCGCTTGTCGGCAGCCAGCTCATAGCCTGGGTCGCAGGCACACTTGTAGCTGCCCAGAGTGTTCACACAGCGTTGCTCACAGCGACCATTGTCCGGCTTGGAGCACTCGTCCATCTCTACAAAGTACAATGATATGTTAGCACCCTTTAGCCGGCCCCCTCGTTCAATGGCTCTACATAAGAGGCCCTCCCCCAGAGAGCAGCAACAGAGCAGTGCAAGTAGAGGGAGATAAATAAATAAATGCATTACACAATAATGACATAATAAGGCTTAGATAATCTATAGAGGAATGACAATGCCCCAAGTGGGACAATGTCACGGCGGTATTTAGAAGATTTTCCTTTAACTCTCAAATACCTGGAACGCGCCCGAGTCGAGTTAGATTTTAACCACTTTAACCATTATTTTATGCTTTAACTTATAAAATAGCAGATATACAAGCTCACGTGCCGCGCTGCGAGCTTGTAGATCTGCTATTTTTGAAAAATCGTGAAAATGAGTGCAAGTCTTTGAATATCTTTGACCCGATCTTTGACCCGACTTCTAAATCCTTCCTCTAAATCATGCTGTTCTCAAACCTTTTCATGTCAAGGACCCCCAAAATTACTGGTATTTGGCCACGGACCCCCATCTCAAAATATGTTGTTCCAGGGACCACCCAGAAGCAAATATTTGCGTTACAAATGTTCGCTTTTAAGTAGATATATTAAAAGACTTGCAAAAAAAAATCATAATTTTTCAAAAATAGCAGATCTACAAGCTCGCAACGCGGCACTCGGTGCCGCGCTGTGAGCTTGTATATCTGCTATTTTTCAATAGTTAAAGCAGTCAATCCTAGGCCTAAAAGGGGTTAAGGCTCAAGCTGCTGATTTTTAACTGTATCTTTCCATGGTATATTCATAAAACCTCCCAATGTTTTCTATGTATTGAGGGCTCACCCCCAAACGCTCTGGAAAATCTTTGTCAGCGTGCGTTAAACACGTCCTCCAACGGGCAGGCTTTTTTACGTAGGCTGGCCACATTCAAATCGTAAAAGTGCATTTCAAGTCTCCATTATTTAAACTCTAACCTTTGAAAAAGTTGGCAGCGAAGCCGGCCTTGTTGACGGAGCCGTCTGAGACAAACTTCATCCATAGCTGATTGGAGCTGGTCTTGATGTCATCGGGCTTGTCGTAACCGCAGAAGCGGCCCAGCAGGGGGCTGTTCTCGGAGTTCCCATCGCGTACCTCCAGGTAATCATAGGCACAGCTGTCGTGTCTCTCAATCTGAGGGAGGATATAAAAAACACTCACAATGATCGTATCGTGGAGATTTAATTTATCGTGATAACGTCCTCCGTCATGCACTGGGGATCAATTCACCCTCTATTTGCCCGAGCTGCATATCCGGTACAACTTAAACCCTCTATAATTGGTAAAAGGTACTTATAATATACGTACTTGATACAGTCTTTTTTTCACTCTCTATCAAATGTCTTAGCCCAAAAATAGCCAATCTACAAGCTCACGACGCGTCGCAAACGCGACGCGTTGTGAGCTTGTAGATCTGCTATTTTTTGCCAAACGTTTCGCCCCCAGAATAAAGGATTTTGATTATCGCGATAATATCGTAAATCACGATTTCTTTTGTCACGATAATATCGTCCCAACCCTAGTCAGGACTGGTGTCTCACCTCAAAAGACTGGAAGGTCAGGCCGACATGGTAGCCCTGAGCCACGGAAATCTTCCAGATGCACACTTTGTTGGGCCGATAGTCATCTGGGTAGTTGGGAGACTGGATCTGCCCAATATCCTTCTTTACCTCTCCTCCACAGATGGCTGCGTGTGATAATGAAAACAACGCTGACGCACTTTGGATAGCAACATCACCAGCACATGTCTCTCAAAGGAGCATGTGCTCATTATTATTAGCGTACCGAGGATTACTGAAATGCCTTTCAGAATCGGCTCTACAGCACACATGTGTACTGTAGGTGTATATGCACCAGTGTTGATTTCGTCGACTAAAACTGTGACAAAAAATGTTTGTCGACTGTGTTTTTTTCACTGACGAAAACGAAATAAAAACGAAATAAAAACTAAGCTGTGATGACAAAAACTAAGACTAAATATATTGACAATTTCGTCAACAAAATAAAAACTAGACTAAAACGTTAGGGAGGGACTAGTGGAGAAGAGAGTAATTTTATATTTGGTTGCTCTCAGGTTTTGCATGCTGAAAATAGCAGATCTACAAGCTCACAACGCGTCGCGCTGTAAAATTACGATGCCATCAAGGTCTGCCAAAATACATTTCAGTTGACTAAATTAACTGTAGATTTAGTTGCTTAAAATCTTATGATATTTAGTCGACTAAAATTAGACTAAAACTAAAACTTTTCAGGTGACTAAATTATGACTAAAACTAAAAAACATTTTATTCAAAAGACTATGACTAAAACTAAATCAAAATTTGCTGTCAAAAACAACACTGATATGCACTCACACACACACACACACGCATGCACGCAAGCACACATGCACGCAGAGCAGCAGCCCGGCACTGTAGGGTCTGGAAACAATGGAGGGGGATATGAGCTCTGGCCAAAATCTGATTAATGCAGCGTAAAAAGGGCCTGACACATCAGCAGTGGGGAAGCCAAACATGAGGCCTGCCTTGCGGATATTACATGATCCCCAAGCAGCTTTCAGGCACATTGCTGACTACGTGACCGGCCATGCTGGTGTATGTGGTTTGCTTGGGGAGCAGCGGAGGGTTGAATAGGAGAGCTTCTTACCTTCGTACACAGCCGAAAAACCTTTCCCCACCCAGTTGCTGCTGCTACGGAACTCGATCCACAGCCGACTGTCGGTAGAGATGATTGGCTCAGGGAGCTTATCTCCACAGAAACGCCCTGTGGAGTCGCAAGGTGACATTCACAAATCAGAACTGATCTCCCCTTCACACAGTTTTTAATACAGCTCTCTTAAAAACAGCTCCTTACATTCACAGCTCACAACGTAATGAAACCGAAACTGCTTTTTTACGCTCAAGTTTTGTGTGTGTTTTTTTTTTAAAGATTTGTTTTTGGGCTTTTATGCCTTTATTGATAGGACTGACAGGAAATGGGGGGGAGAGATGGGGAGCGACACACGGCAAAGGTCGTCCGGATAGGGAATCGAACCGGCGACGCCGCCAGCAATCCATGCCTATGTGGCAATGCCTAAGTGGTATGTGCCTGGACCAGTAGGCCAGCGGGCGCCCCAACGAGTTTTGTGTTTTGACGATGGATGGCGCTGTTAGATAGCCTATGGGTCACGAGAATATGTTTCAATTCTACTGGACGTAACCGGAACGAAAAAAAAGCAATTCTTTTAAGGAATTAAAATACCAAAAAAGCCATAATGTATGTGTATGGGAGAGGGGCTGGGTGCAAGGTTGACACCGAAGCCTATATCTTTGGAGTGGATCATCGTGCCTGGACAAAGATTATTTTCCGAATCTAGAAGACTCGTGGGTGTCATTTGAATGCTCCCTTGCGCAGACGCAGAATATTCATCGAATTTTCAAAGGTATGTGGGAAAACTCTCTGAATCATAACAGAGAATGAGTTAATGAATGACTGGCCACGCAAGGACGCCTACATACAGACGCATTGTTTCTCCCCTGCTCCAGCCCGGGGAAAAACTCCATACAGTCTCATTGAAACACATTGACCAGGCGTCCTGGGGCGGCAAGTACAGTCACAAACAAACTTCTGCTCACAATAAAAAGCACATGAGCGAAGGAAGTGGGTTCCCAGCGTAAGTGGTCATAATAGTTAGTGACTGCTTAAACTTGAACTGTACACATTGTTAGAAATGTAAAAGCTAAAGTTTATTTAGCATCCTTTTGTTTTAGCCATCTGGCTGTGCAGTCAGTTTGATTTTATTCATCATTATCAGAGCAAATAGTAGACGGCACATGACAATACTACAATTAGTACGATTGCACAGCAGTTTTCATGTAGTGCTGACCTTTGAGTGGGGCCTTCCTCCAGTACCCATCTCGGATCTCTACGTGGTCATACCAACACAAATGACTCCTGTACAGATCCATGGAGGTGAAGTTCAGAATGATCTAAATAAAAAAAGATGAGGATGATTACCACCATGTGTGGTTCAAGGTCATGGCAACATGACATAGTGACATTTTGGTTTATCTGTCTGTCACATTGATCCTCTTATGCAGTGGTTCTCAACCTTTTCAGGCCGCGACCCCCAAAATAATCATATTTGAACTGGGGACCCACCACTCACCCAGACGAGCACCAAGAGTAGTTGAGGAATTACATTTTGTATAACAGGGTTCTATTGTGAAAATAGCCGATCTGCTATTTTCACAATTTCTGCCTCTAATATTTGACAATTTGGCCAATGTTTAATTTGTCATTTTAATATTAAAAAGTTCTTAAATTGTCACTTTGGAAATGTGCAGATATCCTCTATACACTTAAACTTCATGTTGGTTTGTTTACTGTTGAGTGAGAAAACAATGTTGTACATGAAGTTAATCATCTGAGGACCCCCCCACAATATTTTGGAGACACCCCTGGGGGTCACAACCTACAGGTTGAGACCCACTGCTCTTATGGAGGGTGAGGACTGAGGTAAGGCAAAACCAACCAGTGGATGGACACAGCAATGCTGGTAAAAGTTTGTCTCAAGTCACTCAGACATTTTTCCATTTACTCATGAATCATACCTTTTCCCCCGGCGTGACCGATATCCTCCAGATGCAGTGCATGTAGGCTGAGTAGCCATTGGGGAAGCCAGGGGAGGAGAAGTTCCCGCTGCTGTCCTGCAGACTGTCCCCACATCCTAACCACACACACACACACACACACACAGACACACAATATACATCAAGCTCTGAGCATATTGAAATGCCAATTAGCTCCTGCCTGAAACCATCGCCATTGAATCCAGCTGCACAGACAAACGGCTCTGAAGTGGAATCCCATGACACCTCGCAGCGAGGGCAGCGATGCTTGATGGGTGGAATTAAAACACGGAATGTGAAGTAACGGACAACCCTTTCATGTTCAAAGGCACATCTGCTGATCATATTCACACCCACCCTTCCCAGATGATCGTCACACAAAATAATAGTAAGCATGAGACATATCCTCTGAAAGTAGAGCTGGCACACTATAAATAACCCGGCCCTCTGGGACAACCCATGATGCATTATATACGTGATGCTGCCAGTTAAAACCTCCCTCAGGTTGACTGGGAAAAAACTAACTGTGCTTAAGGGACTTACTCCAAACAGTACACATCACGGCCTCAGGGCAAAGGATCCCCCAGCAGGCTTGAGGGGAAGCTAATACCCAGCAGGAGAGAGATTTGCTTTATTACGGCGGCGATACAGAAAGAGATTAGAAGATAGGAAATGTACCCTGGGTTGTTTGTCATGGGAACTAGATGCAGATTATTACCTCGGTGCTTCCTTTACCCTGCTCGGCTCCAGTGGGAGTTACAAAAACACCCCCCCCCCCCCCCCCTCCCTCTTCCCAACTGTTTACGTTTCTGGCTCCCCTTGAGGTCAGCGTAAACGCGTTTAAAAACGGCACCCAGCGTGAGCCACAAGTTCTGTCTTAATAACGCTTGGCAGAGATCTGGTGATACTAAAACCATTAACAAGCCCTTTGGCACTCTGAGGGCGATGACAAACGCTCCTAAGAATGCTAGTGTGTGAATGGGAGATCCGTGGCTCTTTAAGGATTTTTTTTCCCTTTTTTCTTCTTCCCAAGAACACGTGGAGAGACTCACTAAACTCATCCCCCACACTGTGCGCCACATCATCCACTCTGCTTTTCCTTCAAGAGAGCAAGATTGTCACAGGGCTGTGCAACTCACACAGACGTATATTTATAAAGCCCTACCGACCAGGAGTCATTTATGGACTTCCACTTCTACAGCGAAACCACACTGGGCCAGTCCAGCCTCTGGTCGCCATCACCATGTTTGTACGCTGAGCTTTAATGTGGAGCTGACAGCCCAGCTATCCTAGCCTGAACTACAATTAAAGTCTGTGACATCAGATGGGTTTAGCAGATGGCTATTCCAATGCAATGTCTGTTAATGCCATAAATTCACTTTATTTCGAATGCCTGTTTTGCACTCGCGCATTAAATCTTCTCTCACATCTTTGTGAGCGTAAATACACAGAGAACCAACTAGGAAAACAGTCAGAGCGGCAGTGTATAGCTCTCTTTAGGGTGTTGGTCATACAGTTTACACTGTGCAAATGCCGTGACCTGGGGACACAACAACAGTGTGTGTGTTGAGCAGCCATTTTAGTTATTGTCTTCTTGAGGCCAGCTGTTCTTTTGCCTCTATCTGGGAAAAGACTGATGACAAACTTCCTGTCCTCTGGTAGTGTTTACACTCCTCCTGGCTTGGTCGTCTCAGAAACCGTAGCCAGGGAGCCACACCACATCAATGGTAGATGCCTGGCTATTTCTACACAGTGTAAACTACATCTGGGGGAAAGGCAGGGACTGCTTCTTAAGCGTTCTTTCCCTGAGCAATATGTCGCACATGCATGCCAAATAATAGCAAGACAAGAGAGTAAAACCACAAGAGACAGACTTTGGCATTTTGGGTCTTACTGGAGCACTTGTAGAGTTTGCGTGCCTGTGCGATATCCCCCTTGCTTAGTCTGGTCCTCTGGCCGATGGGAGGTCGCACACCGTTGACATCATAGCGTGGCAGGATGGTGTCCAGGAAGATGCCTCTGCAGGATAGGAAAACAGACATTTATCAGCACAAAAACCAAAATGTCATAGCCTGACACTCAGCCTGAATTAACATTTTGTTTCACTCCATTATTCAGTCTGAAAGTGCTTCCATCCAGAGCTGTTTCTGGGATGGGCGTTGCCAAAGAGGCAGTCTTCTGCGATTGGTTCACTGTCTGACCAACACAACAGTAGCAAAGCAGATGACGTAGTGTTGTTATGTGTGGCTGGCTAGTGGCTAGCCTGTTGCTTGCTAGTGCTACTTGCTAACCAAAGAAACAGCAGGAATAGGAGCACAACAAATTAGTAATCAAACACAACATAACATGTCTGCTACTCATGTTTCATAGCGAGATCGATACGATCGCATTTTACCGCATTTTACCGCGACGCAATGTGTGCGGTCCTGTCCGGGCACATGAGTTCTGGTCACAAGAACAAGACGCTGATTCACAACGCTGATTTGCCGTACGGATTTCCAAACGAGGAAAACCTCTTCAGTGAGAGCAACACCAGACTCCCTGAATCGCCAAAACAAAGTTTTAAAGGGGCGTGGCTAGCGATTCAGGGCTAAAAACGTCATGCATATGGCCCTAACCATAAACTCACCCTCTAACATGTTCTGTGATTGATGAAGCAGCTCATCATCATTAATCTGTTAAAAGTTCAACATTATCTCTTTGTTTATTTTACAACAAGGGTTCATATTTTAGATTATAATTAGAGAAAAGAAAAGATGAGTGTTAAAATGTTTTCATTTACTCCTTTCTAACGTTTCAGCTATTTTAACATTTGACTTTGATTTCAGTGGTTGGGGGCATGCATGCAGGTGGCTAAATGTGTCTTTTTAGACACAATAAGCCCATTCCCAAGATGCACCACAATCTTTCATGGGCAGATGTGACTTATGGGGGCTAGTAGTGTTACTGTAAAGAAATCACCGGGTTATTGTGTCTAAAAAGACATATTTAGCCACTTGCATGCATGCCCCCAACCACTGAAATCAAGGCCATTTAAAAAAAAAAAAAAAACATTTTAACACTCATTTTTAACACGTGTGTGTGTGCCTGGTCTGGCCTGGCCTGAACAACAGCGCCCCTCCCTTAACATGTGTGGTCATAAAAGGTACTGCAGGCCTGCAGGCTACATACAGACACACACACACGCACACACGCACACACACACACACGCATACACACACGGCCACGTATAGGAGACGGTGTAACCACCGCTCAAAAACAAAGTTGTCCTTTAAGAGGGGATGCTGACGGCTGTTGGCCCATGAAGTCCGTTCTAAAAAGTGCCATCTCTGGACACAAAAGAAAGGCCAGGAGAACAGTCTCATATTTACTTCAGATCAGCATTATTAGGCCTGACCGCAGGGGCAGGGCTCTAAGAATGGCATTGTTGTCGATTCAACACTTTGGTCCCCCACAAGATATCGATTGGATTTGGATGGATTGCCGTGGCATTTGCTGTGCACCTTCATCCTCCCCAGAGGATGAACCCTAACCACTTGAGTGACCTCATCTATTTAGTCTAGTACAATATGTGAACAAGATATCTCAAAGTCTAATGGATGGATTGCAATTGTTTGATAGATAGAAACCTTTATTATCCCAAGGGGGAAAATCAGTTGCCCAGAGGCAGCACAGCAGTATAAGGTTATTTTCAAAGTTACAGAGAAGTAAGAAAAAAGATAAAAGAAAAACAAGAACAGAGTACAGTAAAGAGCAAGGTACATCAAGAGAGGGAACAAATAATATATATATATATATATATATATATATATATATATACACAAGAGTGTCCTTAAGCACAACTATCAAAAAAGTACAGGGTCCAAATCAAAAAGTGACCATAGCAGTCAATGCTAGTCAATGCAACAAGTATCTCACTGTTTGTCCAATACTGTGGTCCTAAACAAGATAATACAAAAAGAGACTACCTGGGTGTTAGGAGGACGACCTCTAGGAGATGCTAATGGACATTTAGACTTGTCTTGTTTAATTTACAAAAGGAATTGGAATTGACTGCTGGTTGCCTTTCAGTTGTACAAATGTTTTCCTCTGAGACCAGGAGTCACGGAGGCCATTACTGAGGTTAATGCTGACATCACACTTTCACACACACGTGTGCCCCACAGATGGGAGCACAGCTAAGCCCTTCCCTACAAATACTGAAAGGAAATCAAACTACATTACATGGAGCATTGAATGGTGGGTAGGCGAAAAGCAGTCACATTCATTGTTCAAATTCAAAGCTCAAAATAACAACTTCAAGTGCGGTGGGAAAAACAAGGCACATCGTTGACGTGGAAAGTACATTTTCATGCGACTGTCTCACTTAACACTTTAGTACAGGGGTCTTCAACAGGGGGTCCAGGACCCCTAGGGGGTCCTCAGAGTTACGACAGGCGGTCTTCCAAATCTTTGTGTGATAGAAACCTTTTTTCTCCTTTTTTATATTAACCACTTGAACCCTTGCGTCCATATTCAGAGAACTTTAGCCAAAAATAGCTCACAACGCCTTGTGCTGTGAGGATCGGCTTTTTTCGGCAAAGGTGTTTGGTGTAGAGGGTTATAAGAGCAGACTAAGTACAGAGTGAAAGGTCAAGTTTTTTAAGTATTGACGGTTCAAGTGGTTAAATATCTGAAAACACAAATCGAAGTGATTCCAAAATACACTGATGATTGTGCTGTCAAAAGATGAAACTACATGGAATCTATTAACAGGTTGTGGGGGTCCCTGCTTCATCTCTCTCTCAGCTAAGAGGTCCTTGGCCTGAAAACGTTGAAGACCCCTGCTTTACTATAGTTTATCATCTCCTCCTCTCTGTAGTCATTGGTGAGCAATGGCCCAGCTCCCCGGCCGTTCCCATGGTGACATGCCTATCAACTGCAGGCATGTGCAAACAGTGCAGCCTGAGCTAACAGTTCGGCCTTTGCTGCCTGTACGTCCGTCTGTCTGCTTCCAAGAGCCCGTATGCTGGCTGCCGGTGAACAACGCCACTTCAGCCCGGTGTCAGAGCAGAACAAAGGCCACATTGGCAGGTCTTTATTTGAGTTGGCTCTGCTCCATGCACCAGGCCTGAAAAATGTCTCCAGAGCCAGGGGGGCTAGGGAGGAGGGTTAAAGCTGTCGGTCGGGTAACACACCCAAGACAAAAAGCTTTAGGATCAGCCCTGCTTGTCCCCGGGAGACGCATCAAAACATGAGGGCAAGCCATGAAATCATCCTAACAACACTCTCGACAGGAGGGAAAGACCCTGGCAGAGACCCTGGCTTCCCACGGTGATTTACAGTAAAACACTGAGCAGACACAATGGCTAATAATTGGCCAACAAAGGAAGACACTGGTACAGGTAAAAAACCAGCCAATAAGCACTCGGGAAAATGTGCTCTGCATATAATCTAAACCCATAGAATTACTTCTGAAAAGCTAACTGGAGACCCATGTCTCCAGTAGTTCTCTGAAACACAATTACACTTCTAAATAGTTTTATTAACCACAACAAATTTAAGTTAGGAACAGGACAATGGCGACAGTCACTGACTTTAAATGAAAACAAAAGTGTGAGTTCACAGACCAGAGCAGATGTGCAGCATATTCCAACAATGCATCAGGCTGCAGTGTGTAGTACAACAACATACAAGTTTAAGTTCCATACTGTACAGTGTACACCAATATTTAAAAGTAGTTATATGGTACTGTCTCGGGTACATTGACCGAGTCAAATCTAATATGAAAGCAAGGGTCCAACCAAAAAACACAATTTCATCCAACAAAGTCAGATCTCCAAGTCACTCCCTGAGGGCTGATGACCACAGATGAAAATACTGCACTTTAGTTTGTTATCATGGATAGTGTTATGTTCTATGCTTGGCCTCACGTTGGTTTTTGACCAATACCGAAATATCTCTCTTGCCTCTCACTCTTCACTCTGATTCACAACAAACGCAGGCAAAAATACAAATATTTCCTAAAAACACACCAATTTCATCATGTGCACAGCACATTCTTGGAAACACAAGAGCCAGACGGACATTTCTGTACACTGGCCTCGACCCAGCCACAGCCGCCAGTCAGACAAAGATTCTCTCTCTTCTTCCCAGAATTTGGTTGCCACAAGCGTATGGCAGTTGATTTACGAAGAGGCCCATATACTGAGAGAGCAATGGAGGACATGGAAGAGAGTGCACGGTACCAGACGGGGGGTAGAACAAAAGGAAAGCCAACAGATGTTTCTCATATCACACTGGGGCAGTCATGATCACGATGAGCACTCACCTCTCTGCTCCTCTCACTTGTGTGTGTGTGCCCAGGGCTCGTGTTACACTCATAGCATAATGGGTGTCAAAACCACTTCTGCTGTCGTAGGAACATTACGTTGTTGTCGGGTGGAAATCTTGTTTGTCCACAACCGTTCGTTTTGTATTTATCATCTAAAAAATTAACTAAACTAGTGAAAACAGACGATCTACAAGCACAGTAGATCTGCTGTTTTCGCTAGTTTTGTGCGACGGTCTTGTATGATGAAGCAGGGCTTTGTCTTACCAAACTTGAAATTTGGATATACAAGGTTTCTGCCCGACAGTGACGATCCAGCTGTTGAAAGGTTATCCTAAAGGTTGTCCGGATCGGAAATCGAACTGGTGACGCAGCCAGGCATCCATGCCTATGTGGCAAATGCCTAAGTAGTATGCGCCCGGACCAGTAGGTCAGCAGGCACCCCTGTTTACGATATTTTATATAGAATTGTATGATTTTTAGATCATGCAAAACTGACATAGCATGCTCATGGCAGCGGGAGGCAACAGCAATATTCAAAGATCGCAACATCACTACAGACATTCCAATAGGAATGAAGCGTCCTCTGAGTTAGGAGTGATGCTTTATGCAATTACTACGTGACTCATAAGATTGGCTTTGCCACAGTCCAGCTGGTGAGCGACACTCCAGATGAACTGTGGCCTTGAAATGAGGCGAGGCTGGTACACCCCAGACTGACATAACACCGAGGCAGGTACGTGCCTCCACCAAACACTGTGACACATTGTGTGTCTATTACTGACTGACAGCGCAACATCTGGAAAGGCTTCCTGCGGCATCAAACGAGGAGCTGAAGATAGAAATGAGGTCAGCTGGCACTCAGGGACACTCTGGCACACTGGAGTGTCATTAAGTCAATGGCACACCCTCAGCTTTCATTTTCAAAAGCCAGGAAGACGCTCCTCAGTCATGTGAATTATGAATAAGAGTGCTTGAAATGTATTCCACTGGCTACTGGCTACATTGATTGCTCTTTAAGAAATGTTTATTTTTTTATGGGGGCACGGTGGCGCAGTGATTAGCAATTCGCCTCACAGCTAGAAGGTCCTGGGTTCGATTCCTGCCGGGGGACGCTGTGGGCACTGGCGGAGTGTTCCTCCCTCCGCATCATCAGCGCCCACACCCTAGGTGGGGTCGGCGATAGGGCCTTTCTGTGTGGAGTTTGCATGTTCTCCCCGCATCTCCTAGGGTTGATACCCTCACAAAAACATGCACGTAATAATGCCTCCCCCTGGCCAGCCGGGGCGCCTGATGGAGGGGAAAGGAACTGGTTGGAATAACGTGTTCCTTCCACACGCTACGTCCAAACCAGGGAAATCTCCACTGTCAGGTGAAAAGAAGCAACTTGGACTCCTCATGCATAGAAGGAAGCATGAGGTAGTCTGTTGTCTCCCCAGGCGCGGCAGAGGGAGAGCAGAGACCAGGATTACATAGGCAATTGGCACTGGGTGAAAAAATGGGTTACAAAATTGTGGGATAAAGATTTTGTAAAAAAAATTAAAAAAAATGTTTATTTTGGTGAGAAAGGTGGGCATTTCAGCCTGAGCACACCGCGTCTGAATTTGTAACAACAAGAACATTTAAACATTTTGCACTTGCATCAGCCTGAGCGGATCTTCTGCAATCCAGATGCTTGTGGTTGTTTATCTGGTGTTTATCTTCTGTGGGACAAAGCATACCGCCCAAAACAAGTCTTATCTGTTTTAATTATTTTTCTTTTTCAATTTAGTCATTATGCCAATTTCCATGCCAATTCCACGCACACACACTTGTGTAGTCTTGTTGTCCCTGCTGACCCCACGCCTCCTCCGATACACATGGAATTGACTGCCAGTGAGGGGCAGGGAAGTGAAGAGAATGTTAGAGAGGCAGGGGCTGAAATGTCTAAAAGGCCCTTTTGGTGGAAATATTGAAAATAGCAGACCTCCAAGCTCTGGAGGTCGGCTATTTTCGGTGCTTGATACCACACTGAACTAAACATAATCAAGTCAATACTGGAGATGTGGCGTAGAGCATGGATTTCTACACAGAGGGGGCAATTATTTCAACATAAGATGCTGTATTCAAGTTCAGGAGAGTCTGGACAAGACAATTCTCTTGAATGCTGCCTTCAGGTACTGTATGGCATGGAAAGAGGGCATTTGCATTTCTTTCACCACAGTAAAAACTGAAAACTGCATTCATGGTCTGGACTGGAGAGGGCACTTTTTACAGACAAAAAAAAGGGCAGGGGCTCAAGCCCCCTTTGATGTCTATGTGTGCACGTGCCTGGTGAGGAGCTTCACCGGGAGGACGTAGCGTGTGCGAATGTAAACCCGATTCACTGTTCTGCATCAAACTGTTGCTGCTGGTGCAGCGAAAAAAATAATGCCCCCCCCCCACCCGGCTTCCACCCCCCTGTGCGCCCTTTAGAGACGTTTTTTACCCTAAACTGAAAGGACAAGAAAGGCTACATCTCTCTCTCTCTCTCTCTCTCTCTCATCATTAAGAGTTGACCTAAATTGTGCTCACAGGGGAGTCAACCTTCTGTGGTATGGTACACATTATAACACCTGGTAACCATGAAGCTTTGCAGCAAACATCTAAGAAACAGTTATGCACGACCCTTCCGACAAGCACTGCTCTACCCAAAATTATGTGTTTTTTTGTCTTTTTACGGAGCGAAAAGTGTTGAGCGACAGAGTATAAATTCGCCTTATTAAGCATGTACAGAGGTCTGGGATGCTGGATGGATCACGCTGCTAACGATCAAAGCCTCTTCAAAGGGCCTTTTGGAGTATAATGAGGCCGTTCACGGTATGAGACATGGCCATTTACAAGGAACTTCACAGGCCTATGAATGTGGCATGCGTATGCCCGATTAATACTTGGGTTTGCGAATCGTGTTGCACAAAATAACAGATCTACAAGTACAAGCTCACACAGCATGAAATCAATCATCAGATAGCCAGTCCAGTATTGCTGGGTAACTCAAGCCCAGGATTGATGGGAGTGCTTTGCAGGGCCTGGTGCTGCTGCTACACCAGTGGGATCCAAACAGGACTGCCTTAATTGGAACGGGCTGCGGGTGGGAGCAGGCTCATGGCAGATTAACACTTTCAACTATGCCTTCCAAAGCACTGCCATCAGCCTTCTAAGAACTAGTGTGCACTTTAACGAGTTTACTGAATAAATCACCAAAATGTAAATCAAGTTAAATTGAAACTGAACTTTGAGTGTACAGAAGAATGTTTATAACATTTACAGGCCTGGAATTTCACAATTTTAGGGGCAAGGCAACTTGGCCTTTTATGTTGTTTTGAGGTCACAAAGGCCAAATGCCAGGGCAGGAAGGCCATCAAATAAAACAAGATTTTAGTCCATTGAAAGCATTTTTTGAATTTAAGGGTTAGGGATGATAACCTTACCTGCAGTGAAATAGATAAATTATGGTATTTACAATCTGATCCATGCTCAGCCCTGCACCAATCAAAGTCACTGGATTGGTTTAAAGTTGGGGACTCCAGAATCTCAACAATTTCAGAATCTCAACAAAAAAACACTGGTGTCTACATGACAAAAAAAAAGAGACACCGGTGTCTACTGTCTACATATTGACCAGAAAGAGAGAGGAGAAAGTGGTACAGTCAGCTTGGGCATCAAGGCCACTGTGGCCTCAAGCCATGCCATTGGTTTGAGGGGCACAAGGCCAAACTGAGGGGCAACGGCAGCCATGGCCTTCATGGCCTCCATGAAACTCCTGCCCTGTATAACAATGTAGATTGTTTTACAGATGGTTAAAAGCAACTGTTACAGGGAATATTATAAAATACACTATTTTTAGCAGAATAAGAACCCTTAAACATAACAGCAACACGGGAAGATTTGATATAAATGGAATTGGATCCTGCTTATTGGTCCCCTGAGTGGATTTAAAAGGATACATCAAATATAATGACTATTATTTCAGGCACCCAAGTGTAAGACGTTTTTTCCCGCCTGGCTTGGTAATGCCTCTACCAGGACAGGCAATGTACTCCAGTCCAAACATCACACACACCAGCACTATCAGCACTACTGCCTCTCCAAAGTAGGTTATTGTCACTGTCGGGCAGAAACTCCAAGTTTCACATTTGTATGTTTTTTTGCAAAGCAAAGCCCTGCTTCATTATACAAGGCCGTCACACAAAAGTAGTGAAAACAGCAGATCTACAAGCACACAACGCCTCGCGGTGTGCTTGTAGATCAGCTGTTTTCACTAGCTTAAATCACTTTTAAAATCATAAATACAAACAAACGGTTTTGGACATACAATGTTTCCACCCAACAACGACGTTATCCTACAATGTAACCACAGACTGTCAAAGGAGTTAAAAGATTACAACAAAAACACAGTTGCATAAGACATTGAGGGAGGGGAAGGAGGACACATATCCAAACATTCACATTTTTCAGCAGCTGTTCTACATAAGAGCAAGGCACTGACATGCTCACTGGTTTCATGAATGAGAAGATTTGTCAAGAAAACAGCAGAGAAACCGGCAACCAGTGGTGGAAAAGTGCTCAAATGTTTTACTTAAGTAAAAGTATCAATACTGCAATGTAGAAAAACTAGAAATACTCCAAGTCCAAGCGATACGACGTGTTGTGAGCTTGTAGATCTGCTATTTTCAAACAGCATAAAATAGGGCTAAAGTGGATTCATGTATGTTTTATAATATAATCATTTATATCTGCAAAGTTACTAGTAACTAATGTTGTGGAGTAAAAGTACAATATTTGGATCCGAGATGTAGTAGAGTAGAAGTAAAAGTATTGGAAATTGGAAATACGCTAGTAAAGTACAAATACTTCAAAACTGTACTTAAGTGTACACGACTGCCGGCAACAGTTCTTTTTTGCAACAACATGGGTCATTTGGGTACGTGCTTAGTTTTCCACTGATTCAACAGATGTATTCATCATATACAGCACATACATCTGGACCAGTATGACAGTGATTTGTCCCAGGACATTGTAAACGGGAAGACACACAATGGGCAAAACGTACAGTGGACTGGGAAACAGTTCACTCTGAGCTGGACAACTGATTTTCATCTGCATTGTGCATGGAGAACTTGGCATTGGCTCATACCTGGAGAATGTGTTCCTGGCATAGTGCATGATACTGTCAAAGTCATAGACCTCTCCCAAAGAGTCCACCTCCCCTGGCTCCATCTTCAGAAAGTTATACTCCTGTCCTGTGAAAAGAAAAAAGCATACTCAGACATATGAAACAAACTCATGTTCCACCTCTGCATGCATGTCAACGGTGAAGAAAATAATAATCATACAAACTGTACAATGAGGCTACAGATACATTCGTACTTGGATTGGAAGATGATGCAAGGACAGCAAAGTTTTACATTTTTAGAGTTTTAACAATCTACTGGAGAATGGAGACAGATAAACATATAAAAGTCAACATTATGGCAAGTTATGTTTAGATTTAGGTCAGGAGGGATTTAGAAATCTGTGGCTTGGAACAGGACTCCATGAGCATCAGATGAGCGTGTAGCCTGCAGGTGTGTTTTTCTGTGGTTTCGTCTGCCTTAGCCTTACTTCCCCCGGAGTTATTTATGTTTGTTTTTTATCAGTTTGTCTCAAACGGGAATGTCTCTATTAGTTCTGTGGGTTCTGGCACGAGGCCGTCACTCATACCTGGTTGAATGTTGTCCCGGATGATGCTGACGTGTTCGTCCCGATCGGGCCGCGTGTGTTCGTGCCAGAAGCCAATTACGTGGCCCAACTCGTGCACCACGATACCAAACTTATCGCAGTTTTTCCCAATGGATATTGCCTGGGGGCCTCCTCCTCTGCGACCTACATACGAACAGCACCTATAAACCCATCACAGACACACAATAAACACAGACGTACACAGATAGACACACACAAACATAACGGTTAGCCGGGTCAAGGAACGGCATCTAGCGGAAACATCTTTTCCACCAACATGCCAGTGGAAACCACAGAGAGTGGCCAAATCAGGAAGGAAAGGAACGTCCACCCTGGTTCTAGAAAGCATGCAGTGTCTGCTAACATGCACTTCCATATTTCATAAACACACAACACCATCGCAAAACAACCTCTGTAGTGTTTCGCAGGACAGCCAGCCAGATGAGGTGCCCCCTCTCACATACATACATACATACATACATACATTCATACACACACACGCTCTCACACACTCACACACACACACACACACACACGTGTCACAAGGGGGGGAAAGTGGGACTGAGTTACTAGGGGCCCAAGGTGGAGGGGCCTGGAATTATTTTATACTTTAGCTATTAAAAAATAGCAGATCTACAAGCTCACAGCGAGCTTGTAGATCTGCTATTTTTGAAAAGTCGTGAGAACGTGTGCAAATCTTTGAATATACGTATTTGTTAAGCAAACATTCTGGGGGAGGGTCCCCTGGAACTAGATATTTTGAGATGGGGGTCCGTGGCCAAATACATATCATTTTGGGGGTCCTTCACATGAAAAAGTTTGAGCACCACTGACATAGAAACATAGGTTTTAAAAAAAAAAACCTTAGAAGGATTTGAAATATTCAAAGACTTGCAAAGATTTTCACGATTTTTCAAAAATAGCAGATATACAAGCTTGCAGCGCGGCACTCGGTGCCGCGCTGCAAGCTTGTATATCTGCTATTTTTCAATAGTCAAAGCACCCAGGACCCAGAATTCGGTGCGACACCGTCCCCTGCACACACCAAGCTGGCTGCCTTCAGGCCTCCATCCCAGCGTGACATGAAAGGTTCAGTGTGGGAGTCTGGTAGACGGGTGCACACATCGCGCCCCCGTGGCCCAGCCAGCCGCTCTCTCTAATTACTGTGCGCCCAGGCAGCCTCTCCTGAGACACGCCTTGAACTTTGCACAGGACAGATGGGGGTCTGCTGAATATGCAGCAGAGCCAAGCATTCCCACTGCTAACCGCTGCCGCCCGAGTGGATAATGTCATCCCTGTTACCCTGGAGGCCAGTTACCAGCAGGCTAAAATGGGTTATCAACATTTCTGCCACATATTTCCTTCTGACGCACCGCTGGTGTTCAGCGCATACAAACTGTTAAACAGGAACTGCATGACGCCACGACAGTTTGGACGGGATGTGTCTGAATATCTTAAGTTATGACACGCGTCTGGACTGGAACATAGGGAAGTCATCGAGGGGTTGGGGGTGATGGAAGAAGTGAAATAAGGAAGGAGCGAATGACTGTAGAAGTTGAGGTCGTCACTCCCTTGGGTGCTGTTCTGCACACCACGCACGTGTATGACACGACCGCCTGTTTCCCAACGAGTCTGTGGCCTTGTGCTAGATGCAGAATAGACCAAAATTTTAAGTGAAAATCTTTAACTCAAATCTTTGCTTCTGGGGGTCCCTGGAAGAAAATATTTTGCAATGGGGGTCCAGGGGGTCCAGGATTTAGAGGACATTTTGTAGAATGTGCCTAACAGTTTTCTGAAAAAGAAAAAAAAAACTTTGTTCTCAAATCAGTGGTTCTCAAGGACCCCCAAAATGATATGTATTTGGCCACGGACCCCCATCGCAAAGTATTTTGTTCCAGGGACCACCAGAAGCAAAGATTTGGGTTAAAAAATGTCACTCTAAATTTTGGTCTATTCTGCATCTAGCTGAAGGCCACAGACTTGTTGGGAAACACGCGATCGCATGACATACGTGTGCACTGTGACATGACTGAGGTTAGAAGGATGACGAAGCCCGCGGAAACATTCTTGTCCCCTGAATGTCCATCTTTCTCATGGCCCGGCGAGGGGGCTGAAATAGCAACTCATGCGCAAGACTGGGGACAGAGGAGATGAGCAAATACGGAAAGGCTGCCGAGTGGGAGGCAAGGAAAAGCACTTATGCGGTAAATCATTAGTTGCGGTACTGTGGATATGGAATGGTCAGCCGACTTCCTTCCTCCTGAAGGAGCCCCACCCCCACGGACTCACCCACATGGTCGGTAGGTGAACACAATGTAGCTCTCCTCTTGCATCCTCTCCACGAATGTCACACAGGTGTGCTTCTCCCAGTGGCGCATGGCCTGCCGGAATATCGCCCGCTGACTGCCTGAAAAGGAGAACAGCAGGGGTGAGATCAGTGAAGCTGACAACCAGCCACTGGAGAGATGTATATAAAAGTGAATGTAGAGCGAACCTGACAGCTGGCAACGTCCTCTAAATTTGTCCTTTAAGAAAAGGACACCAATGCGGGATTTCATTTAACATATAAATTAGGGTCATAGGGTTTCTTCCCTCAGTCTTTGCCTTATTCAGATTGCAGGTCTTCCCTGCAAATGAGGTTATATGGGTGAACAGGGTGAGAAGAATACATGAGCCGGGAAAAGGCTCTGGGTAAAAGGGTGCTGGCCTGAGAATGCACCTTGCATGCATTTTCTTGAAAACATCCCACAGAGGGAACATTTTGTGCTTAAACCCAAATTTCAACATCCAATTTCAACTATGGCCAGCTCCAGATGCAAGTAAAACATAGGAGGTTGTAATTTTGTTGACAGTCATTTTTGACCAAAATGGCAAATTTCTCTGAAAGTTTGCATGCCTGCACATAGAACAGTGGTTCTCAACCTGTGGGTCGGGACCCCAAATTATTTTGGGGGGTCCCCATGGATGATTAACTTAATGTGCAACATTGTTTTCTCACTCAACAGTAAACAAACGTGTATAAGGTATAGGCACATTTCTAAAATGACATAAAAGGACATTTTAATGCCTCTAAAATATTGGCCAAATTGTCAAATATTAGAGGCAGAAATTGTGAAAATAGCCGTCGGAGTGCACCTAACCAGTTTATCGTAATGGTTTTCTTGGCTGCTGTTAATAGGATTTGAAGGAGGTAGATATTTTTCCTGCCTTCGAAGCCCGTTGGTACAATCCCTAATATGTCTGTCTTGAAGTCTTGTGGTAATTGAGTATCAAACACTATATTAACACATGGGATGCTCAGGTTTATAACATTTCTAGCTGTTGCTGCTGCCGCCGTTCACTCACGCTTTATTTTGAAGAGCCTCGGAAGCTTTGTGCGTGTGCACGTGGGTGTCCGCTGACGATTGAGGAAGAAAATCCATTTGTTTACAAACGCTCGCGAAACTAAAATCCAAACCGCGGCCGACCATCGCGGTAAAGTGTCGCCGTGAAAACAATCAGATCTCTGCTTCCCTGGCGTTCTTTTCACCTCATTCATAGATAAAGCCCTTTTTATGTTTAAGAGTAGAATGGAAATCAATGCAACCAGCTCGTGCCATTTTCTCTCTCTCTCTCTGAGCTACAGGGTGACGTATGGACTAGGGTCATTCAGAGGGCAGGCAGCTGCACGTAGAGCTGTACAGTTAACTCCTTGTTGTCTCGTTCAGGAACGAGACAACTCCTTTTGGCAGGGTGACCCCTAGTGGCCTTAACTCGTTACTGAACGAGTTTGGCACCCAAGTTGTTAATGTCATTAAATACTGTGTTCCAAAACTGCCTTAGCTTGGGACATGACATGTGCTTCTTGTGTAATCTCTTGTTGAATCTCTGCCTCCCACTTTGATTTAAGTGTCTCACTGGGTGCCATTTCTAATACATTTTGATATAGACTGGAAATAATTTTCTCAGTTGAGACCCGATTTTGAGTGTCTATCAGAAATGATTCTATTATTGAAGGGTTTCGAATTTTGTCCCAATTTTCATGCCTTTCGAGAAAAATGTCTTAATTATAGCCTGATTTCTACTTCATCATATGATGGTATCACACATTGAAAATAGACAATCTACAAGCTCACGGCACATATTACTTACCACTGAAGTTCCCACTGATGACGTATGGAATGACACCCTCTGGCCACACCCGCTCTGGTCTGGAGGTTGCAGCCCTTTTCCTGCGGCGAGCTCCTTGCCTGTTTTGACTATTTTGTGACCCTGTCATTCACATCGAGCAAACATACAGTAATGTGTCAAAGCCAGGGATGATCCATCACATGACTGCAAAGCTTGAAAAGAAAATTTGTAATAACTTTAAGGCCATTTGACACTTAAATGTTACTTTGGTTTTCAGTTACTGTATATTATCTCAATGAGCCGCTTGGTTCAACCATGTTGCTTTTCAATTGTTTGTTTGCTGTATTATACAAGCTTAACAATATACAGTACCACATTTCATACTTTGTTGTACGATGGTGCCGTGTGGCAAAAGTAGACGAACTACAAGCTCGCAACGGGTTGTGAACTTGCAGATATGGAAGAATGGAAGAATAACAAATGCATGTACATTTTTTTTAAATGTTTGCCAATAATGACATGCCCAAAATAGGGACTCCAGGTTGAAAGTGGTTAATGGACATTCAAGGCACAGCATTTTAATTCGCTGAAGCCCTGCTTGAATTTCAGTCTGCCAGTCGAAATGAGAAACCAGGCAATATCAATTACCAAATGCACACATACATGCACCGAAGGATAGCTTATGTAACGACTTGATCGTAATAGTTTGTCAGAAAGACAAAACCCTAATTGAAAACAAAGTAGGTCTTCTGTTGCACAACAATGAAATTGACACCTCTACACAATGAGCTTAAATGAGCAAATTGAGTCACTGACACTACTACACATGTGCATGTGCTCTTGCACGTAACCTTGAAATCCCTTTAACCTTGAAAAAAAAAGAAAGAAAGGAATATTTACTTTGAGCAATATGCAACTTGCTCTTTTGTCATACTGGGGTGGGTGGTTGTGGTGCGGGTCCCCACCTCCTGAGTATGGCGTATGACCCATAATTGCCATAAGTGGCCGCAATGTGAATTGTCAACTGATGGGCAGATATGTACACTATACTTAAAGAGAAGCATGCTGTCTGGGATATTTGACAGCTGTTGTCTAAAGACTAAAGACTGTTTTTGAGCGGTGCCAACCGCTCCTACATCTGGCGTTGTGTGTAGGTCCTTTACAGTATATGAGCACTGCTCACTTCGCACAGGTGACAAAGTTATTAATCAAAACACCCAGCAATTACTGGCCAATGCAAACTCTGATACAAGCGTACTGAAAGCTGTGCCAGGTCTGTCGCATTCTGCAAGCTGGCATAAACATTTAGAGCTGATGATGAACACAAAGCTTGTTTTTTAACAGGTGGTGCTGCCAACCCTCAGCTGGGCAATGCTCAGTGATTTGTGTAATGAGATTCTTGAGATACTGGTACACTAGATATAAATCCTCCTTTCATAATCGCCCTAACAGTATGAAAAATTACTGGAGCATTACAGATTTCTAATAAGCATGTTTTTAAAGTATTGTTTGTTTACCTGTACATTTTTTTACTTGAATTGTTCCAACTTTAGTTACCTGTGTCTGTGTGATTAACAATGTGGACGGTTCTCTGGGCCATGTCTATTATCCGGTCCACCTTAAACATCCGTAGATCCTCCTCATCCAGAGCAATGTCCCCCAGAAAGGCAGCTGAAACATACAAACAAAAGGCACTGTGTCAGACAAATTTAAGGCATCCCCGCATGGGTTTGCACCACCCAGTAGCCTCAAGCTTTTCCTGCCTCGGCTGAGTAGCCTGAATATTCAAAGCAACGGTGAAAGGAACAGAGCACACACACACACACGCACGCGCGCACGCGCGCGCGCACGCACGCACACACACACACACACTCCCCATCTCCGATCCATTTGACCTCCCTGTCATACTCAAAGAGCAGCAATACAGACTTACTGTATGAAATAGCAGTTATGCGATCTCTTCGGATAACATTAAATGCCGTCTATGGCTCTAATAAAAGCCATGGGGTGGTTATATAAATGTAAACATGTGATGAGGGGCATGCAAATTCATGAAAGTCAAGAAACATGAGAACGGAGAGAACATGAACTGAGAAATATGATTATAGTCAAAATATAAATTCAGCTAAACTCGGGCCAGATGTTTCTTAAACAATAAAATCCATACACTGTGCCCTAATGTCTCCGCATAGTTTAAGACAGCCATCACATCTGATATAGCGAGACACTGACATTGCTTCAATGTATATGGGGCACCTTGAACAAGTAATAGCTCTTTAATGAGGCCAAGGAGAAGGAAAAATAACCAAACAGTCACACTTTATGAGGAATGTGCTTTATGGGATTCCTTGCTAAATGCCCTATTTCTCTATCGGTTAAGCCGGGAGTCCTCTCCGCGGAGACAGGGTGCTCTGTTTTACAAGCTTTTAACACCAACACGTTCCCAGAATTTACAGCCCGTCTTGTATGCAGGAGTGAGTGGGGGTGTGCAGAGGGGGAGAGGAGAGAAGAGGAGAGGAGGCACTGCACACTTGTCTGAACAAGAGATGAGGACTGTCCCTTGCCCACAGTAGAACTCTGAATAGGGACGTACAGAGAAAATGACTACCCTCTCCAACTGTGTGTGTGTGTGTGTGTGTGTGTGCGTGCGTGCGTGCGTGCGTGCGTGCGTGCGTGCGTGCGTGCGTGCGTGCGTGTGTGATGGGAGGGACTACTCGGATAGAAATCCTGGGGACCAGTAAACTCTAGACTGGATGCAAGTGATTTACTGTAGTTCTGGAGTAAAGGCTCTATTTGTCCAAGGTTTCAGCCTGCAAATCTACTGTAGCACACCACTGAAGCAAGCAGACTGTCTCTCTTATAAGGATCAAAGAAACTTAGACTATAAAATAGAGTAGTTGCTTTTTAAATGGTAAATGGTAAATGGTGCATTTATATAGCGCTTTTAATCCAAAACGCTTTACATAGATTGTGCATTACATTCACCCATTCACACACACATTCATACACCGGTGGCGGAGGAAACCATGCAAGGCACCAACCTCACCGGAGGCAATTAGGGGTTCAGAGTCTTGCCCAAGGACCCTTCGACATTAACTCAGGGGGAGCCCGGATTCGAACTGGGAACCCTTCGGGATTTATACCCTTCGTGCTCTAATACCAGTTTCTCTACCCCTGAGCTATGCCGCTTTTTAGCGTCTAGTCGGCAACCTGGCCAACTCGGGAACAATGTAAATAGGGAATGAATGCCCCGCCCTTTAATGCAAACCCCATTATACCTGTTGTCATAGGATCCGTTTTGACCATCTGTTTGCCTGTGTCCATTTATGCCCATATATGGAGATATCTGCCTGTCTGCGTCCATGTTATGCCCATATATGGAGATCTCAGTATCTGTCTGTCTGTGTCCCTTTTGTGCCCATATATGGAGATCTCTGCCCTTCGGGCAGCCAAGCGTCTAGTCGGGTGCCGGCCTACTCGGGAACGATGTAAATAGGGAATGAATACACCACCCTTTAATGCAAACCCCATTATACCTGTTGTCATAGGATCCGTTTTGACCATCTGTTTGCCTGTGTCCATTTATGCCATATATGGAGATATCTGTCTGTCTGCATCCATGTTATGCCCATATATGGAGATCTCTGTATCTGTCTGTCTGTGTCCCTTTTGTGCCCATATATGGAGATCTCTTCCCTTCGGGCGGCCAAGCGTCTAGTCACGTGCCGGCCTACTCGGGAACAATGTAAATAGGGAATTTGTCATAGGACCCGTTTTGACCATCTGTTTGCCTGTTTCCATTTATGCCCATATATGGAGATATCATGCCCATATATGGAGATATCTTTCTGTCTGCGTCCATTTTATGCCCATATGGAGATCTCTGTATCTGTCTGTCTGTGTCCCTTTTATGTCCATATATGGAGATTCACGTGCCGAATCTGAAGCCAGTGGGACAAAAGGTTCTCGAGATACACGGATCTACGCATACACGCACGCTCAGAGATTTGTCGCATTTATTGTAAGATAATACATTATAATACGGTTTGTGAGGACTGAGCTCTTTTGCTTTTAAAAAGGCAACAAAAACATCCCAGACAACCGAGAAGACTCTTATGCCCTAGTCCAGGGGTTCTCAAACCTTTTTAGGCCTAGTCTCTTCTGACAGGGGTATGAGAGAGTAGAGAGAGGGTGGTTGAGCAAGCACAATAGAAATGTGAAAAAAAGAAAGAAAACAAAGAAAAGAAAAGAAAAAAGCTAAACATTTGGCTAGCATCCCTATTTATTTACCAGAGAAGGATTATTGAAAAAATCTGGAGCTGGCTGTTTATCTGAGTTAAATGAACGCTGTATGGCGTGGATGCAGCCCTGGTCTCACAACAAGCAAGTCTGCAGGTCATGGAGGGCATGTTGCAATGAGGGATGGGACGATAAGCGATATTATCGTGATAAAAACACTCACGCCTATTCGCCTTTAACCAATTATAACCCTCTATAATTGGTAAAAGGTACTTATCATAATATACGTACTTGATACAGTCTTTTTTTTCAATCTATCAAATGTCTTTGCCAAAAAATAGCACATCTACAAGCTCACAACACGTCGCGTTGAGACGCGTTGTGAGCTTGTAAATCTCCTAATTTTTGGCAGATGTTCCGCCCAAGGATAATTTTGATGATCGCGATAATATCGTAAAAATGTATTTTGTCACAATAATCGTGATATGAGGCTGCGTTTAGGATAACAGCTCATTTAAGACAATAGCCGATCTACAAGTTTGTAACGTGTCACGAATGCAACGTGTGAGCTGGTCGTGGGCTTTTAGCGCCACAATATTTTTCAACACGTGACACCGTGTTGGGGCAGAGCATAATTAAGGCATTATGCTTTTGCAAGAAATCGCAAAAGCATAATGATGTATTTTCTACGGAGGGGGAGAAAAATGTTTACGACATGTCACACGACACCCAAGCATTAATTAGGCGTTTGGAGGATAATGACGGCAATAAGAAAAGGTGTGGATCACTGCCTACAAGCCAGGGCATGCACAGAGGACAGTTTTAAATTCCACAGAGGTCAGAGGGATGCTCTAATATACACTCACAGAAACACCAATTCGCGGAAACCAAAATCCCTGTAATGCAAAGCAGACTTTTCATAATCAACCCCTTATACTGACAGTAATTTCCAGAATCTACAGTGATGGCTGATGGGCGAGAGCCTCCAGATGTCTGTGCATGTGATGGATAAGCCTACAGTCTGTCCTCTCTCTCTCTGTCTTTTATACTCACATTCCCCTTTGATTCCAAGAACTCGCTGAGCACTGTAAAGAGGAAAAACACGCAGGACTTTCAGGCAACGAGTTCTGGGCCACTGAAGATATTTTGTGCGCTTTTAACATTTCAGGAGTGCTCAGACTATATTGACAGACGATAAGGTAACGAATGAATTGTTGTTCATGAGGTTTCGCCACACATTACTCCAGTGTTTCTAAAAGTGGATTCCAGGGACTCTGTGGGTTCCTTTATGGGGGTCTAAATTGACCCATACAAGTCTGTAACTCTGACAGTGTACAAATGGAACCAAATGGACCCGTTCGGGTCCATTTGGTTCCATTTGTACACTGTCAGAGTTAAGGGAAGACCTTGAAATGTGGAAGTTTTGAGAAACACTGCATTACTCCATGGTACACCAATATTAACAGCCATGAGCCATACAACAAGGTACAGGCTTGAACCCCTAACCCCATGGATGTCCATGGAGGGAAGGAGGATGTGTAGCGCGCTGCCCATGGCTGAGTCCCAGTCATCCACAAACCATGCTGGAGACTGAGCGGTTAATCCAAAGCGCCATTGTTCCCAGACAACAGTGGGGATTGAAGTGAGCAAATGCATGGCCAGGGCAGTGGCATTAGGACTTGTTTCCCCTGGGCACAGCGGTTGTCCTGGAGACGCTGTTGCAGGTTTATGGAAAGGCTCACAGGGATTGTGAATTAATCCCCTTGTCTCCTGGCTTTAATTATCCACAGACATGGGGTCTTAGGAATCTTTTGTACACAACAGTAGGGCTAGGCTCGAGGACAGGCTAAAGGCAGTCGGAGAGAAAGGTGATAAACTCGTCTAGATTAAAATAATAGGGTAAATAATAGGGTACACGTCGCAAAACAAGTGGTAGATTAAAGCCCAGTGAGTGTGGCAGATGGCAAGAGATCACAGCGGAGCGCTGCGCTGGATCTCTGTCCAGCAATAGTCATTACCTAAATTGCGACAGCTGCAAACACTGATACAGATAAATGCTGAACAGTTTGTGTAATATTCACGTTGTGGGTGATATATCAGCTACCATTCCAGATTAAAGGTTTGACAGGCATATGATTCAGAAACCTCTCTATTGAGATTAAATCATAAACGTGCACGTGTGTGTGTGTGTGCCTGTGCACGTGCACAGACTGACACGTGCATAGGCACACACACTTCCAGCAAACTGTCTGGGCTGCAGAGCTAATATTGATGGCCCGTGCATGTTTGGTATGCTCCATAAACTTGTACGGGCAAACTGGACAGATGAAATAGACCTTTGACATAGTGTTTGTTTGATTGCATGCCCATCCCCCATTGCTGAAGATAATATCATTTTTTAGATAATCTTAACCATCGTAATCTGTCTCTCATGTCAGACTATCCGCCCACCCCTTCCACCCCCGCCATCAATAAGCCTGTCCAGTCAGATTACACAGGAGATCTCAATCAAATTAAGCCATTGCTCTGTGCCACGCTCGTGCCATGGCCTCTGCAATGTCAAACACACACTAGTACTACACCATTTATTTTCTTGATCCCTCCTGTGAATAGAACACTACTGAATCAGACCCTGAAATCCTGCACTAACATCAATACTAAGATCATATAGGCACACAGAGTGTGGCCTATATTTAGAAGGCCACGTCCGGGGAGAGACCACAGTAAGAAACCTCAGTGTCCTTGTGCAGAAGTTGGACCGTCTTTACCCATGCTAAAACACCCTGTGATGAAGGCAAAGAAAAGCCCCGGCGATATGTAAGGCTTGTGCATCACAAAGCCATGGCACCGCCTTTCACAGTCAGTGTTTGGTAACAAACGCTGCATTCGAATTTCAATGGAGGCCAATCGTGTATTGCGTTAAGGTGATTACCATCTGATGACAGTGTAGCACTTTCAGGTTTCATTCTGTACCAGCTCTTTATGCCAAGATGCTGGCTACAGTGAGGCCATTGTCTGCCCCCCCACCCCCCGACATGGCATCAAACTGCAGAGGCAGACAAGCAAAGGCAATGTAAACGTTGAGGTACGTAGCGTGTATGAAAGATTCCTACTGCAAGGAATGATGTGATAAGGATAGTTGTCCTGTAAATATAGCCCCTCTCTCCGGAAACAAAAAACTAAAAAACCCACAAAAACCAAGAACAGCAGCTGTTATTCTTCGACAAATGCATACCCTGACATTTCCAAACACTACAATTTGAGCCCAAGGCAAGAGAGAGAAAAAGTCATCTTATCTGCTCATTTCAAAGGTAACCAAGGTATAATTAGGACAGAGGTTTCTGTACAGCCTCAAGCTGAAGCCTTTACATTCAAGGGATTATTTCCCAATAAAAAAGGACTTCAGTCTCATCAGCCTCAGCTGAGATCAAGACGGAATTGCTGCCACCGCAGTTGAGCTTCAATCTTTTTGGTACAATGAAGATGGCTTTAACTGGAGTCTGCACACAGCAAGAGGCCTCACTCTCCTTTAACATTTCACACTTCGTCAAGCCCATTAGCAGATAGGATCGCAAAGCTCAACCCTCACACTGATTACTGAACACCTAATGCCAGTTAGGCACTACTAATGACTCATCAACCATTTGTCTTTTGTTTGATGTCAATAATGCAATGCAGGTTTTAGCTTCCCAACTATCAAACCCAGGAAAACAAATAAATGACACACACGCGCGCGCACACAACTCTTTATTGTATTGGTAACCTATCGTACAGGTGAAAAACAAACTGTACACCCACACAGTCTGACAGCCCCAGTCTTTCATCCAAAAATCATGCAATGGCGCCATTTAGACAGTACTTACAAACAAGATAGTGACTTATCTGATAAAAGAAAGGGTAAGGGCATTTGAGGATATATGTTGGGAAAAGTTTGGATAGAAGTTTAGAACTATAAATCCTGACACCATCTTCAAACTTTTTAGAATTTACTGCGAGTGGAGGAAAAACAAAAAAAAACTTGTTTTGTTTAGGTTTTTTTTAAAAGATGAATAGCAATGTAGTGCCAATGAATTATTCAGCAAACCCAAACTGTGAATAACTAAAAGTACTGTTTAAGTACTGCTTAATTGGGCATCTTCGCCTGAGTCATTTAAATGAGCTCTCCTGAAGCATTTGTTATTACTGGGGATCTGTCCCCACTCCCCAGACTTGGCATTCATGCAGTGTGAGATTAGTTATTACTTAGCTCTGTAAACAAACTTATTGTTCCTACTAATGGACCCAAAGTCACGCCAACAGACTGGCCCCTATGCCACCTGAACCCTGCAGGGAGAGGATCGGCAGGGGTCCTGTGATGTTATGGTGTGGGGGGCATGGCTATGTGGCTTGATTCCATGATAAAGTAGTCACCAGTGCTTCGTGTCGCTTAAATGCCCAACCCATGAATTCAATATAGTAACAGACTTGGTTTTGAAAGGTAGCGTTGGAGAACGACTTTCATTTTTCATTTCATTTTCATTTTGAGCCCTGCTGTTCTTAGCGACTGAAGTGAACAAACCCACATATAAATACAGTCTAGGGATTTTAGCATCAACTGATTAACCTCAAAGATCTATATTTCCATACCCATCTTTGTTGTTACATTAACGACTGTTGGGTGTAATTACGGTGTATTAAGGCACATAGGACAAAGTGACCTTTTCTTTCAAATGAAACATAACAAATCAACACAGCAACTACATTTAGGTCTACTTTACCACATGGAATCATCAAAAAGAAATCATAAAACATGGGACAATGGAACATTTTTTCCTTTAAGTTAAAGGAGCTATAGTCAACTTTTTCTTGAAAAACAGACGCTAAAATAAAAATGTTTCGAAAATATTTTATAAAAAAGATTAAGCTTCATATATTTATATATATTCATATATTTCTATTCAAGAATGACCACAAAAAGCGTAAAATAATGATACAATAATCATTTTGGCCATTGTTAGACTGACTTTGTTTACATCCCTTATCAATCCATATAAAATAATAGAAGAAATTAATTTCACCCACTGAAGGCTCCAAAGTCAAACGGCAGCAACAGCAAACTGCCAGTCCTCCAAGATCTCTACCATTCTACCCGCCATGATAAACACAATTGAGGGCAAGGGCCTATAACTGGTGGCGGAACTGATGATTACAGACTCAGCGTGGACAGTATGCATTCCTCACAGGCTGTAAACAGACCACAGATAAACAGACAACCCCCATCTGAATAGGCTGCACTCACCTCACCTGGACTGCTATGGTGCTGAGTGGCTGGCCTACCCCTGCACCGTGCAGCGGGACTCTCCCTTGGCATGATGTGAATGACCTACAGTCTGTGAAGTGCCCGAGTCAGTCAGAGGAGCGAAACCCAGGGGCCCAGGGAGTCAAGAAAACCGCTTGCATAAGAGAGGACAGGAGGTTCGCTTCAGGTTGCCTTGCTAACCTCGCCCTCCCTGCAGCTGAAACCTCTGGCTGAAGCCGCGGCAGCGAGGGATCTCACATGCAGGGCAAAGCATGCAGCCAGAGTCTCCAAAGTTTAAACCACTGCAACGTTATTACATAGCAAGCAACACTGGACAATGAAAGATGGGTATTATTGTAATTGCAAGAGTCTTAAGCAGATTAAGATGACTGCCTCATGAATAAATGCAAAACTAAATGTCAAATTCAATGTCAAGTCAATGTCTCCTCTCGTGAAAATATATCATTCGAACAGGAGACAATGAGGTTGACTGGCTCTCATACATTTTTCATATAGAAAATGAGTGGATCTGATCCCAGTGGGTTGTTAGAGTCTTAAATGACTTCCTGGGATGCTGCCAAGGTTGGAGCTTTGTGAACTAAGGAATTTTCCATTGGGTAACTGACTGTCTATGTAGAAAGCATTACTTCAATACTATTGAAGCACTAATTTCTGTCAGTACACTTGTGTGTGTGGTGTAATTATGAGTTACAGTTTAAGCCCCTGTAAATTAGACATAATTGCGGGGGGAAACCACTGGCTAATCCCAATGATGAGAACTGATATATAGCCTAGTATTTATGGTAAGAATTAAAATCTTTTTTTATCTCAATTTGACTGAATGAAATGTCAGAAATAAAAAGGGATTATCCTGCAGTCAATTAGCCAACTCATCGAACAGCAGGTAGGCCTGTTTGTTGAGTTAGATTTCAGATCTCATCTCAACAATACTCCCAATATGCCTTGGCTTTTCTTGTGTCACTATATCAAATGGAAAGGTTACGGTACATTCAAAAGGTGTTGACTTATTCAGGTAAGCAAGAGTTCATGGCTGCAGTTCAGCCTTCTTCACAGTTTACCAATGCGTTCAAAACTTTCACAGCACTTTCCTGAACGGAAGCAGGATGGCAGAAATGCTGACCTTGGGGGCAGCAGACAGATCAAATAGACTCAATGCAGCAATGTACTTGGAGACAAGGAAACGAAAATCAATATACTATGCTTTTGCGCCGAGCAAAGATATTTCAGAAACACTATACCAGGGTCTATTTGTCACATAATTATTGAAGATACCTAATCAAGTGAATGGTGATGGCATGATGGAGTAGTGTGTGAGTGCATGAGTGCGTGAGTCACTCAGTGTGAATGAATGCGTGTGTGAATAGAGTACAGTAAGTGGATGTAAGTGTAAGAATAGGAGTCATGAGTGAGCGAGCAAGGGACAAGAGACCTTGGGCACCGTGCAATTTAGTATTTAGAAGCAGAAGAGCAGGTGGGTGTTGGTGTTAGATTGATGATGTGAGGGTCACGAGTGGCGAGTTGTATTTGTGACGGTCTCTCCCTGCCACCTGTCTTCACAAGTGCACAATATTGCTCTCTAATGATACTTTAAGTATGATTATAGGGTGAATGAGTTGCCATTCAAATCTTAAACAACCCTGAAGGGGGATGGGGAGTGGTGAATCACTATGCCTCAACAGAATAAGGAAAACACTTCTAGTGTATACACTCTGACATCAAGCCATCTTCAGTGTACTTCTGGCAGAGGTCTCCAATCCTAACAAGTGCCCACAGACTGCGTCACTGTACATTTAGACGTACAAGTTGCGCAAAAGAAATCGTACAACAACTGACATGACTAATGATATGACAACCTCTAGCAGGATCTTACTCACACAACGCATGATGTAAACCAGCAAAAGACAGCACAGGAAGTAACCTCTTCACTTTTTGCGTGTAAAGGGGACAGTTAATCCCCAGTCAGAGTTCTGTACTGTTTACATGAAACCACAACATTTTGTGAGTGTGAAGTTGCACAATCTTTATGTTGCACTGGCGGCTGTATCCTTCCTGCCTGTCTCCAGTGGAGATGTGATGGAGTCAGATCAGAGTGGAGAGCAGAGTACTGAGAGATGATCTTTATTTAATAAAGTATTAACTCATAAAATCTGAAGCAGAATTGAGAAATGCCAACTCAGTAAGCACGTCCAGGACTTTAGAGGTCATTTTGACCGAAGCCAGCTCTCTCTATTTGTAACCTGAATACTTTCACCAGATGGAAAACACAATCTGTTCAAATTCCCCAAAGGGATTTGGCAAGACAGTGAGTTCACAGCAAAAACTCCAGATTTAAGTGACAAGTAAGATATGCTTTGGCCAACTGATGGAGGAGGACTAGGTGGGCTCACAATAAAGGCTGCTGCAACTTTGTCACAATAATTTAACAAATTGCGTTTCTGTACACAGCTGACAATAAGACAATATTTATTCTAGTTTAGGCAAACACACAAAACACAACAATCCAGGAGTGCTTGAGCCTCTGTGCATATAATGTCCAGGCTTTGTACACTCTTCCCCTCCTCCACTTTGTTTTAGTAGTCGTGTGTAACAGCCGGTTGAGAGTGAAAAAAGGCAGACTATTTGTGCATTGACAAAACCAGGTAGATGGGAATTGGGAATCCAAATTCTCAAAAATAATTATAAATAAATTGCTAATTCGATGTGTTTAATTGCAACATCCATGGTTGTAAAATAATGCAAATCTAAAATCTGATAAAAGTGCCCACACGTTGCAGAAACAGTAGGAAAAAAACTTTTTGGATGACAAAAGAAAAGAAAAGAGACAAAATAACTTGTTTTTAGGGAATTACTCAGATGTCCGTCTTTCTTTCTACTACCAATTCTTGTTATCATGTGCACTATTCGAGTTGTGTTATTCGTAGCAACTCAATGTTGACATTAACTGTAGGTTATAAACTGTAAGAACTGTGGCACCGCGGGGAAATAAATGCACATGATGTTCTTTAAAGGGCTTTAAAAACTAAATGCACTGCTGTCATGTTCTGAAGCGGATCCCTGGCTGATCTCCTCAAGCTTCCAAACACAGAAGCAATTCGTAGCATGCCTTACCTCCGCACAAATAAGGTAAAATAGCGTTTCAAAGGCTTACCCGCTTTGCAGGGATCCTTGTAGTCGATCACATCTGATGTGGCAGAGGATTCCACATAGTAGCTTGGTTCAATTGCTTCCAGATCGATTGCCACTATCACGGAAAGACAGCATAGAAGAACCAAACATCTCGTTGTGAGATCCATGATTCTAGTGGCAACACAACGAAAGACGAGGCATAAAGGTAAAGAAAAAGAGGAACGGGGGACGGGAGAGGGACAGAAGGAAAGGGAGAGAGAGAGAGAGAGAGAGAGAGAGAGTGAGTGAGTGAGAGAGAGAGAGAGAGAGAAGAGAGAGAGAGAGAGAGAGAGAGAGAGAGAGAGAGAGAGAGAGAGAGAGAGAGAAAATGGGAGGTTTTGGGGGAAATGAGATCTCTCCGGAGGGCGGGTTTAAAATCAGTCTGTTCCACAATGTCTTGATTCTGGGTAGTGATTCGCCCATGTAGCCGTGCTGCTCCGGGCTAGTGCAGATTGCCTGCAAACTTTGATGATGATGGCAGCTACACCACGGGGCATAACATTCATGCATGTCTTTTCTTGTTGGTGATGGCCATGTGCATCATAGGTCATAGACCACTGGTTTCCCAAACACTGGGTCGGGACCCATTTGTGGGTCGCAAACAAATTTTTTTGTGGGTCCCTTATTTTTATTTTTTATTTCCAACATTTTGTTTTTAACCTCTTAAGCCCCAGGGGGGTCCAGGGGGAAAATCCGCCTAAAATTTATGCCCAAATTGGAACAGTTGTGGACAAAAAACTACCATGATTGTAGCTACTCTTGACTCACCAAATGTCAGCTAACCCCTGAAAATTCACAAATGCAGTGTAAAACATCACATTTATCTGACCAAATTGTCCTGCTGTGATCATTTACCAAGGAAAAGATGATTGAAAAGGACCTCCGCCTATGGAAATTTTGCCTTCTGAATAGTGAATGAGCCTCAAGACCTCATTGAAAACACAAATATTGAATAGAAAAATTGTTCACCAAGGTGTCACCAATTGATAGGCAAAATTGTATGAATATATTGCAAACTATGTAAACTCTACAGATGTTTTAGTGAGAGTAGTGCTGTAATATTAGTAATGTTAAAGTATAGGGTGAAAAATGATAAAAACGAGTAACAATAAGTAGTAATAATACTGTAATAGGAGTAATGTATGGATGAAAAGTACAATGGCAGCTGATTACTATGCTGTAGGTGCACTGTAACAATAATCAACAAAGAAATTGTAGTTTGATTTGGTCTCTATGGATTTATTGACATTTATTGACAGCTGTTCAGAGGTCAACACCTTTTGCCCCCGCCGGCGGGGGCAATGGGGCTCAAGAGGTTAATTAATATTATTTCAAAACATTTTCAAAAAACATTCCCGAAAAAGCGAAATCTTTCATGAAGAAATAAAAAAAAATCGAAGAAATGCCATGAACTAGAAAACAAATGTTTAAGAAGTAGAGAAAATAGCCGGTTTCATTAGTTTGGGTCCCTGCAGGCAAAAGTTCTCTTTTGGGTCTCGAGCAAAAAAAAAAAAAAAACGTAAATGATAAATGCAAATAAAATGTTTTACATTGCATGCATTTTTTCCCGATCAGATGGAATCTGTCATTTTAATGTTTAAAGTTATTTATATGATTCAGTTTACATGCACCAGCACCTTCTTCCATGCGCGCAAAGCAACCAAATAACAACAACTGTCAACAAGCAAGCAAAAACACGCACTTATACGCACGCACGTGGTAGCATTCATATGCGCATTGCGCGCACTCGAACTCACCCACCGCACCGACATGGCGCGTGCGCTGATACACATATAGGGAAAAGCCGTGTTTTAAGCGCCACCTAATGCCAATATATGGAATGGCTAATTCCACACACACTATTACTCTTAGGCTGGGCCACACATTTAGGGCACATGCTTTATACTTTACTTGGGGGGAGGCTGGGGTAAAGCAGCATCCAATTCATTCCCTATGGAAGTCACGTGTTTTGAAGAGGCAAGCTTGCACTCTTAAAATGACTTTTTCTCTATTGATTACTCAAGCCATGGAGACTTGAGTTCAAGAATATTTTTAGGTTTTTGTCGCATTCCTTAGACACTAATTTGATTACAATAAATGTACCCCAATTGATTCCGGATGGGGAACTGAATGCATTCGGGTCCCCGTCCGGAAACAATGGGGGTACAGTTACAATATTACCTTTTTTGTGCGACAATTACAAATACAAAAAAATATTATTGAACTCAAGTGTCCATGGTACTGTCCACTCCAGGGCTCCGTACCATGGCGTGAGTAATCAATAGAAAAAAAACATCATTTTGGGGGTGAACTACTCCTTTAAGGACAGCCTTAAAGGGCCTACACCATGCTTTTAAAACTATATTTTTTGTATAAATATATGCTCAAAATTGAGTCTTAGACAGGTTTTAACCCTCAACAAACACTCTGACCATTCCTTTGTTTGTTCTAGCTCTACTATAATGAGGCTCTCCAGCTGCAATACCAAAAACGGCCTCTGTTTGCTCAGTGGCGCATCTAGTGGGGTTTTTCCAAAGAAAAAATTTTTTTTTGAAAAAAATTTTTTTTTGAAAAAAAAAAAAATAATAATTTTTTTTATTTTTTTTTAAACAGAAACGTGTGTGACGTCACACGCGTCAATTCTCAGAACAGCACTGTTCTGAGAGCTTCTCATCTCTGTCTTCCCAAAACCAGAGAAAGACACACTTGTCAGAAATAGGACTTTGTGAGGATAGAAGGTGCCAGTGGGACACCAAAAAAAGGTTTTAAAATAGAAAAAGTGAAAATTCATGGTGTAGGTCCTTTAAGGAAAGCTTTGACTTTGACCTCTTCAAAACATGCAACTTCCATAGGGAATGAATTGGAATCCCAGGTAGGCCTAAAGCATAAGGCATGTGCCTTAAATGTGTGGCCCCCGGCCTGAGGAGATTTAAAAAAATAAAATTGAAGAAAAAAAATAATAAATAAAAAGTGAAGAATGTAAATACATCAAATCTCTAAAATGTCTCCCATCTTTTATTTTCAAGCGCTTGAGTTGTGGACCAACTGTAAAATAACTCACACTTTTTACTTAAAGGAGTAGTTCCCCCCCCAAAATGACTTTTTTCCCCCGATTGATTCCTAGTACTCACGCCATGGAGACTTGAGTTCAATAATATTTTTTTGTATTTGTCGCATTCCGAAGACAATAATTTGATTACAATGAATTTACCCCTGTTGATTCCAGGACCCGAATGCATTTGGGTCCCCATCTGGAATCAATGGGGGTAAACTTACTATAATCTTTTTGTCTTAGGAATGCGACAAATACAAAAAAACATAGGCCTATATTGAGTCTCCATGGCATGACTAATTAATAGAAAAAAAGTCATTTTGGGAGTGAACTACTCCTTTAAGTAAAAGTATCAATACAGTAATGTAGAAAGAAATACTCAGTTAGCCTACAAGGAATGTTGTTTACATGAGCATTTGTATTTGTATTCTGAATGAGCAGTCATTCTGAATAGTAGTCTTTGTTCAACTTGAGGTGGGCTGACATCCTGTGAGATGTCAGCCATACATGCGCCAATGCACACTTACACCTGGGTAGCAGAGGGGGGAAGGATTGAGTGTCATCAGCATAGCAGTGATAGGATAGATTGTGAGCAGAGGTGACAGCACCAAGGGATTTAGTGTACAGGGAGAAAAGGAGGGGGCCATGTACAGATTCCTGGGGGACTCCGGTTAGGAGGGTGCATTGGATGAAAGCAAACCTTTCCATGAAACCTGGTTGGTTCGGTCAGTTAGGTATGAGGAGTGCCGTCCCAGTGATGCCCAGGTCAGCATGGGTGTCCAGGAGCAGCTGGTGGTTCACTTGGTCGAATACCACTGAGTCCAGAAGAACCAGGACTGCAGAGTGGGAGAGAGCCTGGGCAGCATGGAGTGCTTCTGTGACTGTAAGGAGTGCCGTTTATGTAGAGTGGGCCGGTTTAAATCCTGACTGGTTGGGATCCAGCAGGTTGTTCTGAGAGAGATGGAGAGAAAGCTGGTTTTGAAAGAAAGGAAAGGAGTGATACAGGTCTTGATGTCTGTGGATTTTTTTTTTTTTTTTTTTGAGGAGTGGCATTACTCTGGCTGACTTGAAGGCAGATGGAACACATGTAACGGAGGTGATCCGAACCTCCCCACCCGGCTTCATACCCAGGTCTCCCACGTGAAAGTCCAATATCTTAACCACTAGACCAAAGGTCTGGGGGAGATACTAGACTTTTGAGGCTTCAAGGCTGGGGCTGCGACTCTCTCCGGTAGACTCACCCCCCTTTGACCTCCTCCTACGGGGAAGCCCGAATTCGGGCCACGGCACCAATGTATCAGAGGTGATCCGAACCTCCCCACCCAGCTTCGTACCCGGGTCTCCCACGTGAAAGTCCAATATCTTAACCACTAGACCAAAGAGGCATCTCTTTGGTCCGGGGGAGATACTAGACTTTTGAGGCTTCAAGGCTGGGGCTGCGACTCTCTCCGTCACACACAGCCTGAAGTTACAGATGTGTTGATGATGGAGGTTATGAAGGGGAGTAGATTGGGTGCAATTGTCTGGAATATTGGGGAAAGGTAGCTCTAGCTCTCATCAATATTACCATAATCTGAAGGGGGTACAAGTGGAGTAAAGAGCATAATTTCCGACTGGTGGACATATTTTATTTTCTGCTCAAAAAGTGTATTTTACAGAGAAGGGTGCTGGAGAGCTTCCCACCACGGAGAATAGACTTTAAACAACACAAAAGGTTCAAGGTTACTTTAATAGGTCTCCCTGAGGAGAAATTTGTCTTGGGCACGACCAGCAGCATACAAAAATACAGTTCAGTACAATACAAAAAACAACAGTAAGTAAGTTGCACAGTGACAGATTTATGTACAGCCCCATCCCACATAATAACATAAAAAAAACACCTCAGAACCTTCTAACCCCTCTAACCCGCCATCTAAAAATCTCCTATTTATAGGCCTACTTAACCGCCAGGTTTCCAAACCAACTTTTGACACCATACCTTAGAACTGACTCAATGCTGGCTCTATAAAAGATCAACATAATGTTTCTACATACACCAAATAGTCTGAGCCTGCGGAGAAAATTAAGCCGCTGGTGTATTTTTGCACACATACTCGTCACATGAGTGTGCCAGCTCATTTCAGAATCAATATGTACTCCTAGATATTTGTAGGAGTTGACCTGTTTGATGTCATGGCCGTTACCTGGGATCCACCACTATCTCCTGGGTCTTTGTCACATTTATTTGTAAGTGATGTTCATCACACCATCTTACAAACCTGTCTGTCCACTCCTGTTGTATGGCTACTGATGTTCTCTTTGCTTGTGAGTAGACTGAGAATAACAGTGTTGTCCAAGAAAACTAACTGTACCATTGTAGATGGGGCAGCCACCTTCCAGATGTGAAGTTCAGTAAAAACCTCCAATGACTATGACCATGTGATCTTCATTCCATATCTGACCAAAACATTTGAAAGTGTTCCAGGTTTGATCTGTCTGAGTCTCTGAAAGCTGCTACCAAATCAAAGCGTGGGACTGGGATTCAGAGATGTGTGGTAGGTGATGCAGCCATTCCCAGGAAATGGCAAAACATTAGAGTTGACAGCATTAAGACTGAATTGTTTGCCTTAGCAAGTCCTCAGCAAGCCACTACTCCCAGATAGGTCTTCAATTGCTCCTTGTGTGCATGAGGAGGCCGATAGTCGCATGGTATTACACATAGCCCATGCAGCAAGAAATGGCCATCATACAAATCTGATTCACGGTTGATACTGATGCTGTGGCAGTTGCTCAGACTCTACAGCCAGAAGCTATGTGTTGACTTTCAGAACTGGAAAGAATTTCCGATACTTAGAAGCCCATGAAATTGAAGCAGGGCTATGGCCTGAGAAAGCATGTGCACTACCAGTGTTCCATGCACTGCGTTGTGACACTGTGTCTGTGTCAAGCTTTGTTGGCCACAGGAACAAGACTGCATGGGCTATGTTTCCTGAGCTTACACATGAAACTACACATTGAAACTATCTTCAGTCCTAAATGACATACCACAGGAGGTGATGGCCAAAATTGAGAAGTGTACTACCTTACTCTATGACCGAACCAGCGCATGCACAGAAATAGATACAGCAAGGAGGAAGTTATTTGCAAAGAGGCACAATGTACAATCAATCCCTCCAACCAAGGCTGTCCTTGAAGAGCATGTCAAGAGAGTGAGTATGAACCCTTCTGGACATGCCTACCAGAAGCAGGCCAGTCCAGTAATGAACTTGTCTATTGCAAATGTAAGAAGCGTCTGTTGGGCAGTGCAAGTGCAAAAAAGCTCAGTTACAATGCACAGCCCTCTGTATCTGTGAAGGTGAGTGTAAATAGTCTTCCCTGTGAAGACCATAGGTTTGGCCTCACTTGATATGAGTCTTGTGAGATAGAAGGAAGCTTCTTAGAAATTCTAAAGTTCCTAATTCAAATTCTGCATCAAGAAAAAATTATAATTCAACACAGAGATCATTCATATCTAACCAGAACAAATGGAAGCCATTTTGAATATTGAATGAAAATGGTCAATTATCCAAAAAACACATTACATACAGTAAATAAGTTTGACTGCAATATCATATTATATCCATCACTCATTAGAAAACAGTTGTTGCTGGTGGCCATTTTGAAAAATGGCTGCCAAATAGGCGCCATGTCGAAAATTTGTAATGCCTCCATATCAAAATCTTTTGGGAATGCCTTTGTACCAAAATCCATGCTTTTATCACAAACCGAACGATTCCTTTATATTTTTCGAGCTAAGCAAGTGGTGCTGTGTTGTGCTGTGGCCAGTGTAATTGGTCTGGACCAAGTCAGGATGAGATTGAGGGTTGTGATATGCATTTGTAATTGCCATTGCCAAGGATATTGTGGTATGTTGTAGTAGTGTTAAGAAGCTCATTAGCTCAGCTGGGGTATAAATGGCGGACAGTTGAAAATAGCACTGTGCTGTGAGTGGACTCTGGAGAGCTGGAATCCACCATGTCACAGGGCAATGTCCTGTTTGGTGAATAAATACACCTTCAGGTTAAACCCTACTCAAGGCCTCTGTACTGCTTCCAGCCTATTCTCACACAGCAAATTGCAGGCATTTTAAGAAAGTGGTATTACCCTCCTCAACAAAGCAGTAGTGATCTGCTTTTCGATTGGCTTGAGTGCAGCTGTCCTACAGAGAGCCATGAACATTATATTTAATGTGGATTGCCGTCGGAGATCACTAGAGAATGGTCCATGGACTGCTGATCAATGAAACGAAACAAGGAATTAAGATTATTGGCAACTCAGATTGGGAGCAAAAATGATCGGACAACCCTAGTAGATTATTAATAACAAGAAAGAGGCACACCACGCTGCGCATATCTCTGCCAGCATGGGTAGATTGTGATATCTTGTAATGGCTATTATGATCAGTTTGTAGTAGTTGTGTTAAATCATTTAAGGATTAGCCTACTCATTGTAATGAGTAAAATGGAAGTGGTTCCAGAACATAGTAGAGGCCTAGCTAAGGCCTTGATTGAATTGTTTTTTGTTTTGTTTGGGCTTTTATGACTTTATTGACAGGACAGTAGACTGACAGGAAATGGGGGGAGAGACAGGGAGTGACAAAGGTAGTCTGGATCGGGAATCGAACCAGCGACGCCGCCAGGCATCCATGCCTATGTGGCAATGCCTAAGTGGTATGCGCCGGACCAGTGGCCAGCGGGCACCCCCAAATGAATCATTTTCTAATTGCTCTCATAGTATTTACTTAAAATGGTAGATGTCTGTGTTCTGTGTCTGCTTATTGTGTGGTTCTGGAAGCCTCATACTCCAATTTCATGACAATAATCGTGTTTTTAATTTTAGGGATGACCACACCAGTGAAGTCCTAAGTAGACTAACTTTATGAGATGCTTCAACTTTGCATTGACTCTTTAATTTCTTTGAATTGCGCTGGGGGATCTTGTTTATGCTTTTAGTACCCACTACCCAGTCACTAACAACAGTATTATTGTGGTTAAACCAGTCCACTTCTTTGTTATTTCAGTCATGTAATGCATTATAGCATTATGTTGTTCAAGATGGCACCGAATATTCTCCTTCCTGGCTTCCGAGCTGTGGAATGACCACTGCAACCCAACCCTAACCTCAGTGAGGGAACATACTGTAGGGTTGAGGGAACATACTGTAGCCATGATCCCCAACATGCCTCTAACAACCTGGCCAGCACTTTTTGCCCCTGTGTTTGTGCATCTGTCTGTGCACGGCTAATCTTGATGACTATGAGAGAGCCTGAGTGGAGAACATGACAGAGCTGATCGTGGACTGCAGGAAGCCAGGCAGAGAGGGCAAATCCCCATTTACTGTACATTGATGGTGTCTCTCTAGCTAGCCCCTTTCATTTTAGTGCCCAGCTATGGTCTGGGTATTCAGCTGTGTATTCAGGTGCCGTCACCTGGCATTGAGCATCTTCTGAGTGACGAACTACTGACGCTGCCTCGCTCCTTACCTGTATACAAGTATTCTTTGATCTCAACCAGCTTGATTACGGTATACTCTGCTTCGGCCACCAATTAATAACCAGTGGTTTTCTGATCTGAGCGAGTAGACAATGTTTTTTTTCTTTCTTTCTTTTTTTAAACATTACTTTATTCATAACACTAAGCATAAACCAACTGGACTTCAAACACTCACCCAAAAACATATACAACATTGTAGTAAATGGATAAACAAATGATACAAAACCACATTAATTACATTAAATATCATCACAATAACACAACAATAACTGTTAATGTGTGTGATCACCCTGAGGCATGCTGACCAGTTCCGTCTGTCCAGTGCACACCCTGGGACTTTCTCTTTATACAGTAGGCCTACAGTGTACATCCATGCCCAGGACACTGAAATTATTTCAGCAGCTCTCTTGTTCCCCTTGTACAATACCTGGAAACAGCTAAAACACTGTCTGACCACTGCCTGTGTCAGCAAATGAGAGGGCAGCTACAGTATATAGCCTACTGCATAACTGGAATCATGCTCAAGAGAATAAGCACCGGCTGAATAAGCTTGTCCAATGCTTTGGCATTGGTGGCAATTTTTAGACTAGCAATATGACACACTCAGTGTCAAGAACCCATTTCACAGTGGCTTTTATGTTGAAAAAAAGAAAAGGGGCATATGTTCTTGTGAGGATACATAGGCTTGAGGGGAAATGTATTGGTCAATTAATAAAATCAGTTGTATGCGCATCAGATTCGTTGGCCATAACACTTTCTTATACATTTCTCACAATTAATGACATTAAATGATGGGAGAGTGGGGTAAGATAAGACATTTTTTGTAAGTTGTCCTTGAGGCAAGGCAAAATGAGACAGAAGTAAAAATCTAAACATTTCAGCATGTCTTCTGTCAGTTGAAATCATGAGTGTGCATCTATGACAAAGGGCCATACAATGACTCAAAAACCTACCCACATTTAAATTGAAGACAAAGTCAAAGGGTAACTTGACCTTGACCTAACTTATTTAAAATTTAAACTTTAAAGAATTTTGTACTAATTTATCAAACAATTTAATACAATTGTTTCTCCAAATAGTATAATTTATTTTCTTAAGGTAACTTTAATCAATATAAAACCATCCAAATAAAGTTTGATATTCAGAACCATAATATTTGGTAAAGCAAGATTGACCTTTAATTTGGATTTTGGATTCAGTCAGCATAATTTGTGTAGAAAAGAAATATATAAATAACTAAATAATATGAATAGTGATGAATAGTAATATTAGGGGTAAGTGAAACCATTGGTTCAATTTAACACAAGATTCTTTCGTTAATTCTGCCCCAGTGTCACAAATCAAATGGTTTTATACACTGGGAAATCAACATGTATGATATATTTGCTTTGACACAACAGTACCTGACATGTAGAGGTGTGTGTGTGTGTGTGTGTGTGTGTGTGTGTGTGTGTGTGTGTAAAAGAATGCTTTACACTTTCCATGTGCTTCTTAGGGACTTTACAGGCAGTTAGAAATTATGGGTGCTTAGTAAATGTAAGACTTTTCTAGATACAGTTAAACGTACCCAATGCTTAATGATACTAACGTTTTGATACAAACTAGTAAAGCTAATAATTGGAGTAAATTGAGTCATCAACTTAAATTCATTAACTTGGCCAACTACAGAAAAAAATAGAACTAGAAAGGGGTGTTCCGCAGAACACATTCTTCACCAGGCTGGGTTGCCTATTAAGGGCTGTGTAAGTCATGGGTTGCAGCTGCCAGGACCCGAGGAAGCCGCAGGAGTAATAATGTTTCTATGACAATTAACGTTTTTGTATTTGTATAGTATAGTATTTGTATATTTATAGTCATAAGTGAGGGATTTCTTTTAAATAAATAGTCTGCACCAACTATCTTTGGAAGTCAATACAGGCAAACAATAATGGAATATCAGAATCCTGTTTAATGGTCACGATAATGTGTAATATTGCCTTCCGATGTTTATGGAAAGGCCTATATACAACATTTTATAAAAGTCATATACAGATCTTTCAATGGACCACAAATTTGAATCACACACAGTGAGGGGCTTCTAAACAATGCAGAGCCAAAAGCGATTCACATATACCCATAGGGAGCATGGCAAATGTTGCAGAGACATGATTTTCCCCCCCACCAAATTATGCATAATAGTAGTCCCAGCCTCCAGGTTTCCAGAAGGTGCCATGCCCGTTTCCATTTTTACCATAGAATCATTTGATTAGCTTAGATTTTAAATGGAAACACAAGTGAAGGTGTCAATGTGTTTTCGGTTCAAACCTGCTGCTGAGTCATTCAAAGGAAGCTATGGGAAAATTAACCAGAACAGTCAACTTCTATGCTACCTTCTGGAAACCTGAGACTATACAGATGCACAGATCCTATTATAACCAATCTGAAGGTTTGTTAGGAGTTATGGACAAAATCTGTAGGAATAGTAGCAAAGGGTTTGTTCTGAAGAAAATGCAAAATTAAAGAATCTAGTTAGGCAGAAATGGGTGTGGCCTATATGGGACATTGCAATCAGGGAAAAATACATTTTGATTGTATTACCAATGAATGGTTCAAAATGTAAAGGCCAAAACGTAAAGCGGCCTGGTATAACGCCACCCCCTGGCCTGGTAGAGATAATGAACGAGAATCAGTAGACTGCTTATATTTATGTGATTGAATATGGTAAGAGACAGTATTCTTTTCAAATATGCTTTTAACATGTACAGTATGCAATCATCTCAAATATAATTTCTGAACTACAATAATGCAGTTATGACATTAAACAAAACAGAACTAAAATATTTAAACTTGCAACAAGCAACAGTGATGTTAACATATGTTCTCAAACCTCATTTGTAAAATGATAGTAACAACCTTGCTGTGATCACATACACCTATTATGAGGATTCAATGTTTGGAACTATGATACAGGAGTGTTTGGAACTATTGGTCGCACAAAGGAAAGCGCTACTTTTTGTTCTTATTTCAGAGCCCACCTAAACAAATTCCAAATCAACATTAAGTTGGTTTTGGCAATAAATGATAAAATATTGATTATATGAATATTCTTCATTTACAACAGAAATCTCGTCATAAATCTCTCAATATCTCTGCTAACAGAGGGAGGCTATACCATACCAAATTAAACAGTCATTACCTGCACAAACCAAATTAAACAGTCGTTACCTGCACAAACAATGTTGCCATAGAATAGCCTAGGCTTTGGAAGGAAAAAAAAAGAAAAAAAAATGTAATTTACGTTTGACTGAGTACAAAGCTGGTAACTCCCAAGATGTTTGTACTGGGAGTCGAGGCACTCATTTCTAGATCGGGCTGTTGCTGTAGCAGTATGCTGTATGCAGAGTCCTCCACCGCGTACACTCAGCCACCGTCTTGTCACTCCAAACAATTGCTGAGAACACCCTAGAGGTTGCAAAGTAAGCAGCCCTGTTGCATTGGTGTGTGGGAACCTTTAAGGGCATCCTTCATGTTAGGCAAGGTATAGCTTGTCAGACAGTAGGCCAAGGTTCCCAGGTGCCCAGACGGCCTTACTTCAGGCATTCACAGGCGAAAGCTCAAGAGTGAGGTCATCATGGCTGTAAAGGGGGGGACAGTGAAATAAGTCCTAAAACTCTTAATATATTTACAGTATGGAACAAACCTTTTTGTACAGGGAGACTGTCATGGCTCCATGTTACTTTGTGAAGGACATGATTTATTTCTAGGTTATTTTTCCAGCTATATCAGTTATATATATACAGTATATCATATGCATGTTAAAAAAGGACAGCACATTTTATACATACTACTGAAAAGTCCCCCATTTCAGTTCACGTCTGCCACCTGGCTGGCAGACATTTAGAAATCAATTTAAATTAAGAATATCGGACAAAATATGAATGACTAGTCTAACAGTATCATTAAATATGCAAATTGTTGAAATTATCTTTTTGAAATGGTGGGAAAACACTCAAGGACAAGGGCTGCAATTCATTTTGACTGAAAACACTTCAGATTGTGAGTACAAAGCTCAAGAATTCACTTCTTATGTCACTGCAATAACAGCAGCATACATTAAGAAAAATATCATGTTAAATGAATAAGCAGAATTAATTGAATTATCTCTTCTCACCACTAAAACAAAAAATATATTATATACAAAATATATTAAAAGGATAAACAAACTTATTATGATAAACCATTTTAGATTCTGCGGAGATGGCATCTTCTCAATGTAGCATTTGCCACCACTGTGGTTGCCATGGACACCAAACAAGGCTTTGGTTTTAGTACTAGTAATGTGGGCAGTGCCAATCCAAACACAAAAGACCCATGTTGAATGAACTAAGACCATTGCTAGACCACAACATGGCAAATCTCAACCAATAAAGCCTAGTACCAACGTGAAAATACCGGAGTAACAGCTAATGATCCATTTGCTTTTTCATGATTAAGATGAAACACACCTTGGGATCAGGGGTCCTGGCCAGCATCAAAGCCTCACCAGCTTGGCTTAGTAATCCCACTCTATTCGGCTGTCCTCGCAGCGTCACCGTTATAGAGGTGGGGGCTTTCTGCCCCACTGCAGAACACACAAACAGAACCGCTCAGGTCCAACTGCTCGAATTGCCACCTCCAGACAATAAACCTGACCAGTAATCAAGCTAAACTTCAGTGAGAATTTGATGTACCTAGTAATGGAGCGGATTTAAAAATAGTGCAAAACGGCGGCGTGATACAATGAAAACAATGGCCGGTTAACGTAAAGTATAGGTTCAGAGATGAAAGGGCATGGGAACAGCGCAAGCTACACAACACTCAAAAAAGGAGAAATGAAAACATGGGTTTGATTCCAGTCTTTATTGCAATGGCAGTGACAGAACCAAGGAGTAATACCATAAGTTATTGCTTTCCCTTTGTGGGTCAAACATTAGGGGCCAATGTCTATATGTCATCATGGATACTGTGGATGTTCGTGCAGGTGAATTACAAAACGATGTAACGTGAAGTGTTAAAACAAGCACACAAACTGAACACAAAATGACTGAGTTAGACCTGTCACAAAGAAGCAGCATGGCCAAAGACTCACTTCAACTGTCATGTAAAAAACAGTCCATTCATGTTGCCAACACTAGTTATTTTTATTCCACAATTGTTTTGCATCAAATGGTTGTGTTCATATTTTAACCCATACCCCAATTCACAACCATTTTGATGTAAACACTGTGCATCAAAGTTGTGAACTTGAATATTTGACTTCATGTCATCCTAGGTAGTTTCCATATGGCTCTCTCCAAACATGAATACAAATCAACCAAAAAGAAAAAAACATCTATTAACATCCACCTGCATTTCAGATGCTACATATATGAATTTATAAAAAACAACAACAACAACGTACAACTACCTTCCAGAAGGATAATTATCTGCATACACAACATAGACAAGGCTGTCCTCTAGGGTCTTCTAGTGCAGCTGGCCAAAGGCCTCCTGATAGTGTTTTCAGAACAAGTGATGAATGAACCCTGGGTATTCAACGTGGCCGTCGTGTTTTGGCAGTTCGAGACATACCGGCACTCTGGTTGGACATGTGTGCCAGGCCGGGCAAGCTGCTGGCGAGCTTGGCAAGCCCACCATTGGTAAGTAGCTGGTGGATGGCCGTGGTTTTGGCCACTCCCCCCGTGGTGACCACTGGCATAGCCCGTAGCAGGGCACTGCCACTGGTGGCGGTGCTACCGATTGAGGTCAGGACCTGTCCTTGGGGCTTCCCACCAGCTGCCTGAGGGCGTAGGTAAAAGAGCAGATCATTAAAAGTTACGGGGGTCACAGGTAACTGACCAGTCATATATACAGAGTTCCTACATTTTCCATTTCCACATTTCCAGAAATGTCGGAGGATTTAATAGCTAAATCTTTATGTAAAATAAGTTTTAAAAATCCACGTACGACGTACGTTACCTTCTGTGTATGCTATTGTAACGTGGCCAAGTAATCGCCCCAGTCTGTAGCTCATACAAATTAATTAACACCAACCCGAGGCAATGCTAACTGTTCAATGTTCTCAAGTGTTTGTCATGTAAATTGAAATAACTGTTGGCTAATAGACCCGTTGCACCACTTCACCGACGAACAAAGGCACATAATCACATAATATTGCCATCCAGAGTGAAACTGTATCTGAACGTCTTTTCGGAGTGGTAAAATAATAAAAACAGCTGTGGAACAAACTTTTAACATCATGTTTTTTTGACAGCCTCTGTCGTATTTAACATCGAAGCGTGTTCCTGATCTGCTGCTGATCGAGAATACACTCAATGCGTTCAATGCGTTTGTGTTAACGTGTGTACGTACAGAGATTGTCGTTTTAAACTAAGGTTGTGTGGATAGGATGTTTTAAAAAGTAGTAGGAGCCCTGTAATAAATATACTAGTGTACAGCACATGTGACTGAATACTCAGGTTTTAGTCCTGCTTTTAACTCATTGAGTGCCAATCCCGAACTAGTTCGGCTTTATTAGCGTATCGTAGAGTGCCGATCCCGAACAAGTTCGGCTTTAAAAAAAAAAAAAAAAAAAAAAAAAATGTTGAAATGTTTTTTTTTTATTTTATTTTTTTTTTTTTGGACCCCATGAAATCTGGTGAACATGATTTCAATCGCGATTTTGCATGTTCCACCCCCATACAACCCCATCTAACATACAGGGCAGCCATTTTTGGCGATTATCTCAAGAATGCCTGAACGGATTTCCAATCGGATTTTTTTGTTTGAAAGCTGTGAACAAACTGCACAAATCCACTCCAATGCAATCCAGGATTGCATTGGATTTTTTAGAGCTCATTCTTCTCTGTTTTTTTCCCATGCATGAGGTGTGCAAGGTTTAATCATGGCTAAGTTGACGAAAATAAGGCTTCTAAAATGCTTGGTAGCCAATAGCTAACTTCAAGCTAACTTCATCCTCTTCCTGTACATGCACAAAGGAAAGTGTTCAGGCAAGTCATGGCTCCAGGGCTTGGGCATGCATTACCAGCATATCTCTATTATTCTCTGGTCACTGGGCGCCCTCTAGTGGTGATAGGCTGGCACTCAATGAGTTAAGCATAGAAGCAGGAGCATATTATCAACATTACCTTTTAAGGAAGGAGCAGATGCATGGCACTTAACACAACAAGCTTATGAAGATATTGCGTATAATAAAGTTAACAGGCAAAGTAAATGCTTCTCTCAACTTTTCTAATTATGTTAAAAGATTACATTGAAAAGCTTCATTTTCCCTCTCTCAGCTAATAAATGTACAACACAAAACACTCACCCCTGATAATAGAATCCACAGATTCAATAATTTACCCTCTACTCAACATGATGTATCCTGATTCAAAAACAAGTTGCATTTAATTATCTGGAGTAGTACAGTATCAATGTAAAAGCTCCTGATGCTATATACATAGCAACATCTAAAATGAAACAGATGCTTCCTCTGTTAAAAAAAAGGGGGAAAAAATAAAAGAAAAAAGGTATAGCAATGTATAGGCTTTCCCGGTCTTAATGGGTTAAGATGTATTTTTGGCATTCTATGCTTTATTTTAGAAAGTCAAGTGTAGAGAGGAAACCGAGGGCAGAGTGGAAGAGACATGCAAGACGGGGGTTGAATTTAAACCCAGGTCTTCGGACTCACAAGGAGCAAACGACCAGGGCACCAACTGGCTGAGCCATAATGCACAGTGACCTGCCTTTTATTTATTTCCTGCACAATACCATGTACGGTATATAGGCCTATGCCACTTGAATACATAGTAGGGATGGGACGATATGAACTTCTCATATCACGATTGTGACAAAAGAAATCGCGATTTACAATATTATCGCGATAATCAAAATCCATTATCCTGGGACGGAACATTTGCCAAAAACAAGCTCGCAATGCGACGTGTTGTGAGCTTGTAGATCTGCATTTTTTTGGCAAAGACATTTGATAGAGAGTGAAGTATGTATATTATAAGTACCTTTTACCAATTGAGGGTTTAAGTGGTACTGGATATGCAGCTCGGCAAATAAAAGGTGAATTGACCCCAGTGCATCACGGAGGACGATATCACGATATATTAAATCTCCTCCACAATACAATTATCGTGAGAGTTTTTTATCACGATAAACGATAATATCGCTTATCATCCCATCGCTATGTATTAGCGTGGCTATCATAAGGAGAAAAGAAAATAAACTACCAGATCTCATCATGACTTCTGTTCAACATTCATTCTCGAAAGACAACTTGCTCAAAGTGGTTGTAGGAAGCTTCATATTATCTCTTACTATCCTACTCAGAAATAGGAGTGATTCTGGAATGCTTGATGTACTGTAAGTAGCCTGATCTCAGACTCAGCTCACGCAGTAGTCTGAAACTGTGGCCTATTGTGGGCGATGTCTGGAAGGGAGGGGGGTGGGAGGTGCTTTGATTAAAAAAACAATCACTACAGGTCTCCTCGTGAGCACCCACGTGAGCGCCTCGTCTTCTAATGATGACGCTCTGATGATGACGTCGCTTGAAAAAACGGGCTGCGGAGTGCGGCGCGGATTGGATATTCGTTAGACCCACCCCCACCCCCCGTGCTCATTGGAGCAGCCAAACATTTTGGCTGATAACTGCCGATTCATGTACTCAGCTCCAGACCAGAGAAACAGTCCACTCTGAGAGTGGGCGGGGTCTATGGTCTGGAAGCAGGCTATACTGTAAGCCCAGATCATGTTCATTGCTAAACTCAAGCTGAGTCAAGAAGCACTGTGACGGAAGGTACCTGTGTGTTGGCCACTGTGCAGGGCAAGCTAGGAGCTTTGGTGACGATCTCCTGAAGACTGAAACTTAAGCCTTGGAGTAGACTGCTGGCGGAAGGTGCTGCATGCAAATGCAAAGGAAAAGAAAACATTTAATCAGTGGTGATCTGATTTAGACAAGTTGATGCCAAAAGAGAGCAAGAAACAGCTGACATTTTACTAGTCCCTAGCACAGACAAAGCGCCACACACACACGCACACATCCAAAGGCCAAGGTACAGAACAAATGATGCAAGAGGAGATCGATGATGTTTGCTTGGATATGTTGTTCGCACACGACGTTCCCATCCAGTGTTCAAAAAATAAAAACAAATTGAAAAAAATAATTTCGACACGAGATTGAAACCCCACCTTTGATCTCATCCAACAAAAGTGTTGTATGTTTGCATTTGTTTGTTGTGGCCAATGGGGTCGAGATTAACTTCAGTGCTGAAGAGTACACACAGGTGTGCGGGTAGGCAGAACAGGACAGCGAGGGGAGCGGAGGGGAAGGAGATACCTTGGGCGGTTGCAGGAGCTTGTGGCTGGACAGGTGTGGAGGACCCTGACAGCATACAAGGCACACTGTTGAATGAGCTGTGGAATGAGCTGGAGCCCGGGGACAGGGCACTAGACATCTCAGAGAGACTACCAGACCTGCAGTGACACACATAACCAACCAGTCTACTCAGGAGCTACCCCCGCACCAAATGCCTGTCAGCCATCAGTCAGCGTCCAACCAGTGTCCACCACACATCAATCCATTTGACACCACACACACTTTTGTCCGACGAAAGGGGGGATTTTAGGGTCAAGGGTCTTCAAAAGGGGGTCCGGAGACCGGGACCCCTAGGGGGTCAGAGTTACTATAGGGGGTCCTCCAAATCTTGGTGAAATTTTCAATTTTTTTTACATTAACCACTTGAACCTTATAGCGTCCATATTCTGAGAACTTTAGCCAAAAGTAGCAGATCTACATGCGTTGTGAGCTTGTAGATCGGCTATTTTCTGCACAGAGGTTTGGTGTAGAGGAGTGGTTAAATATCTGAAAACACAAATTGGCATGAATCCAAAATACACTGATGATTGTGCTGTCAAACGATTAAACTATATGGAATCTATGAAAATGTTGTGGGAGCCCCTGCTTCATCTCTCTCTCTCGACTAAGGGGTCCTTGGCCTGAGAGCGTTGTAGACCCCTGGTATTAAAGCTTGATTCTGAATGTGGGTGTGTGTGTGTGTGTGTGTGTGTGTGTGTGTGTGTGTGTGTGTGAGACCTGCCAACATAGACTTGAGTCCTGCACAATCAAACTCACAGGCGCCACACTTTAGTGAGACTAATCATACGTGCGTACTTGATGACAAAATGCTTACCCGCGACATAAATTGCGCAGCCAAACAGGTTGGCAGGTCTGGTGTGTGTATATATGTATAATTGTACGTATACGTGTGTGGTAGGACTGGAAATCATACCGTTGGGCTGTCAGAAGTCCAGAGAGTTCCTTGGCTCCAGCTACAGTCTGCCCCATTGTCATAGTCAGCGGCTTCCCAGAAGGTCCAACTATATTGGAGGAAGGGGAAGAACAGGGCAGATAGTTATGCAGTAACGTCATGCACTTATATGTGATACAAAGTTTGTGTATATAAATACCAGGTCCTTATATACTGTATATTTATACATTTAGGGACAGCTCAGTTAGCACACAGTTAAGATTCAAATGGTCTCGGTTTTTTGGGTCACGGTTTCAGGTAGAAAAAATACAATTAAAAATAAAATAAAAAGGTTTAGAAAAAGAAAAGTGCACAAGAAGAAGAGGTTAGTGGTATGTGTACATGCATTGAAAATTACAATTTGTTAATAAGTTAACTCAGACCTCACAGATGTGCAGCAGATGGTAAAACAAAAAGTTTGTTTCACTTTTGTTTTGTCGAGGTACAAAAGCATTAGTCACCTAGACGCAACGTTTTTTTTAAGGACAACTTCTCCAGTTTTCAACGCATCTTCATAAAAATAGTACTCAGTAACGCTCATGATAAAACGATATTAGATCTTTATTAACACAATAATAATGGCATGCTAACGTTACAGGAATAGAAAGACTGCAAATGGTGCCATAATATAATGAGCATTAATGAGGACCACTTATATGAAGATGAAAGTGGAAAATGGTTTACGCCGTTCTTTAATGCATGATTGGGGAATAAAATGTCTCTCTGATGTGGGTCACGCAGATAAAGAATCACTGTACAATTAAGAGAGACGAGGTGGCTCTTCTAAACGTTGGAATGGGTGATGGCTAAATGTAGCTTCTGCTAGATCAAGGGTCTTCAACAGGGGGTCCGGGATCCCAAGGGGGTCCTCAGAGTTACTACAGGGGGTCCTCCATATCGCTGTAATAGAAACTTTTTTTCTCCTTTTTTATACAAACCACTTGAACCCCCTAACATCCATATTCTGAGAACTTTAGACAAAAATAGTGTGTGCCAGCGGTGACGCGATTGTAGTCCTTAGCGGCCATTTCTTGGGTCAAAACACAGGTGTTTCAATTGTTTGATTGCATAGAACTAATGCTATAGTCCAATCAGAACACCTGTGTAAGGCTGTGTTGACCCAAGAAATGGCCGCTCTAAGAACTACATTTGGCACACCCTATAGCAGATCTACGAGCTTGTAGATCGGCTATTTTTGGCAAAGAGGTTTGGTGTAGATGGGAAAAAGAACTGACTAAGTACCGAGTGAAAGGTCAAGTTTGTTAATTATTGACGGTTCAAGTGGTTAAATATCTGAAAACACAGATTGACATGAATCCAAAATACACTGATGATTGTGCTGTCAAACAATGAAACTATATGGAATCTATGAACAGGTAGTGGGGGTCCCTGCTTCATCTCTCTCTCAGGTAAGGGGTCCTTGGCCTGAAAACGTTGAAGATCCTTGTGATCCCTAGATAAGTGCAGGCAAGTCATTGCCTACCTTCCTGTCCAGCTGGGCCGATGGCGCCCCCTGCTGACTCGCCTTGTGACACAATGGTGACCTTGATCTTGGCCCTCTTGGATGCTTTGCTGGGAGTGGGGCTTGGCGTCTGCCTCCTCTTACCGTGGGACCTTAACTCGTCTCTGTCCAGGCCTTCTGTCTGGTCGCTGGACAGTGGTACTGCAACAGCACACACATAATTATATACACACATAGAAAATTTGAACTTTTAATATCAAGCAAACCGAAGACTTGCATTTATTTATAAATTTTCCATGCTAGTCTATTGGGGGGGAAACAACATATCTGCTTGTCTCAATGTTTATATTTTCTGCTTTTATTTATTAGTGTTAATTGTCTCACTCTTTGGCTGAGTTTTAAAAAGTGCTTGGTAGATTACAAAAACAAAGCAAGACAACATTTGTCTGGTGAGACCCGCAAAAGCAATTTAACCACACAATAAAAAGGCAAAGATCACACAGGATGACATGACAGGGAGAAGAGGAAGATAAGAGTAGGAGGAGCGACAGATACTTACCAAAGACACAAGGTGGGGTGCCGGGAGGAAGATTTTTCCTCACAAGCATGTTTTGTTTCATAAAAGCAGCGAACTGAGCTGGAATGAATTGGACAAAAACAAAAGAGGGAAAGGAGATTGGTAGAGGAGAGACAGAAGAGGAAAGTATTTCAGTCACGTCCCATCGTGCCCTTCAGGTGTCTTCACTCAATTATCTTCACAACAAACATTTCATTCGCCAACGTCTCAGCCAATTTAACCTACTCTGTCTCCAATAAACCCCCCGCCTCACCATAGCAGACAAAGCTTTAGAAAAATCCTCAGGAGCAGCTGAGGTGAGACTCTTTAAAACAAAGTTACACAAACAAGTGGAATGAAATGTGACAGCTATGTATGAATTAAAGGTATTTTCCATCGCATAGAACCGTTTTTTCATGATGCAAAAATACCTGATAGTTTTTTGGTATCACCTTCATCGTGGTTCCAAGTGGGCAACATCAAAAGGTGACATGAAACCACTGAAGATTATGGACTGCTCAGAGACAATAGTCACCAAGTGTCCTGACACAATAACGTCAATGAAGCTCCCAAATATCGTTATACTTAAGACCAGCTATTTGAAGGGGTCCTATCTGCAGTGGAAAATTAAGCTAGTCGAGTTAAGGTGTTTCTATGCAATGGAAAAGCGAGGGTGCTTATGAATGCTCACTGTGTGAGTGTGTGTATGTGTGTGCAGCAGTGTTGTTTTTGACAGCAAATTTTGATTTAGTTTTAGTCATAGTCTTTTGAATAAAATGTCATTTAGTTTTAGTCATAATTTAGTCACCAGAAAAGTTTTAGTTTTAGTAAAATTTTAGTCGACTAAATATCATACGATTTTATGGCGACTAAATCTACAGTTGATTTAGTCAACTAAAATATATTTTGGCAGGCCTTGATGGCATCGTAATGACTGATTTTACACTTGATTGTGTGCTGAAAATAGCCGATCTACAAGCTCACAACTAGTTCTAGTTTTTATTTTGTTGACGGAATTGCCAATATATTTAGTCTTAGTTTTAGTCATCACAGCTTAGTTTTTATTTCGTTTTTGTCAGTGAAAAAAACGCAGGCGACAAAGATTTTTCGTCATAGTTTTAGTCGACAAAATCAACACTGGTGTGCAGGCGTCCTGTTCCTGGCCAACCAACCTTGAGCTTGTCTGTGTGTGAGTACCGTGCCGGACCGCTGCATGTGCGTCTTGAGAAGTTGTGTGGCTGTAATCAGACTGGACTTCTGCGCTGGAGACAAGCCTGATGTTTTTGGTTTGGGGCTTGAGGTGGGACTGCTGCACACACTGGACAGATCCTAAAGCGACAGGGCAAAGAACAGACACACTAATTGATGAGTAATAATAACAACGGTTGTTTTTAACCTTTCATTCTGCTCTGGAAACTGAAACAATTAAAGATCTCATCGATGACTGTGATGCCATTCAGACAGAGTATTCTGTGTGAGAATTCTGGCTTTGAAAACAGCAACTCGTGTTCAAATTCCAGCATCCTAGCTTCAAAGACTCCTATTATCCACAGAATTGTTGTCATGTATCATTTAAAAGTCTGTAAATAAAAAGCCTATTGTTGTCTGTAAAAAAAAAAAAAAGCCTTTATTTTAAGATGAGTTAAAAGTTTTTAAATTCCATGCATTACATGTGTTTAAAACAGATGTGATTAAACAGTTTTGTTGTTTATTTCTTTGGCTACTTCATTCTCTTCCGTGGATACGCTGGACCAACGCGAACACAGCCAATATAAGCTTTATCAAAGCTAAATGATAGTTTTAATAAACTTGATGCTAAACGGTCAGCCTCAGAATACTGCAGGTGTCATCTCCACCCACGGCAGCAGATGCTTATGTTTCATTGTGGATGATCAAGTGAACAGTTTCAAGCTGTCAAATACACAGGATTTCTCTGGCATCTAATATATTCAGTGCACTAGATGTTTTGTCATCCAAACAAACATTAGAACACCTATTATATAAAATAAAATATTGCCAGTGCATGGGGGGAAAATAGTTGTGTTTGGACAGGTCCTTACAAGTAAGTGCTTCTAAGCAGTCTAAATAAGTTGTTGAAATGTATTCTCGAATCAAACCACTTGCTCCCGATTACTTAAAAGGACTGACATAACAACCAACCCCGAACCATACTCATTTTGGTTGTATTATGAGAGAGGGATTGACATGCAACAACCAGCCTAAGATCGGATTACAACCCTGGCCAGTTGCAGGGAGGACTATAGCCTTATTCACGTGATGTGGCATTACCAGGTGAGCTCCTCGGATAATCATTTTACACATAACTGTGAAGACCTTACTCTACAGCTGTAGATACATAAGATCAGAGACTATCAGACTGACCTCAGAGCCTGAGGGGGATATGGGGACTCTCAGAGCCGGGGAGGAGGGTCGTCCTCTCTCCATGTCAAACGGAAGCTCCCTTCGAAGCCTCTTCTTCTTCTCCGTGTCCATATCCCTCATCTCCCCCGAGCCGTGGCCATGGCCCTCCGCTCGCGCCAGCACCCCAGACAGGAAGTCAGCTATCTCATCCTACCGGAATACAAAAACAGCATTTAGAGTAGATGAAAAAAAAAGCTTTTATTTTCACTCACTCATTAACCCATTTAGACATGAGATCGATTTTAAAAAATCCTGTCTTGAAAGGTATAGTTACAAATAGGGGTTCCCGTCCAAAATGGGTTAAAATATCTGCATGAGTTATGTGGCCTCACCTGGATGCAGCGATCCACCATAGTCTGTGTCAGTCCCTCGGCTTTCATCTTTGTCGAGTTGATTCTGAGGAAGTAGATGATTTAAACGGTCATGAAAATTGTCGTAGTCACCCAACCTTGAATTATTAACAAACACAAAAGCCAATACACAGACAGATAGGTGGCTGTTAACCCATACACAGACAGATAGGTGGCTGTTAACCCACTTGAGGTTGTCATCGGCTCCTCCCACCACCACCATGCTGTTGTCTGCCCTCAGCCTCTCTCTGAAGTCCTCCATGTTGTCTATGCTGCACTGCAGAGCGTTCTGGCCCACCACAAACAGCACTGAAGTCTTCATGTCCAACAGTGGGTCGTCCACGTCCTGCCGGCCAGTAACACATTGACCAGCCATTAGGATCCATTTGCCAGATGGCAAGACTTAAAACAGTCACGTAAAACAAATGCACAAAGCACTGTCAGCGCTGGCGACCTGTAATAGTAGTTTGCTAGTCTTACTTTGTACCATGCAGACTCAGGTGTCCCTAGGGCTGTAACCAAACGTTCTTAAGTTCGGACCTTCGTTCGTTATGTGGGCAATCGAAGTTCTGAATGAATGTTTTGTTTTTAGTTTTTTACAGGAAAAAATTATATCAGAATGCCCAGCCCTGTCCTGCTAAAGCCCAACAAGGCTCTGAAATACAATAATCCCAACACCAAATGAATCTCTCTCTGACATGCAGTTTTGCACTGCCTCTTTGATGTGCAGCCGCAGCGCGTGCCGTGCATCTCTTCTGGACGATTCTCAGCACTAATGGAAGTTTGGTTTGGCTAATTAATATCACAGGACGCAGCGGACAGAGAGTGCAGTGGAATTCTAAAGCCACTTCCCATACACTAGATAAACTTGTTTGATTAAATGATCGTTCGAAGGTTCGTTAGAAAATCCCCTTTGAATCCTAAAAATAGGGCTTGATTACAGCCCTAGGTGTCCCAGGTCTGAATGTATCCCTGATACAATATCAAGAGTAAACATGCTCTAGTAGTGTACTCACCAGTGCTGCGACCACATAATGCTAACCTCGCCAGTTCAATTCTGTCTGGAGTTCAGTGTTCCATGATACACCCCTTACTTCTCTGCACTCATGCACTGCCTAAAACAATCCAGTGTACCGGGCCCCTTAGCCCTTATTCATGGAATTAGGAGTTCCCCTTCACGCTACATGACTGTGCAGTTAATAAATACTTCCACGTACAATTTGGACAATTGAAAAAAATACTTCCACCTACGATTCGGTCAATTGAAAAATGCTATTTAACACAATAGGTGGCAGTTTGGAATGAATACAAGTTTCTGTCTGGTGATTTTTTATCTTCTGGCTAAAAAGTGTATTTTACACAAACAGTAAGGAGCTGAGACTCTTCCCACTATGGAGAATAAGCTTTCAAAACCATAAGACTGTTAAGTGAGTAGCGAAAGAGTTGTTATTTTTAATACAGCGTAGACATTATACAACCGGCTCAATGAGGAAAATATGCATACAGTCCCATTGTGTTTCTTTTTTTCCTGTAGTGTTAAGGAGAACTCCTAATGGAGTTCTATGGATCATGGCTACTGGGCCTGATCCATAGAACCATCTTTCATTTCTTACCCCTCGTGATCCGTTGGCGGTTAACAGCGGGAACCCAAGACATACCACTGCTGTCAGATACTCCATAAGAGATACCTGCAGTTGAATGCAATAGCCATAGTTAGCCAACACAATAGGCATACATGGAACATTTATGTTTATGAAGAACCAGTCATTATGGTGCAGAGTTACAAAGTGATTTAAAAAAAAGCCTTACGTGACAAGCAATGAGAGCGCCCACATTCCAGCCGACCAGGATAATGGGTTTATGAGGGAAATGACTGTGAACCTGGAACAGACAAGTTAAAATGGCTTTACTAACAAGACTTTACTGTAACTTGGAGATCTTACAATAATTCCGTCACCCGTCTAATATTAAAGACCCTCTCCTAATAGAGACTTTTTGTGTCTCCTTCAGATGCATGCATTATTATAATCAAATAATTGGTTTAGGAATGCGACAAAAACAAAATAATATGATGATGAATGGGGTGAGTCATTTTTTGTATTGTCTGTAGGGCTGTCCTCAAGTCGACTCGAGTCGCGGGGGTTAATCCGACGCGTCGACGAATCGTTTATGTAAAAAGAAAAAAGAAAAGTGGTGCTTTAAGCTTTTAAACCACGTCAACGTAATACCATAAAACGGCAATATGTTTTAAGCCTTTAAAGTGAATTAGATCCATGAACTACCATGCATATTGAGACATGGTAGCGGTGGACAACTGGACATTAATGACGATAAGATTGCGTCCAGCCGTGCGTAATTGTGAATTGTGGAGCAGAGTAGAACAACGGAGGAGAGAATAATGCATCTCTTTGACAGCATGTCGTGTATTATTTCCACAAGTTGTATTTTCTCATAGCACAGCGCTGCTGTATCAAAAGAGCTATGTTGCCGATCTGGTGCGAGATAATAAAAAGAAAACAGTTCGCCCGTCGCTATTCCTCAGCCTGAGTCCAACCACCACACGGCAGTGAAAGTAAAAGCGCGTCGCGCTGGCTCTGCTGCTTCTTTGGCCAGGCAGGCCAGCTCTCAAGTAGAATAACAACACGTCGACGCATTTCCTGTCCAAGCGGTTAACTTCAAAATAAGAGCTCCCTGTCATATGATCAAGGCAACTTTCAAGTCACGTGAACTGATTTTATTTTTAAGTCTAGTTTACAAGTAGTAGGAAGAATGGACTAAATAAGAATTACATGAGTCACAGTCCAGCGCTCTCATACCGAACCACAGTAACTGGTGTGATAAAAAAAATAATACATTTTTGACGGCTCGACTCAAACAATTTGCGTCTATTCCGGGGGCTTAAAACGACGCGTCGATTCGTCGATTTTTAGAGGACAGGCCTAATTGTCTGTAAACTATCCCTTTAACTCTTTGCGTGCCAGCGCCCTCTAGGGGCCAAAGAATGCCAGCGCATCTCTCATAGGCGAGCGCTTTAGCTTCCAGGACTTCAGCTTCCAGGACCTGACGTGCTCACGTTGATGCACGACATGGAAATGTCCCGGATGAAGATGCTAACAGAATGGCTATTCCCATTTTGTCATCTAAAAGATCATTTTTGGGCGATTTCGCCGTAAATAAACCTCGCGCCGCTTTCCTAAAACACAAAAAAGAGATATAAGCCTTTAAAGATTAAAGATTAATTAAATAAAGCCGAACTACTTCGGGATCGGCACACTCGTGTACTCATCGGAAGCGGCGCCGAACATCGGGTGAACATTGGGGAGCTCAAAAATGTATTTTAAACCATTTTTAATGGAATATATCGTCGGACAGAGTAGAACGGCTAGCTGGCTAGCGGCTAGCGAGCCAGGACCACCCACGACTCTACAAGCAGCTCGGGGTAAGTGAATTAATACAAAAAAGATTGTATTGGATTGAAATAAAGCCGAACTAGTTCGGGATCGGCACCAGATGAGTTAATAAAGTTTAATCCTTATAATTAATTGTACATCAATTAACAAAAATAGACAATTAACAAGCTCACAATGTGTCTGTCAAGTTGCAACATGTTGTGAACAATGTTCACATGCAGATCAGATCTGCTATTTTCGCTGAATATTTAACAACTAGCCCTTACCCGTTCAAAGATATGAGCTCCAAAATGATGTGCAGTGTGTGGGTTATGGGATGTGCACTGTGCATACAGTATATGAGGGATGGAAAGTAACTTTAACTGGTGCTTGCATGATAATATGTAGGAGCATCAATGTAAGAAATACCCGTTTCGTTTAAACGGGCTTCACAGTTATGTTAGGTGTGTTCATATGCTAATGGTGATGCGATTTCAGATCAATTGCTCCAGCCACTGAGGAGAAACGCTGTTTCAGACAGACAGACAGACACTCACTCACTCACTCACTCAGACATTCGCAAAATTATAGTATAGATGTTTTGGCCGAAGGTTTGCCTATTTTGCCGTCGGTCTCCATTCCGACACATGCCCATTCCGATCACCAGGTTAGCATTCACCAGCGTCGGCAGGTTAGCTACTAAGCAGGTTAGCTACTCACCGGTTAGCATTCACAAGGGTTAGTTTTACTGAGGTTAGGGTTAAGGTTAGGTTAGGTTTAGGTGGTCGGAATGCCAACGTGTCGGAGTGCCAACGTGTAACCGCCTATTTTGAGAATTTTCACGTATTAAGACATGTCCAGATTAGGGACGTCGGGGCTCATGTGATTAAAGGTGACACACAATCTGTTCCTTTCACCAAGTGGTGCACACTATAAGTGAACAAAATGTCACGGTCGTCTCCTCTCTTTCCTTTGTAGACAAAGACGTGCCATTGTTGTTTTTGTATGACCTCAGAGGATATAAAAGAGAAATAGGAAGTCCTACCTCCATGACCTTTGCCCTGACTGTTCCCAGCATGTGCTCCAGGCACTGGGTAATGCCAACACTGGCCCCGCTGCTCACATGTGTGTTCACTGGGATGACCTAACGGGGACACAGATGTTATGGGACCTTTTCCGACGACGAAGAACAATAAAATGATTCTCGGAAAAACCATGTGGCTGCTATTTGAGTGGGACTTCAAACCTTTCCCAAGCAGGATAGCTGAGTTTGCCAGAATCTCATTCGGCGTGAGGTAGAGAGTGCAGGATTGGTAGGGCCTGATGGTGCAATCAGGATGAGCGGGGAGCCAGGAAGCTTGCTCTGAAAAATGGAAAGCAAAGACAGACAGACATGTGGCCTTTACTGTTACATTCTACTGCTGTTACATCCTACTGATTATTGGTTGGTCAATCGATCTGAAATTGCACACGAGCATTGTCGATTGGTGTGAGTAAACTGATTTTCCCAGGCAGGGACTGGGATAATCTTTTTAAAAATGTGTCTGTTCTCATATTTCTCTCCTCATTGAGTTGGTAATTGCATATGTGCATTAACCCTTGGCATACAAAGGAACTCCAACTAATACCAACTAAAAACAGAGAAATTGTTCAATTGTTCAATGTCATAAGCCTAACATTTTCAGAGGATATGAAATCTTCCAATATTTTAGCTGCAGCCTATGAAACTAATAAAAAACTAAAAAGCTTTTTTCCAAAAATTAAAAATAAACTCACAAAAGCACTTTGACAACTAATCCAAACTAAATTGAAAACAAAAATGCAATAAAAATTACAGCAAATGAAGAATACAATACTATAATAATCTTCGTCTGCACCTAGTTAGTGTGCGTGGCATCTTCAGTATGCACATTATAAAACCAGAACTGAACATTTCAGATCTCAGGGTTCCCACACATTTTTACCAATTAATTTCCAAAACTTTTCCAGAATATTTAACCCAATTTCCAGGACTATATAACAATAATTCAGCTCAATAACAGGTCGCTTACTCCTATGCACAATGCCCAAAGACAGGTAGTGTATGCCAGTGGTTCTCAACTTTTTCAGGCCGTGAACCCCGAAATAATCATGTTTTAACTGGGGACCCGGCACCCTGACGAGCACTAAGAGTTGAGGAAGTTTGTATAACACGGTTCTATTGTGAAAATAGACGATCTACATCAGGGGTGCCCACACTTTTGTGACTTGAGGGCTACTTTTAAAATGACCAGCTCAACGTGATCTACCTTCCCAAAAACTATTTATCTTAAGGGGGTTTGGAATAGCGGCACTGATGTAGTAGGGAAAAAATAGGGAAATAGCAAGGGGAAAGGGTTCTTTGTAATGCTACAGACTCTTGAAAACAAATCATTGCATTTGGGATTTGCCTACTTTAAAAGCCATGAAGGGAGCTGAGCGGCCCTGCTTGAACTTAATTCAAGTGAGAGATAAAAAAGGGGTTTGTGATTTTTGTTTATATTTATTTAGGGGCATGTCATGTAGTCTACCTGCACAGCCTTTGTGATCTACTGGTAGATCACGATCTACCTTTTGGGCACCCCTGATCTACATGCTCACAACGCCTCGCAACGCGAGGCGTTTCTGCCTCTAATATTTGACAATTTGGCCCATGTTTAATTTGTCATTTCAGAGGTAAATCAATAACCAAAGACAATGCATAGCTATTTTTTCCAGGACCTTTCAGGACCCTTAACTCATTCAGAGCCCCAGACATTAACGGATTATAATGTCCAAAGTGCAAAGTGCCTCCTTCAGGTCCCATTCACTTGCGTTGTCTTATTTTGAAGGCCAGAAGTCCACCGCGCAATCACTTCCGGTCTGACGTCATCGGATCGTGCGCCGGAACCGATCCGTGTCCACGTGGAGTTGTGTAATGGCCGACCGGGAGCTTTTATAACTGTGTAACATAAGCGAGCATCTGCCTCCATCCTAGCTTCTAAAGTGTAGTTTTGAGATAATAGACATTAAAGATGAGATCCCCCGTCCACCTCAATGTTATGGATGGGACTATTTTGTGCTCGTGGAGCCGTGATGATGCGAAATCAGCGACGGATTTCGTCTCCGGACCGCCGGCGATTCTTCTCGCCGTTACAGTAATCTATTACTTTTCCCGAGATATCCCGTGAATGGCACTACAGATACTCGAGTACATTTCGCGAGACATCTCGTGAATGGCACTAGATGAGTTAATAAATTCCAAACCTTTTAACCTTTTATTTTTCCAGTACTGGAAAAATATTTTTCTAATTTCAAAATATTTCCAGGAATTTCATGACCGTGGGAACCCTGAGTTCTGTTTGTTAGTTTTATGATGACACAAAAAAAGAAAGATTTCTGAAAACTTACTGGTTTGTTGTGAGACAGAACCCCCACTGCTGGGTCCCATGGACGTTTCAGCAACAGCGAGAGGGCCTCTGAACTCGGAGCTCCACTCTTGGCTGATGACATCAACAGCATCCTGTCAATCAGTGAGGGTAACTAAGCAAAGACAGGATAACAACATGTTACTCCCAATTCATTTACCACTTCTCTGTAACAATTTCCGAAAATATAGTTTATGTACAAAATAATGCACTATATAATACTATATACACTATATCAGGGGTCTTCAACGTTTTCAGGCCAAGGACCCCTTGGTTGAGAGATAGATGAAGCAGGGACCCCCAAGCCTGTTCATAGATTCCATAGTTTCATCGTTTGACAGCACAATCATCAGTGTATTTTGGATTCATGTCAATTTGTGTTTTCAGATATTTAACCACTTGAGCTGTCATTACCTAATAAACTTGACCTTTTACTCTGTACTGTAGTCTGCTCTTTTTCCCCTCTACACCAAACCTCTTTGCCGAAAATAGCCGATCTAGATCTGCTATTTTTGGCTACAGTTCTCAAAAAATGGACACTAGGGTTCAAGTTGTTAATATAAAAAGGATTGGAAGATTTGGAGGACCCCCTGTAGTAACTCTGAGGACCCCCTAGGGGTCCCGGACCCCCTGTTGAAGACCCCTGCACTATATAATAGCTAAGATTGACTATTACAATATAGGTATTTAGCAGACGCCCTTATCCAGAGCGACTTACATCACATACAGTACATGCAGCGACATTGTGTCTCACTAAGATCACAGATAAACCAAGAACAAGTACATTGAAACTATTGGATACCAGGTAAACAATGAACCTAGCATCTATTTAAATAACATGTTAATATAAAACATTTTAACATTGTGGTCAAGAAAAACATAACATAAACATGAAAACAAATGTTGGTAATTCACAGGAATTCTGTGCACATTCGATTGCAATTTTAACTACTCTCTCTAGTTCTTATGTATACATATCTTGAATGTAATAATAATGTAATAACTATATTCCCATTTGTTTGCCTGAGAACAAGAATGAATACATACCTTGCTTTTGAGAGTTTGCAGCACATCCAAGTAAGCAGCCAGCATTGCAAGACTCAGGGACTCAATCATGGTGATGTGTAACCACTGTGTCAGTTTGGTGTCCCAGTTGACACTGGCTAGTGCATGACGCACCTTCCTGGCACACTTGTCCACAGCGATCCTACGCAAGACTGGCTCATTGGAGGCCTAGGGAAGAGTTAGTAGCTACAGTAAGAGAGAATCGATACATAATACTGTATATTTAAAGGGGTAGTTTGGTTTACGGGGTAGTTACAATGTTAATGTCATTGTGTTATGTTGAACAGTTGGCATAGCATGGTTTAGCTCAGTTCCCAAACATCAAGTAGTAGTAGTAGTAGTAGTAGCAGCAGCTCAAAAATAAGGAAACACATCATACAATTTTCCAAAGGTGAACGACTGTTGTAAGAAACCTACACATTGTAAATTAGATATTTATTAGGGATAGGCATGAAAGGTAGATTAGTAAGTAGCCAATGTGGTACAGGTACCACCTAGAGCAGTGTTTCTCAAATGGGGGGACGTGTACCCCTAGGGGTACGCGGGAGTACTGCAGGGGGTACGTGAGAAAAAACTAGAAATGGGAAAATGTATATAGTGTTATGGTCAATGATATAACATTCAAATCAAACTTTATTTATATAGCACGTTTACAAACAGGCAAGCTGAACCAAAGTGCTGTACAACATTAAAAGACACAGGCAATACAAATCATCAAATGAGTTTAAAAAGGAAACAAAGATGCAGGAAAACAATTAGAAAAAAACAACAAAACAAAAGATTACTTTAAATGCAATTAAGAGCAATTAAAAACAACTGGGTGGTTTGAATTTAAATGCAATTAAAAGCCTGGGAAAACAAATGGGTTTTTAATAAGGATTTAAAAACACCAATTGACTGGGCAGATCTAATATTAAAAGGTAGACTGTTCCATAGTCGAGGGGCCGTGGCCGTAAAAGACCGGTAACCCCTGCTCTTTTTGAACCTTTGTTTTGGGACTTCCAGGAGTAACTGGTCAGCGGACCTTAAGGCCCTGGCTGGAGAATAGGGTTCCACGAGGGCAGAGAGGTATGAAGGGGCAAGCCCATTTATTGATTTGTACGTAAATAAAAGCATCTTAAAATCTATTCTAAAATTAACGGGAAGCCAGTGAAGGGAGACAAGGATGGGGCTAATGTGTTCGCGTCTTTTGGTACCGGTGAGGAGACGGGCTGCAGCATTTTGTACGAGTTGTAGGCGCTTAAGTGATGCCTGCTCTATGCCTGTGTATAATGAGTTGCAGTAATCCAACCTAGATGTGATGAACGCATGAATGGCTATTTCAAGTTGATGACGGGGAAGATATGGTTTAATTTTGGCCAGAAGTCTTAACTGGAAGAAGCTGTTTTTTACTACGGAGCTAATGTGTTGATTGAATTTGAAATTGCAGTCGAAGGTTACACCAAGATTTTTTGCAGAGGAGCGGATGTAAGGGGTGAGAGTGTCCGGGATAATGCAGGGTGTGATGGTGTTGTGGCCAAATAGGATGATTTCGGTTTTATTTTCATTAAGGGTGAGAAAGTTTTTGTCCATCCAGGTTTTTACGTCGTGGAGGCAGGTGAGCAATGATTGGAAGGAGTTTGCGGAGTTTGTTGTTATGGGCAGGTAAATTTGGACATCGTCAGCGTAGGAGTGAAATGGTATATTGTGTCTTTTAAAAATTGACCCTAGGGGCAGCATATATAATAAAAATAGGAGTGGGCCTAAAATGGAGCCCTGGGGGACCCCGCATGTTAGGGGGGCCCCAGGCGAGGAGAATTCTCCCAGGTGAACAGAAAAAGTCCTATTTGAAAGATAGGACTCAAACCATGAAAGAGCTGCACCTGTAATACCAATGTGATGTTTGAGCCTATGTAAAAGAATATGGTGTTCAATGGTGTCAAAAGCGGCTGACAAGTCCAGAAGTACGAGGATTGCGGAATTACCGGAGTCAACTGTTAAAATCAAGTCATTAAAAACTTTTAGGAGAGCCGTCTCTGTGCTGTGGCCTGGTTTGAAGCCTGACTGAAAGTTTTCGTGTAAGTTATGGGTGAGTAGAAATGATTGCAATTGTATGTAGACTGCCTTTTCCAAAACCTTTGACAGAAATGGTAGCTGAGAGATTGGCCTAAAATTGGATAGGATGGATGGGTCGAGGTTTTTCTTTTTAATTAATGGGTTTACTACGGCATGCTTGAAAGCAGCCGGGACACAACCAGAGTTGAGACAGCTGTTAATTAAGTTTAAAATGCATGGGCCGACAGTACCTGAGACTTCCTTTAAGAGCCTGGAGGGAATAGTGTCAGAGGGGCAGTTTGTGGGTCGGAGGTGCATGATTATATCAGTAAGAGAGGACAGGGTAATTGGCCTGAAATGATCTAAGGTGGCAGGTGGGGGGCAGAGAGGAGGCACAGGATCTAGGGTAGAGGAGGTATGTGCTGATCTAAGGGCTGAGATTTTATTGGTAAAAAATTGTTGGAAGTTGGCACAGAGGATGGATGAGGGGGGGATGAGAGAATCGTCACGGGGATTTGTGAAGGAATTTAAAATGTTGAACAGAACCTGAGGTTTATGGCAATTTTTTGTGACAAGGTTGGAGATGAATTCTGCTTTTGCTGCTTTTACTGCTTTATAGTAGTCGGAGAGGCAGTTTCGGAAGATCTCGAGGGAGATGTGAAGTTTGTCGTGGAGCCATTTCCGTTCGGCACGCCTAGATGTGCGCCTGAGGTTGCGGGTAGACTCATTTAGCCACGGTTCAGTGAGATTTTTGGGGCGTTTGTTAGCAAAAGGAGCTATAGAGTCCAATATATTTATGCAGGTGGAGTTGAACATGTCGAGAAGAATATCTGCACTAAGAGAGCTAGTTGGGGGTGGGGCAATAGCCACCATCTCATTGAAACTATGGGCAAATTTTGAGGGAGTTGATGAGTTGATGGCACGTGTGCGTCGGGTAGAGACACTGGGATTGGTCACAGAACACGGAATTGAGGCAGTGAAAACGATGAGTGAATGATCGGAAATAAAATTAGGGACAGCAGGAACATCGGTAACAGAGGCAGTTAACCCATGTGACAGCACAAGGTCCAGGGTGTGGCCTTTAATATGTGTAGGCACATTAACAGATTGAGTGAGGTTGAAGGTTTCGATAAGGCTTAGGAAGTCATTGGCAAGGGGGTGGGAGGGGCAACAGACATGCACGTTAAAATCTCCAAAAATGATAAAAGTGTCATATGAGAGCATTATACCTGATAAAAAATCGCTAAAATCACTAATGAAATCCTTTTTGCATTTTGGTGGCCGGTACAGCAGCACACATAAGACAGGGGAGGATAAATTCAACTTAAAAAGCTGATGCTCGAGACATTGCAGATTAGATTTAAAAATCATTGACAGATTGACAGATTTAGTGTGAACCTGCTCATTTGTAAATTGTTAAACCAAATTAGATCAATACCTTGACTAGTACAACTGTTATTGAATAGAAAGCTATGTTTATTTGCCATTGTGCTGTTTTATTTTGAACATATTGGCATGGGAACTGGACTTGTGATGTACATTTTTCTAAGCAAAATGCTGTAGTCAGGGGAAGGGGGTACTGCAGCCAAAACAGTTTGAGAACCACTGACCTAGAGGTTTACAGATAAGCAGGAGTAGCACCAATCACTATGCTATTAATGATAGAAATGTTGACTGCGAGTTCGCAAGCACCTCTGCAATCATGTCATGCATTTCATCTGGTGAAAACACATATCATTCCAAGAGGCTCTGTGTTCTTGCTAAGCTGTACCTGGCGATACCCAGGTTTCAATGTGGGGAAGACTGTCAACAAACAGGTTCTGACCTTGCCCATCCTATATTAAAACTGCCTAATGTGTCGTCCGAAGGACAACCACAGGCCTTGGGGGCCTCAGCAGGTAAATGTATTAAAAACTAACGGACAAATACTCACAGTTTCATTGGCCAGTCGGGCTAGTCTTTCACCTTGCAGGGCTTTAAGCACTTTATTGAACAACTTGTTCTGAGTCACAGACCATCCAGTTCTGAAACAAGAGAAGACTTTTATATAAGGGATAATGGCCATTAGCCTAGGATCGCTTCCAATTTCGGGCTTTTGATCCGGTCGGGGGCGGATGACATCCTACGTCATTTTGGATTCAAAACGGACTACATTTTGGCCGGAACTACCGACCGGAATCAGTTTTAACCAAGTTTTGCGCATGCGCTAACTGGGTTAAAACTGATTCCGGTCGGTAGTTCCGGCCAAAATGTAGTCCGTTTTGAATACAAAATGACGTAGGATGTCATCCGGTCTAGACCGGATCAACCAACCTGTCTAGTAAACGAATACCAGACTTTCTCCCAGAAAGCCTGGTGAGGCGAGGTTAACTGGCCATTATGTGAAAAGACACAAGTGAGAAATAATGGAAGTTACAAATGTCTGAAGCAATAGCTGAGTATGAGAAAGAATGAGACTCAAGGCCCCTATTTTCCATCCATGCCTTACCCCTAAACTTCTTTGCCTATTTACTATTTTGAAAAATACTTCAAATAGCCGACCTACAAGCTCACAGCGCGTCGATGTAGATTGGCTAGTTAAACTATTAAAAAAAAAATCAAAAGAGTAAAAAAGCCAAAGAAGTTTAGGGATAAGGGCAAGGGGCATGTACAAATATATAGCTGAAAGAGTCCATTGTGGACAAACTAAATGTCTACATACTTGTTTACGTGTTCTTCCCAGTCATCAGGGGGTGGGGGGTTATCAGCCACAGTACGAGCAAACAAGACATGGCGTTCACATTCCTTCATCACACTCAGAGCTTTATGGTTGTCGTAGAGGGGAACAGGTGTAGGTGTGACCGTTTCCACATCAATTAAAGTGTCAGACTCTCTGCAGGAAGAATAATATGTTATAAGTAATTAGAGCACTTGTCAAACTGACCAACATATAATCTAAACTAGAAGCAGTGCTCTTCCGAGCACAGGTCTCCACCAGACCGTGCGTCCTGGTGAACTGATCGGTGGAGTTATAGGTAAAACCACAAATCAGCCTGTTATAGCGCCACCATGAGGATGATTTAAAAAAAAACTATGTGGCATTTCTTCCTCGGCCTAGTGGGAACGTGTGTGCGCGATTTCATGATAATTGCACTTTGCGTTTGTGATTTGAGGCATTTTGTTCAAAACGGCTCAATCCTACAAACTTTGGAAGCCAATCTTAGCCAATCAGGATGGAATATGCCAAATCGGACAGATCCGTGTCGATCACATGACTGTCGAGATACTGCCTACCGATTTGTAGGATTTTTGGACAAAATCTGTAAGAGTAGTGCACAGAAATGTGTTTTGCAAACATCGGCCACTAGGTGGCGCTAGAAAAGGCCCATTTGAAAAATTTAGGGCAGAGGTTCTAGATTGGCATCCAGGGAATGTGTGCGCTCACTTTGGCAGCGACCGGGCCAATGGCGACGGAGATTAGCTGCTCACAAACTGCGAGGACGCACGCAATCCTACAAACTTTGGAAGCCAATCTTAGCCAATCAGGATGGAATATGAAAAATCGGACAGATCCGTGTCGATCACATGACTGTCGAGATACTGCCTACCGATTTGTAGGATTTTTGGAACAAATCTGTAAGAGTAGTGCACAGAAATGTGTCTTGCGAACATCGGCCACTAGGTGGCGCTAGAAAAGGGCCATTTGAAAAATTTAGGGCAGAGGTTCTAGATTGGCATCCAGGGAATGTGTGCGCTCACTTTGGCAGCGACCGGGCCAACGGCGACTGAGATTAGCTGCACACAAACTGCGAGGACGCATGGACGCGAAACATCGGCCACTAGGTGGCGCTAGAAAAAGCCCATTTGAAAAATTTAGGGCAGAGGTTCTAGATTGGCATCCAGGGAATGTGTGTGCTCACTTTGGCAGCGACCGGGCCAACGGCGACTGAGATTAGCTGCACACAAACTGCGAGGACACACACACGGACGGACACACGGACGGACGGACGCACGGACGGACGGACGGAGGGGAAAACATACTCTCCCCTCAGCCTTCGGCTGGTGGAGACAATTACAGAGTTAGCATTCAGGCAACTAACATGTCTAGGTTATTACAAGTAGGGCTACATCAGTGGTGCGTGCGTTGACTCAAGTACACCCCCTGGCCATGACCCAATCCATAAGAAGAGAAATACACTCTGCACTCACTTTAAATAAGAGTCTTTTTGAGCGGTGGTTACACCGTCTCCTATACGTGGCCGTGTGTGTATGCGTGCGTGTGTGTGTGTGTGTGTGTGTGTGTGTGTGTGTGTGTGTGTGTGTGCGTGTGTGTCTGTATGTAGCCTGCAGGCCTGCAGTACCTTTTATGACCACACATGTTAAGGGAGGGGCGCTGTTGTTCAGGCCAGGCCAGACCAGGCACACACACACACACACACACACACGCACGCACACACACACAGGGGGGAAGGGGGGGGGGGGGGGGGGTTAAACCACCGCTCAGTTCACACGGGTGTGATTTTTTAATAAAGAAACAGCAGCAGCAGTAGCCTTTAGATAACAAACGCGTTTCGGCGTGCAGGCCTTCATCAATGTTATAGTCTGACGAAGGCCTGCGCGTCTTCTGTATAACTCGGCCAGGAATTGAACCCCAACCTTCCAATCTCAGGGCAGACACTAAATCACAAAGCCAGTGAGCTGCCTGGTACATATAAATTACAAAGATACAAACACTACCTCAGCAAAAAGTGACTGTGATTAACAGAAAGGTGTCTATACCTCTAGAGTCAAGTCTCATTTTAGTCAAGCAATACAGTTTGGCATATAATGATAAACCAAGTAGTGATCCTGATCCTTGGCAACTTTATCTGTGAATTGAAGACAATTGCAGTATAAAATTCATTTTGGAGGAAGCTTCATCTGCACTCTACACCAGGGGTTTTCAAAGTGGGTGACGGGGCACCCTGGGGTGCCGTGACGGCAGTCCAGGGGTGCCGCGAGATCATTTGATAATATTTGGGATTTATTTGGACACTTGAAAGAATATTTACTATCATTTTAAACTTGAAGTACAAAGTTATTTTCAGTCAGTTCTAACAAAAATGGCTATTATCTCAACGTTTTCCTCACAACATAATCACTAAAATATCGTCACTGTCGGGCAGAAACCTTCTATCTCCAAGTTTCAAATGTGTACGTCTTTTGGTAAAGCAAAGCCCTGCTTCAGCATACAAGACTGTCGCACAAAACTAGTGAAAACAGCCAATCTACAAGCACACAACGCCTCGCGAGTCGCGATGCGAGGCGTTGTGTGCTTGTAGATCTGCTGTTTTTACCAGTTTAGTACAAAATGAACGGTTTTGGACATACACGGTTTCCACCCGACAACGGCGATATGCTATAAATATAAGGTGCTGGGAGTGAAAATTATAATGTAGGGGTGCCTCGGATTAAAAAAATCAAACCTTGGTTCGAAGTGGAGCCGTGAATTTGAGCAGTTCCAGATCTATGTTTTTGATTCTATGTGTTCTAGATCTATGAATTCTGTGTTCTAGAACTATAAATTCTATGTGCAAATTAATCGCATATTTCTTATCTGTTCTAAATCTACCTTAAATAGATATTACTACTCATAACATGGGAGTAGACAAATACTTGCTTTATGCAAATGCAGCATATTTACTATTTTTGAAATAATAACAAATACTGTCCATAATAGGCCTAACAAACATAACAAAAATATCTGCTTCCATTAGGACAGATTAACACAAACTCTGCCATCAAAATACCCCTTTGTACCCCTTCTCTGCCATGCCCGTAGAACCCGTAAATGTAATAAAAATTAATTAAAATTTTTTTTTTATCGAAGCGCAACTAAAATAGGCCGGAACTAATGCTCCGTGATCGGTTTCTACACGGACACATTATTGAGCGGACCACTTTAACATTGGAGTCCCTGAACCGGAAGCGGAAGTCCGTCCTCTATTTTGGCCCAGCTTACTGTCTGAGCTCCGCGGCTTACAGATGGAGAAGTTATTGATCAATTGAAAAAGTTTCAACGGATTTGAGAAGCTGATGGAATACGCGAACACACGAGCAGTGTCCGATCACGCACGATGGGAACTGGACGAGCGCCCACGTTAACAGGTAGGACTTGGAGAAGCCGGCAGTGAAAGACATAGAGAAATTAACGGGCTTTACGGCCGTAAACTACGAATGAGTTAATAGTGAAAGGACCACCGCTCATCGAGGTGCTGCATGCCCATACTCTATGGCTGCATGCCTGAAGAAGGTATATGACCAAAAGCTTGCACTTTATTTAACTGAAAATAAAGAACATGATTTTGCACACTTTTGAGTGTGCGGAGGCTCCCTTAAATCTTGGCTCCCTTATATTTCATTAGGACAGATTTAAAATAAACGTTTATACTTGGCATTCAATCACTAAACCCCAGCATCCCTATTCTAAGGGGATATTCACCAAAAGTAGCAGATTTACAAGCTCACACAAGATGCTACGGCTATTTTTGGCTAAGAGAGTTGGCGTATGGAAAAATAACTCAAGTACAGTGCAACTCAGGGGTGTTCTGTGACGCTAGAGTGCCACCCATAGGATGGAGTTCTGAACTGAACAGAACGCAGATAAACTAGCTGTTATGTTATGATGTTAACTGTAGAGACACTGTGATTACTCATTGGAGATGTGTGGCACACCGCACACAAGCCATAGTCAGCCAGACCTGCCGGAGTTCAGCCGGATTTGGGCCAAACCTGTTTGCTAAGTGGGTTCTCTGGCCGGTTTTGCATGCATTTGGTGGTCACGGTTAGCGTGTTGGTGCGGGGGTCTGCACTGTATAAAGGACATAGGCTACTATGTGCTCGTGTACAAGTTGGAGCGCTGATGTTCTTGGGAGGGTGTGTGTCATGGGGCTCGCGCTGTCTACATATGTGCCGTTTCAACGCTTCGGTATTTGCTGCGCGCGACGCCGTCAGCGGTAATATTGTAGTTTTGATTGTGGTTGTCTGCTACAAAAATCTCTGCCGTTTTGTCTGTCTCATACATAGAGTTATGGGGTCTCATACTACTAGCCCTGCTGCTAGCAGCATCTCACACTGACTGTCTGTTGTCAGTGCATTTGCTTCCTTACCGAGGCTCCAACATCACTGCGTTAATCGTGTGTGTGTGTGTGTGTGTGTGTGTGTGTGTGTGTGTGTGTGTGTGTGTGTGTGTGCGTGGTGCGTGTGTGGTAAAAGTCGCGCATGCGTAGATCCTGTTCGAACTGAACGAAACAATCTTTTCCCACTAGACGGGACAAAAGCTGAAAGCTGTGCACTGGGAGCTCATGTGCTTTGCACACGGCTCCAAAAATATTCATGGGGTGCCCTGAGACAAAAAAGTTTGGGAACCCCTGCTCTACACCACACCATTAAGAGTTTAGACAAAACATAGGTAGGTTACTGCTAAACAGTAAACACATTTCTGTTGCTAGTTGTCCAGACTACATGTATGACAGATGGAACACAATGCAATAAAATATACAAAAGACAGGAAATTGACCAGGTTTAAAGCCTGTCGCTAGGCCACCGTTAGACCAACCGGCTAGTCTCGCGTCGTCGCGTGGCCAGACTGTTGCCTCCGCGATTTGGCCAAATGCTCCCGGCATACAGTCTGGCAAAACGGAATAGAAATGATGAGTGCGAGATAAAACGGATGTGACGCAACCGCTCCCTTGGTGCAGTAGCAATAACATGTCATACTGGAAGCGTTATGTCTCCTTTCTTAATTTTTTGGATTATTATTTCGTCTTTCTCTGGTGTTGTTGGTGTTACTTCCATGTTGTTTTCAAACGTTTTCTAAAACTATACACCCATAACAAGAATAGAATATGCCGCTCGAATGACTTTGTCTGAGCTAGTGTGTTTCTGTTATGTTTCCAATGGGACTACAGTTCAGTGCAGCAGCGGCTACTTCCGATACTCGCCGTTCGGGAGCTGCCGTTCCAGACTCTATATAGCATTCGGAGATTGTGGAATAGTTGTCTGGCTACGCAAGACTACCAACCGGCTGACCAACACTGTAACTTCAGTCAGTCAGTTGAATTCGTCTATTGGTCTGGCCTTGCTGGTCCAGCCATAAAGGCCAGTCCGTGCACATCACTAGCCTTTGTGTAATTTTCCTTGACCAAGTTTTTGCACGTTTTCTTTACTCACAGTGAGGAATCGGGTTGGCGACGGGTGACAAACAGAGTCCTGGTGGGCCGGGCACTGCTGGCATCCGGGTGGGCATTCCACGGCTTGGCATAGCTGTGGTCCAGGAATACCAGGTCAAGCTCCCGTTCATGAGCAGACAACTGGAACAGCAAGGAGGTACCCATCTTCCGTGCTGATGTCTGGAAGTCCCTGTCTCCACCACGGTGCATCCTCTTCCGGGCCCCGCCAAAGGGCCCTAGAAAGGGATGGGGATTCACACCAACCACCTGGGAGGAGGGTTGGCAATGTACAACAGGAAAATTAACCAGAGTTTCCACAGACTACCGTGTTTTAGTTTCTAGAACAGGGGTCTTCAACAGGGGGTCTTGAGGACCCAAGGGGGTCCTCAAGAGTTACTACAGGAGGTCTGCCAAATCTGTGTGATTGGAACCTTTTTTCTTTTTTTACATTAACCTTAGCATCCCTATTCAGAAGATAACTTTAGCCAAAAATAGCCGATCTACAAGCTCACAACACCTCGAGGTGTTGTGAGCTTGTAGATCTGCTATGTTCGGTTTGGTGAAGGGGGAAAAAAAGAGCAGAAAGGTCAAGAAAGGTAAAGAGTGAATGGTCAATTTTACTAAGTATTGGCGGTTTAAGTGGTTAAATGTCTGAAAATACACGTTAATTAACATGAATACAACATGATATAGTGCTGTCAAACAAGTCTATGAAACCATCTATGAAATCTATGTAAAAGTTTAATCAGCAAAACAATTGTATACAGTATATGGGGGTCCCTGCTTCATCCCTCTGTCAGCTTAGGGGTCCTTGGCTGAAAAACGTTGAAGACCCCCTGTTCTAGAACGAGATAAGTACACAAAATATAAACATTAGAGGTAGTTCTACTGTAGCTATGCAGACCAGCAGGTGCTGCCTGTAGACAATAATGTACACGCCAGTCAGACTTGTGACGATGTAATCAATATACACGACCCGTTTGCTTATGTTATATCACTGCAAAAAAAAAACATTGCTAAAATAATGAATATAAAACAAGAGATGTATAAATAAAGCCAGCCTAAACTAGAACATTTAGACCGATCCAGCCAATAGCCATTTCAAGTTAGCTGGCTGGTTAGCCGCATGCTAACCAACCAACGTTAGCGTAAGTAAGTCGCTATTATAATTACCTTTAGGCCCTATTCCAACTTATTATTCATGAAATATGGTGTTTCAAATCTTCTGTCCGCCAAAAACGGTGTAAAACGAGGCGTTAATCCACTATATATTTATAATTTAATCACATACAGCGCCCAGAATTTCTAATGCGCAGACAGTCTCACTTCCTTTTGTTGTGTGACTGGTTGCCATGTTCTATTCTACAAACCCCCTTCTACGTCTTCGGTGGTGTAAAATAACTGTAGATTGTAACTTGAGTAGGCCTACTGTACTTCAATTTTGCAGTATCTGTACTTTATTTGAGTATTTCCAATACTTTTACTTCTACTCCACAACATCTCAGAGCCTAGGTAATTGTTTTACTTAATTACTTTTACTCCACCACATAGCATGCATTTGAAATACTACGGACGGATTTTTGGAGAAATCTTCCATTTGCCGATTTCTCCATAAAATCTGCTCCTTTCCCATTGAAATGCTTTGGCGGAATCCACTCTGATAGGTAGAATATTATTCTGGTGTCATTTGCGTGGCGTGACTGTGCAGTGCGCTTCCCTGTGGAAAGCTGACACAGTGGAGCTGTTTTTCCAACCAACCTGGCAACTGACTTTGTGGCGCGCCAGACCGTGCCTGATGCAAAACATGGGCTGGATTGTACAGTACAGACAAGACGTCTGTTTACGTTTTATCTAACGTTGACTTTCATTCTAAACTAAGCAAGCGAGTCGTCACTCACTCGTCATTTAAATGATGACACATATATTCCCAATTTTTGTTTTGAAGGACAAAAACCAAAGTCCTAGTTTATCACCAGAAATGCCCCCACCCCCAACTGTTTACAGTATATTTTGATTACTACTCTTTTATGTTTTTGCATATTTTATCATAGCATCCTTTTGTATTGAACTGTACCTCTGCTCTGAGCTTTTTATTTATCCCCCCCCCCCTTTTTTTTTTCTTTTACAAACTGTTGACGGGTTTCTGGTCCACGTTACATTGATAAAACTAGCGCAGGGTCCGTACCAAAATTAGCCAATGAAACCAGCGCTCCCCAAAACAACAGGTTTGGGGATTGATACAGTCAGCTGTGCATTTAGTCTCAATGTTTGTAAACAAGAAACCCGTCTCAATCAATCAATCAATCAATCAATCAATCAATCAATCAATCAATCAATCAATCAATCACTGGTACAAGGTCAACTAAAAGAATACAAACCACAAGAAAGCCTTTGGCTTGTTTAAATTGGGGTCCTTTTTTTTAGCTCATATAATATGTAATGACAAATAAAACACACAGTAGCTTACCTACTATGCAGAAGAAAAAAAATATATATGTATATATATGTTACAGTATGTTCAAGAAACCAGTAAAAGTTGTCAAGGAGCACTCGTTTTGACGTTCACCACACACTAATCACCACCAGATGGCGACGTCAGCCACTGCTCTGCCATTCACCAGAGTGTATATAAGAGAGTTACGTCACGCTTTGAACTCGCCGCAGACCGGAAGTGTTTACTCTTTATTTACTAGCCTAGCCTAGCCTAGCCTAGCCATTAGCTCCATTGTAGTCACTTGGACAGGGCGTTTAACGTGCGCTTGCCCAGGCCGTAAATATAACGATTGCATTCACCACGGCTTCGTAACTCGCGCGGCGCTCCGCCGGCCGCGCGGCCCTGGCCCGCTCTTCGCGGCCACTCGCGCCTGCGGCGCTCGGGGGCGAAGAGCAGGACCAAGGTCCGCTGGCCTTCGCGCCGCTTGGGGCTTCGTGGACCCAGGGGGGCCTCGTAACTCGTTTGGGCTTCGTGGATACAGGGGGGCTTCGGTAGCCGCTCGCAGTGTCGTGGACAATAGAGCGGCGCACCGCCTGGAGTACGTTGTTGTGGCGACCGCTTGCTCCGCCCCGTGCCGCACCACGAGTGCTCCGCGTCTCGAATGTGCTGTTTCTCTAATATACTATGACATATATATATATATATATATATATATATATATATATATATATATATATATAAACAGGACACAGGAGAGATATATTTTTTATTATTAATAATAAATATTCAAAAAAGTATAGTTCAGTTAAACTGTTTTATTACAGTGTATCCTGTACACACACACACACACACACACACACACACACACACACACACACACACACACACACACACACACACACACACACACACACACACACACACACACACAATTAAATATGTTTTTTTGTCACATTATATAGGCTACATACATAATGTGACAAATAAACACCCCAGGGAGTGGGGACTATTCTATTAGCTATCCTGTACCGGCTGTACGTCAAAGTTTATGAAACATTAACTACATATGACCACTAGGTGGTAGTGCTAGCCCAGATATGTAATTATTATCCCAATGAAGCTGTTTGTAGTAATTCACTGAGGCCTTCATCATCCTCTTATTGGCAAAGAGAGACAGAGAGAGACAGAGAGAGAGAGAGAGAGAGAGAGAGAGAGAGAGAGAGAAGACTTGCAAAGCAACCTTGAGTTAGACATTCAATAACAAAGCCCATTGCAGAGCTTTCTGAACTCCATTGCTCAGTGTCACAGCCTGGCTGCATACTGTACACAAAACAAATAAATAGAGAGGTGGGAAGAGGATGTGGAGCCCACTGCATTCATGACCTATATGTATGTCTACCTTGGGACCCTGTGGTGATGACGAGAGTACTGCTAAGACACATCTGATCCACACCATTCATGCATTCTCTTTTTGTGCTGCAGCCTCACAGTCACTCTCTCTGCAATCTGCTGGATTACTGTTATCTCCTGTACTGAAGAACCCTGAAGAGGACAGACAAAAGAGTCTTCCAGAAGGATTATTTTTGCAATTCAAAAGGATTCTGTCAAATCTTTTTACTTTTTTTGTCTTTTTTTTTTGTCTTTTTTCTCAGAAATTTATTTTTTAATCTCATCAGAATAAGGATTTCTCAAACAGGGATAATGCTGGTGTGCTACGGCAGATGGTCCTGGTGGTCCCCAGTGGTCTTTGGAGTTGTCCTGGTGGTTTTGACTGCAGGAAACCCAGGAGAGACCCAGGAAAGGGGGCACATCGGGTCATCCTCATGCTTCGGAGGCTTTGATCTCTATTTCGTTTTGGACAAGTGAGTTGGTCCCTCTGCTCTACCTGACACACTAATGGAGCTATAATGACTAACATGGTGTCTGTGAAAACAATTATGCAGACTCAAGTTAATCTTAATCATATAAACTATTATATGTATAGCGTGTATCTAATTAACACTCGGGTGACTGAAAATAAAAAACTACCACTCTGACTGCATTTATAGGTCAAATTGACAGGTGAATTCTCTCCCTTTTTGCCCAGGAGAACAACACCTCCTCCCCTGCTGCCAGCGGGGGTTCTATTGTCTGTTGTTCTATTGACAATAGAACCCCTGCTGGCAGCAGGGGAAGAGGTGTTGTTCTCCTGGGCAAAACATTTAAAGAACGTACCTGTCAATTTGACCTATAAATGCAGTCAGAGTGGTATAATTGTATATTATTTCATACTTAGGAAATGTTTCATAAGGGGGAAAAAACGAGAACATATACAGTATCTTGAGTATTTAGGAAAAGTCATGGAAGGGGACATTTTTGAGACCTTCACGGGGAGAGTTATTGCACTTTGCAATGTCAAAATCGGCCAAAATGACCTGTTAGTCACCCATGTGTTAATAATAGATTATATGCCTGGTTTAGCAACATCATTTAACTCTTTATTTCACTTTTGGCTAATGTATGAGCTTCAAGGCTCACTCAATATTAAGACGTATTCACTTTGAATACCGGTAAGCTATGTAGACTATGACAGGTCTTTGCAATGGCCATTTTGTTGTTGTTGTTTTGCATGGACATCATGCCTTTACATTAGTGTAGCTCAAGCTAGATTTGTGAAGTCCCATGTGTGTTTTATTGTCAACATGCCACCTGCTATCCTGTCCTGTCACATAGGAATAGATTAGTGCCATATGGTTGAAATATAAATTCATAGTCACACCACTCACACAACTCAGAACAATAAACTACGTCATACAGTAACAGTAGTAGGCTGTGTGCCGTGCAAAAGGTGCCTTTTCCCAAAACAGGAGTCAGCTTTGGTAAACCATAAAGTAAACCCATTAACCCCGACATCAAAATTTTGGGCAGATTTACAACAACAACAAAATCTATCCCAACCCACTCACATGCCTTTTAAAATATATTCAAAGGAGTGAAAATAGAAAATGTGTATAAGATATTTTCACTACTTGTTGTACAAACCACAGGGCTTAAGTGGTTAAACAAATATCCATGATGGCAGATGGCAATGAGCAGTGGGAAGTATTGTCTATTTCCTTATTCAGTGATCAGCTGTGGCATGAGCAGAATATTCCATAAATGAATGTTGTTCTATATCCTTAACATAAAATACGTTGACCCTTTTATTCCAAAAGCGTTTCACAGTAGCATAAATGCATTTTTGCATCTTATGATTCCCCAGTGAGAATCAACAACTCTAACCCATGCACTTCCTTTTGAGCTACTGTACGTATGTAGGAAGTCTAATGACATCAAGTGAAGTTATTCTCTCAGTTCATGTGTTGCTCAATGAAAACAGGCCCACACATAGTATATAATTCCATCCCGTGCTTAATTAATTGATTCATTAATCAATTACCGTACCTTTTTGCTGGTCAATGAACCATGTCATCTAGTTTCAACAACTGAACTGTCCTGTTTCCGAAGGGCAAGAACACATGGCCTACAAATTACTATAACATGTGAGGAAGGTCATTGGTCTTTTCACCCATGATGGCTCTTTTGGTATTAACATTATTACTTGCCATGGATGTTGTCTCCAGACAGATTCTGTGCAATTACCTAATTGTTTCACACAATGAGCCTAACAGACAGGGTTTCCAGTTAGGATCACTAATACCATTGCGGAACATGTCCCAACAACATTTCACTGCTTGTACTTGTTTTAGTTTTGATTGTCGACATTAGAATTAGTAATGTATGTAGTATGGGATTGGGATAGAGGTTATGTGCATCACTAGTGGGTCGATTCAAAGTGTCATCCATCTGTCACTTAAGGTGTTATTTATCCAATATAGAAGAAGTTGTTGCAGCAGCATTGTTCTCCAAGTCTGACTGACTTTCACATCTCCCCTTCTCCCCCTCCTCCATTTTAAAATCTCTTACTCGCATGGTGATGTTTTTTCCATTTGTCCCACATCTGAATGCTAACACCAGGCTGTGGCAGCACTGCTGTTTAGCCCAGAGGGAATTAGGCAATAGTGGGTAATGGAGAGTAATTGTTACCAAGAGCTATGCTGTACACAGTACAGGCAAAGAAATGATGCAACATGTGGCATCTGACAGGTTTCAGTTGTGTACGGCATTTTTCTGGGTTGTTGTACTCACTCTCTCTCCCTTCTCTAAACTCTTTCCACCACTTCTGCAGTCATTATATCAGCTTAACCTGTCTCCCGAATGATGCGATCTTCCTGGCCTTACCGCCCGCCCTCTTGCAGTGTCCCTCTTCTATTGTGCGTTTTTTTTGTGTCTCTTTTCTGTCTGCACAACCTTTTCTCCACTGGGGCCAGATGTTCCAGTGTTTCAGCCTCTTGACTGGGCTGTCTGTGCTGTGTGCTGGGACTTGTATCATGGTAACAATGGGAAAAAAGGTGTTTTGAGTGATGTTGCAAGTAGGGGGGGGGGTCTACATATACAGTATGACAGAAATTGTGAATTCCAATTATGCTTGTTAGGCAACATTTTGAAAGACGAGAGTTTGGCTGCAACTGTTAAGTCTGAATAACAATAGATAGCATGTTTTCTATTTATTCCGTTTGAAAGCATATGTTTTCCTATAAATAACCATGTTTCTACGCTTCTGCCCCTCATGATCCAATTATCCTTTCATCTTATTTTCCCCCTCATTGATAGGACATGAAGTCAGGAACTATTAGTGTGGTTGTACGTAGCTTGCAGACTCCAATGTAATCTCGAGTAAAAGATACACAAAAGTGAGCTTTGCAGCTGGCACCACACAGCCCTGCAGAGAACTGGCAAATTTCCATGTACTGATGGGAAAATAAACAACCGTATCCTCGCTCTGCTTGCTGATTGTAGGTGGGGACTGAGTGCTAGATACAGTACGTGTATATTACAGCCTCATTGACCTAATTCTGAGTAGGCTTTCTCTGGCATGGAGGAATAATGAGGGTTAATTTGTCTGACTCCAATAACACTGAGATCATTGCTGGGGCATTATAAAGACATTGACGGCAATCTGAGACATACGTCACAGCCTTTCCTGTACACGAGACAGCTGTGCTGTTAAAAAATGGTAATCAGAACAGTTCTGTAGGGCAGGGGTCTTCAATGTTTTCAGGCCAAGGACCCGTTAGTTGAGAGAGAGATGAAGCAGGCCCACACAACCTTTTCAGAGATTTTCATTGTTTGACAGCACAATCATCAGTGTATTTTGGATTCATGTCAAGATATTTAACCACTTGAACTGTCAATACTTAATAAAGTTGACCTTTCACTATGTAGTTAGTCTGCTCTTTTTCCCCTCTTCACCAAACCCAATAATAGCTGATCTACAAGCTCACAACGCCTCGCGCTGCGAGGCGTTGTGAGCTTGTAGATCTACTATTTTTGGCTAAAGTTCTCAGAATAAGGACACCAGGGTTCACGTGGTTAATATTAAAAAAAGAGAACAAAGTTTTGGAGGACCCCTTGTAGTAACTCTGAGGACCCCCTAGCGGTCCCAGACCCCCTGTTGAAGACCTTGTAGGGTATGAGAGTTTGAAACGTAATTTATACTTGGTTGCACAATGTTGCTCACTGAAAATGATTTTCTATTTAGATGCATAGCGTAACATCAGTATTTTGTGACACCATTGTGCAATGAAGTCACTGCTATAGTGACAAAGTTGCTCTGTTCATGTGACCCTTGCAACAGATCATTCTTAATTAGATGCTTAATTACTGTGGTTCAGAAAGGAAAAAACGAACCAATGCACGTTGTCATTTGCTTTTATAGATCTGGGAGTGTGCAGAATCACTGGACTGAAATCTACCACTTTGTAGAACATCTGGCTCATAAATTCATAAGGTAAAGATTATAGATTATTGCATGGCAGCCATTCTCATATAATAAACCATAAGTAGTCAGTAACCATCCTCAAGAAATTAAACAAACTTAAACATCAAATGTTCATTAATACAATAAGGGATAATAATAAGTAAAGGCATCTTCGCCATCTAAGCTTAAAGGAATAGTTCACCCCCAAAATTACTTTGTTTCTATCAATTACTCACCCCATGGAGACGTGAGTTCAATAAAAAATAAATGTTTTTTGTCGCACTCAAAAGATAATAAGTTGACTATAATAAATGTACTCCCATTGATTCCAGATGGACACTTGAATGCATTTGTGTCTCCATCCAGAATCAATGGGGGTACATTTATTGCGACCGAAGTCACAGTTTACCATGAGAGTAATAAAGGTACCCCCTTATGCCCATATATGGAGATCCCCAGGCATCAAACCCAGGCCCTAAAGTACCATGCATAGTAGTACTTAAGGACCGCAGGAATACACAAGCAACGGAGGGTGAGAGAACTTTACTCCGTTTGGTCCGGTTTAACTCCCAGTACGTATACGGACCCTAACGGACAGCACCCAACTGGACAGACTGAACGGACTGAAGATGCATCCGTAGCAAGAAGTACCCATGGCCACCGTTGTCAATCGTAGGCGCAGTAGTGATGAAAATTACTTTAACTCTGCTCTAACAGCGGTCCTCAAACTGTGTCCCAATAATAAATATATTTTATCAAGAAACGGAAAAAAGGTCGTTACACAACCACTTGAAGAGGACGCCTCTACTCCTCACTCACTCACACACTCACTCACCGCATCAACAGTCATCAGCAGACAGCGAGGCACACAAGTCACAAGAAGAGATGATGATGCGGCTCATTTATTACTTGGGAATTATGTTCAATATATGAGCGGGTGTTTACGCGTGTTTTGTTATAATTACTCCGGGTCCGCATCCATGTGTTGTGGTTAAATTTGTACCTTCGCGGAGTTGCATTTACCGCGATAACGTTGCCGACAAACAGCAGAACCAGTCCAGAGTGCTGTTACCACGTATTTATACCAAACATCACGGCGGGTCAAAAATCTGTAAAGGGGAGCAGAATTGGAGCGGAGAGCGGGTCGGCACATAAATAACGTGCATGTCTACTATGCATGGCGACGGATTTACCGTACGTAGTTCCTCACCCAAAACGTACACAAAATCAACCATACGTAACTATAAATGGCCCTTAACTCGCCAAGGCCCTGCTTGGCTTTACTAATTAACATACGTTTTATGCCCATATATGGAGATCCCTGTGCCAATGTTATCAATATTAAGGACATATCTGGGAATGCCCATATTGGTAATGCCCATATATGGGCATGTTTTGACATAACATTGTTGACTATCTCCATATATGGGTAATTGGTCCGATATACAGTACATCACTGGCCAGATGGCCAAGAATTGGCGCGACCTCGCCCTGAGGCGTCTTACTAGTTATAATCAAATTATTGTCTTAAGAATGTGACAAAAGCAAAATAATATTATTAAACTCAAGTCTCCATGCCGTGAGTAATCAATAGAAAAAAATATTTTTGAGGGTGATCTACTCCTTTAAGAGTTCATAAGCACTATTTTTTTGAATATTGTAACCATTGAAGTACACATTATGTCCCTTTGGAAGGACAAAAATTGTAGATTTGTATATCTGATTATAGCATGATTTATTTTAATGATTATGACTTCTCATTCGATAACATAGTATGGTATGACCTTTTTGAAGAGATTGTACAGTCATGTAAAAAAAAAAAGGCTCCAAAATACAGATGCCCCTGCAGGTTGACTGCTAACTCCACTTGCTGTTTTCAGACTCTTTGATAGTGTCTTAATGGCATATTCCTTGTCTCTTGTCATCTCAGCCCACAGTTGCGGATGTCATTCATTGTATTCTCCACGGAAGGAAGGATTCTGATGAGGCTGACAGAGGACAGGTAGGAGGAGAAGACATGTTGCCAATGCCTATTGTGCAGCTGCCTGAATGACAAATGCAGAGTTTCTCCCTCATTGACCAAGATTCAAGAAAGACCATAGTCAGACCATATTGAATAATTTATTAGTCAAAAAGCAGCACAGAGGTACAGTAAAACACTATCCTTCACGTCACCGAAATAATGGGCCCCATCCTTCACGTCACCGCGTATGCCTAAACGTTTTATGCATTTTTCACTATTTTGAAATACATTTTTATTAATTTATACTCACAACTTGTCGATGTAGATAGGCTATTTTCACTGTTAATGTTTTTTTTAATACAAAAATAGCAAAAAAGGTTTAGCAAAAAAGGTTTATTCTCATAAAAAGGTTTAAGAGAATTATAATGCACCATTATCCTTGCAAAGAAGTTATGTGTATGATAGTTGTTATAATCATCATGAATATTTATGAGAGCTTGCTTATATAACTATAATTATACAGTGTTAGATTATAATGCATCATCAGTATGTTTATAATGAATTATAGACATGGGCTTCATAGAAAGTGTTACCAAAATATTAAAATTACAAATAGCTTTAAGGCATTTCCATACCAAATAATAGAAACCACGTTTCATGACACAATTATCATTTTTAAATGCTGAAATGTTATAAGTGATATTCCTTTGTTACACATTTCCCCCCTTGAGCTGTAGATTGAGTGAGTACAACACCAGAAGGGACACACAGTTGACATAGTTTGAATCCCTCAAAATCCCTCATTACTTGGCTGATCCATTCCCACATGCTGAACCATCTATGTGGTTGTCAGCCTGGACAAGTGCTTCAACATGTGGTTTGCAGCACATTGTGAGCTGCGTGCACGTCTAATCTTTCCTCAGGCTCAGTTTCCAAGCAGTCACAAAACCTTTTCACTGTTTATGGTCTTCCTGCTATCTTTATTGTACAAAGGGCTCATTTCCTCACTGTCTGACTGACACGACAGTGCCCCGATCCATGAGCCTTAGCCAACTGATATTTTCTAATGTCTATCATCTGTTACAAAAGGACATTACTTTCTCAAATGACATAAATCTTTGCTGTTGGGCGGAAACCGTCTATTTCAAAACCAGTTACTTTTCAGGAAATGTAAAAAGAAAAAACCTGTGTTCCAATGAACCCAATGTAATTCATCAGTTACAATCTCTTTTCAACACACTTCATTGATTACATATTTATCAAATCTACACATAGACTTAAACAGTTTTGGATTTGGAAACTCTAGCTATCCAGCCCTCACAGCTGTGTCGAAACGAGCGCGCCGATCCGACCAATAGTCTGCGAGTCATAGTGTCGGGAGCTATGTGAGTCTCAGAGTACTCGTCAGTCTTTGTCCCTTTTATGCCCATATATGGAGAATGAGATCCCTGATGTCATACGGCAGGCACCACACTCCCCCAAGTCCTTTCCGAGTTTGAAGTCAGTTTGTCCCATACCCATATATGCACATGACCAGAGCGGTCGGATATGTGGCTCTGGACAGCCGGATCTCTGTATCTGTCAATCCTTGTCTCTTTAATGCCCATATATGGACTGGAGCTCACTGATGTCATCAGTACTGTATGTATATGCCCATATATGGGCATGCCCCCTTTTGTGCCTATATATGAAGCTGACTGATTGTTTGTACCTGATGCCTGACGACAAGTTGAGGTTAGACAACACATTCCATATTTTTCCACATTCCAGCTTTTCCCCTTCAAATTAATGGGGTTGCTTAAAGGTGACGTCACCGACTTAGCCAATGAGGAAACAGCAAAAACTTTATGGAGGAACTTTTAGCCAATGAGGAAGCTGCAAAAAGGTGAAGTCACAGAGAATGCTGGTTCCTCATTGGCTAAATATTACTCCATAAAGTTGGAACAGAACAATAGTGTGTTGCCCTTTAGGCAACCACACTAATTAGAAAGACTAGAATTTCGGGCCCCCTTCGGGGGCCCTCAAATCTAGAGCTCACGGTATACCAGCAATCAAATGGATTTGTAATGGGCAAATATGGGTAGTTCTTTTTTTGAGAGAAAATATTTTCTTGAGAAAAAATTCTTTTTAGAGAAAAAATAGTGTTTTGAGAAAAAGAATTTTTTTTGAGAAAAAAAAAAGTTTTTTGAAAAGTTTTTTGAAAAAAAAAAAAAAAAGTTTTGGCCTAATTGTGTTATTATTATTACTATAATAGGCCTGCCAATGTTTTATTTTCATTATTTCAATGTTTTCATTTTAGCAACACACACACACACACACACACACACACACACACACACACACACACACACACACACACACACACACACACACACACACACACACAGACAGTATGTTGCTGTGAAGAGGTGAGTGGGCCGAACTCTAGAGGTGAGTGGCCGAAGGGCCGCCAACTTCTTGTAAGATACAGGCTCTCGGCTAGCTAGGCTCTCGCTGCTGCTGCGCGCCCGTCACTGCTGAAGCAAACTGTAACCTGATACTTTGGTGACGAAAATTGCGTAGGAGACACTCTGGGGAAAGATTTGCATAGCAAACCCACACATTACTTTTCTACAAAGTGTACATCGTGCGAATACAATAGCTTCAGGAGAAGCTGCTAGGAACATTGGGGTAAAAATGCGCGATTTTTGTGCAAAAGGTGGAGTCTTTAGATGCAGTGTAAATGTGATTCTATCGCGCAGGATGCTTAAAAATACTTAAAGAGGGTCGCTGTGGGTTATGGCTGCTGAGATGAAAGATAGCAGAACTAGACTGCACTCTTGTGTACTCGTAGCAATATATGGCCTACTTGTGCACCAGCAGAGCGCGCAAGTATTGTGATCCGGCTGACAGTGACAACACTTGTTGGTTGGTGGTGACGTCACAGAGAATGCTGCTCCCTCATTGGCTAAAGATCCTGCCTTTGTACTGTCAGCTGGATATACGGTAGATAACACCAAACACGGTACTTGCACGCTCTGCTGGCACAAGTAAATAGCAGATCTAAAAGCTCACAGCCCAGACACAGCGTAGTGTCACATAGCAACACGTTGTGAGTTTGTATATTGGACATATTCATTACTTTTGTAAAATAGTATTGTAATACTATTTTTGTGTGACACCATATAAAATAGCACATTAATTTACCAGTAAGACTCCCTGATCGGGAGATAAGTGACCGTCAGGTCAGCAGTGTCCAAAAATGTGTTTGAAAAAATCGGCCTGATGGTGGCGCTAAATGGGACAGATCCATGTTGATGACATGAGTACATACTGTGTACCGCTTTGTGACCCTGTCTTCTGGCTGTCTGTTCAGGGAACGCATTCGCAAAGGTCTTGATGAGCTCCAGAGGGTTCTTCCAGGGGGAGACACCTTCATGCATGAGGGTATCCAGAGGGTGAGCTATATTTTTTCTACTTTGCTTTTGATTTTATAATTTCATTGCGATTTCTGAGTTTTACACTTGCTTTTATGTATTATGATTTATTGTGGTGAGCAAGCTTTTTGTTTGAACATCATCTGTATCGACTGGAAAGCTTTTTGGGTCCACTCCTGTTGATTGTACAATTATAAAAAGACTAAAGAGGTGAATTGACTTGACTATTGCATCTCAACTCTGGCTACAGAAATACTAGGAGCCAAAACTAGAATGGGGAAGAATTACTTTACAGTACACTATTCCAGAGTGCAGTGTTTCAATCCAACTTATCTTCTTTTACAGGCCAGTGAGCAGATATACTATGGAAACACTGAAGGTGTGTAGTACGCTTACTTTTATTGCTTTTATTTCGAATGCTCCTTTTTTTACTGTAGGCCGTTAGTATGCCAGTTTGGATTTGCTTGTTTGACCTGGAAACATTAGGTCAATAGTGATAGAATTGAATGCGGGTGGCTATTTCCGCAGTATATTCTGCAATCAATTTGAATGCTGTATCATTAAAATGTGATTTTGGGGCGCCCGGGTGATCACTGAATAAGTACCACATATAAAGGCTATAGTTATTCCAGCAGCTGACCCCGGTATGAATCTGACCCGAGGCATTTTACTACATGTCACCCCCCCCCCTCTCTACCACATTTCCTGTCTATCTGTTCAGTGTCTCATCAAAAATAAAGCAGAAATACAAAAGATAATATTTAAAATGTAATTTTGATGACTTACTGGTAAAATAAAATAAAAGATCTGTTATATATAATTCCAAAGTGGCAATAATGAATTGATAAAAGATAATAAGAGAATAATTGCAGTATGTGTGACCAGATGTCTGTGTCTGCAGGTTATCCCACTGCCAGTGTTATCATAGCTCTTACAGATGGAGAACTGCACGAGGACCTCTTCTACTATGCTGAGAGAGAGGTAAAACGTGAGAGAGAGAGGGTGAGAGGGGAAAAATAGATAGCTGGATAGACAGAGAGGGTGAGAGAGGAGACAGATGGATAGATAAGAGGGAGAGGGTGAGAGAGAAAAGCAGAACGATATGGGTGATTGACGGGGGCACAGACGTTGTAAACACTATGCACGTGATGGATAGCACAGATCAAATGCTACCACCCTATACATCAGCACTTTGATCCCCACTGTTTAGTGGGTCAAAGTGTCTATCAGATTTACACATTCCATCTGTCTGCCCTATGAATGAAACAGGCATGGCCGTTCTCCACACATCTGCAACAGACATGAGTGATTTATTTGTTCAGGGAGTGCAGGTGCAGGCACGCAAAGTCAAAACTGTTTAATCAGCTTTGGGTGCCCTGAGATGTGTGGACAGCAGAGCAACTCAGAAATGGATGAAGTGAGCATATACTAGGGCATTCACCAAATATTCGAATATTCGAATATCAAAGTCACTATTCGACGTTGTTCACCGAAGTCGAATATTCACTTATTTATTATCGTTTTCTCTTTAAAAAGTTTATCGTTTATAATTATAAAGCTTGGCTAGATAGGAAGTCATAAGAATGGGTTGTCAATGCCCCTGATGGATGAATTTGTTAATGCTCTTTACCAGGGGTTCTCAAACCTTTTTAGGCCATGACACCCAAAATAAACATATTTGAACTGGGGACCCCCACCCTGACCAGCACTTGGAATTGTGGGTATTACATTTAATGTGACTCAGTTCCGCAGATAAATATTGTGAAAATAGCCGATCTACATGCTCACAGTGAGCATGTAGATCAGCTATTTTCACAATGTTCGCCTCTTGCTTACTTAATGTTTGACAGTTTGGTCGAATATTTGACTATTCGAATACTTTGAGGTCGAATAATTTGAATACTAAAAATCACTATTCGTGAATGCCCTAGCATATACGGAAGCTTGTATAGATGCATAATGGCAAGGCTAGTCATTCATTGTCAACGGTAAAGTCAACTTCCAGAGGAGATTATTGTTGAGCAATGGCTTGGATAGTGTTTTTGGCATTGAAGCACAAGTCTGACGTAATGTCAGACTCGGCAACGATATCCTAGAGTTGACCAACATTCTGTACAATTTTGGAAGACACCAACACAAGGATGTGGTACATGTAAATGCTTTGAAATATAGTGGTATAATTAGACCCAGGTGTTGAGAGTCTTCCTGTTTTTTCCACTATCTGTGACAGGCAAACCGCTCCCGCAGTCTGGGTGCCTCAGTTTACTGTGTGGGGGTGAAGGACTTCAATGAAACACAGGTGTGTTTTTAACTACGTTTACCCTGTACTTTGATTTAATATGACAGTGGTGTTGCAGCTAATGAAATAAGGGTCAGTGAGGCCAGCGTTTAATCAATTTTCTGATCACACTCTTGTCTATTTAGCTGGCAAAGATCGCTGATAGCAAGGACCACGTCTTCCCTGTGAATGATGGATTCGAGGCTTTGCAAGGGGTCATTGATTCGGTGAGAATTTCCAGTCTGCCTACACACATGTCAGAGGAACCTAGATAATAAATACACAGTGCTAACCAGCCGTAAAGTGGAATGCTCAAGGCAGCATGCTTTGGAGGTCCACAGGAAATCATTCTGGAATTCATATCAGTCTCCCCATCACTGTGACTTCTTCTCAGTCCGTTCACACAATCGATCAAATAGCTGCAGGAAGCGGGACAAAATAGAAAAATATAAACATCACTATTCCATCCGTCAAGTCTTGCCAGGGAGAGGATTATTCCAGGAAAATCTGCCAAACTGTGACTTCCCTACTTTTGATCTCTTACTACTGGAATCCACCCAGATAGGATCAAAGAGAGTTCACTGTATCCCTTAAGATCCAGTCTCTGCATTATTGACTTATTTTTCGTATCCTCAAGACTGAGGCCTTTTGTCGTGCGCACAGGGGGCATTGTCGCATGGTTAAGGGGGTGTGTCAAGAGGGTTTAAAGGTCAGGCAAGCTGACAGTCATATGGAGAACATTAGCAGCTGAACTGAAAACCTTTGGATCTGTCCCGAGAAATACGGGTCAGTGGGTCGTAAATCAGTTTCAGCTCCTGTCATATAGTGCATGCGTTCCTATAATATGGGGCATACCTGTATATGCACGCATTGCGGAGCATAAGGAGAGATGGTAATCACCTTGCAATCTGGATGAGCATCGCAAACTTTACTTTAGTCATACAACGAATAGCAAATATATCAGATCTCAAACTCACAATGCGTCACATGAGCTTGTAGATTGGCTGCAAACATAAAAGAGGACTCTGGAGCAACAGGTTCAAGTCTCTTTATTTAAGGAGTATACAGAAAACAATGACTGATGTTGGAGAGACATGGTGTCTTGTAGATTGAAGTTTAGAAAAGGTTTGACTGTTTTTGACAGCATAGTGACATGCACAAAATAGGGATGCCAGGTTGAAATAGTTCAGGGATGGTGCCGTTTCAAGTCTTCACTTTTAGAGAAACTAATTAATCCACAAACAATTTCACTTCACCTCTGCAGATCCTGAAGAAGTCCTGTATTGAAATCCTTGCAGCAGAGCCTTCCAGTATCTGTGCAGGAGGTAAGAGAGGAATATAGAGGCTCCTCGGTCCTCTGTACTAAATCAGACATCTAAAGCCTATTCATTATATCACAGGACGTACAAACACAATCTGTCTTCCCAGGGCCAGTGTAAATAACATCCACACAGTAGCAATAACTAGTACATTTGCCCTTAAATAATTATTACATCGGCTTCATCAAATTCAGGAACACCCAATTCTCCACTACTTCTAGCTGCTCATACTGGTATTTTGCTGGTACATTGCAATTTATGCAAGTGACCACTTTCTTTGTTGCAGAAGAAAAGTATTTACACGACACGCTGTGGAGGCTTGTGGGATTGGCTCCAGAGGGGCCCAAGACATTATACCCACACGTCTTTACAGCAGTCTCACTGACCACAACATCTTTCTTCACAAGGCATTCAATGTGGGAATATGAATTTAATGGCTGCTGTGGCCAGGAAAATCATGGGTTTGTGGACTCTTGCTTGAATGTCATACTGAGGAGATGATTGGTTTGGTTGGTTCAGGTCTATAATGAATGACCCTAAACACCCGATTCGCTTGACCTTCGAGCTGCTACCATCAGGCGTATCAGGCGTGTTGCTTAGGGTCCCACTAACTAAAAGAAGGGTACAAGCATAATTTGCGCCCCCCACAGCACATTGTTTTCATGGGAATTTTGTATTTTATTGCATGTTAGGTCATTTTGTGTTTTTACTGTCTGCTGTATACTGTTTGCCATAGTGCCAAAGACAAATTTCCATTTTATGTACAGTAAATGTTTATGGATAATAAAGTTTAGTTGTACATTCATGTTAAAAAGAAAATGCTGTTGTGTTTTTTCCGGTCCTCATCCCTGCAGAGACGTTCCAGGTGGTGGTGAGAGGAAATGGATTCCTACATGCCCGGAATGTTGATAACGTCCTGTGCAGCTTCCGAATTAACGACACCCTTACTAAGAGTGAGTGGAAACCCAACTGGGTATACTGGCTGATTAAAGTTGTTGCGCACTGGTGTCGCACAAAGCTTTGTGTAGAGCTGCTATCTCCGAAGCACAACATCGACATTCGAGTATAAATTAAGTGTAGCCCCCACAGTTAGTACCAGCCATGATCCAACGACAACAGCCCTGCAAATTGGGCTCAGCCCTATTAGCATGACTGGTTGTGCGTTGGACTGGTGAGTGGGAGTCTTGGGTTCAATCCCCGCTTCCGCGCATCACTACAAGCATAATGATGAATCAAATAATAACTTCTGTGCTGACAATATTTTAGTTGTGTAAAAATGTATTATGTATCATGTTATGTATATTATCCTGAGTGGAAACCTATATACACATTGAAACTGATAAGTGGGTTAGGAATTTGTAGCAAACAGCATGTCAACTAAAACAGCAGCAAGACCCATGAGTGGGAAACTGTAGAGATGCATGAGTTACGTGTTTACGTGTTTTCTATTGTTGTTATTGATGCATGGCTTTTAAAGGGCAAATTCTGGTTTAAGGGTCTGGAATGGGGCCAAAGATAAAAGGATGAAGGGGATGTGTGCCACACACAAGGAGAGGGTGGGGGGGCATCTTGGTCTTTCAAGTCAAGTGGTCTAATTAGCTGTTCAACTAATTTCCGAGAAGGCACACCACTATAGCTGCAGGAGATGCTTTTCCAATAACAAAGCAAGAATTTAAATAGCCCTGAGGTACAAACAAGTTCGCCCTGTGTTTTTTCTTCTTTTTTAGCTAATGGAATATTTGTACACAAGCTGACGTGGCTAGCAGGCATTGTTAACCTCATATACAGTATATCTAGGGGTTGTCCAAATGAATGTTACACTGTAAATAGGTTATAATAGTATGACTGAAATACATTTATTTTCATACCAAAATAAATTGCATTGAATAAATTAAAAAGATATATTCAGTGGGCACCAGCCTAGCACACAGAATACTGTATATATTTTAATATTCCTTTTTACTGCATGGCACCAAAGAGGCCAGCTGTATAGAACAGCATGCATGTATGGAATTCCGATGCCCATCTTTAAGGGAACGCTGTTTTGGTTCACTCAACATCTGGGTCAGTGTATGTGTAGGACTTGCTCAGAGACACCTTGAGACGTAAACATGGGTTGGCCCACTGGGCCGGGACACGGTAACTTGATTACAAGACTGCTTCTCTGCCCACACTAAACAGCTCAGCTGATGTTGCTACGCCAATCACAGCTCAGCAGCATTACTAAAGTTCACGTTAGTATCTTAGTTGATCCAGTTCTCCATAAAACACACATATTCTTTACACATACTGTACATACCCGATGATGCCTAGAACCTTAAACTGAAATCAGATTCTCGCTGTAGGGAAGGAGTACTCTGGTATTATGTCAAGCAAATGGTTCAAAGCATCCCACTGACAAACAGTAGACATGGAAGCAATTTAGGTGAAATTACCTCCTTATGTCCCTCACATTATCCCCTGTACGCTCCTCCTCCAGCATTGTGGTTGTGTTTACACTACACTCTGTGGAACATATTTACTCCACAGTGCAACTGAAAATAATTAGGTCATTTGAAGCTTCAGTACAGCTAAACAAGACTTTGGACTAACTAATCTGTACCCTGGCCTGCACTCCCTGACCCTACCCCACCTCAGTTCTATAAATTACAGAAAAATGCCGAAAAGGGAAGAGCTTTTCAAGGCACTGTGTAGCTACATGTGTTGAGCAGCTGAATAGATGTTTGAGTCTATGTCTCCAGGAAAAAGTAGCAGCAAACAGACAGAGACACTATGGTCTTTGGCAGTGGGGGATGTACTGACTGAGCATTCCATTATTTCGGTGACAGATGTTAGCGCGATGGCTTAAGTGAACAACAACATACATCTGTAGTATGTGAATAACAAGGAATATGACAAATTAATTATTTTCCTGAATATTTTTTAATTAGCTACTGTAGTTTAACAAATCAAGCATGATTTCCAACCATGGAATGTGACCCTGGAGACATCATGTCCAACTTTGTTACTCTCAAAGATGGGTCTTACAGGCCAGGGTCATCGCGATGTGTAATTCAATGCAATTTATTGAGTAAGCTTAAACCTTGGGTGCGTGTCTGTACCCAGGGGCGTCACACCAAATTCTGGGCCCTGGGTACAAGGATTTACTGCGGGGCCCCTGTGCTGTAACTGTTGAAAAATAGCAGATCTACAAGCTCACAGCGCGGCACCGAGTGCCGCACTGCAAGCTTGTAGATCTGCTATTTTTGAAAAATCATGAAAATCTTTGAATATTTCAAATCCTTGAATGTCAGTGGAGCTCAAACCGTTTCATGTGAAGGACCCCCAAAATGGTATGTATTTGGCCACGGACCCCCATCTCAAAATATCGAGTTCCAGGGACCACCCAGAAGCAAAATTTGAGTTACAAATGTTCGCTTAAAAAATACATATATTCAAAGATTTGCACACATTTTCACGACTTTTCAAAAATAGCAGATCTACAAGCTCGCAGCGCGGCACTCGGTGCCGCGCTGTGAGCTTGTATATCTGCTATTTTTCAATAGCTAAATTATAAAATAATTAAGGCCCCTCCACCACCTTGGGCCCTAGTAACTCAGTCCCACTTTCCTACCCCTTGTGACGCCCCTGTCTGTACCTCTCAATAAAACTTGACCCCTTGTGCTCTGGGAGCAGTAAAGAGAATCAAGAGGGGTGACGTGACGTGTTGTGACACAAAGCAGCGGTGTTTCAGCATCTTCATGCTCGGAGGGATTAATGGTAGAAACATGAGATCTCAGGACTTGAGTTGCATTGAGTCACATGCATCAGGCCTCAGCACTATGAATATTCCTTTAATAACAGGAAGGCCATTCAGAGTGCAAGGTGGGGTGCTGGCAGAGATGAACTCTCAATGGGATATCTGGCCCAATTTATAATGCTGCTGACTTTTTCTGGCAGCATCGACCCCTCCATCCTGCATGGCGTGTCTTAGAGACGAGCAGTCATGGCCCATGCCGTGCTTGTGTTGATTTCCTCAATTCTGGGGTATGCTTTCTTTCAGCCAGAATAAACGGTCTGCCGGGGGGCGGCAATGCTTACTGGATCTTTTTTGCCTCAGAGCCAGTTGGACACAGAAAAAACAAGATTTACCTCAAAAACAAAAGCAGCGTTTCACAGTGTCTCTCATGCAGACAACTCGGAGCTCAGTTTGAAGCTTAATTTTCTCATCTGAATTTCATCATTTGACTGTCTGCTTTCATCACATTGGTGGTTTGTCCTCTCCGTGTCCAACTGAAGCTCATCAGTCAGTGAACTTAGTAGGCTACAGATAAATACTGGCATAACGTGAGATGAATTTTGTGTCGTCATTCTTTGGTGTACAAATGAATAAAGCAGTGTCAGTGGATAGCACTGTCTTGTGACACAAGACATGAGTGGAATGTTTGGCTGGTGTTCTGGTTGCGTTACTTATGACCTTTTTCCTTCTCCTGCACTAGTGGTGAAGCCTTTGGTAGTAGAAGACACATATCTCCTCTGCCCTGCACCGATACTTCGAGATGAGGGAATGTAAGTCCCATGTTGAAATAATATGTGTTTCCTCATCATACCGAGTACCAACTGCATGTGACAATTATCAGTTGCATACACTATATTTTTCTTTGCAGCATTTGTACTGCATCAATGGCGGCTGATATATGTATCTGTTCATTTCAGGGCAGCCAACCTCTATGTCAGCATGAACAAAGGTCTCAGTTTTATCTCCAGTTCAGTTACCATTACCACAGTGGGCTGTGTGAGTACTGTACATTATGCCTGCACAGCTCAAATAATTTCTCCTAAAACGTTTTATACAACTGTATGTCCCTATAGAAATGTGATTTCATTTCAACAAGCCATTTCTTTATAAGTGAATACCAGCAGATATTGTTGTGAGGCTTATTGAGATCTGTGTGTTTTTCACAGTCCGATGGGACCATCCTGGCAATAGCTCTGCTCATCCTGATGCTACTCCTAGTGTTAGGCCTCCTCTGGTGGTTCTGGCCTCTCTGCTGCACTGTAGTGAGTAATGCCAAAATAAACAAACACTCTTGTTCACATACATGTATATGGTGGTTATATAATACGTACTGTATGTCTCTGTATTGGGAAATGAGTTGGACACAAAGTACTGACTTTATATTTTTTATATATCCACCTGTTTCCGCAAGACTTTACTGAAGCATTATCTGCGGGACACTTCCGGTTAACAGCAGACATACAAGCTCACGTCGCGTCGCAGATGCAACCGTTGTGAGCTTGTAGATCACACTCGGCTGCGACGCCGGAAATGCCGCTCGCCTTCTGCGCAATGCACGATGGGATGTTGGAAAGTTGTGTACAGTATACACACACTTTTTTCGCCTAGTTATATTGCAATAATGATGTGAAGTTGTCACAAAATCCTGTCCCGGACCGCTGGCTTATCGGTCTGGACACCAGCGTGTCTACCCCTTTCGAATGATATCAATGCACTGAATGCAAATTTTTCACGTTTGTATTCTTCAGACCATTGAATGGTGCAGTAGCTGAGATACTGACCTACCCGACGTGTTAATCTCACCATTGATTGCGAGGTACTGACCTATACTGACGGGGCTCAGTAGGTGCACCGTATAAAGTATAGTTTTGGACCGCGCCAGAGGTGTGCCGCCTCAAGCGGACTTGATCCACGTGAGACACCGCTGAGCGATCTAAATCGAGCGAGTCGTGGCGTCGAGCGTTGCGAAGTCTGCTTGAGCCGACTCAGCGCTGTTAGAAGTTGTAAACCAGGGGGCCAGAATCTTAAATCACCGTCCTCCCGACTTTTATCAACACCTACTGCCATCAACCCATTGCTAATGCGCCCGTCGGTAGGTCAGTATCTCAGCTACTGCACCATTCAATGGTCTGAAATACATATCAAACATTCCCATTCAATGCATTGATAGCGGTTTGAGTCCCGATCCCGGTGACCTCCGCTGTGTGTCACTCCCTGTCTTTCTCCCCCCATTTTCTGTCAATCTACTGTATACAATCAGTAAAGGCAGAAAAAGCCCCAAAAATATCTTAAAAAAGGGACACCTTTCAGGAACCACTGCTGTACAGTCTGTCTTCGCCCTCAAACGTAGACCAATCAAATCACAGCTCACACCACCACATGCATGACATCACTAAACACTTTTTACTGAAAAGGAGTTCTGTAGAATCTGTACATTGCCTTATGTACAGGGAAATCCCGAGTGGAACTCGTGAAGAGTGTAAAAGTTATATTGTATTTGACCTATGCATGTATATGTTACAGTTTGTTTGAGGTACCAGTAAGATTGGGACCAGAGCGCTTGTTTTTGTTCACCTTATGGGCAGTCCCTGGAAGAAGCCGATGGCATTGGGGAGCTGCTCAGTGGTAGAGCATTTGACTGCATTGGTCCCATGCGGGTGAATGCTAACCTGGTGAATACTACTATGCCTAAACCTAACCTCAGTAAAACTATGCCTAAACCTAACCTAAACTGGTGAATGCTAACCAGGTGAATGTTAACTAGGGATCGACCGATTATCGAAACGGGCGATAATCAAAGTTGATATTCATAACATTTATTAATATCGCAAAATATCGATATCAGATATACCGATTTCCTGCTGCGGAACACGTTTTTAACGCTGAATTTGGAAGACATATTACACAAACAGCACCAATCCATGAATCGGTACAACACCCATTGCATTACCCAGTAGCAAATAGATAGATAGATGATAAATAGATAGATAGATTATAGATGATAGATATAGATAGATCTTTGCCAATGTCACCAGCTGCTATAAAAAAAATAACAATAATAATAGTAATAATAAATGTGTTAAATAATGACAAATATCAGTATATATAGCCTATATTCTAGTATGTGGCGACTAGATGTGAGCCTCTAGAACATTTAGGATGGGAAAAATATATAAATTAATTAACCACTTAACCAAAATGCATATCGGTTCATAATATCGGTTATCGGCCTCTTTGATCACGAGTTATCGATATCGAAATCGAAAATGAAAATCCCATATCGGTCGACCCCTAATGTTAACCTGGTGAATGATAACCCTAACCTCAGTAAAACTATTCCTAAATCTATAACCCTGTAGGACTAATTATGGGTAGTTCCCAAAGGAGGCACCGCTCATTGCTCCACCTTGTGCCCCAAAACGAGCGCTCCTGGTTTCAATCTTACTGAATCTCAAAAAAAACTGTGACATATATACTAATATACTAATATATAAGAAATCAGAATACCTACATCGTTCATGTGAAGCAGTACATTGTAAAACACTGTTGGAATGCAGTGATATGGTGCACAGACAGTAGTAGCGGGCACAATGTCTTTACCAGTTCTGTTTCGTCTGGCTAACGCCCCTGTAGGGCATCTTATTAACCTGAACAACATTCCCATGGTGAGAGGGTTAGGGTCTATGTGTGAATGTAGACGGCTCCAAGGCAGATGGCGTTGGGTCCATTAGCACGAGAGGTCAAGGTCACCTGCTGAAGGAGTAGTGTTAAAGTAATCATGCTGCTGCTGAAATAATTTGTGTTTCTGGGGGTCACAGCTGTGTCCCAGGTCTTGCCTCTCGGCATATTCACACACTCAAGATACGTTTTGGCCTGGAGGGCTACACGTTCTACCGAGAACCGTTCTAAACTAACATCTCCTCTTACTCCAGTAGTGGGTAATCCCGACTTTAAGCCAGGTTATGAGGATGGGGGGTTCGAGGTCTGGCGGGCACAGGGCATCAGGAAGCTCGGAGATCTATTTAAAGGTCCAATTTTGATGTCCTTCGCACAGCTGCAGCAGCGTTTTGGTTTATTGAGACCTGAACTTTTTAGGTATTTCCAAATTAGAGCTTTTATTACTAAAGACACCTCACTGTTAACCAATTGTTCGACTTCACAGGTGGAAAGTACTCTTTCTCTCCGATTGGCTAAAAACCTTATCTCTATTTTCTACCAAGTTCTGAATTCAAATTCCTCCACAAACTCCCATGCTGTCAAACAGCTATGGGAGAAAGACTTCAACATATCTATCGATAATGCTGATTGGAATGAAATGTGGACGTACGCAAAGGAGATTTCTGTCTGCAATCGGACTAAATCCATACAGTACCGCATATTACATCGTATACATATAACTTCTGTTCTTAAAAACAAAATGGATCCTAGTGTGTCCCCACTTTGCCTCAAATGCAAAACAGAAATTGGTAATTACGTTCATTGTCTCTGGTCATGTGTGAAGCTCCAGAACTACTGGTCTGATGTCGTAACAGAACTGTCAACCATTTTCGGTGTCCCCATAGAACCAGACCCCTTGTGTCTTATACTTGGTCTCCCAGATGGTCATATTGTCAATGCCAATCATAAGAGGCTATTCAATGTGTTAACGTTCGCTGCCAGGAAGAATATTCTCCTATTTTGGATCAAGGATGTTGCTCCTTCCAAAAAGTCATGGCACAATATTATAATGGAATGTATTCCTTGTGAATACATAACATGTATGTTACACTCCAAGATAGACGCCTTCTATAAAATCTGGGACCCCTACTTAAGATTTATCGGGCCCACACTGTCTGCTACTGTGCTTAAAGGGTTCCCATGTCGGCCTTGACTCCTATCTGTCGCTGTTTCACTTGTCTTGAAGTTTCTTGACTGGTGCTGAACTGTGCTCAGTGAATCTAGTTCCGATCTGGTTCGGGTGCCTGCCTTCTCCATTCTGAGGGGGTTGTGGGGGGGCTGGGGATTGTGTGCTTCGCTCATCATGTATTTATCTTATTGCCTGAGCTTGTTATGTTTATTCTTTTGTTTTTGTTGTTTCAGTTTGTTTGTCTATTTTTCCTTTTCTTGTATAGTGTTGTGTGTTGTATAGTGTGTTGTTGTCCAAAAAATGTATGTTTGAAAAATTAATAAACATATTATTCAAAAAAAAAAAAAAAAGATACGTTTTGTCTTGATACGCTGCTATTACAATGAGTTTGGCAGTAGCCCAGAAAACTAGCCCAGAAAACAGACTTTGTTGTCTTAATTGTCTCTTCAAAATCCATTTTTACAATGACAAAAAGAAATTTGTTTCTGTAGATTGATATTCATATACATTTGTTTATTGTTGTTGATGCTCTGAAATATTATCTTGTTTATTATAGTGATGTATTATCTCTTATTGTAAGTCGCTTTGGCTTAAAAGCGTCTGCTAAATGCCTAAACTGTAAACTGTAAAATGATGAATTCTATCTTCACAATATATATTTTAGAACAAACAAAAAACAGGCAGAGTGCTCCAAAACTCTAGCGTCATTTAAACATTTTTACAATGTTGGAAACAGAATAATTGTGAATACCCAGAGAAAGATGTCAGTTTCTTTACTACGTGGCTGTCTTTGTCCTTATATTACTTTCTTGTGTTCTTGCCAGTTTCTCTCAATTGAAATCCATGCCCAGCTCTGTTTAGAAAAGTGATGCTAGGTTACCATGGCACATCAGTTTGGGTTCCAGGCTTTGGAGAAGCGTGGAAAGAAAGATTGTAAATAGCCTGAATTCAACTCAATACTATTCATAGTATTCCAGAATTACCTTCAGTGGTAAGAATGAGGCATTTGTGGGTCAGGTACCTTTCTCCCTTCCACAACCTAATCAAAAACACCAGTCAAAAAATAATCTGGACGGCAGATTTCTAGGTCAGTACATATATTTTGGAAATAGCACAAAAAAGGGGAAAAAAAGAAAGGAAAAAGAAGATTCCTCTGGCATTCTTGGTGTTGTGTAAGAATGTTATGTGATACACATTGAACGTATTACGACAAGAAAAAATCTAAACTTTTTGATTCATGTTTTTGTGGATTCTCTTAATTTGGAACAAACCCAGCTTCCTTTAACCTCACATAACCCATCTCTCTCTCTCCTCAGATCATCCACGAGCCTCCACCTCCAGTTATTGAAGACAGTTCGGTAAGAACTTTCAATCTTTATTTCAGACCCAGGAAGATCCATATCAGTTACAATACAATAAAACAATATAAAAACGAATAATAAAATAATAATAATAATAAAAAAACAGCACCAAGCCCAAATATTCAGTTTCTGACATACAGACATGGTTCCACAGTCTAGATGAGAACCTGACACTGACAGAACTGCGTGTAGGGTCCGTTATAACAGCAATGATGTCATTAACTGACTCAGATGCCTACGCATAAACCTGTACATAAGGTTGCGTGGTAGAGCAGAGCAGGTGGGTAACCTGACACTGACAAACATCTGGCTCGCGCTGAAGCTTCTCAGAGCTCTCAACAGTAGCCTCTTACAGTCATTATAGGCCACTGTGAGACATCTGATGCTGCCTTGTCTGTAGTGACACCAAAGGTGGGCAGTATACAGTGGTGTACAAAAGGATCTAAAAAGAGATACTGAGCACATGCTAAGAAGCATACCTGGGTTGAATCTTTTCCAGTTTTTCTGCCTACAATATCACAAATAAATTCACACTTCTTTTCTTCAACCATTAACATGGCTTGCATCCATTGCATGACTTGTTTTCTAAGAGAGTCTGCAAGTGAGACTTGAAAATGCAGATGGTTAGAGGGAATAATGGGATGATTATGGGATGATTTTAATGAATGCCCTACCTTTAAAACTCAATAATCATTTCAATAAGATCTGTGGTATTTACTTACAACCCTTGGCAAAAAAAAGAACCTCTAGTCTCACTTTCTTCAAATGTCTTATGAGAGGCAGCGCCCTTTCAAGATCAAGTAGTGATCACATCCTGACTATAAATGTGTTTTTCTTACAGACATCTGTTTTTGAATCACTTCCATGGCAGTCTTTTGGATCTCGCTGGATTTTAATTTGAGATGCGCTTAACTAAAAGGATTCTTTTGTATTTGATCACCATGGCTGTATCAAAACATTGTTTCACTCTAAAACCAGATGCAATAGCCAAACATCCCCCCACCCCTTTTTTGTTGCTATTATGTATTATTTTTCACTTTTTGTCCCAGTTTAATCATTATGTCATAATGTCCCCCTTGTACTGTAGGTGATAATGGAGTCCGTAGGATACAGGGGTGAAAAAAAATTAAGAATCTGCAGCTTGTCATTGGCTGAACGGAGGTCGGGAGCGCTCTGCTGTGTTCACTTGGACCGCACGGAGGTGCCGAAAGTCGGGGGGATGAAGATTTACTATTCTGTCCATAACGACACATAACTCAGTAACGGCGCTGAGTCGGCTCATGCGACTTTCGCAACGCTCGTCACGGTGAATCGCTCGCTACCGCTCGCTTGGTGGTGTCTCACGTGGTAGCCTGAGATGGCGCGCCTCCGTCGTCATCACAGAAAACAAGCGCTCCCTCCATACAGAATTCCTATATAGCGTACTGTAGTCCCTTATCAACGCTGGCCCCAACTGCTTGGTTCCTTAAGAAGTGTGTAGACCAGCACGTACCCTCTGATATACATGAAATCACCAGTGCTTAATGCTTATTCTCTCCTGATGGCGAGTAGCCTCACCGAGAGGACATAACTCATACAGAGCAACATACCTTTCCTCTCAGTTCCTCAACCAGCTGAACAGACAACTTGAGCAACCTGTAGGAGTTGCTAGTGCAGTGACAGACATCTTGCGCTCTTCTGTAATTTGTCACTGAGCTTCTTCTTAAGTGTGTCTAGAATAGTCCTGCAAATCAGACACAGTCTATTGAAGAGATCAAACATCACCAGTGGTCTAACAGGCTATGTAATTTCCGGGGGAGAGACATAGAAGTCTATTCACATGACAAAAGAGAGGCAGTGTACTAGCAGAGTTTCTAAGTGACCAACAGTAATTTGCTTAAAGAACCAACTTATATGAACGTTAAGTGAGAGTTTCCTTACTGGGGAGTAACCAGTCAAAAAATGCGAGGCTTGGCCAGTGTGACCTGGGGCGTACAACAAACTTGGACCGCTTTGTGCCAAGATGTAGGCCACGTCTCGCGAAGCCAGACAAAGCCAGATGTTGGAGCTTAGCTCCATCCAGGAGCACCGCTCAAAAATATGATCTGAGTATTCATCATAAAGTATCATAATATAATAAAACACATTTATATTGTGCTTTCTCTATTTCCACATAGGACGATGAGGACTTAGACTACCCAAAGAAGAAGTGGCCTACCGTGGATGCCTCCTACTATGGAGGAAGAGGAGTTGGTGGAATCAAAAGAATGGAGGTAAAATCCATTAAAGTTCTTGTCAACTGAAAGCCAATGAAGAAACATGGCATAGATAGTAGAGTATTTTAAGATCGGGGTCTGCTGCCAAACCACTGAATTAGGGGAACAATGAGATCGGGTGGTGTAGCTCGTGTTAGGCACTTCTAACATACCTAGGTAGGTAGGTAGGTAGGTAGGTAGAGTAGAGTAGAGGTAGCATCCAATAATGTCTGAAATAAATGTAATGTAAATTAAATGAAAATATTTAGTCACGATATGGCTTAAGGCCCATTCCCATTGAGCCAGATAACAGATTAAAAAAAATCTCTTTCTCCAGATATTTTTCCATTCAAAGTGGATGGTAGATACAGATAAAAAAAATATCTCCCACAGATATTTGCCACAGATACTTTTATCTGTGGCAAATATCTTTTTTATCTGTATCTACCATCCACTTTGAATTGAAAAATATCTGGAGAAAGAGATTTTTTTTATCTGTTATCTGGCCCAGTGGGAATGGGCCTTTATGTTTGCAAAGTCACACTGTAAACTATAAAAAATGCTCCTCGGAGTGTGCATGCAAAACCATATCAAATTGTCCCCCAAACCAACTGGTGCTTTGTCTCAGGTACGCTGGGGTGAGAAAGGCTCCACAGAAGAAGGAGCCAAACTGGAGAAGGCAAAAAATGCCAAGGTGAAGATGCCTGACCAAGAGTTTGAACAACTCCCAACTCGGGTTCTCAACAATGGCATGCGCAAGCCTCCAGGCCCTCGCAAGTGGTACTCACCAATCAAGGTAACATCACTGTCTGGGGACTATGTTTGGATAGTCCCACTCACACATTCTTCACAGATGCTGAAATTACCAACAGAAACAAAAAAGGCTAATATCATGTAATATCTTCAGTATCTGTTTATGATAAAAAAGCGCCGGTGGCTGACTATAAGACTTGCTTAAAGACGGGTGCCATGACCCCCCCCCCCCCCCCCCCCCCAAACAAAAAAACATAATCATCAGGTATTATGATTATACTTGGAGGAAGATGTAAGTGTACAGAAATGGTTAAAATGGTGTTCTTATGTGGCCACACCCACCTGTTCATTAATACCTGGTAAAAATAAACCAAAAATACACAGGGAAGACATATATTTGCATATTATAACCACACCTGGGGATCTATTAGAGTAATGTTAACTCCATAGAAACATACAAAACAGAAAAAGTACTAAACTATGGCACCACCTCTTTAAAGTGTTGGGTTTCATTTGAACGACTTTATATCAGCAACTGACGTTTCGAGCACAAACCAATTGTTCAACTGCGTTGTTGCTGAAATAAAGATCTTCAAACTGGAACTAGTTGGCAAAATCTGCAGTTCTACCCTGGCCAAGCAGGGGTTCTCTCTTGGATGCGACCGAGTATTTCCCGGTGAATCTGTGCGCAAAGGTGGGGGCCGATGGGCAAGGAGGGTCGCGAGCTTATGAGAAACAACTAAAATAAGACCTGAAAACCTGGCGAAAACAGTTGCGTGCATTCGAGGAAGATGACGAGAAAGGAAATAATTTAATGGAAAACATTAAATTAACTTCTGAAAAGCATACACGGCCTTAAAACATTTGCGTGCATTAGCGCAAGATTAGATGAGGATAAAGGAAATCATTAAGGCTTCTAAGCCTACACTATAGCCTACTAAAAACTAGTGAACCGCGATCTTGCCACACGTGAATAATTGTGGTTGTAAACAATAACACAGACAATATAAATCCTTAGTCTAGTTGTGGGAAGAAAAGGATATCATCATGGCCCCAAATAACTTTTAAATATCTTGCAATTGGCGACGAGTCTCTAACTAAATCGGCAAGATTAGTCTACATTACATAACATAATACATAAAAGCTAAACTATATAACCTCTCCATCATCAGCAATAGTCAGTGGTTCGTGTCCCCCACACTCCCAAGCCCCCACCGTTGCGCACAGATTCACCGGGAAATACTCGGTCGCCTCTTGGATGAGCGTTAAATATTTGGTCTGTCACACATTAGAAGGCCAATATCCAATGTGTTTTCAATTTCAACATGGTTAAAATTGAGTTTTAAAGGACAATTTGTTTTTTTTACAACAAGGGTTCATATTTTAGATTGTAATTAGAGAATAGAAAAGATGAGTGTTAAAATGTTTTCATTTGCTGCTTTCTATCGTTTTAGCCATTTTAGCTATTTTGATTTCAGTGGTTGGGGGCATGCGTACAAGTGGCTAAATATGTATTTTTAGACAGAATAAGACGTCAATTTCTTTATTACCATCTACAGTAAACATGTTTGAAAAGTGAAATATCCCTTTAACATCGGACCTGGCATTCTGTGCTATGGCGTGCATTGGCCACCAATACGTGGAAAAAGAGGAGAAAGTAACATTTAAATTCTATCGAAAAAAAGTTACATTTTAAGTGCTGAGCAACCATAAATATACGCACAAGAACAAAATGTCACGGTTAGAGAACAACAAGATGATGTGTTAAAGTAATGGTATTTAGGTGACTGCTGGCACACACACCCTGCTTACAAGGACATAAGGGGGATAAGGGCATTGTTCCAAGCCTTCCCAGTCAGCAGGAGATCACTAATAGAAACCAGACACATGCTGGACTGACCTCCAGGGAGTAGAGCTGCAGCGCCAGCAGTTTTGTGAGGAAAAACAGCTTTGTTTCTTTTCTCTAAGACCCTCCTCACATCTTTTGTTAAAAAACTGTGCTGGATTCAGAATAGTAAATAACTGGATGATTTTGGTCCACAGCTAATGGATTAAGATGGCTTGGATGACACGTATGTTGACTTGATTTTTGAGGATCTCGAACGAGATAGAACTCTTCTCTAGGCATTTTGAAAATATACAATATTTTATAATATATCTCAACATACTGTATATCTGAGCTCTTTTTTATTTTGGGGTTTTGTCATTGAGTCGGTTTCACAAAGATATGATTTCAAGTTTAAATGAAGGTTTAGAAAGTTCACCAGGAAGAACGTGTTATATATTATATGACTGTTCTCTGTTTCTGCAGGGCAAACTGGATGCCTTGTGGGTGCTTTTGAGGAGAGGTTACGACCGTGTATCTGTAATGAGACCACATCCAGGAGACAAGGTAAGATCACTGTGAACGCTACACAAATGGGCATGAAATACCCCAGGCATCTTTTTCAGTCTCCGTTTTTATTTGGTGATGTAAACTCTTGGCTTGACATGAAATTTGGCAAGAGGGTAAATTTTTTAGCAACATAAAATCTTGTGAAAATGAAGCAGCTGTGAGCAATAAAGCATGCATTGAAGGGGAGGTTGATGGGAAGGCTTGTGGTGGGTTGGCATTTAGACTGCAGAGTCTGGCCACAACACAGCTCCATGTAAAGGAGTCTGCTGAAGTCATTATGAAAAGGTAAAAATGTAACTTCCCCCAGATCACAACTGGAGGGTAAGACTAATGTCTGACCTTCAAACATGTAGGGCCCTATTATGATCCAGGTCTTATGCCTTATGCCTTAACTTCTTTACATTTTTTTCACTATTTTGAAAAACATTTTTAAATACTTTTAATGCTGATTTACATCTGCACGTTGTGAACTTGCAGATCAGCTATTTGAAATATTTAAAAAACAAAAACAAAATAGTAAAAAAAGGCAAAGAAGTTAAGGCATAAGGCATAAGACCTGGATCATAATAGGGCCCTTAGTCTGTGATTGGGGCAGGATTTAGTAAAAAGGAGTAGTAGAAAGCTGTGCCTGAGAAAAGTCTGTATACTAACCCCTTCTTATGCATAGGAAATTCATAATGAAATAATCTTTCACTGTTGCTGAAAGTCTTTAACGTGAAGAGTATACATTGCCAGAAAATTTGGAAATGACAGCACATTTCCTCTCCAGTTGGCTAGTTCGCTTAAGTTTTAAATGGCCCTGCAAATTATGTTTGGTAAACAGTTTGTCAGTCTTTCTAAACTAATCTGGTTGATTTACTGCCTATAGTAAATAACTGCGTAGTGCGTACAGTAAATCAGCCACACTTGCGTTCGTTATTTTACAATGCGGTGAGGAAAATTCCCGGAGACAGCTTCAGCGTGAAGACACATTATGATCTGGCCAGACACCTGTCTATAATCCTAATGAACCCTCTCCTGCTCTCTTAACATAACTGTTTTCGTCTGGGTGGTAAATGTAATACATTTAAGTAAGACACAGTTGTGTAATTGTACCTTACATCTCGGACTGGGAGGTCACAACAATCAGAAAGTCAACGTATACAACCAACTCAGAGCTCATTATCACAAGACTCATCGTACGAAGGCGTTTTCACACTATAAAATGAACACTCTTTAAATACTACAAAACAAACCGGATTGAGTCCTCTCCATAAAGCTCTTCATTAGTACACAGGAAACCAGGAGGGAGGCAGTGCTGCAGTATCCTTGATGATTTGCAGTAAACAGGCCTTCTCTGGTTGCAATTAGGAATTAGGAATCTCTAAGCAGAGCTTTTATAACTTCCCCTAAATGAATAAAGTGATGGGGGAAGGGAAGGGACAGCAAGATCCCACTTCCTCTGGTGGAGAGAGGACCCAGCCAGGTTCTTGTCGAGCGACATACTGTATCACTGAATCTTTGATGACTGGCTACAGAAGTTTTGGTTTTCAAATGCTGGCAATGATACATAAAACAAACACAGTGCACAGTCCAGCTGGGATTGCTTGGGATCAGCAACAGACTTCTCCGATTCTTAGGTCATTGTTTTTGATATATTCTTTCAGCAAATGAATCGCATTGATTCATTCTGATCGTAGTCATACATACAAAACTGTCTCTCATTGACATTCTCTTGCTTTTTATGTCAGAAATCAATGACATACAAAGTTACAAACTCCCTCTTAGGGAATGCATGTCTCCACCTCTGTTGTTCCACATGCATCATGTATGTGTCTGTATTCTCTCTCAGAGGACCAATTTGTCCCAGCTGGGGCTACTAAAAGGACAGGCCTGACCATCCTGTCATCCCCCTATCACCCCTCTCCCCATACTCCTGGGATATTATTTGATTTAAATGGATCAGACATACAATAGTTTACCCGTGACATCAGCCATGATGACAAAAACTCACAGCATGTGTCATTGTCTCCACCAGACAGAGATCTTGCATTCATCCGTGTGTATACTGTCTGCAGCTATCTCACAATCTACTAGGTCCTTGGCCTGTACAATCTGCTGATTGGCCTAGTAACTGGGCCAATCAGCAGATTGTGCAGGCCAAGGACCTCAATTCTCGAATATCTTTCTAGTCGGTCAACAACAACTATGTCAGTTTTGTGAATTCATAATTGCAGCAATCGTCCCTCCAAGCAATGGGATGTGTGTGTTCCGCTTGGCTATAGACTGGAACTAGCCAATCGGGTGCCTGTCTGGCTGGCTTATGGGATCAATAATACAAAATGTGTTTAGAGATTAATAACAGAGCGGTGGTAATTTAATTTTTTAAGTTAATTTTGTTTATAAATATTTTAATTAAGTGCACCATGGGAGAGAAATTAACCCATCTCATCCTACATCTATACTATAATTTTGCGAATGTCTGACAGTATCTCTGTAGCCATTAAACGAAACGGGTTTCTTACATTGATGCTCCTACAGTACATCATGCAAGCACCAGTTAAAGTTACTTTCCATCCCTCATATACTGTGTGCACAGTGCACATCCCATAACCCACACACTGCACATCATTTTGGAGCTCATATCTTTGAACGGGTAAGGGCTAGTTAGTCATTAGTTTTATGTTAATTGAGTCAGCTTCTGTTGGTTCTTTGTCAGTACAGTACATTTCAGAATGTGTGTGAAAGCTCCTTTCCGAAAGATTTGCTATGCAATTTCAGTGTAATTCAGTGTTCCAAAAGATTCTTTCTATGACAACACATCGAAACAATTATGGTACAAATTATCATTCATATCTGAGAAAATGGATGTTGGCTTTATAACTCCAACTTCTGGTTTTCTCTCTTTGTTTTCAGGGCAGATGCATAAACTTCACACGGGCCAAGACAAATTCTCCTCGTTATCCACACTACAGCCACCATCCATCTCCCATCTACAACCCTCCTGAAAGCTGCAGTCCACCTCCTCCACGGGGCATGCTCCCACCACCTCCCAACAGCCCTCCATCATCACCTTCTCCATCATTTATCTCCACCCTGCCACCGCTACCTTCCATGCCACCTCCCATCTCCTCCACTATGCCTCTGTCCAGCCCACCTCCACCGTACACTCCACCACCTAACCGGGCTCTTCCTCCAACCACTCCCCACATACCCGCTTCACCAATGTCTCCTGATACCGAACCACGCGCTGCCTCCCCTACTAGCTCCCTGCCCCCGGCCCCACAGGGGCCTCCCCCTGGGAGAGCCCCGCCACCTTCCCGCCCGCCACCACGACCTTCCCTGTAGAGCTCCTGCAGTGGGAAGCAGCATGTCGTATGGAAGGTACAAAAACAAAAGAGCAGTATGGAGTCCTGTCAGCTATCAGCGCACGACCACCCTTGACTTTATCTGCCCGAAAGGATTGGCTGATGTCATGGTCAACGCTGTGGCTTTACTGCTTTGCAAATGGAGTACTGAAATGAGGATGTGTTTTCAGCTATTTGTCTACAGTGACCTTTGTACACATTTAGCCCAACAGTACAATTGATACTATGCTTAAACACAGACATTTCCTAATGGTCAGTTCATACGTGAGCACCCCAGCATGCTCAAAAACATGTCTTTACCGTACCATGGTGTGCCGGGAGGCTGCAGGTCCCATCGTCCCCACACTAAATTCAGAAGAAAGGCAGGCAAAGGAGTGGCTTGAATCCGATGTGTCTGTTGAAATAGGTTAAGAAAGGGCTTAGATGAGTAAATGTTGAAGGGTTACTACAATGCCAAAATAAATGCCTGTGTAATGTTGTATTTTTCCTGTTCAGATATCATAGCATAATGAGGAGGGGAAATGTATATGTACATTGTGTTCTGCATACAGTGTATGTAGGAGGAGAAAATATCCATATTCCATTACAGGAAGATGAGCAATTGCATGAAATTGAGTTTGTTTTCGTGGCTGTATTTCTTTTTTTTTTTTTTTTTTTGCATTCCTAAAGTAGTTTTATACAATGTTTAACTGTTGTTTTTTCCCATTTTTTATTGTGTAGTCTTAATGTTACAGAGGGGTAAAAAACTAAACATTGCAAATTATCAAATATACAGAAAGTGTGATGCAATTGAGTTAGAATGTCAGTTTAGTATATTCCTGTCTTTTTTGACTGATAGTATTGACCTTACCCTCACTAGTATGAGGGTTATTTCTCTTGGTCTGCATACAGTTTGCATATCAGTGAGTGTACACGGTCAATTACCCAATAATTGGGTAATTGGATAATTGTAATAGTGCATACATGATTGACCAACATATGATAGAAAGACTTGGCACTGCAGTGCTGATGAATAATTTGCTTATGGTCAGTCCATCAAGCTGCTTCCTGATATATTTCATAATGGAATAGTGGCATTTTAATGCAACCATGGCTTTCAACAGAAGTCGAACTTTGTGTACATGTTTTTATAACTGTGTGTGCGTATAAGAGAGAGTGGACAAAACAGTGAGACCAACAGCGACCCAACCAACACAATTCATCTTATCATTCAGCCTTCCAGAACCCAGCTAATGGAGCCTACAGACCAACAATCCCTTAGACAATGCCTATTATAGTCAAGACAGTATATACTGTATATCCATTGAGGAGAGATTGGAAGCCATCTTGTGGAAAGTTGGCGTTCTTATCTATCAGGTTCACTTTGAAAAGGATGTCTGGTATTGCACATAGATAGATACCTTTGTTATCCCAATGGGAAGATGCCTTAAATTATTCAGTAATCAATTATCATGCACATGAGGAAAACTTAATGATAAAAGCATACTTTGACGATGTGCAACAAGTTCAGTGAAGATATTCAGGGGTTAAACATGAAGCTGTTGTGTGATCATTGTGTGGAGGAATCTCATTGAAATTGGTTGCAGACTACTTGGATCTTTCTTTAATAAACAGACATGCTTCATGTCTTAAATGTTAAGGAAACCCAAAGATGTTGTGCTGTTTGTTACTTTCCACCAAGACACATGTACACAAATCAAGATTAATTTAAGATAAAAGTAAACAACTGAAATATAAGATACTAGACTGTCTGGAACCTATCACTATCTGGTCCTTCAGGGATTAAATGTTTACCTGGCTGTGAAATAATAGGCGTAACATTACACTGACATAGAAAAGCAGGCATTACACATTAGCCTATGTTTAACATTCCATCAGGAGTCTATTAATCATTTAATCCTAACAATCTAAAATAAAAGGTGTAAGTGATATTTTTGGTTAATGGTTAAATAACTGTTCGCTATTCGCCTAGTAATCATGGGGCCTCCCAGTCTCTCCGGCTCGTTAATAAAGAGAAAATAGTTTTTTGAGGTCCAGAATATAAATTTCATCCAATTAGGAGAGAAAATTCATACAGGATCCAAGATAAACAATATTGGAAGTGATAGGGGAAGAAAAAGCAGACAACATCAGCACTACTGAAGCTGATAAATGCATTATTTTTCCTGATTATAGTTTTAGTATGAAATTGGTGTCCCGTTCGAAAATGTATTTTACGTTTACTAAAGAGATGGAGAGATGGGGGGATTGTTTTACCCAAAACAATCACTTGGAGCATGTTTAAACTATGTGATTCCTTGCAATATTACACATCCTCCATTGTTCAAATATTATTATGCAACTCACATTCTGATTGTTCAGAATGTTATTCCTCAGTTTGACTGCAAGTTAGACAATTGTTATTATCATTGGGTTTAAGGGTTTGGTTGGTTCACAAATAAATCAATGCTGTGCACTGTGCTAAGTGGCCGGATGCAAACAGACCTGTGCAGTGTGCTGTGCACCTTCCTCAGAAAAGGAGAAAGGACACACATGGGGATATGTGCATGCAGTGCAGCTAACCGCATCCAGATGTTCATATGTTGAATTATGTCACATGCACGAATGGAGTGAGCTATCTCGGAAAATATTAGGCTAATCCTCAGGAAATATGGAGAGGCTGCAGGAAAGGTGTGCCAGTGTTAATTGGTCATGACAGAATGTGTTCTGGGGATAAGGGGCCAATAGGCACAGCTTCTGCATGTCCCTAACCCACACTTAAAATACAGGCAATTTGTAATAAACATTGTATTTTCAGTCACTAATGCATACATTGCAATGCTGGAATTCAGTATTGCTGGCCTGTATGACTGAGAAAAGTCTTGAGAAAGGGCGTTGTTTAGCAACCTCCTTGTTTCTTTGCAGAGCATCCAGTCAGTACAGCATGGTTTGATGGTTGAACGGCTTCACTGATTTATTCCCCTCCCCCTGCACCTGTGGATGCTGAATGGCATTCCACAAAGATAGCAGATAGTAGGCCTAGGTCATATTTTGTGTAATTTGATACAGGTCAAGTGGGCTTCAGTTATTTGTGGTTAATGAATGAACATACAACAAAAACAATAATAATTCAAGATAAAGAGCACTGTTTCCTGACCACCTATCGCAAAATTCTGTATATTATATTTGAAATAGGACATTTATATAATGAATATAACAACTGAACTTACATGTTTCCAATGGCCTTTTGCTCATTCTCAAGATAGGAAAAACCTTTGAAAGAAATATGCCCAGATGGCTGCAGTTGGATTAGGACAGATTAGCACCAATAATATCAAGTCACTGAATTTCCCCAATTAGGAGCACAGCTGTTATTTAATCAGAATCAGCTACTTGCCTGTGCCACTTGCACGTTGTTGATTTGGGACTATGGAGCACAAAGGATGTAATCTGAATTTTAAATCTTCGTGACAAAGGTATTTTACAACGTTCCATGTAGGGTGGAGATTTTTTCCTTTGCTCCAAGCCAAGCCATGGGTGTCATTTGTGAAGCCATTGTTGTTGTCAGTCGTTGCAATCAACATGTGCTGGAGGCTGCACTTGTTCTGACTGTCAACGTTGCCCTTTTCCTCTCAGCCATGTTGAAAATAAACTCATCTCTCGGGTGGATACTAGGTGTAACCTTGCATGAAGCAGCCTGCGAACACCAAGAAAAACCTAACTTCAAAGACAGTTTCCCCACCCAGTCTACCTGGCATCCGTCACAAACTCTGAGAAGCAAGTGGTCACCTTTGTGGTTCACAAGCAGACAATGTCTGGAGTGGGTCAAGACAATCAGTTCAGTGTTGTGTGCTATTTATTCTCTTTGCCAAAGCTCCCTGTCTGTTTGTTCAGCCATCCTGGCCCTGGTTCAATCAGCACTGTCCACCCTGTTAATGGTTATCAGCCCAGTCTTTGCGCTCATAGTGGCTGTACATGGTTTTTTAAACTCTACACTGTCTACCATGAAGAGCATCACTGGATATTCTGTGCAGGTGCTTGCCATCATTTGGGACCTTTGTCTTCCTGAAGAACCCCCTGAAAATGTAGGCCTGAAGACTTGACTGTTTTACTGATGGCAACAAAAGCCATTGTTTTAAGGGAAATGACTTCTGTGAACGTTTTTATGTCCATTTTCTTTAGCAGACCCATAGCCATAATGGATTTTTAATTTGCTTGTCATTTACTGTAATAAAACGGATGTCTATTTGCAAAATGTTTTGGCTAAAATCATTACATTATGCAACTTAATTGTTATACCTTGATTGATTTGGTTTTGTTAGACCAATAATATTCAGTAGCCCAACGGTTATATAGACATATTTCTAAACAAAAAGGATCACAAATTTAAATTGAAGCACATGACTTTATTGCATCATTAGTTCTAATAAATAGTACCGCACTCCCCCAGCAACCCAATAGTTTCCAACAGATGTTCCTGGGATTTTAGTGCAGTTCCCTTGTCCATGCTTCCAGTCAAGGGACCAATAGATCCTGCATACAGTATTTAGGTTACTCAAGGTACCTGTAATAATTGTCCTACATCCTTCAGTTTTCTAACCATTCCTTTCACTTGGCTCAGAGAAAGCTCTATATCGGTGGTTCTCATGCAACCCCCTCAAGTAGGGTGGGCAATATGACTTCAAATCAATATCAAGATTTCAAACCTTTGCCTTCATTACTATTAACGATTATTTTGAAATAACCAAACTACAAGCTCACAGTGTGTCAACCATTGTTGTATAATACAGGGTTAAGTTCTTAATCAGACTAAACAATTTAGTCTTATAAAAAGAATCTATTCAAATGTTTCCATGTTGATTCATTGATATAGATTTCTTTTTAATAACCTTGATTAATGGCTTAACCTACAGGAGCAGGGTTATGTTGGTTATTGGTTCTAAATATTGGTTTCTATATTTTCTGCCCAGCCCTACCCTCAAGGAACCCCAACGGTCCCTGGACCCCACTTTGAGAACCACTGCTCTATACAGAACATTGAATAGACTATGAATAGACAGTATATGCCTATTGCCTAAACAGAAGTTAAGGCTTGATTGCAAAAGCAAGATTTGACTAAAATACAAAATTAATAAAAAAGCATTTACTTATGAACTCAATTTCTTGGGGGAAAAAAAGAAAGACAAAGGAAAGCAAATAAGCTGAATTCTGAACCTCTAAAATAGCAGCTACAATGTAACCTAACCCACTGCTGCATAATGATACATACACTCCCTTAGGTCCCAGGACAGGCCCCTTCTTAGCCCCACAACCTACTGTAGTATACATACATGTTTTGGTTTCCAAGTGTCAAAGCCATTGCAAATGACAGTGACTTTTGGTTTGACAGGTTCAGTCACATTCACATTACGAATCAAAATACACCAATAATGTACAATGAGAAAATAAAATGAAAAAATATAACAAAGACAACTACAAATGGTCCCAATATTGCAATCACAGTGGTCATGGTGGCGAGGTTGTGGGCTGGTAACATTGCAAGTTGTACTTACAAAAAGTAACTTCATTGTTTTTATTTATATACTGTAAACTGGAGACAAATTGTACAAAAGGTATCTTGAGCTATGAGCCAAAAAAAGCCCAAAGAATGAAAGTACTAGTATAGTGGCCCACATGAACTTAAAGCACGATAAGTGTAAACATCAAAAGGCATTATGTTTCATCTACAAAAACAAAAAGAAAAACATCCATATTCACCAACTGGTCAACCTACCAGTTTAACAGAACTTGCTTTTAAAATAGGTCTAGTCTAATTGACCTATTCTGATGAGATCAAATTCTGAGATCTTCTACCTTAAAAGGTGCCAAAGACAGAGGTTGGCCAGGATAGAGCACTTGGTAACCTTACCTCAATAGGCAGACAATAACTTTCTACACAATAGTGTATGAGCTTTTCCCCCCAACCTCCGAACAGTAAATCTTTCAACCATAAGTAACTCAAGATTCTCTTTGTACAACAATAAAGTGTACTTAAAAGGAACTCCAGAACAAAAGCATTTAAGCCTTTAATACAAACTTTGTAAGGTGCTTCACTTAGGGACAAGGAGAAGAGACCAATGGCTTGGAATGATTTAAGATCGCCTTTTACTTCTAAGTGGAGTAAAGACACTAAATGATTAGCTGCCAACGAAAACTGATCCCGACACAGTGCAGATCATTGCACTAATGAAAAGATGTCGCCAGTAACTTCAGAAAGGGCTTCAATACATCACACCCACACCTAACTCAGCTGTCAACAATCTACTCCATGTATACAATAGCCTCATTTCAGATGCTCTCTTAGTTGCCGTGGGCCAATTAAGCAACGAAAAACAAATCAAATAACATAGAAATAAAACAATAAAAGCAGCAGCTAATGTCACTGCTACCCAAACCTCGCCACCATGGACAAAACTATTTCTAACGGTGATACTGTATGACAACAATCGATGTTTCTTTTCTTCAAATGAGACTGTAAGATGCAGTATTTCTGTTTGAATATAACATTACCAGTTGCATTAAAAGAGCCATGACACAAGAAACACAAAATAGTCTTCTCTTGGTATCGGTTTGTGCACAGCAGCTCCAACGCCATCTCCCTGTGTAAGAATATGGGTGTGTTGTTTTGTGAGAAGTGGTGCTGCTCACTCGACCGTCACAGACTTGGCCAGGTTTCTTGGACAGTCCACCTGTGTCAATGACAAAAAGAGAATTTAATACAAGCCAAAGGACCAGACATAATAGAGACAAATTGCAATGATAAAAAACAAACAAAAAGAAAACACTATGGTTAAGATTTAAGGATCTTCTCAAGAGTCCATTCTAACTTGAGTGTGAGACAGATATACAGCTGCTTTAAAAGCTGTTTTTATACCCCTCAAATCCTGAGCCAAAGCTGTTCTCATCACACAGGATCCAAAGATACTAAGGCTCGTTTCATACTCTTATAAGGAGCCTAACTTATTTCGGTTCGGGAGGGCTCCCCGACCCGAAATGATTTAGGTTCGGGGGGAGTCCATTCATACTTTCTTAACGGCTAGTGCCGAAGTTGCTTGTAAATATTGGAGGTCCATGGCATGAAAATGTTTGTGGCCGATGAATGAGCGTTGCAGGGCGGATAGATATCTGAATGGCCCTCAACGCCTGCACGCTGAATGACTGGAGGTCCGGTTAGCAGCAGCTCCAGCAGCACCAGATGGAGACAGGCTCTCTCACACACACGCGAGCTCTGTTGAAAACATTTAATCTACAAACCCACATTATAGACGTGCCGCCTCTCTTTCTACATGCACCACTGTCACAACAACTCGTCGCTGACGCGACAGATCGGCTATACACGGTAATATAGCCTATAGCTATTGTATTAACCTATCAACACGGAACACTAGCAAAGTTGTGTTTAAGCTCTTCTTTTCTCTTTAAAACGGTCAGTGACTAGCGAGACACGCAGCAAAGCTGTGTGTGTGTGTGTGTGTGCGCGCGCCTCCCAGTCTCACTCTCCAGCGAGAGCCAGCATCCGCTATGCGACGCTCAAACACGGCCACACAAGCATTTGGAAGTCGGCTTGTCTCCCTCCCAAACGGCCGCTGTTTCCTTGGCTTCACAGACGAAAATATGAACTTGGAGCCGGGCTGAATGAATGAGAAGACACCGCTGAGCACCGAAATTAAGTCGGGAGGTCACAACATTTCAGCAGCACAGAGGAGCCGAGTTTAGTCGGTTGATGCTCTCCCGAACTGGGGGGGGGGGGGAAACCCATATTTGGGTCTGGACAGCTGCCGAACCGAAATAATTTAGGCTCCTTATTAGAGTGTGAATCGACCCTTAGGGATATTTACTGTAAGGTGGGTGGGCGTGAGCTATTGAATTGTGCCAAGGCCTCCAAAAACCTCTCCATTACTTGCAAACAACAGCAAACTGAGCCATCTTGAGACCTCTATGAACTGCTTTTCCAGTAGCATCAACAGTGTTGTCTAGGTAAGTGGTTCTCAACCAGGGGGGGTCCCCAAATTATTGTTGGGGTCCCCAGATGATTAACTTAATGTGAAACATTGTTTTCTCACGCAACAGTAAACAAACCAACATAAAGTTTAAATGTATAGAGGGTTTTTGCACATTTCTAAAGTGACAATTTAAGGACTTTTTAAAACCTCTAAAATGACAAATTAAAACATTGGCCAAATTGTCAAAGATTAGAGGCAGAAATTGTGAAAATAGCCGATCTACATGCTCTCAACGCCTCGCAAACGCGAGGCGTTGTGAGCATGTAGATCTGCTATTTTCACAGTAGAACCGTGTTATACAAAATGTAATGCCTCAACTCTTAGTGCTTGTCAGTTCAAATATGATTATTTTGGGGGTCGCGGCCTGAAAAGGTTGAGAACCACTGGTCTAGGTGGCCTATATTTCATGAGTGCCTTTGTGGTCTGGCCTGAATTTCAACATTTTCAGTGTCAGTACTACTCACGTCAAAGCCTCTGAGGACAGCCAGATGGAAGGACAGCAGCTGTAGAGGGATGACGCTCAGGATGCCCTGGAGACAGTCCACACAGTGAGGCACTTTTATGGTGCGGCTCGAGTTCTTGATGGTCTCATAGTCGTCTTTGTCGCAGATCACAATGGGTCGCCCCTGTAAACCAAACAAGCAGATTTAGAATTCTACCATTCTGTCATTTGCCTGCTCTTCTCCTAATCCTGAAGATAGTCTAAAAATAAAAAATCGAATAAAATCAGATAGTTTGGGTCAAGCCTGAAGTATACCTGCTTTTTTAAACTCAGACTTTTATGCCTTGGAATGCAAGTCAACATCTGCTGTAGATTACCGACAGCAATGATGTCACACAGAAAGGACCCATCCCCAGTGTTTATTTGGCCAATGATCCATGGGTCGGCGGTTCAAATCCCAGCTCCTCCTGTCAACATGTCGAAGTGTCCTTGGGCAAGACAATGAACCCCTAGTTGCTCCCGGTGAGCTGGTTGGTGCCTTGCATGGTTTCCTCCGCCATCGGTGTATGAATTGTGTGTGAATGGGTGAATGTAATGCATAATGTAAAGCGCCTTGGATAAAGGCCCTATATAAATGCACCATTTACCATTTTTATTGAGATGAATGAAGAGGTGTGGAAGGGATGTTCTAAAAGTCTCTGTACAGTTTGCATTGTGATACTTATTTTTCAGTGATCCCCTAATGATCAGGATTGAAAGAACTTTGTTATACCAATTATTTTGGAATACTTTTCACTTCGCTCAGTTCAACTGTTAGTGCTCATTGGGGTGGGGGGGTCCCCAGTTAAAATATGGTTATTTTGGGGGTCGCAGCCTGAAAAGGTTGAGAACCACTAGACTAATGTACAGGACATCCTGTGACTCACCTGACGAGCCACCACTTGCTGCAAGGCGTTCTGACATTTGACATAGGTGAGGTCTCTCATGATGATCATAATGACGGGCATGAGCTTGTCCACCAGAGCCAGAGGACCGTGTTTCAGCTCTCCAGCCAGGATGCCCTCTGAGTGCATGTACGTGATCTCCTTGATTTTCTACACAGGGAGAACATAACTTTAAATGCAAGATAGATAGATACAACATCTACACCAATCCAAAGACACTTTACCTGGATGTGTACATGGCACAAAGTGGTGCATGTGTACATTTACAGTACATTACATATATTCTGAGGCCTAGACATTGCATTTGTCAGCTTGGCCATGATTACAGAACAGATTTGATGGAAAAACTAAGACTTGGGACACACTGATAAACTGGGCAGGCTGTGTTTGGATGCACCAGTGTTAGTGCAGGTCTGTGAGGCCTGAATAAGATCTTTAACGGTTGAAACGTTATAGTAAGAACTGAATAAAGTTGAACTGGGATCTTCTAATAACAGTGTGCTGACATACCTTCTTCTCAATATCTGCATTTGTTTTTTGATGTATTGAACTGTTTAAAAAAATGTTTTGTATACAGAATGTGCGGCGTGCACTGCCTTGATCTACATTTTGGAGTGAAGTTAGCTGTTGTTTATACTCTGTCCTACGACAATGTTGCTCACTACAAGCTTAAAATGCATTACATCAGGCTTCACTTGCTTACCAGAGCTCCTTCCAGGCAGGTGGCGTAGTGATAACCTCTGCCCATGATCAGGACACTCTTCTGTTGGTAGAGCTCTGTCGCCAGCTTCTGGATCTCATCATCCAAACTCAGCACCTCCTTAATCAGATCTACGAAACCAAGCGGAGACGGCATGGGAGAAGGAAAGGATTAGATCAGGACAAGATTGATGACGTATATTTTGGCAGCAAAGGTGTACACGTAGCTAGAAAGGTGCACTCATTAGAGCACACGGCATATCCTAATAATAGCCTTGTATGCAGTGAAACTTTCTACATAAAGCCACGGAAATAGCACAGCATGTGATTACCAGTTGAACATTGTCACTAAAGTCTGCCTGCCCATCTCTCTTATACTAAAAGATATATAGTTCATCTTTGTGTATAAATATACATTTTCAAAACGCTTGCCCTTACTATGGGTTTCCCAAAGCCATTCACAAGGCGTGCTCTCAACCATCGTTGCAGCCATTTGGTTCCATTGTACACTCAACCAGTTTCCCGAAAACCTTCGTAGCCTGCTAAGGCTCTTGGTTGACAGGAGCCTGCGTAGGCTATGGAGGTGCGGTTCTTGAAACGTTTTTTCTGCTACGATGGGTCTCTATGACCATGCGCAAGCTACGAAGGCTCTCAAATCGCTTTGGGAAATCAGGCCATTGTCATATCCCAAGGCGAGTGATAGAGCTGTTTTTTGTTGTTGTATTTATTTATCGTTCACGACGGCATCATACTTTGTACTTCCTGAAGTCTCGGTAAACTCATCTAAATTCCCCTTTGAGACACCATAGTCCACTATGGCTACTCATTTGAAACGCAAACACTGTGGACAGTATGATGTTGCCGTGAAGGATACACATTCAAGATCTTTTTTTTTCTAGCAATAAAAATAACCGATTTAGCATTGTACCCAACTGCTCGCAATCGGAGCTGCGGTTAAAAAAGAAAGAAAAAGGAGCTCTATTACTCAAATTGGGATCAGTTAACGTCAGATTAAGGTAAATAAAACACTACTTCTACTACTTCTAATTCTTCTTTAAGACCAACATTTGAATCCCAATACTAGTGGAGTGGTAACCGTGGCTATATTTATTGCAAAGTGACACATTGTGTGCTGTGCAGGGCTTACTGCTTAAGATAAACCATTTTGTATCTCTTTCTATAATGAACTGATGTGAAAAAATCTGTCAGCTGTCCACTTCCAGCTGGCGTGAGGGCACAAAAAAGGGCACAACCCTGGAAGAAAGTCCAAAGAGTCGCAATTTCAAAACAATCCTGGGATGTACAGCATCATTGACTGATAATGTCAACACACTGCTGGATGACAGCATCAAGTATATGCAGAGCCAGCCAGACATTCTTCAAGGACCCACCCCTCGAATGTGCCAGGGCTCATTTTCTAATAGTTATTGACATTCTCTTTCCACATCAGCCTCTACATCCAATGGTATTGTTTGAACAACAGCAATGAGAGAGTCTCTAGGGGAGGATGCAGTTTTCTGCAGGTGGTGTTCTGACCCAGTCTTACGTGATTGGGATAACACTCCCCGCCGAAACTAGCGAGCTTGCCTGCGTGTGAGGCATGATTTACCTGGCAGAATTCTCAAGCCCTGGATGATCTCACGACGTCTTGGCTGCATGGAAATCCTGTCGTCGCACATCAACAGTGCAAACATGATCAGGGCAACAAACTGGCTGGTGTAGGCCTGCAGTGCAGAAAAACAGAAACACAAGGTAGATATGATTAATGTCAAACAGCCTTTTACATATTTAGCTATTGCTCTCACTGAAATGGTAAGAACAGAGACAGGAAGTATTGCTAGAGAGTTGACTTGACCCTGGAAGTGACCAGAGAATATAGGCATGACCCTGGAAGTGACCAGAGAATATAGGCGTGACCCTGGAAGTGACCAGAGAATATAGGCGTATCTATATCTACAATAAAAAGAATACAACTTTTCTCCCTGGTGATACCTCTTTGAAAGGTGATACTGCAATACATCTTCCCAGTTTCCATGCTGTAGTACATTATAAACACTGTGACTCTCTCATCCCCGACCGAAGATAACAGAATAAACACCCAGATCTCCACTGCAGCATGCACCTTAGTTTGTGGAGCTTGAGCCTCTTGTTTGTCTGCTTTGATCACAAACTGTGTCTCCAGCTAATAATGTACACCAGATGAGAGGGGGGTGGAGAGCTGGGTTTAAGTATAGGCTGGTTAAGCAGGCACTGTTAGACAGCATGGAGTGAAGCTCAGCCCATCATTCATCGTGTCACAGACACAACTAATGAACACATCTCATAAAGGTTGTCAACTGACACACAAACCCTAACATAAAACACCTGCCGCTCAACTGGAGTAAACTAAAGCTAGAAAACAACTGTCACCCAATTCTGAAAATGCTAGAGACATCAACCCTTGTGAGACTTTGTGGGTTTCGTTGTCTCCTTTTCTATCCCTTCATATCATGTTTGGCCTTGCTTCTTGAATGCCGATTAAATCTCCCAAATGGGTACAGAACGCCTCCAAACCATTTCACAGGACCCTCTGGGCTCGGCAATGCCAGCATCTTGGGCCAAGGGTATGGTCATAAAACCTTTATACAGCTATTTTGCCTGACAGCCCCCTAACCACAGCCCTTTCAGAAGTCTGCCATTCAATGCAGTCAACTCAGTTGTGGACACAAATCTAATCCGCATAGTAAACCATGGTGCTATTCAATGGTCGCGTGACTTCAACTGTATAGTGCAAGATGAAGTGCATGTCATGCAGAACATGCCAGCTGTTCACACGCACTGATGACACAATGTCTCCGAGAGGCTTTAAAGGGAATTGAAACACACACAAAAAACACTGTTTGTTTGCAGTGTGTTGGGTTTGTGTTCTCAGCTTTCTTTTGTCAAATCTTTATGGGCACTGCCATCGTTATCTGAGAAGACATTTGAATGGAAGACCATCATGTTGCATTTTCTTCCTCTTAGATTTAAGAAAAGATTGTTCATCAGAAAGGCTATAATTAAAGGGGAAGACCACCCATTTTCAATATTGAACTATGTCATTAATATACCTTAGAGGAGTTGTGTGGAAATAAAAAAAAAAGGTTCCCCCTGGAGGAATGATTTTGGGGTTTGTATTGCAAATCGCAACGTGATGACATCACACCGTAGTACTTTACAATACAAACCACAAAATCAATCCTCCAGTTCTACACAGAAGAGGGGGAACTTTTTTTGTATTTCCACACAAGTTACACAACTCCTCTAAGGTATATTAATGACATAGATCAATAATGAAAATGGGTGGTCTTCCCCTTTAACACAAAGGACAGTCAAGGACAGTATGCAAAAGGAGTTTGTGGAGTCATTTAGTACTTGGGCGAATCCTTGTGATGTGATGAGCTAAGGCTGGGCTGAGATGGGTGTGGGTGTGTGGCCCAGTCAGCCAAGCAGTAAATGATGGCGTCTCTGAGGCGTGCTCTGCTCTCCAGCCTCGTAGCTCTGGGGCTTTGGAGCAGTGCAAGACTCGCTGAGCCAAGCCCAAGAGTTGGGCCAGGGAGGGACTTGCTGCTTTTCTCTCTGTGCTCACTAGCTAGGATTGGGGGGCTACGCTGCCTCAGGTCTTAACACTCTCCTGTGAGCCCCTTCTGGCAACCTTGTAAGCTCCGAGTGGGGGAAGAGAGAGAAAGCCAACGGATCCCAACTTTACAAGGGCACAAATGAGAATATCAGCACTCTCCACCTCTCATACGAGATCGATATGGCAGCTTCCAACTGGAGGAACGTACCAAATATAATGATGTTCTCTTATGTCAGAGAGTTCATTAAATGAAATGCAAAATGAAAATGAGAACGCTTGATTTATATCTCGCACCACTAATTGGATATGACCAGCTGCGTCGCATGGAGAGGAGGAGAAGGAATTCCCCCTGCCCTTAAGCCTAGCCCTTCAGAGAGGACAGCTATTCCCTTCAGGATGGAGATATTTTCCAGATATTCCAACCTGCTGGAATTTCTTCCCACCATAGGAGCTATACATTAACGGACGATGGTGAAGAGAAAATGTACTTTTTATTGGCCACTGAGAATATGAGACAATCTGTGAAGAATGGGGACCATGGTAAAGACATCAGGATACGTCGTTTTATTATTTATCCAGAGAAGACCGACTGAACCCAGGTGCTCTTCTACTGTGACATCCTGCTTGGCATTGCATGCATTCATACATTCAATGTATTTGAAGTTTACAAACAAACTCTCAGACACTAAGCAACTACAGTTGAACAAATGGGTACCGATTGCCTTGCTCAAATACGCCTTGGTAATAATGGAGGTTAAATTCCTGGCCTGAGACCCACATAACCATAGATATGAAACACTAGATACCTCATCCGCCTCTGTCTGCAGTTCATTGGAGCGACGTGCAACAACTGTAGTCTGGACATCCTGGAAAGACATCCTGGAAAAACTAAAGGATCGCTGCTAGTCAAGTGACTACTGGCCAATCACAATGCGTCTTTTCCGTGACTTATCAATTCAATTCAACAGAGCTTTATTGGTATGTTTCCATCCATTTCCTGATGTTGCACAGCTCAGATGTTCTTACAGGCTGTGTACGAAAAGACCCGCCCCCCACGTGACTCTGATTGGCCTAACAACTTCTGTATGTGTGACGCACGTGGAAGCAATGCATACGGATTCCCTTGGTCCCCCGATGCACATGCACCAGAGCCGAAGGAGGCGTCTATCTTTCTATGTCTATACCTCTTTCCTCTCACTCTTTGTTGTCCCAACTAAGCAGAAGAGCCATAAATGTAATCTTCGAAGAAATTACAGTTGGGACTCGGGGGCTCACCTTGGTGCTGGCCACGCCAATCTCAGGCCCAGCATTGATGTGGACCCCACAGTCTGTTTCTCTGGAGATGGAGCTGCCTACTGTGTTGGTTACACCCACAGTCAGAGCCCCTCTCTCCTTACAGTATCGCAGGGCCATGAGGCTGTCTGCGGTCTCTCCTGGGGGCAGAGACAGGCAGGTTACGTAATATACTTGATAATTATGATTTATTTGCCTGTCAGACACATTATCTTTGCAATATGGAGCCATCAGATAAGAGACAGCACAACATGAAACACGTGTCTCAGAGGTTGTGAACGCCCAATAGTTCTTTTTTTACGTTGGGTGTGCACACTCTGAGACATGCCAAAGCTATAAGACAATTGATGAAGTCCTCATTCACATAAATATTCACATGAATCATGGGGTGCAAGAAAAGTTAAATTCCATTTAGAATGTGTTTTTTTTTCTTTTTTTTTCTAGCAGCTGAAATTAATAAGACTGTGAGGTTCAGTAACTTCAAATGGAAAATTATGGACAAACATGGAATGCACATCAGGATCCAGGTGGCACTGAACTCCCCACCTGATTGGCTGATGAAGAAGCAGACATCGTCTCGGAACACGGGTGTGTTCCTGTCCAGGAAGTCACTGGCCAGCTCCACCATGACAGGCAGCTCAGTGAGCTCTTCCAGAACCTGACGGGTCTGGTCAACAGGGGCGTCACAAGGGGGGGAAAAGTGGGACTCAGTTACTAGGGCCCAATGTGGAGGGACCTTAATTGTTATTTTATACTTTAGCTATTGAAAAATAGCAGATATACAAGCTCACAGTGAGCTTGTAGATCTGCTATTTTTGAAAAGTCGTGAAAATGTGCAAATCTTTGAATATATGTATTTTTTAAGCGAACATTTGTAACTCAAATTTTGCTTCTGGGGGGTCCCTGGAACTAAATATTTTGAGATGGGGGTCCGTGGCCAAATACATATTATTTTGGGAATTTGGGGGTCCTTACAAAAAAAAAAAAAAAAAAGCTTGAGTGCCGCACCGTGAGCTTGTATATCTGCTATTTTTCAATAGTTAATGCGTAATAATGCGTTCCCGGTCTAAATGGGTTAAACCCCCTCCCCTATGAAGAACATTCATGGGGGCCCGCAGTGAATCCTTGTACCCAGGGCCCAGAATTTGGTGCGACACCCCTGACTATCATTATCTGAAACAAGCCAGCCACAGCCAGGGGACACAAACCTCACACCTGTGTCCACAATTAGGACAGGGAAGGGAAAAAAAAGAAAAGGAAAATAAATTAAAAAGAATTAGAAGATATTTACAGTGGAAAAGGGGAGGTAAGTATGAGCTTGGTCTACTACAAGTTTCGAGTAGCAGCCGTCTGTAGGTGACTTTTCCCAACGCGAAGTAAATACAGAATTAGAAACAATAGTAAGTATTCATTCATACTGTTTTTATGTCATGTTTCAGCAATAGAGCCTTCAAAGGCTACACAAAGATAATTAGCATCTATTCTAATCATTCATAAATAAACTCATACCAGAGCACACTAGTATGACTTCAACATCAGAGCAGTCTGAAATCTGTGCAGAATTTCTTCAGGGCGTATTTCCAAACACACTGAAGGTTTCAAAACAAAAGTAGTCTTTATTTCGAAGTAGCCAAAAACTGATTGCCGTGCATTGGTGTATCATGTTGTAGATAGAATGCGTGTGTGTGTGTGTGTGTGTGTGTGTGTGTGTGTGTGTGTGTGTGTGTGTGTGTGTGGGGGGGGGGGGGGGGGGTGTCAATGATTTATCTTGTGTTTATGCACTGCACAACAGGTATGTAGTGAGAAGTCACACCCATCCTCTGAGTCCAATTAGTTTGACATCTTAAATCAGCCATCCGCCCATCCCACGGCATCATTTCACAATGAAATATACAATATTATTGTGATGGATGGTTCCATTTCTACACACTTAGTTAAATGAACATAATTGTACTGTGTACTATCACAGTCCAGACCAAAGTAATCACTTCACACTAAGTTCACAGTGATTGCTATCCAGAAAGTTATAGAATTTCGTCTCCGTCGGGCAGAAACCTCGTATTTCCGAGTTACAAATGTGTATGTTTTTCGTAAAGCTTCATCATACAAGACTGTGGCACAAAACTAGTGAAAATAGCTGATCTACAATCAAACAACGCCTGTGTGCTTGTAGATCAGCCATTTTCATCATTTTAAATAATTCTTAAAATGATAAATACAAAACGAACAGTTTTGGACATACAAGGTTTCCACCCGACAACAACGATTTGCTGCTTATCTTTGCACATTAGAAAAAACATGGATGCTGCCTTAGAAGTGTCACCACTATTACTGTTATTTGGTTACTCACCGCCACCCCTGCATGGTAGCTGGTTCCGCAAGCAATAAGGATTAGCCTTCGACATCGCTGGATCTCTTTGATGTGGTCCTTCAGTCCACCCAATATCACTGAGAAGGCAAACTTTACAGTCAATCCATCATTCCCAACCATTTTCCACCTATAGTTCCAAGGAGCATTAACATGACTCAGTCAAGAAAGAATGTTTTGCCACAAGGACTGCCAACAGGTCATTTGGGTTTTTTGCACTTTGTATATTTCCAAATGTATATAATGTGCACTCCTATATACTGTGAGTTCCGTCTTGGCGCTCATGGTTTAAACACAAATGTATCATGTTAATGTTGAGTTATTATGCTACACATGATATATGTTTATACTTTTTGGGTGTTGTTAAATTGAACAGATTACTCTGGTGTGGTTCCTGGGGAAAAAGGAATTGAATAAAAGTTGAAACTGTTGGCATTTGGAGGCGGCATTAGAATCTTGGCGATTGTAGTGTTATGAATGTGTAAATGTTGGAGGTGGAAAATGGGACAGGGTGGAACATTGTGTCGTTACAAGCTGCGTTATTCCTTTACTGCTCCACTGTGGAAAAGCGAGCAGAAACCTTTCTGACCTGTGTTGTCATCAAAGTTGACCCTTCCTCTCATGGTGTTGACCACAGACTCCGGCTGCTCAAAGATCTCCTTCTGCATGAAGGAGCTGTAGTTGCCTGTGGGGGTGTGGACAGGAAAATAATTTAGAATAATATGCAAAGATAATAAATCAATAAGTCGAGGGGACATTGTAAAGTTCATGAAGTGTAAAATTAGATATTGCTGATACACATTAAAGTCCTGTTGACAATAAACCACTAAGTTTGGAAAATAACTTTGTAAACAATGTTTTGGTGATAAGTCAACTCTCTGGGTCATGTTAGGCACTAAACAGATAAGACCAATGCCGTTTTTGGCAGTGTACCTCTTCAACTAGTGCTCTAGCGAAAGTCATTTCTTAAATTAAAAACAAAAACGGTGCAAGACTTTTTTTTTCTTTTTACAAATAACAATGAGATGTGCAAGTATTTTCCAGCCTGCTTCTGACAGAAATTTGGGTCATGTGAATTAGGTTATTCAGCAGAATGGCTCCAGGAATTGAAACCATGGAGTTACTGAGGGAGACAAAAAAATAAAAGCTTTTAATGACAGGACCACAAAGGAATGTCTTTAGTCCTTCCAAGAGCAGTGTATCGCTGCCCTCTGCTGGAGCACTGGGGAATAGTTACTGGAATACAGATGATGATACAGAACTAAAAACCCTGTATTCTATTATACAATGCATTGACTAGAAAACGGCTTGTTTAATTTACCAGTAGAAATAAACATTATCAGGGTTAGCCATGACATTTTGTGTGCACACATGTGAAACTAACTTTGTTCACAGACTGTACAGGTACACCTAGTAACTATCCATAGCTCGAGAATGCACAGAGAAGCTACATCGTAGTGACTGAATTTAAGTCTTAAAACACTAAATGTAACAGTGTTTAAGTTATCTGAAATCCAGACCACAGAATTTAAATACATTTCCGGACCTGCATACACCCAGCTCAGGTACAGAGAGTGCAAGGGTGGGTACCGTCCTGCAGCAGGGACATTCTAAAGGGCCTTTTCCACCAAATGAACCTTGGTTCAAGAACCAGTGCCGTTCAACTTTCTTGGAACCTTGGTTCCTTCTTGCGAACCGGCTTGCGTTTCCACCAGACTGAACCAGAGCCATTGTCCCCCAGTTCAGATGGTGGTTTACTGGATTTTGTGGTTCCCGTTCCGAAACTACTTTTACGGTTCGGAACCAACTCGGTTCGCGGTGGAAAAGCTCACCTCTGGTTCATCCCATAGGCGGGAGAAAGAACCCAAACCGGTTCTTTGCCGGTCAAAAAGCGCCCTAAGTGTCTCAGCTGCTCCCTTTGATGCTGTGTTCTCCCTGGGGCAGTGAGTGAATCAGTCAGGATGATGACTACCTGGCAGTGAGTGATGACAGGCTCCGTGTCTGGAGGCTATGAGCCATGTAAGTAATATAGCAATTAGAAATTATGTCTGCCTGACCATCTGCATAATAAAAGGTTTCAGTGCATAATTACAGGAAAAGGCACGTTAACATGTTAACACATTATGGCTAAGGGTCATGAAATAAGAGGAGGAAGAAATATATAAACACTCATGTTTGTGTAGGTGTCCATTCCATTCCTGACAGAGCTACTGGTTGTGGTACGGGCAGGAGATGGAGTTGGAGAAGTGAGTTCTGTAGCCGTCTAGCTTACCCTTCATGATTTGCTGCAACTCCATCTGCAGGGTCTGGATGGCGCGTGCCGGGTGGTCTCCAGCCGTGCGTTTTATCCGGTGGATGGACAGTCGTCCGTCTGTCACAGCAGCAACATCATCGTCCTCCAGAAATATCACCCGGTTGGTGTGCTCTATCACCGCGCTACCACAACACATCAGGAGAAAGTTTTAAAATCACCAGTCCACAGGTTGACAAAGTTTGTGTAATAAGACTAAACAGCGGACTGCAAACTCACACCCAAAAGTAAGCAAACTGAACAACTATTGGTGCTTTTCCACTGCGAGGTACCGTCTCAACTCGACTCTACTCACTTTACTTCATTTTCAACTTCAGATAGGACCTCTCAATGTAGCTGGTCAGTGTGCTAAACAAAGCTCATGTTGAAGCTAATATTGTCTGGAAACGATCTCGACATTTTAGCCAAGAATTACACCATGCAGGTGCTCAATATACAATCAATTCACAATTACCGGTACAATGGCTAGTTTAAAAGTTCTTATGCAGTGTTCTCATGTCACCTTTTGGTAATGTCTCAGCTCAATTGGAACCTTGAGGTAATACCAACAATAACAAAAAAAGAAAAAAAGGAGTGCAGTGGAAATGCAGTGGAAAGGTGCCATGTGAGAGCTGGTGGGAAGGGAGGGCGTAGTGCTGACCTGGCATCAGAGGCAAAATAGTACTCTACAGCCTTCTCATCCTCAGGGAACAGACAGGTGTCCTGGTCCGTCGTCCTGGGCAGGGCACCGCAGCTCTTCTTGTCTTTACCAGCTGGAGAGGGGAAGCCCAAAAGATAACACTTAATCTCAGTAATATTGATCATCATAACACAGATGACTGAAAACCGCATACAGTCAAACTTACTGGAGCGGTACAGGATAGGAATGTGATCCGTGGACAGCTTGTGATCGCATCTCACACCAATCAGCAGAGGACCTCCTCTCCTAGATTAAATTTGACAAAAATGACATATGGTATAGGACAGGGGTCTTCAATGTTTTCAGGTCAAGGACGCTTTAGCTGAGAGAGAGATGAAGCAGGGACCCTCAGATTCCATATAGTTTAATCGTTTGACAGCACAATCATCAGTGTATTTTGGATTCAAGTCAATTTGTGTTTTCAGATATTTAACCACTTGAAGATTATTACAGGTAAGTATTGACGGAATACTTAATAAACTTGACTTTTCACTCTGTACTTAGTCTGCTCTTTTTCCCCTCACCCTACCTACACCAAAGCTCTTTGCCGAAATTAGCTGATCTACAAGCTCACAACGCCTCGCAGGTCTGCTATTTTTGGCTTCGTCTCAGAATATGGACGTTAGGGTTAAAGTGGTTAATATAAAAAAGGAGAAAAAGGTTTCTATCACACAAAGATTTGAAGGACCCCCTGTAGTAACTCTGAGGACCCCCAAGGGGTCCTGGACCACCTGTTGAAGACCCCTGTGGTATAGGATCATTACAATTATGTAACTTACATCTACACATTTCACAACGGAGTGCTACAGGGATTATGCATGAATTTTGTAGACCAGCCCTGAAGTTACCTCTGCCATTGTTTCTTATTTGACATTTCACAAAGAAATGGATTTTACATTACATTTTATAATTCAATATATAAGCTCTGTAGCAAACAAAGACTTGTGATATTCACAAGTTTTTGCTCAGCAATATGATCTCCACAAATCAACAACTCTTTTTTGAATAACACAATTAAAGCACATAAAAGCTTTAAAATTCACGACTAAAATAGCGTTGCAAACTCAGTTCCAGGTTATAGCACTATAACTGTAGAAGACTGTTATAGTTCTGCAATACGGAAACAATTAGAAAGGTGCAATTCTGCACTGACGCAAGTCGCGAGGAATCCGCTGGACTTTTGGGGTTACAGAAAAAGTTACAAAAACATCCATTGAACTCAAAGGACTTTTGGGATTACAGAAATGTTACATGAAAGCAAGTTGACAGAAAAAGGTTACCCGTAATTGCCGGACTATAAGCCGCGGCTTTTTCCCCATGTTTTGGACCCTGCGGCTTATACTACAGTGCGGCTTATATAAAGATTTTCACAGCAAACGGCCAGTTAGTTAGTTTTACAATGGTCTTTAACAAGGATTTATATATAGATTTGTACAGCTAACAGCCACCAGGGGCGCTCTAGCGGGAAGCAGGAAGGACACCTGCGGCTTATAGTCAGGTGCGGCTTATATATGTAAACATTTGTTTTTTGTTCTAAATTTAGCTGGTGCGGCTTATATTCAGGTGCCGCTTATAGTCCAGCAATTAGGGTAACTGAAAACGGATTTACTTTAGGTGACATAAAGGTTCTCAGACCTAGAACAATAGTCTGGTTGCCTATAGTAATCACACTAACTACATAGAATAGTAGAAAGAAACTAGCATGAATCCGCTAGTAGTAGTAGTAGAAGAAGGGTACCTGCTGCCGACTGCCTGTCCAGGGTAATGGACACTCTTAAACACCAGGGCGAAAGCTCCCTCCTATGAGATAAGGCACAAAGACATTAGAGAGACCCTCATCTACTCCCCACTTCAGCAGTTGTGCTGTGCATGAGAAGGCTCTTACCAGTTGCAGAGTCACCCTCTCCACCAGAGTGGCAAAACTGATGTCATCGCTCTCCCGATTGTCATACATGTACTTCACCAGCTTGGCAATGGTCTCTGTATCGGTCTCAGACTCAAACTCATAACCTTTGCTCTCCTGTCGAAAGTTATATAAAATTATATATAGAGAGATAGATATAGATATAAAATAATGGGTCATTGGAGACTTCCCAATTTAATTCCACAAAATAATGGCTCACCAGGAATTTTCTCAGGTCTTTGTAGTTTGTGATGATTCCATTGTGGATAACAATGAATTCTGTGAAGAAAAAGAGTTAAAGTGACCATTAAAAGGGTGTACCTAAGCGTGCACTTGTATTGTATCAGTACCTATGCCCTAGGTCTGTTTAGAGTAAACTCAATACTGTCATCCAGAGAAGGTGCACTCTAATGTGTAGGCTAATGCCCAGCTAATGTAAAGCTCGACTGATGCCTCCTGTTAGATGGAGGCAATCTGGCTAGAAAAGAAAAGGGAACGCCCACTCGGGATGTACCTCTTCCTTCCCTCAGAAGCGTAAGCTATCATGACTCTGTCTCAAGAGAATGAGATGGAGGTAACAGGAACAGTGTAATTGTTTTGAGCACACTTTATTATTTGGAGTAAGCGTAAAATAAATCTGGAAGAATTGAATTCTACAATTGAATGGGAATACATTAGCATGACATTACAGATTACAGTTATTCTGGTTTTCTTCTTTGGGCCAGATACCGTATACTCTGATACAAAAACGATTAAATCTTAAACCTGATGTTGTATGATGTTGGTTAGAAGCATGACTAACCATTGTTTTTGTCAGACCTCTGTGGGTGGCTGTTGACAGGGCTGGGCACACCATGGGTAGCCCAGCGGGTGTGAGCAATGCCCACATGGACATCAAACTCCACATCCAGGTCCATGTCCTGCTGTTCTGTTTGTTGCACACAAAGAGAACACCCACACATTTATTCTACTAGGAATCACATGTTCAGTGTGCTGTAAGCAATAGGTCCTCAGCAATCGGATAACGTTTTTAGATATGCAAAGAAGTCAAACATACTGACGTTCATGCAAAGATTTCAGGAATGTATATCATACTGGGATGTCACATGCTGTGATATTAGGGTTCGAGACTTCAAAGACACTTACTGTGTATCTCCTCTTCGAGAGCTTTTACTTTTCCACGCTGCTTGATCAGTTGGATAGGCCTGGCATTAGACTCCCATTCCTTGCCATTACCACCATCAATTCCAACACCTGAAAAAAGCAAGGATAACTCTCAGGGATGATTGAAACCATAACATTTCTATATGAGTCTCGGAGATGTTTAAAAACATCAACCCTATCCCTATTTTTGTCATGTCATTGTATGCAAAAATAGTCCGAATCGGTTGTCAGTAGATTGACTATAGACCGCAGCCATTTTCACTACATGACACCACTGTAGAGGAAGTATAAGATAGGGCTTTAAAATGTTCACTTCACACGTGTGATTTTTATTTGTTAGGCCTAAATCTACAAACTACTACTGCAAGTGTAATTGCTCTATAACAGTGGTTCTCAATTTTTGTGGGGTCCCCAGATTATTAGCTTAATGTAAAAGAAAGTCTCACTCAACGGTAAACAAACCTACATAAGTGTATACAGGGTATCTGCCCATTTATAAAGTGACAATTTAAGGACTTTCAAGACCGTTTTAATACCAAACTGGCCAAACTGTCAACTATGAAGTAAGCGAGAGGCAAACATTGTGAAAATAGTAGATCTACATGCTCACAACGCCTTGCAGTGCGAGGCGTTGTGAGCATGTAGATCTGCTATTTTCACAATGTTTATCTGTGGAACCGGTCACATTAAATGTAATGCCTTGTCAGGGTGGGGGTCCCCAGTTAATATATGTTGGGGGTCACGGCCTAAAAAAGTTTGAGAACCCCTGCTCTATAATATTCTTAGCTTTCATAATCGTAATGATCTAGTTCAAATACATGCAAATGCTGTTAACCTCGGTGGAACACTACCAAATGAATCACTACTATAACCTTGAAACTTGGAAGACAAAATGAACATGGGCCATTAATCTGTCTAAGTTTCTAAAATCAAAGAGGAAGTCAATAAATTCAAAATGTGTGATAAAAGAGAAGAAAAACACAGTTTCCTGGCATTATCAAATACAATGTGAACTTCGCATTGTGAAGCAGGGTTTTCCATGATGGAAAAGAAAGCTGATAAACATGCCAGTGGGGACAATGCTGTTGATGTAAGGTTTTTCTATCTGTCTCACCAGCAGAGTCGTAACCCCGGTACTCCAGACGCTGCAGGCCTTTGAGCAAGATCTCAAGGATCTCACGCCGAGTCCTTGGCACATGGTAGTTTAGATAGGCAAAGATTCCTGCAGAGGGAAAAAGGAGGGTAGTATTAGCCACATAAATGTTGGCCAACACACAGTCTCTCAAACCAAATGCAGAGGTAGGCTCACTTGTCAACTAGCCCAGGTCTAGTAATGTCATTGTTGGGGTGAGCCCCATCGTATCATGACTGAAATTTGAGAATTTCCAAGAACAGGAAGTGTCTTTGCACCGGCATTCATCAATAATACAGATCTAAGCTCAGGCAGTGTCTCTCGGTCATTATTATAAATGAAAACTGGTTCACAATTAACTTTCCTAGTTAAATAAAGGCAACATTTTACCCTTGTGCATGTGCAGACTCCTGTATCTCTACTATGTTTGCTAAATATAGTAACAAAACAAAACAAAAAACAAAAAGCTCAAGAGACCAAATTATACCTGTGATGACAAACCCGTTTATGCCATGTACCCTGAGTAGTCAACAGAGAGGAGGATGAACAAGAAAAACCAGTTTGACAATGGGACAAAAACAACTATGCGTGATTTTATTCTGCTCTGGCAGTAAAACCCGATTGAACAATGGAGATGGCTTATGGCCTATGGGATGGGTGTTTGGTGGTCTGCTATCTCTTCCTGGGAGTGAATGGTATCTGACATGTCAAACCACAATGATAAGCATGGGAGGGAAGCAAATTCCATCCATACATGGTCAATCTGACATATGGTGTTTTGGTTTATTCTGACCAAGAAACTACAAATGTAACATTTACATTATAACATTTATTTATGAAATGTGTAGAACGTGCACATCTACAACTTGGCAAATATCTTTATGTAGTAGCATGTAAAATGACAGGGTCAACATGTTCAGACTCCAGTAGCCAAGATTTAATTTGAATAAATAAATTCTAAATAAATGTGTCTGTGTTCAAGAAGACAAGCCCCTACTTTAAGAACCATTTAATGTAAAATTTAACAGAGCATCCATTGAGAGACTGAAGGGGGGACAGCAGAAGGTAGCTAAGGGCAAACTGCCCAGGAGTGTGTGACTGGGCGTGGGTGCAAAGTTTGCGCTGCAAACACAAGGCCCATCTTTGTTTATGAAAACAGAGGGAAATCTGAAATCCTCCATGCCAACCTATGCTAAATTAAAGCAGGTCAGTGTGTCACACACTGACCTGAGTAGAGACACCGTGTCTCTACTCCGGTATCCCAATGCCTTTTAAGTTACACAAACATTACAGAGTGAGAATGATGGAAGACAGGGTAGCTGACTAGCTGTTATCACCCATGAGTAACAATGAGAGTGATTGAAATAGACATGGACATGGGAGTTGGGAAGAGAGAAAATGTGCCACAGGCAATCCTTGAACAGAGGTCTCTCAAAGAAATCATTGTATGGTGCCGTCATGTCTATACATGGTGCAGCCAACAACTGATTGAGCACTATACGTTATTATTAATATTTCATATTCCAGTATCTGATTATTATGATTGTACCCATACATTAGTTGCTATAGCCTTGGATCGAGAATGTCAGAGAATTCAGAGACACACACGTCAGAATCGATAAAATAAATCTCTGGCAGAATTAATCCAAAGATAAGTTGCTGCGTGACCGTCTGTGCTAGTAATAACAAGTGCATAACATGGAGAGAAGTTACAAGTAAAAGACTGGAATTCAACATTTACTTGAGTAAAAGTACAAAAGTATTGGTATCAAAATGTACTTAAAAGTACTCATTATGCAGAATGTCACATTTCACAAGTTTTCAAATGTATAAAAAATAATCATTAGAAAATAGCAGATCGACAAGCTCACAATGCATCGTAGGCTATGATTTATATTAATAATCAAAATCAAGTAACTAGTAGGCCTAACTAAGTTTTCAGATAAATGTAGTGGAGTAAAAGTACAATATTTGGATCCGAGGTGTACGTGCATGGAGTAGACGTTAAAGTATTAGACATTGGAAAAACTCAAGTGAAGTACAATCGATCAAAGTAGTACTTATGTATCAGTACATAAGTAATTGTAGTTACATCACTGGAACCCTGTATATCCTTTTTATATATTTTGGATGATGACGGACCCCAAATACAGGGGCTTAAGAGATGGGCGTAATGTCAGGCTAACGTTTACGGAGGCAGACATCATTCATCATCACTACCAACGTTCTGTGTCCCACTGTCACATCAACAAGTAACACATTACATTACAGCCGTATGTAGATACCAGATATGCAATATAGCCACAATCCTTTGGGAAATAAATAGCTTTGGTTGGCTAAAGTTAGCCACCCATGATATTTTTAAACAATTTCAGCATTGAAATGTCTGTTGCAGTTAATATGTGCAACAGATACACTCTCTGATTAAACGTTGGTTGGCATTATGCGCCATAACCTACAATAATGCACATTTGCTATAATTTTATTCAGTACTACTCACCACACATGTCTGCAATGTCGATGCCAAATATCTGCTGTGTGTGTTCAGTCAGTTCAGTTCCGCATCTGGTACAGCCAGTATAAACTATGACCCGCCTCCCTAGTGTCATTGGATCAGAGTCAAGCGCGGATTTCCATACGTTCGTTCGATTGGTTCAAGCTCTCTGACACTCAACTCGCACCTACGGACGCAGGCTCTCCTGACGTGGCAGCAGGATGCAGATCCTGCCTGGGTAGGCAGCCAGCGACAGTGGTGGCACCATTACATCGCATCATCCACATTCCACACACCTTGTGACTTGAACTAAACATGTCCACGAAGAATATTCCTACTGCCAAATATATGTGATCTCAAATACAAAAATGGGAGTGGAAAGGCTAGCTCAGCTCAGCTGTATTATAGAAGGATGCTGTCCAGTGGTTCTCAAAGTGACACTGTGGGTTCCATTAGGCCTAGGGAGGGGGGTCTAAATTTACTTGACCCATACAAGTCTATAACTTGTTTAAGAAACACTAGGGCAGTCAAGTGGTTGCACCGCTCACAGCCAAATACATGAATGAGTACATGGGGGTCCTTGACATGAAAAATGTTGAGAACCACTGCTGTGAAGGGTCAAGGGCATACAGAATATAATGCTACACAGGATACTTAAAACACAGTGAAAGAAGGTCGGCCTGATTTAAAGAGTAGGCCAAAATTAAAGTGAAAATGTTTGCTCTATTCAATATTCAATTCAAGTTATAGGCCTATAGTTGAAACGATTCAAAAGAATTGAAACACAGTAATCAGATACGGTTTGCTGATTAAGAAGCAGTCATTTCAACAACACACTAATATATAATAAAGTTTATTTACATTAATACGTATGTTTCATACAAAACATCCTCAATAATATGCATGTTGTTTTCTGTATTGGCTGATTCAAGCCAGGTGTGACAGTCTGAAGTCAAATACTGTATTTGAGATCTTCAGATACTAATAGCTCTGGAGTTTCAGTATGCTGACCAATTGTGTGTTAAGAAGCGCCATCAAGGTTGACAAAAATGTCTCTGGATAAACAGGATGATTCTCTTGCGACTATTATAATGTAGATAAGCCTCTAAAATGCTCAATATGTGCATTGCTGGGATGTAGTTGGAGTAGGCTGTGCTGTGGTGAGGGAGTGACAAATGTCTCGTTTCAGATTTTCCGGTTTTAGATTCAAGCCTGGGCAATTTCCTCCTCATCATCCTTCACCTGTTGAGGGAAATCAAAAATGCTTGTGAAATGATCAGTATTCATTGTTCTAGTAGCTTATTAAGCTTTAGCTCTGGTACATAGCGTTAGGAGTTCTCCTTAACGCTAGACTCAGTGATGATCCGGTGCGCCCGCAGGAAAGGCTGCGCAACCTCTCGTCTGTAGTCAAAATAAAAAAAATACTGCTTCGCTACTCACCAAAAAAACAGTGGCTGTTGGGAGTTGAAATACTCCAATTGGTGGAAGCACTCTGGGCCTCCCACCACACATCTAAAATACATTTCTAGGGCTAAATAATAATAATCACCGGATGGAGACACTACTTCTTCTAGTTTTGTAATCTTCGCTATCGCCATCACGGCGCCAACTGACTACTTCGGCGCAGGTCAGAGGACAGCATTAACAGGAGCATTCAGGGGGTTCCAGACGGTACACGGTCACTGCCTCCTAGTAAGGTGCCCTCCAGACTAGGAGCAGTCACGGCCTCCTAGCAATTCATTTTCAATGAGAGGCGGGCGGCTTTTTCGGCCGCGCAGCGAAGTTTTGGGGCGGCGAGGAGAGCGGGCGCGGTTCCGTGAAATCCCCGCGAGCGTGCTCATTTGTGCATGCGTATGCGGGCGGTGAGAGATGGATTGTGTTCATCTTTGTGAAATACCGCACAGTGTTTACTCACTGAGCGAGTGTGTTTGTGTCTCACCGCGGTGCGGCCACCGCTGATCCAAGCGGCAGCCCCGACGGCAACCGCGCCTAGTCTGGAGGGCACCTAATTCATTTTCAATGAGAGGTGGGCGGCTATTTCGGCCACGCAGCGAAGTTTAGAGGCGGCGAGGCGAGCGGGCGCAGTCCCGTGAAAATCCCGCGAGCGTGCTCGTTTGTGCATGCGTACGCGGGCGGCGAGAGTTGGATTGTGTTCATCTTTATGAAATACTGCGCAGCGTTTACTCGAGTGTGTTGTGTATCACCGCGGCACGGTCCCCGCAGATCCAATCGGGAGCCCCGGCGGCAAACGCTGCCCGTCTGTAGAGCACCTTAGTCTCTTTGGGTGTTAATTGGCTCTGCAACGTTGGAAACGTTGTTTCGTAAAAAACTATCTTCAACCAGGAACAGTGTCTCCGCCCGGTAGATTATTTTTCATTTTGCCCTAGAAATGTATTTTAGGCGTGTGGTGGGGGGCTCAGAGTGCTTCCACTAAGTAGAGTGGGCTTTCACCTCCCAACAGCCACCTTTGTTTTGGCGAGTAGCGAAACTGTATTTTTTATTTTATTACTACAGACTAGAGGTTGCACAGCCTATCCCTATCCTATCCGGGCGCATCTCACTGACAAAGCGTTAAGGAGAGCTCCTTCTAACGCTATGGACTAGAATTAATTAAGCCAAAAACAATATGCAATATGCTGTTGACAGGATATCTTCTTGGGAAGTCACAAACCTCCTCAACTGATTCTACTTCTGGAACATAGAACTGTAGCATGTTTTGAATTCCGCTCTTCAAGGTGACAATGGAACTAGGACAACTTGTACAAGAGCCTTGCAGCTTCAGTTTCACAACACCGTCTTCAAAGCCTCGATACACAATATCTCCACCATCCTCCTGCACGGTTGGCCTGGCAAGGATTAACATCATAATCATTATATGGAAACGAAGAGTTGATGAAGTAGAACTGTATACAATAACCTACAAGATAAGAGCAGCTAGCTACCTGATTCGAGTATCTAGAAGTTCTTTGATCATAGCAACCACTTCATCATCATCATCTGATGGTGCTGCAAAGACAAACTGATTATTACAAAAATACAAAGTGTCTTGGCCTATTTTCACCTCTTTTGTGGCTGTGTGGGTCCCATACCTGTATCTTCACGAGGAACAGTTCCGTCGTTAATAACAGGCAGTCCGGTTGTGAAAAAGTCCATTATAGCAGCAAATACATCAGGTTTAATCACTTTCCATTCCATATTTGCATCACTCTAAAAACAGAAATAGATATTTCAATGAGATTACAATTATAATACAGTGTATTATAATAGTGTATTAAACAGTGTAAACAGTGTATTAACCCATTTAGACCTGAGGCAGCGGACGATTTAAAAAAAGCCTACTAAAATTTCATATCAACTTCACATCATATTTTCAACGTATAGGCTTTCTTTTTAGTTACCTTTGTTATAGTGATGAAATCAGGGCCTAAGAAAACACTCTTGACTCCATCAATTCTAAACAACTGCCTGGAGGAATAAAAGAAAAAGAAAAGTAAGAAAAAGTGTTTTAAAATCAAAATACACTAAAAGTGGACCTCAAACAATGCCCCATGGCACACTGGTGTGCCTTGAGGTAAGGTCAACTAACTGTGCCATGGAATTTAAGACCACCAATGCATTTATCAACTTTGCCGATCATCAGCCAACAACAGCGGAGGTCACAACAGCAACAGTCAGCAGTGATCGCTGATCCGATTTCCCAGCCCATGCTTTATTTCTTTTAATTTGTCACTGGTGCAAATAAAAAAGTAATGGTAGATGGAAAAACATGATCCACTGGTATGTGCAACCAAAAGAAAAGCAAATAAAATTATTGAGTGGTATATGTAGGCATACTGTTATTGAAATGCACGTTCTATATTGTTGCCATTCCTGCTTATCACCCCTCATATAATTGTGTGTATGAGTGCATTATTACGTTTCTTTTTATTCATAATTATTATTTATTTTTTCAAATTGAGAGTAGCCAATTGATTCCTCCCCACACACATTTCTGTGATGTCACTGCTGTCATCGTGATGTCACTGCTGTCGACTCACCTGCCAGTGAGCCCCCCCCCCCCCACCAGGAGGACGTAGAGCCTTCGTTCTACTCCTCCCACCCAACAGTCCCCGCTGACAGGTGCCGCCCCCAGCAGCCCGTAGGAGTTATGTTAGCAATGACCAACATCACCCACCCCCAGACACAGGCCAATTGTGTTCGTGTGGAGACACTTGACAAAGCCGGATGCACCATGGTGGATTCGAAGTTTTGAACTCACAACTTCTGTGGTGGTGGTCAGAGACTTTACCACTACTTTTTAATGCATCTATTTTATTCTTAAGTCATAGATATAGCATTGTTTGTACTGGGTGTAATTCTTCATTATGCAGCCTCCTTAATTGACAATTTTTATACCTGGCCAGAGGTGATCCGTATGCATCACGAGGTCCAGCAAAATCCATTGTTCCAGATTCAAGAACTGAGCACCCAGGCAGAAACTTTAAGCTGTTTGGATTGGGTGTATCCTGGGTCTGAATAAACATGGTCCTTGCTGGGAAGAGATACACAATTATGCAGGGAATGTTGCATTAAATCATAAAGACCCTTTCTGGAAGCTCCATTCATAGGCGGACCTATACCTACCTGAAATAAGAGAGAAGGGTGCCTGTGGCCATCTCCTTTTGACTCCTTTGTTCTGTGAAGCCCAGTGCAATTCAGCACGCTGACACCCATGGCCTAAGCCTAAAAGACTAAAAGCACAAATTAGATACATTTAAACACCTGATATCTAGCAATTCCTTCTTGAACACCAACCATGCAGCTGCATGTGTCCTCAAGACAAGTGGTATTCATTCATCATTTTTCTTTATTGATTTTATGATTTTTTTTATTTGCCATGTTATGCTGTATAGTAGTGAAGGCAGACAGGCTATCCAAGACCAAAGACAGGATGGGAGACTTGTGAGACATAACGAGAGTTGGAAAAGAACTCAGGTACGAGTACGACTTCTCTGACTCCCAAGAGACATAATAAGTGGAACTGGCTCAGTCTTAATCCTTTTATAATCATAAAATGCTGAAATGTTTTAAATAGACAATTTGACAAAGTCAACTGTGTATGCATCTAGTTTATTACCAGTTGATTAGTAACAGTGGTGGAAAAAGCACATGTTTTACTTTAGTAAAAATGTCAATATGCCTACTGCAATGTAGAAACACTCTGTTACAAGTAAAAGTCTGGAATTCAAAATGTACTCAAGTAAAAGTTCAAAAGTATTGGCATTAATATGTACTTAAAAGCACTAAAAGCAAAAGTAGCCTACTCATTATGCAGAATGTCCCATTTCAGGTTTTACTTTTCAAATGAATAAAATCACTTGAAATGGCCGAAATGTATGTAGGGCTTAAGTGGAAGTGGGTATGTATGTTTTGTAATAATAATCAAATCGACAAAGTAACAAGTAATTGAAGTTTTTAAATAATTGTAATGGAGTAAAAGTACAATATTTCCTTCTGAAATGTTAAGGAGTAGAAGTAGACCTAAACGTATTTAAATTTTGAAATAGCAGTATTGTGTTCTCAGCCATCAATGTCCTGGTCAACGTTAGGTAACATTACATGATAATAATAATAATAATAATAATACAACTTTATTTGTATAGCACCTTTCATGACATGCAATGCAGCTCAAAGTGCTTTACAGAGCATAAAATGAAGCACAAGTGCTTAACAGAGAAAATGTAAAATAAAAATAAAAAAATACATAAAAAAAGAAATAATTAAAATGATTACAATAAAACAAGAAAAAATAAAAGCATAGAACACTGAAGAACAATTTCAGAGCAGTGCGGACGTCAATAGCAGCACAGGGATAAAAAAAAAAAAAATCTTCAGCAATTAAATGCAATGACGCAGATAGAGACGTTGACCAGGGCATTGATGGCTGAGAGAACAGAGAACACAATACTTTTGCAATGAAAAGCGAAACTTTGAGGGAAGGTCGATCCACAATGTTGTATATCACTTAAGAACACAAATGCAAATACTGATAAAAACATACCGATAAGACAATCTCGTCGAAATACTCAACAACCTCCCGACCTGTCTGCAAGTCGCCATGTTTGTTATGATCGCTCTTTCCTTTTTTTAAAGAAAACTTTATTTAATATTTTCAAAAAACATTCCCAAGACTTTCAAGAATAAAAAAAAAACAGTTTTTTTCTAAGTAATTTCATTAATAAATTAAAACGTTTGGGAACCACTGCATTAGACGCAATAAACAAGTACGAAAACAACAACAATAAACAAAGTTAGATTATTATAATAGATGTCGTCATTCCTGTTTACGGAAGTAGTGGAATAAAGCGGTACGTCGCTTAAATCATTCCCCCGGGCCGACGACAATAACAATACGCGACAGTCCCAGAAACAGTCACATCCTCCTCATTAAAGTAGCAAAAATGCCTTCAAATAGAAACTTTCGGAAGAGAAGGGATTCGTCTGATCTAGAGGAAGAAGACGAGGTAACAGAAGAAGTAAGGTAATGTATGCTAACTTCAACGGTTTGTCTAGTAGCTCAAATAGCCAACCGAAATGTTTAACCAGGGTCCTTTTAAACAGTGGTGGAAAACATAGGCTACTCAAATGTTTTACTAAAGTAAAAGTATCAATATACTCCAATATAGAAAGAAACACGCTGTTTAAGTTAAAGTCCGGATTGCAAAGTTTACTTGAATAAAAGTACAGAAGTATTGGCATCAAAATGTACTTAAAGTACCAAAAGGAAAAGTACTAATTATTTTCTGTATTTGCTTATTTACTTCTTTCTTGCTTGCTTATTTACCTACCTTGCTGCATATATCCTTGTTTATTCACTCCAAATGTAGGGATGCTTGGCTTTTTGTAATATATTTTGAAAAAACTTTATTTATTTATTAAAACATGTTTTTTTCCCCTTCATTTAGAGCCAAAGTGGATGAGGCAAAAGAATTACAGAGTTTGCGGAAAAGACAGACTGGTGTCAGGTACAAGGGTGGTGTAGTGGCTATTAAAAAAAATTCTGCATTACCAAGGTTAACTTATATATTGTTGTGAATACATAAACCAATGTTTACATTTCCTTCTTGTTAGTCTTGCCGCCTTATTGGTGGGGGAGGATCTGCCTCTTGATTCTGACATTGATGTAAGTGACCTGTTGTTTACCCACAATATTTATAACAACTTAATATTTAACCATTTCCTTATTTGGCACACATTTTAAAAATACACATCATTGTACACTTAACACTTTCCTTTACAGGATGACCCATTTAAACTGAAGACAGGAGGTGTTGTGGATATGAAGAAAGTAAAAGACCGGAATAGGGACATGTAAGGAAACCTGGAACTGTTTTGATGATTTTAAGTTGCATTAACTGAATGTCATTGATGTGCACATTCCATCTTATGTCATGGATATAGTAAAACAGTGATATTTTCTTCATGTGTCATCAACTCATCATGTTGATCATGTCTTCTCTTTTCAGGACAGAAGAAGAGACCTCAGACCTCAGTCTGGGCACCTCTTTCTCAGCCGAAACAAATAGAAGAGATGAGGATGCAGACATGTATGCATCATTTCTACTTTCAATCTTGAAAATGCACACATTCTCTTTCAGATTTGCTGTACTTATGTTTCATGCATACCGGTATATTACTCACAAGGCATCACAATCTTTCATGGGCACATGTGACTTATGGGGGAGAGTAGTGTTACTGTAAATAGTAATAAATAAATCGCCAGCTTATTGTCTAAAAATACATATTTAGCCACTTATACGCATGCCCCCACACACTGAAATCAGAATTGCTAAAATGGCTAAAACGATAGAAAGCAGTAACAACATTTTAACACTCATCTGTTCTTTTCTCTAATTACAATCTAAAATATGAACCCTTGTTGTAAAAAGACAAAGTTGTCCTTTAACTTTTGAATATGCCACCAACCCATTGTTCTTCCTCTCTCAGGATGAAATACATTGAGACAGAATTGAGAAAGAAGAAGGGGCTGGTAGAGGCAGAGGTACAGAAGGTGAAGGTGAAGAATGCAGAGGACTTACTGTATGAGCTACCGGAGAACATCAGGGTCAACTCAGCCAAGAAGACAGAGGAGATGTTGTCCAATCAGATGCTGAGTGGAATCCCTGAGGTTGACCTTGGTATCGAGTATGTGGAAGAGTGTTGACATGCACCAGTTTATGACTTACTTAACATTGTTTTTTAAGTCTCTACAATTTTTGGGTTGCCATTTTATGCCTGGCATCCTGGCAAAATGATTTTCGATGTCACTTACATGCTTTTGTGTTTCTTTAACTTGTTTTTTAGTGCAAAGATAAAAAACATCATCTTTACAGAGGAAGCAAAAGCAAAGCTCCTGGCAGAGCAGAGAAACAAGAAGAAAGACCATGGCACATCATTTGTACCCACTAACATTGCTGTCAACTATGTCCAGCATAACCGCTGTGAGTTCGACCAAATGTTTTAAGTTGGGTAAAACTCTTGTGTTGTAAAAATTTTACATTACAAGTATAGCTGGCTAACAGCATGAATCTCTTCTCAAGTCTATCGTGAGGACGTGAATGGACCACAGAGGCACCACAAACACAAACAGGAAGAGCCTAAGGCAAGGCCACTGCGTGTGGGTGACACAGAGAAACCAGGTCCAGAAGGTAAGCAAGTGTTGTTTTGTTGTGTAGGCAACTCTGCTTGACCGTTTGCCAAACACTACACTCAAAACAATTAATATTAAATGAGTATCTTACCTCAGACACTTGAATAAAATAAATTGTGTACCTGTATGAAAAACTTAGTCTGGAATGAATAAAATGACACCCATCTTAAATCTTTTATAAGCTGCACCATCACCACAAAACTACCGCAAACGTCCTAACAATGAGAAGGCCACTGATGACTACCATTACGAGAAGTTCAAGAAGATGAATCGGCGGTACTGAGTCTTTTATTTATAATTCAACCTGATCACCATCCTGTTTTCTATTAATATCCATAGAACTGTATATTGTAGATTTGATGCTAAACATTGTTACTATTGACAGAAGAACTCCCAATTGTGTTGAACAACCTTTTTCTTTTTTGTAAATCAGTAGTTTTATTTTCCTAAATTCTCTGTCATTATTCAGATTCGACCAATATGGGTGCTTATTGTATTGGGTTGTGTTAAATGCTAATTTTGCTCAAATACATCTGTTACTCCAAAGGTCAGTCTGACTTAAAGGACAAAAATAGACATGGTTTGATGCGATTGTTTTGGTAAAATGCAATATTCTTGAACATTGGTGTAAAATGGAAAATGTACATTTGGTGGAATCAGTATGTTTGGATTTTTTGTTGTAATAGTTATGAACCAATAGGAATAAACTGTTATCTTAAGTCTGGGAGACTCAAACAAGAGGAGTTTCACTTTATTAAATTATGTTCCAGTTTCAATATATTTTCACTACCGGAACTGAATTAGAATAAACATAACTGAACTTTGACAAATGCATCATAACAAATAGTAATACACAATTCCAAGACTTAATTTTGTTTATTGTTTGAACTATCTTTTGAAACTTGTATATACAGTATGAGGTAGTCTTGCATAGCCAGACGATCAAAGATAGAAGTCTGGGGAAATTAAAATTCAATGTAGGAGCAAGAACCACGCAGAAAACCCAGCGCTAACAAACCTACTCTCACTACTTTGAAAAACAATCCTGATACTATCCCAATATGAAGGATCACGATCACCCTTAAAGGCCGTCTATACTTCAACCAAAATGTTCGCCGAGTTGTTTTCCGACGTGCAAATTTCCGAACTCAAATTCAGTCCAATGCTTTTCAGAAGTTGCGAGGGATATTTTATTGTCGAAAATGACCTTTTGACCAAAATCTTCGGTTTTTCGGTCGAAGTATGGACAGGGGTTAAGTCTTTGCATTAATCATTGTCTGGCTATGCGAGATATTTTTTGAACAATGCCATGGAAGCAGAAATATGTAACTTGATGAATAAAGATTTGTAATGTGAAATTTACACTATGTGATTCTGTTCTTTCGGATGAAATTATTAGCTTATTTATGGTATGATGTCTTTTCTCCTGTGGTGGTGTAGAATTGCTCCATTCCAAAGTCTTAAATTCCAGTCCACCTCCATGTGAATACAAGTAAAAAAAAAAAACACTAAGGAGACATTACTAGCAATGACCTAGGCTATACCTTTATATACAAACCATGTTAGGTCTTTTATGTGTCAAACTGTTCTTGATATTCTCCAGTGTTTCAAGGTTTTTCTGTAGATGTGGTCCCATGTCCGTTGAGATGGTGTTGTGGGTTACTCTCCTGTGAGGGTGGTGCATCGTCTTCTCTGCCCCCCTGGGCAGAATCACAGCTGCCACCTGGGGAGGCCCAACTGTCTCGTCGCCGGTAGGCCTCACACAAGGGTAGGTCGGTACTGTCCCATTGACTGTAGCTTTTCAGAACAGAAACCAATAGGAGGCATAGAATCAGCACAGCACAGCAAGAAAGGAGCAGACAAGAGCGCCCAGTCACAAAAAGCGCAGAGGAATATGGAAAAATGTGTCAAGGGACCCAAGAAACAGGAGGACAGACAAGGATTAGGCAAAAGGCCATGAAACAACAGCCAGTATGAACAGAAAGCTTAGATGTTCTGGCATGGCCTTATAGGGATATATTTATATTTTGTTGCACAACTACGTCACTCAACAAAGTTAGGATTGAGCATGAAAGCTTGGCTACGAGTTCTATATGATCCTTGTATAAGGGGCTGGTATGGAGACTAGTTTTTATAGGCTTTATATCTATCTGATTAAAAAGCTTGAGACAAGACCCAAAATATCCCAGTTCTTTACATAACCACTATGGCACTGGATTAACTAGGGTGTTTCAAACTAAATGAGGAATCTGCATACAATGTAATAACATATATAAGTACAATATTATGCATTAGTTGGTGGTGGAGAAGAGAAAGAACAAGTGAGTGCAGCAAGGCAGAAAGGAGCCCTACATCTGGCATGCTAAAAGCAGTTTAAAGAAAGACAATTCTCAGCCCTTTCTTACACAAAAACAAATTAGACAAACTACAACTGTTTTGTTTCTACTTTATTTCTCAATGGTCGTGGGTCTAAACTGATAACTGATACAGAGTCACTGGAGAGTTAAGGACGGAAGGAAGCTATAAAATTCACCACCAGAATTTAGGCTATTTATAGAAAACAAAACCTTGGGAACCTAAAAGGGGAGAACCACCCATTTTCAATATTTAACTGTCATTAATATACATTTGTGTGTTATGAAGTCCCCCCCTTCTGTGTTGCCTAGAACTGGAGGATTGATTTTGGGGCTTGGCTTGTGATGAAAATGGGTGGTTCTCCCCTTTAATAGATTTTCACCTGCACTAGTTTTAAATTTGACCTAAAATAAAAAGTAACAGAAAACAGTCGAACCCATACATATGTCTACAGTTCATACTTAAAATTACACATACAGGCTTTTCACTTTACTTTTACTATTTGTAAATTTAGATAGCATTATATATTAAGAATTCATGTAAAGTTTATTATTAAAATTAATGTACATTTTCAAAATACTATTCTCTACATAGTTTTGGTTCCTTGAACATCGTTTACCCCATAAAGTATTTCACGTGCTTTCATTGCATGATTTCCCTTGATACATATCCAACATCCATTAATGACCATATCTGAATTTGCCTTAAGGACTTTGAATGTGACATTTTGTAAATAAGCTTTTCTGATTTCATGTACTTCAGGCAACATGGTCAATTCACTCCAGCAATGTTTTAACCCCGGTGGAACTAAGGAATAAATAATACAGCATCAGTGCATTAAGTGTTAAATAGGAACACCACCCAATTTAGACAATTTTCTTTTTTTACCTAAAATTGTCCAGTCAATATTTCTATGAATCCCAGTCCCAGGATAGATGCCAAAGAACAAAACATCAAAACTGTGAAGTCTTCACCATGTAAAGCACACAGCCATTCACAGAATTTGAACACATTTTTACATTACCTTTATTGGAAGTTCTAAAACTTTGGTAACTGCTGTGGTAGCAAATGTATCCTGTCTCCAGATATTGAGATATGAACTCTTTAAAAAAACAAACCCATTGCCACTTATTTTCAAATGAAATTATACAGTCCTAGAAAAATGTCCATAGACATTTTTTTATGTCAATTTAATCATAATATCCAGCAAATATAAGGTCTACTATTGACAAACTTGACAATTGTAATATACAACATGACATATAATAAAATGAAGGCACTTGATCATCAATTACAACCTGAAGATATAACCTTGTGGCTCGTTATGTTTTGTATGATACCACTATGCATAATTTAGTCAAGATCAGTCACTTATTGTTTGAAAATTAATGGCAAATGGTAGCCAATATTAAACTAAATTTGAGGTAACCACAGTGTTAAGGCTTTTGGGCAAGGAATGGGGTAAGATATTACACCTTACATGAGGCTTGGTGGTGAATGAACAGCATGATGCTATGGAGGAGCGGTGGAATAAGGCCTGTATGAGCCTACTTGTACCTGGATGAGTAATATTCTTCCTCTAGCTCGTACAAGTCGATGGCGATCTCGTCACGGAGATTTATGAGTTTCTTGTCACACTCCTCCTGCAGTGAGCGGAGCTGCTGGTTCTGGAGGCTGATTGCATCGTTTACAGAAGGGAAGTCGTTCAGAATCAGGAACTGCTTCAGGTCAGAGACCAGCTTCATCAGCGACTCACCCGCACGAACCTGTCACAGGAACACAGCGAGAAAGCTAAGTCTTGATTTGGGTAAGAGCAATATGAGAAAACACTACAACTTAAACACAGGATATGCACACAAAGGCGTAATAAAACCCTTCCCTTGGCCCTGCAACGTTTGAGGTTTAACCCATTTAGAACGGGTACACATTTTGTGTATCATTATTTTATGCTTTAACTATTGAAAAATAGCAGATATACAAGCTCACAGCGCGGCACAGCTTGTAGATCTGCTATTTTTTTTAAATCGTCAAAATTAGAATTTTGACCCGATTCTATAAGTGTCTTTTGAATCCTTCTAAGATTTTTTGAAAAACCTATGTTTCTATGTCAGCAATCTGGTTAGCCATCGTCAAAGAAAAGGTCCTTTTCACTTAACTGGAGCTCAGTTAGTCTGTTCTTGAGAGACCACTATGTCAGTGGTTCTCAAACCTTTTCATGTGAAGGACCCCCAAAATGATATTTATTTGGCCACGGACCCCCATTTCAAAATATCTAGTTCCAGGGACCACCCAGAAGCAAAATTTTAGTTACAAACGTTCGCTTTGAAAATACATATATTCAAAGATTTGCACACATTTTCACGACTTTTTCAAAAATAGCAGATCTACAAGCTCGCAGCGCGGCACTCGGTGCCGCGCTGTGAGCTTGTATATCTGCTATTTTTCACTGGTTAAAGCATTCAATAATTCTAGGCCCTAAATGGGTTAATGTGTTGATAGCATTTATTTGATATGATTGTGTTGTGTTTCTCTTGTTTAAGAATCATGTGTGGACAACAAAAAATACTTACAATGTTTGCTGCTCTAACGTGCATCTCATAATGGTCTTGCTCCCCTTGGGTGGCTCGGGAGACCTGTGTTTCGTCTTCTATCTGTTGAGAATATGTTTTCCAAAACATCAAAGAACCCATATAGACCACAGCTAGTAGTATCATCAGAGTGAGACTCAAAGGAGTGTCAGATTATGTTAACAAACTGTGACGGAGGGGGAGCACGCTACCTTTGCTTAGGCCTGTCACAATTATTACACAATCGTCTAATCGCAATTATTTGACATAATCGTCATAATCGTTTCTATGTTGAAAAACTTTCATATATATTTCAAAAATAATGGAAATAGCAGATCTACAAGCTCACAACACGTCACATCGCGGCAAGTTGTGAGCTTGTAGATCGGCTATTTCCACTATCAATGTTCTTTTTTAAGTATAAAGTTGTCAAATATGTCAGTAATGTCTTTGTATATTTAGGTTATGGCTCATATCTGTCATGTGCAACGTCAAAGCCTACAAGCCAAACATAAATGTAATTGTTAACGACAAAAACACAATTAAATCGTTAGTCGCAATTATTTGAGTGACAATTAATCGCCATGTAAAATGTCATAATCGTGACAGCCCTACCTTTGCTGTTTTGATGATTTCTGTGAAGTTGTCCAGAATGGATCTGATGTCATCCTTAAGTCTTTTGTTGTAGTTCTGCAGGAGTGTCTCTTTGCTCTGCGGGAGGACTCTCTGAGTAGCCATCGTGCTCAGGAGACGGCAACGTGCTTTTAACTTTACCTGACACTGACGTAAACACATCCAGGACATGGGCATATTATCACAACAGTGGTGTAAAGTAACTTTTACTTAAAGGACGACTTCACCACTTTTCAACCCATCTTCATATAATTGGTCCTCACCAGAGCAGTATAAGTCCTCACTAATGCTCACGATAAAATTGCACAATTTCTTTTTACTCAGTTTGTGTCTCTTAGGAGATAAGAGACACAAACAGAGACACTTAATAAGATTTGATTTATTACAGTGGCTTCCATTTTAACATTGTAACTTTTCAGGAATAGAAAGCCTGTAGTTTATATTAGCTTGGATTCCCCATCGATGATGTCACTGGCAGACTTGTTTCTGAACTGCCCACAGCCCTCCTATGAGACAGACCAAGTACTGTAGAAAAAGATTGTGCCATTTTTTAACATTAATGATGACCAACTATATGAAGATAGGGTTGAAAAGTGGTGAAATCGTCCTTTAAGAACTGCACTTACTTTATTTATATTCAATACTTTTACTTCTACTCCACTACATCTCGGATCCAAATATTGCACTTTTACTCCACTGGAATTATTTGAAAACTTTAGTTACAAGTTACTTTGTAGATTGGTTATTATTATTATTACAAAACATAGGCCAGTACATGAACCACTTCAACCCTCTGCCATTTGAAAATAGCCGATCTACTGTGAGCTTCTGCTATTTTCAAGATTTTTATACATTTGAAAACTTGAAATGGGACATTCTGCATAATGAGTACTTTTACTTTTGGTACCTTAAGTACATTTTTAATTCTGGACTTTTACACGTAAGGCTGAAGCCACACCAAAGTACCTATATGAGAGATAGAGAGTGGAATCCCCATTCCACCACTGCATTTCAATGAGAATGGAGCGTTTCTTTTTTTTTTGCAGAAATCCTCTGGCATGAAACCTTCCCTTCCTTGAAATGCATTGGCGGTTTTTTTGATTGAAGAATTTATTAGAAGTTTGCAATAGAAAAAAGTACAGTTTCATGACAGTACAAATCACTGGTACAAGGTCAACTAAAAGGAGATCCTAGAAAGCCGAGGCTTATTTCCACAGGAACCACACTTTAAGTATCTCATATAACATTGAAAGGTATGAGGATTCCACTCTCATTCTCATAGGTACTTTGGAGTGGCTTCCTAACAGCAATTCTACATTGCAGTATTGATATGTTTTACATAATAAAATATTTGAGTACATTTTCCACCATACACGTCCATTCAACGGTTGCACAAAAGAAACAGACACGGCGAGCAAATACTGGCTATACCGCTATACAAGCAAATGTGTAAAGTAACGTGTCATTGAGTAAAATATTTGACACACTTCCATAATACGTACCTTCCTACTGCATTGTTTCCAAATGTTACTTTATAGCTCAGAATTACCCTCTTATTATAACTCTATGGAATTACCCCATAAAAGAATTTACACAAAGCATGAAGCACAATTATTGTTAACCATTTCCGCTTCCGAGTCCGGCCGAGTGGAACCGTGTTTTCACAGATGAAGTGATTGGTTCCACTCGTTGAAAATAATAATAATAATGAACTCAGGGAACGCTTACTGTTACACGTTACGTCATGGTTCTATGGTCTAGTTAGTATCTATTTTAGACGTTATAAGTTTTATGTTCTAAATCTAGACCTAATGGTGCAACGGTTTTCTTTTTAAAAACACTCGGATTATGTGTTCAATTTCACCAAAATGCATATATACTGACCTCTAGTGGTGCCAATTCAGACGCCCCATTATAAAGCCTAACTCACTGACTAGAGCCAAACACATTTTTATGGGTCCCTTACATTTTTGTTTCTTAAATTTTGTAAAATAAATACATATTAATAAATTAAAGTAATTAATACATTAAAGAAAGATGTAAGATATTCCATAAATTAGAAAACAAATGTTAGATCTGCTGTTTTCACTACAGTACATAGCCTAGTTTGGGCAAACGTCTAGCAAATACTGAGCAAAATCTGGTAGCTGCCAATGAAACTGAGTACAGCAGACGATTGATCAAGACAAGGTAGTCTCTGTGTGTATAGTTGTCCTTTATTTATTGTTTCAGTTTATACTGATGGGAGAGGAACTGTAAATCGGTCTTAACTTGAGCTCTACGAGGAGTCGGTCACTCAAGAATAACCCATAGCTTACGACGGGTTGTATACATACATACATATATCAGTTTAAATTATGAAAAAAAAAAAGACAGACAGACACTGTTGCTTGTTTTACATTCATTTAATATTTTTCTTATGACAGTTTTCAAGGCAAGCTTTGCAGCATGACTCAAGTATTTTTCATAATGAGTGCTTTAGGGTTCAGCATCTGAAGCTGTTGAATCTGCCATAAGTTTCTTATTTGACAGACTGTGGTCAAAATACATTTTATATAAAGCTCATACTTGTTATCATCAAAACACTCTTAGTTAGAAACGGACTGACAGTTTGTCAGCGGCTTTGTGCAACCTTCATTTACAGAGGTTGAGTGACATTAAGTAAGCATTTATAAAAGATTGTACACTCCAACATGAAAAAAGTAAGCTGATTTACATGTTAACATAAGGAAGGATCACACTTTGACATGAATTATGTGTTGGTAGTCCATTCTTAAATGTGCCATGTAGGGGTGGAAAAGGTGCCTCAAGACTTCACAGAGTAAAAGGCAACAACATTTTCATAAGGTTATAGAAACTTTTAACCAAAAAGAAAGAAAAAACTCACCACTATGAGGGCTCAATTGAGACGATTACAATCCTCTGTATCATAACATGAAGCACAAGAGCTGTAGTTAATTGCACAGTGCTTAAGGCAAGCATTGGTTAGAGAGTTATTTGTGCATGTAGTATTTTCACTTCAGGTGCTTGGAAATCACAACCAGCCAGTACAAATTCAGAGATGGGGGTAATAAATGAAGATGAATGATGTAAAATATAAAATAAAAGAAGAGTCCAGGTTGATGTGCACACTGACTGGAGACAGCAAAAGGAACACGATTGTTCAGAAGCATTTGGTTGTCATTGCGAGTGCAAAAATATGATCCAGTAAATCCAGTCGGCTGATTAGAATATACAACAAAATGGCAGCTACTGTATGTTGTGCATAATGTGGACGTGTGTGTGTGTGTGTGTGAGACAGTGGGTTTTTAGCAGAAACTTAAAAACTGACTTTAAAACAAAAATAAAGCAACAAATGAAGGTACATTTTAAGGCCCACACAACCTATAACAGGAATGATTTGACTGTATTGGGTATCGGTATGCATTCATATAAGGCTGGCATGTTATGTAGAATAGGCCCTATGTTAACATTTTCATCACACAGACACAGGGCAGGATCCATAAACACAACACAATACACATGACAGAGACAGACTAGTTAGACTGACATTGAGTACAATTTCAAAATCATTAAACATAATTGTGTTAAATGTCAATCCATTATTATCCAGCATCTGATTAAGGTAAAAATATCAGGCATAACAGTACTGTTCAGATGCAACGCCTTTCATCCTACATACTGAGACAAAGGGAGGAGGGAAGAGGAGTATTCAGTGGGATGGGAGAGCATAAGAAAGGTAATATAATTGCAGTTCAATTCCTATGAATGAATGAGACATGAGGCTGTATCATAGCTTCGTAAATTACAAGTGCTATAAGGGCTCTTTTTCTTCTTCTTCTTCTTCATTTTAAGCCTTTGTCAAGTCTATGATCATATGAGCTGACCAAGCTCAGCACTTCCATTCTTAGAAACCTGTGTCAGAGGAATGGAAGTTTAATGTGGCAATGTCAGTCTAAAGGTACAGTTTCACAGTAAAGCTCAAATGTCCAGGAAGCGAAACTGCCAAAAGGTTGAGATAAATTAGTCCCTAACTGAGCAATATTTAAGAGCTGATATGTCAAACTGTAACTGAGGTAGGCAGGAAAAGAAACTAATATTGACTACCATAATCCTCTGTGAGTGCGTACCGAAGGTTGCGTGACACTTCATGATATTAACGAAAAGGACAAGAAAAAAAAGCCAACAGGGACTGACGTCAACTTCCTTATCCTATTGCAGCATTTAAGTATAGTGAAGACCATCTACTACTATTAAAACTAATTCGAGCCATCTAAGAATGAGATCCATGAAGGCCTGCAGTCCAGCCAAAGCGCTGGTGACAGCATGCAGTGTGCCTGTTTCAATGTGCATAATTTAGTGGCTCCAATACATACAGCCCATATCTGTGCCTTCCTTTAGGGCTTTTCTTGTGGAGCCTTGAGGTGAAAGGGTGCAGAAACAAATGGGTCTACAGCACCCACCTCTGAGGTCCACGAGTGAAGCGGTCCAACAGCCACTGAGCCCACAGCCGCTTGTCTGCTCACATTAGACACAACTCTGTGAGCTGCTACCGGCTGCTGGGGCAAAGGTCCCTCAAAGTGTCGAGAATATTTGGCCAGAGCTTGTGGGCGGAATGGTTGTGGGGCAACCTGGCCAAGCACTGCTTGTTCAGGTGTTACCGAGTGAGCTACAGTGGGATGAGTGTATGGATGGGTCTTGGGTTGAGGTGACATACTATCGACTGCTGTGGCCTCTTTTTTCCTCCCAAAAGGAGCCTGCATGAACACATCCATGTTGTGTGGCGTTGCGGAGGGGGCACGGAAGAACGGAGCATTGGCAAACACGTCGCTCGCTTCATCTTGTGAGATCCGAAATGGGGCTTTAGAGAAGACATCTGGAACTGCATCGGTCCCCCTTGTTGGTTGGGGTGCCGGCTGTAAATGATTCTGAGCAAAAGTGTTTGGAGCTTCTGGATGGAAGTCAGGAGTCGCGTGTGTTGGTAATACAGAGTGTTGTGATGGTTGGTGGTATAACGCAGGCCCTTGCTCCTCTTCATCTTCAGAGTCTAGTAACAATGGTCTGGAGCCACTGCAGTCATGGGTTCCTGCCTCACTCTCTGCTGCTCCCCGGCTGTGCTGTTCTTCCATCTTAGCCTCCTCCTTCTCTTCCTCCTCCTCCTCCTCCTCCTCCATTTCGTCCTCTTCTTCCTCACTGGAGTGAACACAGCCCTCATCTGCTTCAGCCTCTAATGCCGGTGCAGCCGCCTCACCCTGCTCGCTGAGCACAGAGTAGCCGTTACTCTCTCCTTTTAGGTCTGCAGCACAGAGAAAAGGCAAAAAAAATTAATTAAAAAGAGGAACCAAATTTGCAGGCATGTTCTAGTACAACAGTCTTCAACAGGGGGGGTCCGGGACCCCCTCGGAGTTACTACAGGGGGTCCTCCAAATCTTTGTGTGATAGAACCTTTTTTCTCCTTCTTTATATTAACCACTTGAACCCTAGCATCCATATTCATCCATATAGAACTTAAGACAAAAATATCAGATCTACAAGCTCACAACGCCTCGCAGCACGAGGCCTTGTGAGCTTGTATATCGGCTATTTCTGGCAAGAGGTTAGGTGTAGAGGGGAAAAAGAGCAGACAGTGAAAGGTCAAGTTTAATAAGCATTGACGGTTCAAGTGGTTAAATATCTGAAAAAACACAAATTGACATGAAACCAAAATACACTGAATATTGTGCCTTCAAACGATGAAACTAAATGGAACCTATGGGGGTCCCTGCTTCATCTCTTTCTCAACTAAGGGGTCCGTCCTTGGCCTGAAAACGTTGAAGACCCCTGTTCTAGTATTTAACACATAAATATCAGTTACAAGAAACCTCACCTACAGTTCCAGCAGTGTTAAGTCCAGCTGTCCTTCAAAGCTTATATATCAGAGTGTCTTAACACTAGGCAAACGATGGAAGTGGCCTTACAGTCACAAGTGACCATAAGTGCAACAAAAAACACTAGACATACTCTACTCTACAGAACTACTAATACAACACAGACATGACGAGCCATCACTACCACTACGACATAAAATTACCTTGGTTCAGCAAATTGCTTTCTTAACAGCTGCACAATCCTTTATGTACATTTACTCAACCAGCAGCAAAAACCTGCCTTGCTCAGCCTGGATCACAGAGTCAAAAAAGTAGCTGACAGGGTGACAGCAGGTTTGGATTTTGGGGGTTGGAGCAGACACTGTTGAATGAGGAAGGAGCTTGGAGAGGAATGAGTAGGTCCATGGAAAACAAGAAGCCAAAGCACTCACTGGAATCACAATATTGTTAGAAGCCAGGGACAGACACAGAGAAGCAGAGACAGAACAGTCTTACCTCAGCAGTGTAGGCAGCAGCTGTTAACTGGCAGCTCTAGGGAAGATGGTTAGTGGCAGCCATTAAAGGAAAGTACCAGCTTTCAGTTCAAACACCATCTCTAGGGCTAGAACTATATTGTTCCTGCTTGGCACATGCTAGATGTTGCTTAAAACCAAAGAGGTACTTTAATTCCCCTTGGAAAGCAGGTGTCACTAAATCTATACAGATGGAATTTCAGATAGAAAGCGATAATATGGACAGTTGACAGTAACTTAACCTTAAAAAACATAATTCACAATATTGTAAATCAATGTGGGTGAGGTGTAATATCAGATAAAGTATAATGATAAGCAGAAGGATTCAATTTTGACAATATATAAACATAAAAATGAAAACACTGGTAAGTCCCTTTAAATCTTATGGCACTGTTCTGTCAGCCGAAAGGAAAAGGCACTGAGAGTGAGAGTGAGTTGTAAGTGTTGATACACAATAACAAAGTGATACACGTGATCAAGAGATTATTCTCTCTGGGTGCCGTTATCACCAAGGTTGCTCAATTGGGCAACCTTGGGTTAGTGAGATAGAGCGTCCTAGCTGCCACCATAAAGTAGGATTTGATTTTAGACAAATTTTGACATGACTGACCAAGGGAAGGAATAGCCTATCAGTTAAAGAGAAATAAATACAGTATCTGAATATTAATTCAATACAGAATATTCAAAATAGCCCAAAAACAAAGAGTGCAAGCCCCTGCTTTTTTGGTAGAACAATTAAAATACAGAAAGACCCAAGAGACTGAAGTTACATTCACATTTACAAGTTTTATTCAATGTCCCTTTAATTTTCTTTACTATTTCTTTCCCCTCAATTCATAAAAATATAAGTACACACTGGATAATAATTCTGCTTAGACATATTATGGACATTTTCTGCCAAATCATAACTTTTGATATAATCAAAGTAATTATACTGGTCACTGTTTAAACCCAACCAACACACTATGTACATCGGTTCCACACACAGCAACACAAGTAAGACTACACGGGCAAGGCTAGAAGTCTACAGAATACAGCACTGTGGTGTCTAAGAATATTGTAAGCATTATCGAAGAATTGCATAGGTTAGCCACACCAAAACCTTTAAATGGCTGCACTGTTCAACATTACTTGTGGAAAAACAACAAAACAAAAGCAGTTTTAGTGACTAATTATTTGTCGCATAATTGACGCAATTCTTATAATGACCCACAGGCCACATATCTGTGACTAACCTTAAAATGTAGACGGTTTCAAACTGCTAATATGTTTCAAGCAATTAACCTTCTTTCCATTTCCTGGATACAAAATAAGCAAAGCCTTGCTTGTCAGTCAGCTAATAGGTTAGCTAGTTATGAACAATTATTATTGTGACATTACGAACATGGAAATAAAATTATAATGGGATAAATTGTCTTGTGGGATTATCCACATATCTACAGTATATTAGGCTACAGTCGCTTGTTTGCAAACAACATGAGAGCACTGAAATGAAACCGTCTATATGACTTTGGGAGGAAGTGAGAATAGAACCATTATTCATTTCACAAAAGAGGAAATAACTTTAACTTAAAGCATATATAATGGTTACATGATCTCAATGGAAAGTTATGCTTTTAATGCATTTTTACGTTTTGGAAAAACATAGTTAAACACTTCATGTAATAGTTAACTGGAGGTTTCAGTTCCAATGCCAGTGTAATTTCTGATATATTCAGCAACTGATGTGATATGCACTATACAATGGTAACGTCTGTCTATATGCCAAGGATGTTTCGTGACTTTCATCTGGGCTGAAGGCAATTCAAATGAAAAGGGAATGCTCATTGGGTTTAAGGACTTAATCCATCTTCCCATGTAATTTAAGTCAGTTGTACAGTTGGTTTGTAAGATTCATGTGTGGCTCTGCTCAGCATATGATATGCTATTAATTGAGTGAAAACAGTCTGGTACTGTATATCTCTGTGTTGTTATTGTCTGTTTTTGTATACATGTTTTTACATGGACCTATCGTGTCTGAAATAAAGTTTAGAAAGAAACCGAGAGGGTTACGGATCAGAGGTATCAAGAAGCATGTTCCGTCATAAGCTCTGCCTCGCACTGAGAGTTACCGTTTCCAAGATGTTGAGGAAACCTATTCCAGTCATGCAACTACAGTATAAGTCAAATAAATAACATTATGAAAATAACTTGAAATGAGTGCTTAATCCCAATGAGATTAGTCACAAGAGCAGAGTTGCAGCTGATGCTCTTTGACACGAATGGAGAAATAGACAAAAGGACTTTGGACAAAAGAGGACTCATCATTGCACTCTTAAACACTCTTAGAAAATACAGCTTAGCAAATAATACAGAGAAATAAAAACTTTCTATATTTTGTACTTTTTATAGATTTCATATTGATACGCACTTCATACATTCATCCTAATTTACTATCATGTCACATTTATTCATATGATATACGAAATGCTTCTACATATTGAACACTTACTAGTGCTGCCAGGGACAATTGCGGAAATCTAAACAGTGGTTTTATATACAAATGAATGGGTAAGTATTTCTTTCCAGAATGGAAATGAATTTTACACTGATCTACTGCAGGGGGAAGCGACATCAAGGAAATGTGGCACACGAGGAGAGGGACAAGAAAGATAAGTACAAGACAAAGAGGATGTGAATAAGAAGGGAGAGGGAGTAAACATGTGCAACATCACACATAAACCACAGATCCTATATACTTCATTGCATGTCAAATGGCGAACATAGCAGATCTACAAGCGCATAAAAGACGTTGTGAGCTTGAAGATCGGTTCTTTTTGCCAAATGTTCGCCTTGTTATATGACATACCCAGAAAAGGGATGCTAGGATTCACGTGGTTAAAGAGGAGACAACACCATGTAAAATGATCAAACCTACACTGCATAAATGGATGAAACACATTCCCACTTGCTCTCTATAGTGGCGTACAGAAACAATCTTCTCAACTTCACAGACCCTGAGACCAGACATAATGGCAATTTTGGCAAAGCTGGCACACCTTGAAACATTCTAACTTTGGCATGTTTACCATCCCTTTTCTTTCCACCTTTCTTGCCAATGGGATAGCAAAGATAAAGATATTAATTCTAACCCATTCACAAAAGAAAAGCCCAACCAAGTCCTTCATAGTTTTTAACATGCATTGTAGGTGATGCCAAGTGTGCTCCCATGACAAAAAGTCACAGAAAAATAGTCAGCTAATTCATGATTCACATTGGTTTCCTCAGTTTTCATGATTTCAATCTATCATTATGATTGATAGTTTCCACGGCTACAGTACCAGGAAAAGAAACACCAGCTCCACAGAGCCACAATGAGGTAACAACAAAATCACAAGTAGGGCAAAACTGCAATTTTTACACTGCGTCAAAGATCAGCTTAACTAAAGCAAATATCACACACAAGGTTACTTACTATTTGGGTGTATCTCGGAATAGTTATATAGAATTCAAATGATTGGATGACAATAAATGGCACAGATTCCTCGTGTGCATTGAGATTGCATTCATCCAACCCATTTGAAAAGCAGCAGAATCTTCCTTGTTCTAGTTTTGCAGTGAACCACAACATTAGCATTGGTCACTTCCTAGTTTATGGTCACGTTAGTTCTTCTAACAATGCAAGCAGCTGATAATTCACTTTGGGTGTGTTGTTGCCTGGTCCATAGTTAGCCTCCAATAGGCATTCACTACACATGTTCAAAAGCTAATGTTCTAAGCTAATGCAAGAAGTTCAAATTATCCAGGAGGGTTAAAGCATTGCACTGATCATGCTACAGTCAGACCCATGACACATATGAGTTTGCCGAAAGGTGGTTTGTATGAATATGGCGTCAACCCTGAACAAGTATACAAATACAGTGAACACAATGTAGTGGGTTTGGGCCAGATAATATGCACATGTAATGCCCAGGGTGGTCCCCATGGCAGCACACTGGATGAGCGATGTCAATGATTGACAGTATGAGGAAAGCATGGACAGAAGCAGCAGCCAGGACAGAAGCAGACAAGTGCCAAGGGGTTAATATAAAGGTTCATTTAGAGTTTTTTTGTACAACAAAAATTACGTATTTTCAATACTTCGGCTGAAAGATACCTCATTTTTGTCGAACACTTATTGTACGACAACGTCTAAATTCGTCTTGCGCCCGTTTCCAGAATGGAAATGTCAATGGTCAGCCTTGGATGTTTAAAAATGAGCTCATCAGGCAAGGTTGAGATGGAGTTGAGGCCGAGGAGGCACATAAAGAGATCTATGCTGGCTCCTCAGCTTCACCTTATAAGGTGCTACAATAAAGGCTAATTTATACAATATCGTACGACACTTGCTCAACATAAAGTACGTATTTTCGTGGAATAACACTCATCAAAAGGGTCGTGCGATGAAGTATAAATCAAACCAAAGTGCCTCTGCTTCTCCCCCCCATCTCTATACCCCTTTCTTATGATTGCACACCGCCCCTTCAACCTCTCTCCCACAACCCCTATAGGTCGATGAGCTGATCCACCAGCAGGAGAGGGCGGGCCAAGTTGGGGATGCTGGACTCTGAACTGCCACTGTTGCTGCGCGAGTGACCACCTGAAACGTGCAAGAGAGAGAGAGAAACAGAAAAAAAGAGAGAGATGGACATGGAAATGCCAGGGGGAGTGTAAGAGCGTGAAAAAACAAGCAAAAGTATAAGTCATGTTAACATAGACCGTAAAGGTGAAGAGTTGATGAGGATGAGGTCAGGATGATGAACAGAAAGATGCAAATGACAAACAGGGGTAAGGAAGAGAAAGACAGAGATAGAGAGTAAGCTGGGTGTTATCTCAATACAGCTGCATAATTTCAGGGAGAGAGTAGAAGAACGTACATCCTAACTTTGAACGTACATCCTAACTTTGAGAGGCGATTGCTGTATTCAATTCTTTTTTCAATCCCATTTTGGCCATTAACCCATTTAGGCCTAGGATTATTGAATGCTTTAACCGGTGAAAAATAGCAGATATACAAGCTCACAGCGCGCACTGCAAGCTTGTAGATCTGCTATTTTTGAAAAAGTCGTGAAAATGTGTGCAAATCTTTGAATATATGTATTTTCAAAGCGAACGTTTGTAACTCAAGTTTTGCTTCTGGGTGGTCCCTGGAACTAAATATTTTGAAATTCGGGTCCGTGGACAAATAAATATAATTTTGGGGGTCCTTCACATGAAAAGGTTTGAGAACCACTGACATAGTAGTCTCTCAAGAACAGACTAACTGAGCTCCAGTTAAGTGAAAAGGACCGGCTGGCCAGATTGCTGACATAGAAACACAGGTTTTTCAAAAAACCTTAGAAGGATTCAAAAGACACTTATAGAATTGGGTCAAAATTCTAATTTTCACGATTTTTCAAAAATAGCAGATCTACAAGCTCGCAGCGCGGCACTCGGTGCCGCGCTGTGAGCTTGTATATCTGCTATTTTTCAATAGTTAAAGCATAAAATAATGATACACAATAACGTGTACCCGTTCTAAGAATCAGACAAACTACAAAGAGCCAACCACGTGCAAAGTGATCGCTGGCAGCGTGACACCGGCAACAACTAAGGAAATGGGAAGAGAGGAAAGAGCTCACTGATGTAAGAGCCTGAGTGGATGAAAAGCAATAATGTCATCCAAGACATCTCCCATCAGCTTCACATCAATGGCCACAGCATGAACGCTGATGAAGTAAGGGCTTTCTGAATGAAGGGCTCATCATTCACGTTTAACTGGCGGATGTGCAGCTGCCTGAGGGAGGGAGGCTTCTACGCTAGGCTTTAATTAGCAGGTGGGGGAAGCAGGTTTGGGCCAATAATCGAACGTTGCGATATTTGATACCATGTAGATATGTTATATATACATGACGTATATCCATTCATCATCTAGGGCTGACAAGGGCAGCTGACCAATCACACGCACTGCAAACACACACATACTGTGTGTAATATACACACACAGTATATCGTCACCGTCGGGCAGAAACCTCGTATCTCCAAGTTTCCAATTTGTAATTATTTTCGCAAAGTAAAGCCCTGCTTCATCACACAAGGCCGTCGCACAAAAGTAGTGAAAACAGCTAATCTACAAGCACACAACGTGCTTGTAGATCAGCTGTTTTCACTAGTTTAAATCATTTTAAAAATGATAAATACAAAACAAACGGTTTTGGACATATAAGGTTTCAACCCGACAACGACGATATACCACTACGCAGCCCTCACACCTATGTCATGCCGACCCTGACGATGATATTGAATATCGCAATATTTTGACAGGACTCAAATCTGGGAAATGGGCCAAGCCTAGTGGGAAGGTGCTCATCTCTGTATTATGCCGGCCCGCTTACCTTGGTTGGAGTTTTTGGAGATGAGCACAGGAATGGGATCAAACTGGTCGTCAGTGCCCTTCTCCCCACCCGACATGAGGAAAGCAGAGTCTGCGGCGAAGGAAGAGGAAGTAAAGGCGGAGGCGGGAAGATAAAATGCAGCCCAGAAGAAGAGCAAAAGGGAGGGAGGATGCAAGGGGTTTCTAACAAAATAGTTGCAGCCAGGGCAGTCACAATGCTTAAAAGCCATGCATTTTATGTGGCTTTTGGCTCTTCTACAAATGAGTCAAGGGTCTGTTTATGGTCTCATTGGACGTGTACTCATCGCATATCACATTAGACAAAATAGTCTGATTGGTGGTCTGGTCTGGTCTGGAATGCATTGGCCTAAACACCTGATAGACATAAGGCTCACGGTGAGGTACTGCAGATAGAAGATCTTACCAGAAGCTGTCTGACCAGGGGGCAGTGACACAGATGCCAGCTCATCCAGACAGGAGCCAGAGACGGAGCCAGCAGGGGCAGAGGAGCAGGAAGAGGAATGGAGAGCAGAGACACACTGGGATCCAGGAGTGGAAGGGTGAGACAACAGATCGCCCAGCAGAGAATCCTCCCCAGCCAGAGGGTCTGAGAGAGGACAAAGCAAAGCCAGAGCAGACCGGAAGAATTAGGAAGGTAAGAAAGTTAAAGGGAAAAAATGGTAATTAGCATACAAGGCAGAAGAGAACGTAAGTCACTTCATTCAGTTAGCTGTCATTCATGTGGGCCAGAGGTTGTCAAACCCGCAGGCTACGTAACATCAGGCCAGCAAAGGCAACCAATGCAGCCTGCAGGGTGATTTGGGGAATAATATAATAGTATTCACGAATCACAACCATTTATTACAGCATTCGTACAGCAGTCACACTCAAGCTGCAAGCACACAGACAAGCAAACAAACACGGACATTGCCAATTATTGCACATTTTCCTCTTTCAGGCTCAAGAAAATGCCTGGGACATTGATGTTGCTTTGCAATAATGCGACACTGTGTCAATCACTTCAGACAACACAGCTGGTTGCCTATAAAATCAGTAACGTGACATTTGAATTGGGTTATGAAGCTATCCTGGGTCGAAGAAAGACATTTTCAATCACAAATCACAGCAAACCATAAAACTATTTCTGCTGGAGTAAAAACCTGAGTGTAAACAGCAATGGGGAACAACTAAGGATGAGAAGAAGACAACCTCAGCTGGCTACAATAAACTGATTTCTATTCTTATTTGATAATTGCTGTTCATGTACAACAAACTGACCTGGTATGCTGGTGGAGATAAGCTCTGCTTGGCCAGCATGTCGCTGGGCTTGGGGGGCCTCCAGGCCAGGAATCAGGGAGTCCACACACATTTCTGTCATTGCTACATAAACAAACAAGGGTAAGAAACCATAAATTAAGATAAAGTATTGACATGTTGTGACTCAGAGTAAGTAGGGAGACATTTGTGTGAACATGTAAAGCTTAATTAGTAGTCTTCCTCATTCCATTTTACCCCTTCTTGTTACCCTTCAGACTTCAAGAAGGTTCTAACTATCTACTTATATGCAAGGAACGTCTGAAGGAAAAGTCATCACGTGATGCCAGGGATGCGCCATGATGCTCATGGGTGGCTAAACTCGCACCGGAAGTTCAATGAAATACTTGCAAGTGAATGGAGCCGGCTGGACCAGCTCATGCTCGCACCCGAAGTTCAATGAAATACTTGCAAGTGAATGGAGCCGGCAGGACCAGCTCATGCTCGCACCCGAAGTTCAATGAAATACTTGCAAGTGAATGGAGCCGGCTGGACCAGCTCATGAACAAACACTATTTTGTCATATAATCGGTTCAGGAATATAAAAGAAGACATATCACAGGTTGTTTTATAATCACTTGCTTTTCGATGTGCACAGTACGAGGCATCTAAACAGCAGCCGGTATTGTTTCTGTCTCAGAGGTATCGTTGAGATTTAGTTTTCAGACCAGTATTCCTGAGTCAAGTATAAATGTCTCTATCGTACAGAAATACTGTTCGTTCATAAGCTGTCCACTCATAGACTCCAATGTTATTTCACCACACGTCCGGTGTGAGTTTGCCACCCAGTGCGACTAATCTCCCCGGCAGGAATTGCGGGGTCGAGATAGTGACGTCAAAGTGTCCTTTCCTTTCATTAACTTCCTTGCATATGTGGAGATGGAGAAAGAGAGAAGAAGCAAAGCAAGGTACAGGAGAAGACAGATGCATGCAGACTAATAACAGATGATTCTAGGGCCAGGGAGGGAGTGGAAGGAGATGAGAGCCTGTACCATTGCAGGAGCCCTCCACAGAACTGCTGAAGGGGTCAGCCAGGGGTAAGAGGTCAGGGAGCAACAGAGAAGTCTCTGGGGACTTCAGTCCCTCAATCAGCTTCTCTATGAGCCATTGAGAGAGAGAGAGACAGAGGAAGAGGGGAGAGACAGAGAGAGAGAGAGAGAGAGAGAGAGAGAGAGAGAGAGAGAGAGAGAGAGAGAGAGAGAGAGAGAGAGACAGACAGACAGAGGAAGAGGGGAGAGAGAGACAGACAGACAGAGGAAAGGGAAGAGAGAGAGAGAGAAAGAGAGAGAGAGGGAGAGGGAAGGAAGGAAGGATCAAGGATATAGATAGGGAAGAGAGGAAAGGCAGTGAGGAAGGATTTTGCATATAAATGTTGGAATAGGAGCAGAGAAAAACAAAGTCTGAAAGTAACTTGTGCAAAGACAGAAAACATCTTAGCATGATACCTGAGTGCGGCGTGATAAACCGACAGTATAAAGGGCTTTGGAGACAGGCACGATTTTCCGCACGGAAAAAAACGGACAATTACATTTTTGTTTCTCTGACCTCAATGATTCTGTATGACCTCATGCACACCTGCTCCGAATTTGGCGTGCGGCAAGTGGCTGCGGCAGTGCGTTTTTCCCCCGATCAAACTCAGTTCAGATTCGTTCGTATTTTCTCATACGGTAAACAATCATCACTCCTTTTATGACTCCTTTTTGGATTCACAGCGTGGATTCCGCACAGCATTGCACTCCGAATCCAATGCGTTTTAAGCATGCAGCAAACGGAAAAAACGCAATGGTTGAAAATTGCGCCTGTGTGCAAAGCCCTTAATGATACATAACACAAGACCATATTAGTAATTGTTCTCATTTCTAAAATAATGGTTAAAAACACAAAGCCATCACTGGATATTTATAAATTACAAATGAACACAAAACAATGTTATCAAAACGTGTGTGCTGGGGTGTTGAGTGAATTAAGTTAATTAAGCTAATTGTGCAGACCACAGTGATATCCAACCAAAGCAGTTAGTGGGGTGAAATGCCATGCTTTCTAAGGCACAAAAAAGCCCTGCAATCCTTCAAACAGCACTATTTAAAACCTAGACATCACAAAACAAACATTCTGCTTCCAGGGGGGCGAGAAATGCAGACTTAACAGAAAACCATTAGTTTCTCCAGTGGTTTTGATTCAGCCAAACAAGCATACACAGTGAAATCCTCAGTTTTAATTTAACTCTGGGAGTGTACAAAATGGAACCAAAATCCCCCATGGCCCATTTGGTTCCATTCGCACACTGTCCGTCACAAATGAATAGATTAACGCTGAGGATTGTATTGTGTAATCACTGAATATCTTTCTCCACAAAAAGACAGAAACACAGCTCCACTGCACCACCCCTATTCCACATGCCAACTCTCAAGGTTTGGACCAGTTCTAACAGACAACAGGGGGACATATTTGTTAAGTCGCGTTTGCACAGTGTGCATCGAGCCCTTCAACACAGGCAGATATAACGATCAGCTCAGATCACAGCATCCCAGACGAGACCACGTTATAATAAAAATGAGGTTAAGTGCAACTAGACCATGCATTTAATTACCAGTTTAATTCCTTCTTCATGTAACTTATCTCATCATACTTACAAGTGACTGCTATGGGGTGAAATGGGGACAGGGAATGCGTGGCCTCAGAACATGACACAGCAGATGTGACCTTTTTCCCCTTTTGCAATGGAAGACAGGTCAAGAATCAACTCTGATGATAAAATATTATAAATCCCCACTGGCAAAAGCTAATTCTGCCTGTTAACTCTGTAGAGCACGAAGGGATTATTCAGTACAACACCAAACTACGTCTTTATCACACATAAGTTAAATTCATTACAATGTTTTCGTTTTTACTCCCTTTGTGGTTTGGTCTCTTATCTACATTTAACCTTTTGTGGCAACTCCTGTACATGAGCGCTGGACAGAGAGCTGTTGTGTTTCAGGCAGGGGTGTCGCAAAAAAATTCTGGGCCCTGGGTACAAGGATTCACTGCGGGCCCCCCATGAAAGTTCTTCATATTGGGAGGGGGTTTAACCCATTTAGACTGGGAACGCATTATTTTGTGCTTTATAGCAGATATACAAGCTCACAGATATACAAGCTCACAGCACGGCATCGTCTTATGATTTTGTGTTGTTTTGTATTGTGTTGCATTGTATTGTAGTTTGTTTTTGGTTGCTGTGTACTTTGTAAACAGCAATTTGTGAAAAATATAAAACAAAATAAACACCGAGTCATTAAAAAAACGATTTTCACAGATCTTCACAACTTAAAAAAAATAACAGATCTACAAGCTCGGTGCTGCGCTGTGAGCTTGTATATCAGCTATTTTTCAATAGCTAAGTATAAAATAATCAAGGCCCCTCCACCTTGGGCCCTTGTAACTCAGTCCCACTTTTCCCCCCCTTGTGACGCCCCTGGTTCCAGATGCAGGCTGAGAACAGTCAAATGTTTCAGTGTCCCAGGTGCAGAATGCAGATGTTTTAACGGGTTTGTTGGTGTGTACAGAAACATAAAGAGAGTGAGAGAACGTAGGGAAGAGGATTTACCACACCCTGATTATGTAACGGTCTTAACACTTATTATCATCTCAGTTCAGTCCCCACTGAGTGGACACACAGACAAGTGCGGTCTGCAGACCTGCAGTGTTTAAGAGATAAAAAGCCCACACTCACAAAAGGGCTAAAGGTTGAATGCTAACAGGCTAAGAACTGACGACAGCATAAAAGACCAGGTCACTATTTAATTAGCAACATCAGAGAATGGCCACCGGTAACCAGCAGTGGTGAAGCGGACACCTCCGGCTGTATGGCAAGCCAATTAACAAAGGAAAATGTGTCTTTGACGTTACTAGGCAACCGTAAAACGCATACATCTATGACTGTGATGCAATCTAGTGGTAGCTACCATCTCTATTCATAGGAACGGACAATGGACCACTCGTCAAGAGATGGCCTGCTATGTCCACAGGATAAGAAGAAAAGAGTAAAAAAGCCAAAGCTATAAAGCTAATGGACGATTTCCAGAAACCGTACCAATAACAAATAAAGAGAATATCTGCCAAAAAATAAATAGGTGTTCAATTTCCACTGGGGCCATCCACAATTAGATGTACTGATGGTAGTATTGTGTAATGGATCAATTCCACAATATAGTATAGATGTGTTAATTTATCCATTTGTAACTAATATAACCAAATTAAGCCTTATGGGTACATTTGGTTACATTTGTACACTCGGAGTTAAATGAACACCAAGGATTTTGGTGCGTAGTGTTATATATCAGGGGTCTTCAACAGAAAGGGGCCATAGAAACTTTTTTTCTCCGTTTTTATATTAACCACTTGGACCCTAGAGTCCAAATTCTGGGAACTTTGGCCAAAAATAGCAGATCTACAAGCACACTAAGTACAGAGTGAAAGGTCAACTGTATTAAGTATTGACGGTTCAAGTGGTTAAATATCTGGAAACACAAATTTACATGAACCCAAAATACAGATGATTGTGCTGTCAAACGATGAAACTATATGGTATCTATGGGTTGTGGGGGTCCCTGCTTCATCTCTCTCTACCAGAACTAAGGGGTCCTTGGCCTGACAACGTTGAAGACCCCTGTTATATACTGTATAACTATGCATGGACGTATAATTCTTCATGCAGAGACAATATGTTTACCTGGACTGTCAGAGAGGGAGAGGGCGTTAAAGGGGTCCGGTACGCTCAGCAGCGCTGAACCTGCATCCAAACCCAGGATGTCTGCAGTTCTTTCTGCTTAATATATCAGCAAAGAGAGACACAATGGATGTGATGAAGGACAGTGGGACAACAGAAGTAAATAGAACAGGGGTTCTCAAACCTTTTAGGCTGTGACCCCCAAAATAAACATATTTGAACTGGGGACCCCCACCCTGACAAGCATTGTAAGTATTACATTTAATGTGACTCGGTTCCACAGATAAATAATGTGAAAATAGGAGATCAACATGCTCACAACGTCTCGCAACGTTGCAAGGCATTGTGAGCGTGTAGATCGGCTATTTTCACAATGTTCGCCAGTTTGGTATTAAAACTGTATTGAGTGTATACTGTGTGTTGGTTTGTTTACCATTGAGTGAGAAAAGAATTACATTAAGTTAATCATCTGGGGACCCCACTTGGGGTCCCGACCCCAAGTTTGAGAACCACTGAAATAGAAGGATGTAGAGTGGGAGATAGGGATGGACATAAGCCAACACTACAATGTAAAACTATTAGTATTTAACTCAGAGTGTGTACAAATGGAACCAAATTGACCAGTAAGGGTCCATTTGGTTCCATTTGTACACACTTGGGAGTTACTAATGGATAAAGTAACAGGATTGTATTGTGTGGGAGCTTATTAACAGACCAAGAGATAGCTAGTGTACAAAACACATCATGTCTGGCCCTCTTATGTCACAGCTGAAACAGTCAAACAGGTTCAAAGAAATATCTACTGACATGAGCCGACACATCCTTCATAGAAGGATGGAAGCCATGCAGAGCGGGGAAGGACAACGCTAAAAGCAGACTGCATGACCGTAATGTTGCTCTGGGAATGTAAATGTAAAGAAGGACACTAATAAATGTGAACTTTACCTGGGAATGCTTGGAGCCCTGGAATGAGGTCCTCAATGGAGCCTGTGCCCTTCTCTCCGGGGTTAGCTGCTATACAAGGAAGTAGTAAGTTAGTTGTAGTAGTACACATCCTTCTGCCAATGTTGTAGGTATACAGTATATACACTAAACGTGCTGGTCTTACTCTCTGACAACTTTGCAAAGTCCTTGTTGAGCAGTTCCTCTGCCGTAAGTTTAGAGAAATTGTCGTCGCCAAAGGGGTTCCAGCCTGGTTGGGCACCGGTGCCCTGAGGGGCCGAAGGGGCAGCACCCTCACCTGCCTGGTAGACACTCTGCTGGGAGGAGCAGGGAGAACCGGATGGGGTGGTGCTGGCTGATCTGCGGACAGCATTAACACTTCATAAGCAGTCTCCTCCCAAAACAACATACAACAGATGAGCAGTATCATCTATCTCAAGTCAATGCTACATGCGTATATACAGAGATGCTGATGTATGCAAATAAGACTGACTAGAGTCAATAGCCCAGAGTTATTTGTAGACTGAATGAAGTGATTCTTCCTGCGCCGAACCCGCAGGGCCGTAAAAGGCTCATTTATTCTCCTTTGGGATTATCGGTCTCATGAATGGGCTGTTTATTGCCCTGAATGAACCACTGATCCCTCAGACGGTCAAAGAGGAGTTAATTCCACCCACTTGGACTTGTTGAGGCTAGCCTCCGCTGCAGCCGACTGGAGGAGCTGGGTCGACTTGCTAACCGGGACCCCAAACACAGCACTGTGGGTAACGTCGCTCAGGATGCGCCGGTGGCCACTCTTTGGGACCATCTTTGGGGATGAAGGTGGCGTCAGGGAGCCCACTTTGTGCATGGCTGGGCCAGGGGTCTGCAGGGGGAGGTGAAATGACAAATCACAATGATGACGGGTTGTGCTCTGCAAACGGTGCATCCACCACATCCCACAGAGAAAAAATAAAAGATATCTGAAAAACGGGATCACAAAAGAAAAGATCGATTTTGATTCTAAAGATGACAGCTTATTGATTTCCTCAGTAATCAGGGTAATGAACACAGTAGAGAGGAGAGTAAAATACACAGGACATACGGAACTGGAAAAAGATGATGATTCAAGGGTTAAGTATAAGTTAATCATGAAGACTACCGGTTTTTCATCATACAATATACAGTACAGTCAACCAAAAAATAAATGTTTATTTTGATTAGTTGATAGATGATGTCCGAAAGGCAAGTATGTGGTGTAGTCTTCAAAGGATTCGAATTCACATCATTGCAACAATGACGTTTTTATGACTCACAGACAGTAAATCCCAGAAAGGCACATGACCCAAGAAAGAGATTATGTTATACAAAATGACTCCAGGTGCAAGGGAAGATTGAGTACATTAAATAGAGGAGAAGAGCCCCGGCAACCCTCATCCATCAAGCAGCAAACGGCAGCGTGAGGCGTAAGACAAGGTTACCATGGCCTCAGGATCGGCTGCATGGTAAACGGGCAGCGACTCTGGGATGGAAGTCAGATGGGGAGCTGCAATTTCAGAAACTATGACCACTGCAGGGCAGGCCGGCTGCTGCTCATGGTGGTGCAGGTGCAGGGTGGCAACTGCAGGAACAGGCTTAAAACTGAACTGTAGAGGTACTGACTCCTGAGAGGTTGTCTGCTGCTGCTGTAGCTGTTGATGGTGGTGGTGGTGATGGAGGTTCTGCACCAACTGATGATACACAGGAATACCACACAGCCAACAATGACACAACTCACCTCCTGTTTATAGTAGCTCTAATACACCTCCAGTATAGAGCTGCTATATCTATGTATTATATCTTTTTTTAGAATCGGCCTCACGTCTAAATGGGTTAATCCATGTATTCCTTGAACTATGCTGAACCAAGTATAATTTGTGAGCAAAAAAAAACACACTTGTGTGAAGTGAGCAGCGCAAACACGGCACACTGTTCTGTCCGTGAGGTCAGTTACTTTATGTGTATGTGTAAGTACTAAAAGTAATACATTTGGCTAATACATTCCGTACTAAAACACACAAAGTGAAATGTAGGAGAGGTTTGCACCACCAATAAGTGATCCCGAAATAAAATGGGACAAACAAGAAATGCTAAAGAAAATTTTCAAGGGGAGAAAAACTGAGGTGGTCATTGTTAGGTCACAAATTAATGGGTATTGTTATGTAGTTATGCAAAATTATAATCAAAGTATTGACTTAGGAATGCAACAAAAACTAAAACATATTATTGAACTCAAGTCTCCATGGGGTGAGTAATCAATAGTACGCCCACCTTATGGCTGATCTGTTGTTGTGGGCAGAAGAAAGCTCCAGCCTGCTGCTGTTTCATAAACATCTGCTGATGCTGAGGTGTGTTCTGTTGCTGCATGTTAGCAGTCTGAGCTGGCTGGGGTGTGGCCTGGGCAGCAGGGGGTGGAGCCTGTTGAGCAGGCTGTACAGCAGTGGCAGCCGACGGCGGGACAGCCATTCCGACACCTGGAAGGAAGTGATAATTAAAAGGTTGCCTTGTTGGACAAAAACTAAAATCAGACAAAGAGAATTCATTTAAAATGAAACTCCTACTGTGAAACCAGCTGCCTTCATAATACCAAAACCTCTTTGAAGAGACATAGTGAAGAGAGAAGAGTTTTCTGGTGCCACTCAAAATTCAGCCATTCATTTTTCCCATAGAGATTTACAAAAATATTTATATCAATATATTAGAATCCAGCAATCCAATCATGACCATAAAACCTATGATTATGTGAAGAAGAAAAAGAGAAAACCGCTAAACAAAGGGTATTATTGAATGTATATCATATAATTATATTCATTTTCTTCACAGAATCAAAGGTCGTATGGTCATGATTCATCAGGATCCTGGATGGCTTGATTCTAGGCTCAAAATAATGTATATAAATATTTTTGTAAATCTCTATGGGGAAAGAAAATGAATGGACATTTTTTACTGGCACCAGAAAACCATGCCCACTGCTATGCCCTATAACAGGAGTAACCTAACTTGCACCTATAACTTTTCTTCTTATAGGGCCTATAAGAAGAAAAATGATGGGTGAAAGGGCCTGATCAGACAAGATGCGTTTTAGCAGCAGAGGGCATCTTTTTGTAATTGTCATCAATGAGAATGAATGTTTTTTTATGGCTGGGTTTGCATTGCAGGGTGACATTTTGTGCCTAAGGTTTTTGGAAGAGCACTCCGGATGCCCCAAATTTTAAAACATTCAAATCAAATTAAAAATGTGCAGCAAGCTGCTCTGCATTGTGGACTGCAGAACATCTGACCGGGCTAGTCACAGACAAGGGGTAAGAGACAGTAAATGTCAGAAGCCTCGTTACTAGACAGCCTTTTAATAATGGGCAAACTGAACCACTGGGAATACAAGGCCTTGTTATGTTAGCCAAAGACCTGAACAGTTCAATACGCTCAATACAGGATGTCAGCTCCTATGAGAATGTTGTCACATGCATAAAGAGAAGGGCGGCATATTAGCAGCAGCTGTTGGCACACCTCCCCGCAAACAGGTTCATTACATCCCTTAATAACGCCTTAAAGAGTCAAGTTTTCTAGATTTCTGACCATTGCCGCCTGCACCCTCAATGGTTTCATTTCGGACCACCCTCAGTTAATTTCTGTCCACACCCTCAACAAAAACATAAGTGTCGTTTAGTTCCAAATTATACCGCAATCTAGTACAGGGGTTCTCAAACTTTTAGATATGTATACAGTACAGCCGTGCATAATGGACGCACCATACGCACAATGACAGCAAGCTTGTTGCAGGTGTAAACAAAACAGGTTATCATCGTGTTTATACGAGAAAGAGACCAGAGAGGCCATTACAGCACCATGGACAGAGATACAGTGGGCTCGACTAGACTTAATGCTTGACAGTAGGTTATTAAGTATTGACGGTTCAAGTGGTTAAATATCTGGAAACACAAATTTACATGAACCCAAAATACACAGATGATTGTGCTGTCAAACGATGAAACTATATGGTATCTATGGGTTGTTGGGGGTCCTAAGGGGTCCTTGGCCTGACAACCAAAAGTGGACCAAACTCGGGAAACTCGGGCTTGGCACAGGTATTAGTCAGGGGATTTTAATAAAACCCTGGGAATAAATTCCTTACCAAACAATTTCTTCACCAATGTGTTCGTAAAGGTGTCTTGTAACATATCTAACAAATATTGAAATTCAACATCCCTAGCAAAATGTTTGACAGCTAGGGTAATTCTGGGTCTCATTCACTTACTATATACACTGTACTATAAGGGGGAAAAAATCACTCCCAAAAATCTGCTTTAAGTGGGGTGTGAGGGGTCTAGCTAGGTGTTTTTAATTATTCTGAATCCATTGCAAGCATTTGTTTTGCACGAAAAACATTCTTTGGGCCAAAAATGAACCCCCATACCACTGTGAAAAGTGATGACTCATCACTAAAGCATAGTTCTTTTGGGTCTGTTTTTAACCCAAAGAATGTTTTTCGTGCAAAACAAATGCTTGCAATGGATTCAGAATAATTAAAAACACCTAGTTAGACCCCTCACACCCCACTTAAAGCAGATTTTTGGGAGTGATTTTTTTCCCTTATAGTACAGTGTATAGTAAGTGAATGAGACGCAGAATTACCCTAGCTGTCAAACATTTTGCTAGGGATGTTGAATTTCAATCTTTGTTTGATATGTTACTAGACACCTTTACAAACACATTGGTGAAGAAATTGTTTGGTAAGGAATTTATTCCCAGATTTGACAGTTATTCTGCTAATTTTCCCTGACTATATAGGCCCTATACAAACTCGGGAAACTCGGGGTTGGCACCATAAAGGTTAAATAGATACATTTGTACATACCTTTTGGAAACAGTATTTCAAATGTCTCTGCATTTAGCCATAAGATTAATGTGTTCATAAGCTAAAGTAAAGCACGACCAGACTGCTTCAGGTGCGCTATATCTGGTTCATCACACATTCCTGCCCACAGGTACAGTATTTAAAACTACCCGCTCCCACGAATTTGCGTCAGAAATGGAGTATTCATTAAGTTATACTCCACAATGTAAATGGATCAAATATAACTTTATTAATTCAAATAACCCCAGAATAGAGCTTCATTGGTCCCACATCCTGAAACACAGAAATAGTAACAAGTTGTGCATACCTATAACCTGGGACCCTCCTGCAGCCACATTAGGCCTCTTGCGTGGAGTGAGGGTGGGCTGTATGGGCAGAATGCCTGATATAGGCTGGGGCTGGGCCTGCCCCGCCTTGGGCCGCTGCCGAGGTGCAATTGAGGTTTCCATGGTAGGAGTGGGGTCTGTGAGCCTGACAGAGGGGAGGGATCAGAGGTTAAGACACACTCATGGATCACTACAGTATACTCAGAAATGCTCTGCGCTTCAGTCACCTGGCTTTGGTTTGACTCTTTTTGGCCACAGCTTCACTGGCTCTGATGGGCTCAGGGAGCTTTGCAGGAATGGCCGAAGTCTAAGACAGTGAAAAGAAATTAAGCATCAGGTTAGTTCATGCAGGCCTAGAAGTCATACTAAACGTTTCTAAACAGCCATGCATTTACGTATATGCTTCAATCTTAGCCCATTCTCACAAGAAGGTGATCCATTTAAAAATAGCTCCTTGAGCTCTGCTACATCAATGCTGCCTCACATGCTGCTTGCTGGCAAAGCTTTGCCTCCACCACTGACCCCATCCTCCACCTTTCTAATTCAGAGTCCTTGCTTTGCTCTAAGGTTAAACTGAAATTCATAGCTTTGGGTCCATTCTCACGTACCTATTCTGCATGGTGCTTTTTAAGATTTGTTTTGGGGCTTTTTTATGCCTTTATTGATAGGACAGTAGACTGACAGGAAATGGGGGGAGAGATGGGGAGTGACACGCGACAAAGGTCGTCCGGATCGGGTATTGAACCGCCAGGCATCCATGCCTATGTAGCAATACCTAAGTGGTATGCATGATTGTGGACCAGTAGGCCAGCGGGCGGCCCAATTCAGGGAGCATCTTATTTAAGAGGAGAGCCATCAGTGCCAATTAGAACTGTATGCAATTCCATTTGTTGTAACAAATGGAATTGCAATATAATGACAGTAATTACAATTCTTGAACAATCTGTGAGAAAGGTGATAGAAATCATCTGAGCCTCACTGCATTGACTGATTTACATATTCCACGAAGGCTGCTTTGTGGACGAGGTTGGAGAAGTGCTGACTCAGAGGACTGGGTGCTGACATTGCTTTGTCAATACATTACAAAAGGGGCCTAGCTAATGGAAGGCAGCCAACTGGCAAAAGCCTAAAAAGCTTGGCTACTATTCTATTGCATTTTGTTATGGACTAATGTTTTCGTTTTGTGGAACAATGATTATGCATTTAAAGCCACTGTATGCACAATGCTGTACTAGGCTTTGCAGTGCAAAAACAGAGATTTAGTCCATCAGCAGCTGCGTAACACCAGATAATAGTGACTTACATGTACATTTTGGACTGGACACTCTCGCCTAGCCAGCTTAAAGGCAAAATAGGATACTTGGTAGATATCTGGTCTCTTGTCAGGGTCGGGTTCCAGCATGTATCCTGAGACAACAACAAAGGGTAATTTAGAGCTAGACACTCAACATTTCTCATTTAATTTACTCACTAGGCTCAGCTCAGCCAATATCCAAAATCTAATATTGTGATAATATATCACAATATCTCTGAGATATTGTGAGATTAAGGCAGTATCGTAAAATATAATCAACTATTGGCCCAAGACTAGTCCTTGAGCATTTTGTAGGTGTGAAGTTTACTTACTGATGAGGCAGTGCATGTCATGGGAGTAGCGTGAGTTATCGGGGATGGTGAAGCTGCCATCACAGATGGCCACTTGGCTCTCCCCAAACGGTAGTGTGAAGTAGCACAGTTTATAAAGCAGGCATCCCATGGCCTGGGTAGTCAAGAAAGAGGATTTTACCAACACACATACTGTAAGCTTGAAATGGACTCCAGGAAGTGGGTATTTATCAACAGCACCGCTGTTGTAGCAGTCATGAAAACAGTCCATCTTACCCAAATGTCTGCCTTGGTAGTGATGACCTTCCCGCCATAGAGGTTGACCATCTCAGGGGCACGATATGACAGAGTAGTGTACCTGAGTGACAGAAGAGACATGGCAATGAATTGTAGTACTTTATACTTTCAATCTTGGTGTGTGTTTAGGGGGCTACCTACTTCTTGATTTCCTCCTCCACCACTGGTACTCCCTCTGTCTGGGGGTTCTGGAAGCGATTTGTGGCACTACCGAAGTCACAGAGTACGTAGTGTCCCCGGTCATGCAGCAGGATGTTTTCTACCTATACACAGAACAGATGAAATGACAAGTCAGGACAAGACTGAAACGTAATTCCAAATAATTAACATAGTGTGAAATCAGATAATAAATACATCATGCTCTTTCAGCGTTCAGAATTGAGGACATGCCTTAAGGTCTCGATGTACGATTGGATTCTTGCACTGGTGAAGGCGGGCCAACGCCTCACAAGTGTCACAGAAGATCTGCAAAACCTCGGCTTCGGTGAAGCCTGTCTGCAGGCGCTGGTTCATCTGGTTTACCACCTGTCCGCCTGCATAAAGCACAAAGGTCATCTTAGCATCCACAATGGCCAACTGACATTCAAGGACAAAGAACAACACAGAGTGCATCCAGATGCAATTCACACAAGGACAGATAGTGTATGTTTAATTATAATAATTAAAATACCGATTCACTTCCCTTGTTGACTTACTTTCTTCTTTGTTTTGTTTACACTGTCCATCCATAAATCGTTTCCAATTGCAGAGTATTCAACTGCTCCCTAGTGCATAGTTGCATACTATAAAGTTTTAGCCGCTAGATTGTAAATTACTTGCAAGCCATTACGAGGATGGCGCTAAGCTGGGAGGGCAGCAGAAAGCAGTGAACTTGAATAACAATCTTAGAAAAATAAAAATAAAATGAGAACTATAACGTTTCTGAGAATGGCAAAAATAAATGTTGTGGTTAGAAGAGCATTTGAGAATTGAAAAGAGACAGGCAGGGATTGGGCAGTAAGAATTACCTCGGCAGAAGTCCATTAGGATAAGGACTTCCCACACATCGCCTGCTCCAACTGCAGTTATGCTGGAGTCCAGGAAACCAACTATGTTTTTGTTGCCCACCAAGTCTTTCTGTGTAAACAAACATGCAATTGGGTTAACATAACAGATAATGAGAATATATATAGACCTCTCTCTCTCTCTCTCTCTCTCTCTCTCTCTCTCTCTCTCTCTCTCTCTCTCTCTCTCTCTCTCTCTCTCTCTCTCTCTCTCTCTCTCTCTCTCTCTCTCTCTCTCTCTCTCTCTCTCTCTCTCTCTCTCTCTCTCTCTCTCTCTCTCTCTATATATATATATATATATATATACAGTATATATATATACACAGTATATATATATATATATATATATATATATATATTATCTTTTTTTTATCCAGACAAATGCGGCTAAGAAACTAACTAAATACATCCATGTGTGCTCAGCTCATTTGTCGGTACAAGACTGTTGGGTTCATGCCGAAAGGACTGGAGGTAATAATGATAACCATCCTGTAATAGTCATGCCCCCCCCCCCTCCCCTCCCCCGAGGGTGTGCCCACAGGAAGCTGCTTAGCTGCCCTTACAGTAAGGCCTTCAGTTGGGAAGTCGACGGGTGAGGGAGTTCAGATTGAAAAGTGTCAGCTCAACATTTTCAGTGGCACGTCGAGAGAAAATGACTCAGTATCTGTCCTTGCGCTCCTTCACGCTTCCTGCTTTTTCTTCGTGGGGATTGGCAGAGGACCTGGGACAAGCTAGGTCTCCAGTATTTTTATTAAGCTACTTGATGGGTGAAATGGGTTCTCCGCAAAGAGAATTCATGGACTAAAGGATAGTTTAGACAACCACATTAAGAATTTGAAAGTTACATTTGTATTTGTATACTTACAGAATGAGATGCCCAACTTAATTGACACTGAATTTGAATTACACTGATGCAGCATATCCCACCCACCTGGCACTCCCAAGAGACTAAAACACACAGTAGGAATTATTGCACTATTTTAAATAAAGCTATCAACTCCCAGCTCAACAATAACCAGGTGTGCCAATACCAATGCTGGCTTTGAGTCAATGTAAAATTATATACTCGTATTTGGCATTGGTTGTGTTAGGCAGAAATTAGTCACCCTAATACAGACTAACTTTTTGTAACCTGGACAAAGGTGGTGTTGGTTGTTTCAAACACACAGACACCACCAATATACTGTATAAGATGAGATAATTGAGTAGGATTAGTTTGTAAAAACCTGCACTCTCTATAAGCATGTACTAAAAAATAAACACTATCCTAGCCACTCTTTGCCTTTGGCGATTGGCTTTGCTCTAGGGGCCGCTTGCACCAACACGGACTAAGCCTTAACCTGGTTTAAATCAAGGTTTAATCCAGTTGCACCAAACTTTAAACTTAGTTTTCATTAATCAGGTTTAGTTTTAAACCATCCTTTTAATCTTGGTTTTACTTTTCATTCTAAACCTGGATTAATGTTAATCCTGTTGCAACACTACTTTAAACTTCGATTTAAACATCAATAAGGGATTCATTTTAAACTTGCTGTAGAGGTGGTTTAAATGCGAACATGCCATTGACATGAATGGGGGTCCCCCTCCTGTGAGGGAAGGCTCACAGTAAGCCCGGCCTGCAGGCTGGCAACTGAAAGCTGCAGACAGCGTTTCACAGCTGAAAACAAAAATCTCATCATATTGTTGTCTTCAATACATCCTTGTACATCGGCTATTTTAAAATAGCGAACATTTAAATATTTACAGGGACATAATACAGTCAGTTGCCATGGAAGTGGACTTCCCAACCAATATGGAGACGTTTTAATTTCCGAAATCGCTTCATAATTGACGAAACTATCAAACGGTGGTGTCTTTCTTTGCTTCCTATAGCCGCGCCGCACCGCGCTGTAGCGAGTGTCACCGTAGTATTTTATATTTTTTGGCTGCAGGCGCTCTTCTTAACCCTTTCCAAGCCACGGGGAGCCACTTAATATTAAAACCGTAATATACCGGACATCTGAGCAAGGATGTCTCAGCCGTGCCGTCTTTTACCGTACTATGTCATTAAAAACGAAATAAATGATTTTTATCCGAAAATCGCCGATCGTCTAACCTTCCCTAGTCACCGCTCGTCCATCGATAGCGCATGGCTCCTCTGACATGAAGCAGAGGTGACGTCAGGTCCTTTCCCTGTAATAGCTTCCCTGCTCCCGTCCGTTTTCTGTTTAGACATTAGTGCTAGCACAGCTGGAGTGCTGGGGGCTAAGCTAGCGATACTGTTCGAGTCACACTTGGATTATTTGAGCCGACATTTACGTGAACGGATCGCGCACGCGAAACGCATGGGGAGGAGATGCATCGGCCGAAACCGCCACTCTAAGCCAATGCAGAGAGAGGAATTTGGCTGGTGACTGTGGTGAGAATACAACAGGGATCGTGTGATGTTTATGGGGGATGAAGACCACGTGATATAGCGCTGATGGTCTTGTAAAATGAATGCAGTTCAGATCATAACATAATAGAAATTTCACGGCTAATCTACCAACAAGCAATTCTATTTCGGCTGGCGAAGTGTTAACATAGAAGGTGATAGGCCTGCCCACATTCCCCCCGAAGTAAATATAAAAGTAACGATAATGATATTAGGCTCAAGAGAATAGTTTATTCCAGTGTGTTTACATTGCACATCCAAGATGGAGGGCATTTAATCCATGAATTAATCGCAGGTTATAGTTTTAATCACAGGTTAAGGGTTTAATCACAGATTTGTTAAGCAATGCTTAAATTTAAGTGGTGCAAAGCACCTCAATTTAAAATAAATCCTAGATCAACAAACCCTTGATTAAGCCTAAACTAAGATTTATTTAATCCCTCTTGGTGCAAGCCGCCCTAAAACTGTATTCCGATGCATTGATCTATCTTACTCACCATAATCTGGATCTCCAGATTGCAGATCTGGAGATCATGTTCGTTGTTGACATACATCCTCTTGAGTGCACATCGCACCCCTTGGTGTGTCCGCACCAGGAAAACAATGGCAAAGCCCCCTGTAAAATGATAAGCGGGAAGATGCAAAGAGAGAGAATGAGGGAGAGAAGGTCAGTGAACACACAGTGACAGGGAAGGAACACTATAAACATCTGAAACATGGACAGAGCATTAATCTATGAAAAGATAGTGACATGATGATCTCTATATCCATGAGCAAAAACCTCCCCAGGAGGCTGAGTCAGAGACCACTCCTAAAACACATTCTTGAGATCAGCCTGGCAGCTAGTGTCAAAGCAACTGCCAAATACACTCGCTGCAGAATGGCTTTTAGCAGGCCAAGCCTATTCCAATCTGATTCATTACCTCATCAGGACAGCACACGGCCATTGGCAAAACAAACACACAATGGAAACAAGTCCTCAGGAAATTATCCTTTTAGCCTAAATATCTGCTGTCTGATGATGGGAATGGTGTTAAGGCAGCAGAAGAATGCTACAGTGCAATATGTATTGGTGCCCTGTTGAGAGCAGCACCGTGTGAGTCAGCAGTAGTACTGTGGAGGAAGGTTGTCAGTGTGCTGGAGACAGAAGGTGTGACTGAATACATCATCACATCTGCATACTCAACTCACAGACTGTAATTATTCACACATTGATAGCATCTTGTAGATGATCATCATACTTTGTTTATAAAGCATTGAATGGTTTAGTGCCAAAATAATGTTCTGATCTTGATCTACAATACACCATGAACCTTCAGGTCTGCTTTCTGTCCCCAGAATCAGAATTAAACTTTGAAATTGCCTTGTTGAAATGTGCTATTAAAATAAACTTGCATTGCCTTACTGTTCTCTGTTCTGGAATCTTATAAGGAAGGTATATTGTTATAATATAACAATTTAGGAATTTATCAGACACTCTCATCCAGAGCGACTTACAAAAGGTGTGAGTAAGTACCATGAAAATGTGTAAAACAACAACAACAGGGCAGGGCAGGCAGCCATGGGATTAGAGTGCTATGAGAAACATATGACTACTTATCAGAGTCAGAACTCTTGTGAGGGTTGAGAGAGGTTAGACCAGTGATTCCTAAACACTCGGTCAGGACACATTTTTATGGGTCCCTTAATTTTTTCTTTCCTATAATGTTTTTAATTTAAAAAAAACGTTACCAAAACAAAGAAAATCTACGTAATTTAATGAATAAATATCAAACAAAAGTTTAAAAAGTAGCCTAGTGAGAAAATAGCTGAAAACAGCAGATCTACGTTGTGAGCTTGTAGATCTGCTGTTGTCACTAGTTTGGGTCCCAGGCAAACGTCTAATCTCTCTTTTGGGTCTCGAGCTGAAAAGTTTGGGAACCACTGGGTTAGGCCATAAGAAACCTGGTGAAATCTGAAGAGGTGGGATTTCTTAACCAGGGTGCCAGCCTGCTCGCTCCGTTCCGAGATTTGTTTTGTCTCTCCGCATCAGTCTGGGAAAGCCTTGTATCTCCAAGGGGAGGTGGGACATAGAAAGAGGCTTCCGATTGGTCTGTGGTGCGGAGCGGGACAAATTCACCAGTGTGTATTTGGCTGGCTGATGACGTAGCTACCCTAACCTTACTCTGATTCGTTGGAACAATATCCAATCAGCAACGACGTGCCTACGTCACAACGGACGTTCAGAAATACGAGTCAACTGAATCATTTCCAGACTGTGATGTGGAGAGACAAAACAAATAGCGGAACGGAGCGAGCAGGCTGGCACACAGGCTAGGGATTTCTGCCTGTAATACAATACAAAAACAATTTTCATAAAAAAAAAATCAAAACAATTTAAATATTAGGAGAGGAAGAGAAGAGCAATTAAACACAACCTATAGCCAAGTGCCAACACAACCTAAACTGTATTCTGTTATAACACACCATACAGAGAGAGATAGTCCGATCATGTTATAATATCACATACATACACCCTGCAAATCTACTCTCTCAAACACTTATACAGCTCCTGTTCAATGGAGTGTGGCCCTGTCCTCTCCAAGGATTGTGCTTGTGCCATGTATTGGGCTGACTCATCCAGCTGGCATCACGAAGCCAAGGACAGTGGTGTTTAAGGTTTAGTTAAGACTGCCTTGAGCTACTATATGTCTGGCTTGTGCAATGAAAGAAATGAATGGAGCACAAAGGGGCCATGGTAGTAGGCAGGATGTTATGCTAAATAACAACCCGAGTAAGACTTGCCTTAATGGAAAATGTAGAGCTACTTTGAAAACATTAATTTGTTAGCACTATAAATGTATTGGTATTAGGCCTAGGTCTTGTCTTTTAGCAAAATAAGCGTGATGGTTCAGAGACCCCTTCAGGACTTCATGACAAGCTGATGATGAGTTGTCAGTTGTCATATTATCATGACATTTTACTTGACAATAAATTGTCATTCAAATAATTGAGTTTATTTTATTTTTTTATCCCTTTTCTCCACAATTAATTATGGCAATTGATTCCTCCCCACACACATTGCTGTGCTCGCCAGCCAGTGAGGAGATCCCACCTGGAGGCCTTCGTCCCTTCTCAACACTCCACTCTGACAGGTGCCGCCCTCAGCCTGTAGGATTACGTGCAGTGGAAATAAACAAACTAAAAGCTCACAACACATCGCACCGTGACACGTTGTGGTTGAAGCTGGATGGTTGGAATAGAACTTAAATGCGGGTGAAGATGGTTGGATTGATAGATGGAGTGAAACCTGATTTTCCCAATTGCAGACTCCATAAAATCCCAGTGAGATCACTTGACTTTAGCATGTAGGGGAGCATTTATTCGTCCATCTAACACTGTGGCAGTCTGTTCATATACCCTATACAGTGTAGACAATTCAAATATAGTCCATATATAATTGTATTCTTTCAATCAAACATTATTTGACTGCTATGTTCACAAGGACGTATTAAAAATGCACATCAGAGTGTAACATTAATGTCACACAGAAAAGCAATGTGATGGTAAGTTTTGCTATCTCCTCCATACCGGAAAGGCAGGGGCGGAGATTGTTTTTTTACCCCCAACTGTATGTTTGTTTGTGTCTGCAGCTAATCTTGTTAACTACAACACCCATCAGCTTCATGTTCCTTGTGCACACTTCCAGCAGGCCATGGAAGTTAATCCCAGAGTATAACTAGAAGCAGTGCTCTTCCGAGCACAGGTCTCCACCAGGCCACACAAATCGGCCTGTTATAGCGCCACCATGAGGCTGATTTAAAAAATGTGGGGCAGAGGTTCTGAATTAGCATCCAGGGAGTGTGTGTGCTCAGTTTGGCAGCGATCGGGCCAACGGCGCCGGCGATTAGCTGGTAACAACCAGGCCACACAAATCGGCCTGTTATAGCGCCACCATGAGGCTGATTTAAAAAATGTGGGGCAGAGGTTCTAGATTGGCATCCAGGGAGTGTGTGTGCTCAGTTTGGCAGCGATCGGGCCAACGGTGACTGAGATTAGCTGCTCACAAACTGCGAGGACGCACGGACGCACGCACGGACGGACGGACGGACGCACGCACGGACGGACGGACGGACGGACGGACGGACGGACGGGAAAACATACTCAGCCTTCGGCTGGTGGAGACAATAATGTATCAACGGTAACTAGTATGTTATTTTTGTGAACTCATTATCTCACACCCACTATCCAGGCTATCTTATATTTACAATGGGCTTATTGCCGCATCCCACTTCCACGCCCCCTTTACATCCACTACAACTCATAGGTAGTCGTTGTCTAGGACGTAAGGAATATATGCCGTCCGCTGATTCGCTAGAGAGCAAGAGAGAGAGAGAGAGAGAGAGAGAGAGAGAGTCTCAGGTTACAAGAGGGAAGGGGGGGGGGCGCTGCACAGGGGAAGAGAGAGAGAGAGAGAGAGAGAGAGAGAGAGAGAGAGAGAGAGAGAGAGAGAGAGAGAGAGAGAGAGAGAGACTCAATCGCTAGCCGAGAGCCTTCGGGCCACTCACCTCTAGAGTTCACAGCAAGATACTGTCTGTGTGTGTGTGTGTGTGTGTGTGTGTGTGTGTGTGTGTGTGTGTGTGTGTGTGTGTGTTGCTAAAATGAAAACATTGAAATAATGAAAATAAAACATTGGCAGGCCTATTACAGTAACAATAATAACACAATTAGGCCAAAACTTTTTTTTTTTTCAAAAAATGTTTTTTTTTTTTCAAAAAAATATTTTTTTTTTCAAAAAAAATTCTTTTAACTTTTTTTTTTATAAAAAAAAAAAAAAAAAAAGCGGGCGTGGACTCTAGATGTGAGCGGCCCGAAGGGCCGCGAACCTCTAGTAGGATATATGTCCAAAACTATAGTGTGAAACTAGCCAATTAGGCAGCTTGTCTGCGCAGCGTATGGGATCTTCTACAAGCAGAGAGCATGCCTAATCCAACAAGCCTGGTTGGATCATCTCAGTCGTGTGAATTCACATTATCACATGGGTCTTCTGTAGACCGGTCTGGCCCCAAGCGCTGGGTGGGCGTTTTGCAGAAACCAAAAAGTGGAAGAGCCATATCAGCGCTCAGGGCCCTGTGTTTGACAGATATAATATGTCCAAGACCACTGTAATCCAACACCACTGTTTTACAATTTGAGACGGAGACAGAAAGAGAGAAGGCGACACCTATGGCAAAAACAGAGCCACATATACCGTGGCACCTATACTCTGCTTCCGCCACACAGTGTCAGACACAGAGAAAGATTATTTTTGCAGTTTTACATTAGTGCACCAGACTGTCCTTGCTTATTGTAAATCGCTCTGGATTAACACTCGGGTGACTGAAAAAAATCACTTCCACTCTGACTGCATTTATCAGTCAAATTGACAGGTAAATTCTCTCAATGTTTTGCCCAGGAGAGCAACACCTCCTCCCCTGCTGCCAGCGGGGGTTCTATTGTCTGTTGTTCTGTTGACAATAGAACCCCCGCTGGCAGCAGGGGAGGAGTTGTTGCTCTCCTGGGCAAAAAATGGAGAGAATTTACCTGTCAATTTGACTGATAAATGCAGTCAGAGTGGTATAATCAAATATTATTTCATACTTAGGAAACGTTTCAGAAGGGGAAAAAAAAACAAGAAAATATGTCTTGAGTATTTAGGAAAAGTCATGGAAGGGGAAATTTCTGAGACCTTCACGGGGAGAGTTATTGCACTTTGCGATCTCAAAATCGGCCAAAATAACCGGTTAATAGTCACCTGTGTGTTAAGAGCGTCTGCTAAATGGACTAAATTGTAATGGTACTGTAAATATTATTATTGGGGACGTGCCTCCGGGTACTTCATCTTGCTGTAAATGCAATAATATATTTTATGCCATACATTTCTGCTACAACAAACTGTTTATTTTAATTTATTCTGCCACTCTGTAATGCTATGAGCTTTTTACTCAAGCAATGACCGCTATGACAAAGCTGCAGCTTTATGCTCCAATATTACAGTCAGTGACACCTAATAACCTAAAAACACACGTATACGCCTATGCCTAATAGGGATGTGCAGTGTGCACAGCAGGTTGTTTAATTCAATGACGGCCGTCGGCTAAATTATGATTTTGTATTGTGAGCTTGCAGATCAACTTATCGCTCACAAACATTGATTGCAGTGCAATATATTGTGGGCTTGCAGATCAAGTTGTAGATCTTCTAACTAAGTATAAACCAGTGTGCAACAAAGTATAAAATCAGTTGATGAGATCAGAAAAATGTGTTAAAGTTATACCATGTAACTTTTTTTGTAAAACAAATCTTAAAATGGTCCTAACTGTTAAATCGCTAAAGTTTTAGAACCCCCACTCCGTTATTTTCGGCTTCTGAAGCCTTCTCTTTATATGTTTTCTTCTTAGCAGTGACAGGGGCGGGTTTTCGCGGCAAAATGACGTCATCATACTACCGGCCAATCACAGCGAGGGTTATACACTGCCGGCCAATCACAGCGCATCTTGGAGTGGGGTCGCTAGGGCTGCCATATTTGTAGTCTCCCGTGTGTTTCTATACTCGGGTGCACGGTAAGCATGGGTGAAGGAGTGTATCTCCGGAATGGCTGAACGCACAGCAACCAGGGACCCCTCAAAAGATAGATCTCGGCGAGGTGGAGGCAGACGCGGGGGTGTGAGAACCGAAAAACGGCCGAAAGACGCGGACGCGACCGAGGTTTGCTATAGAGCTACTGACCACAAGTTGAGCAACTTACACAGTATAGCTTTAATTTAGACAGATGTAATCAGGGAAAACCATGGTTAACTTTGCTGAATGGACATGTACTCCAGCAAATATTCAGACTGAATCGACCATCCACATACTGCTTGTGTTTACGTTGGGGAAGGTACTATTTTCCGTCCAAATGTCTTCGTAATGGCAGCAATGCTGAAAACTGCATGGGTTCTCAAAGGAACACGGAAATAAATTACCTTGATCACTTCAGCAAGTGAAGGAAAGGGGCTGTCCTTTTGCAGAACAAAAGCACGTTTTGCAATTATGGTTATAAATAATATCTTAAACGACTAGTATTTTTTTATTAGAATGAGTGGTCAGGCCTCACATGAGGCCGACAGTCAACTCCCTACTGTCTCATGCCACCTAATCTGACATGGCTGTAAGAAATTACGGTAGAAGGATTACGCCCTCTTAAGCAGCATCCAGCAGTGGCCTACGCTCCCACTGACTGGACAGGAGAACATCTGAACAACAGTAAGTGGAGCTACAAATAGCCATTGCCACTTGACGCAATAGCCTGCCAGGATAATACCACTCGAGCTCAGCTAATACACACTGACTCAGGCAAATGCATATGAGAATAGTAAACCTGCAGCGGTTGTTATAAGAACGGTGAATGGTACAACATTGACATCTTTTCATCAATGGGATGGAAATATGTAACAGCCAGGCCTTTAGCTGACTCAAATAGCCAGTATCCACATGGCTACTAGACTGTTTACAAATCATGGCCACTACAAACCTACATCATGCTAAAGCTGCCCTGACATCAGGAAATGTCCCCATCTCAACGACTACTATTAACATGTCATGGGGTTCTCTTTTAGCTTAAGATACCGTAGGTCATAAATGAATAGAAAAGTCCATGTTGTTGTTTTTTTTTTACAATACAAGTGAGACTACTTGACGTGAGCCGTTCTTCCCAGGCATAAAAAGGTAAACCAGAACCTGTATCGTTTGTCTTGTGTGGTCACTAAAATCAAGTTGAGAAAGTCTTTCTGCAGGAACTGGGCAGATACCCTATCTTTACAATGCCACCCACACAGCTCCAGGGATGGATAATGTTACCAGCAGTAATTGTACACGCCGAGAAGAAACCCTATCTTGTTGATAGTGAGGAAAGAAAGTCACGTCACTGAAAATCCTCTCAGTCTCAGACATCAAGCGGCAAGAACAAATCACAAATGTGTAAGCAACACCCACCTGTCTAAAATAATAATTACTTCAACAAGATGAAAAAAGATTACGAAGCATAATAGTAAAGTTAGACTGATGCCAGATTTTTCCAACGATGCAATTTCGATTTTGGAGACAATTATCAAGGTTTTGATGAACAATACTTTGACACAAAGTGTAGTCTACAATTTCTAAAGTAAACTACTTTTTGATATATTATATTTTTTGAATAAACTAAAAAAAACGTATAATGAAATTAACCAAATAGGGACACCAGGTTGAAAGGAAAGTGAATAAAGTGATCAAATAAAACAGGACACTTTGGCTGCATAACTGCCGATATTTAGTCAAATGTCGGCCGATATATATCGCCAGACTGATATATCGGCTCTATTAATTACGAGATTGAATAGATTCCAAAGCATGAAGCCTACATTGACTGTTGGCTACAGGACTATGACCCTCAGGCTCTTACACTGCACACATATACACATGAGACATATAGCCTTATCGGCAGTCACGGTCACAGAGATAGCGAACAACATACAGCAGTTGCAGAGACCTAACACCATTTACAAATACTGTAGTTAGTACTAGTGCATATAACATAGTAGATAGCAATGCACAGTTGCACAGAGACTAGACTACAACCAAAACCATCTGAGCAAACAGGACTGGAATGAGTCAGCATCACAAGCATGTCCACTGCCAGTGCAAGAAAATTTGATCCACAGAATAACATTCCAACATGTGAAACGTGCACATTTAGGGAAATAAGCTGGTGCTACATTGTAACCAAACTCTTGCTAACAAGTCCCCATGCCAGGGGTGTCAAACTCATTTTGGGGTAAGGGCCGGATTGGACGAAAGGTGACTTGATGAGTGCTGCGTCTAGTTGTGGACACACATGCGCATGTTCACGCATGTTTACTTACACACACAGCTGTCACTTAGTTAGCTTTGAGACAACAGGATTTTCATCCTGTTGTCTCAGGCACTGCTTTAACTACAATATGACTTTACAAACTGTATTTATTATTAAGAAGAATTGATACTTTAATTATTGCTACAGTTGTAGGCTACACAAAATTTGGTAACCAGTTAAAAGATCTGCTATTTTTGTTAGGCCGAATCCATTACATACACATATGTAACTAACTATCATGTCACGTGTGCATTTTAATGCATGTAGGTAAAATGTATACAAATAAGTAATGGGAGTTTGTAATGTGTGTACCTCTTCAACATCTCAAATATCGTACTTTCAATACAGAATCTGAACTAGTTGGGGTGGGGGGTATATAGGCTATTAAATACAAATGAACAACTTTCACCACTCTCAGGGTATCTGTATACAAGGCAGGAAGTGAGAGTACACTACAGTAGATGGAGACTCCATTCATATAAGTAGGAGCATGGTGTGGCTCAACAGATGGTGGCCATCTATAGTGCTGATGAATTAATCACTCTGCCCATCCATTATTTAGTAACCACTGTTCTTAGCTCACTGACAGAGCAAGACAGACACACTTTGTGATGAAAGATACTGTACGTAGGTAGGCAATCTCTTGTATTAAAAGACAAATGTTAGGAACACATGAAATGTTGAAGTAAAAATCAACTATGAGTGAAATTAAAAGTAATCACAGTCAGTGTCTCAGTAAGACCACCAGACAGTGGTCCTTGCAGGGGTTCCATCCTCCATGTGGTCCCCAGCTAAATGATGGAGAGTTGATAACCAAATGGATCCTTATAGATCTTTAATTATTGAGAGTGTAAAATGAAACCAAATGGACACTCTGGTTTCATTTTATGCTCCCAAGAGTTAAATTATTGTTAAACATCTGCATTACATAATTTACAAGTCTACACAATTATAGAATTAAGACAAATTGTTATTTTGCTCAACATTTGCCAGTTATCTCTAAGTTTCTGAGAGGCTAAATCTCATTAAATGGTGGTCAACGGCTCAAGTGCTGAATAAATAATGGACCTTGATATGAGAAAAGTTGAAAACCACTGCAGTAAGATATGACATCAGTCTTTCTTGGGAATGCATCATACGCTACCCTTTTTCACTTGAGAATTGTTATTTTTTGCTCTAGAGGAAGGCGTCAAAGATTCAAAATGTATGATTGGAAACTTTTGATTGAAACAGGGTTAAGTGAAGTGAAAGTGAAGAAAAGTGAAGAGTTCAATATCATATGAAAGTTTCATTTTGTCAGAAGGTGATTTTTCCCTCCCAGTTACTAACAACTTTTCCCCATCCAACTAATCACAGGCAATGAGACAAATGGAAACTCTCATTCCCTTTATCAGTCTTTTCAAGATTAATGACTCAGCATGGTCTGGATCCATTACATTCAAGCTGGCAATGAACTCATACATGTCCCTCCCTGCCTTGGAGCTCTGCTGTGAAGTGAAATAATGTAATCAGAAACAGCAACAAACTCAATAGTACAGAACTGACACACTGCAATACACAGCATGAAACTTTTGTTTTCAAATGCGCTTTGGTTTCTAAATGGGCTATTTATGAACAAGCTAAACTTGTAAAATATTGTTGTCCATAGAGGTTTAACTTGCATACCAGGGACAAGAGACAACTGGTCAACAGCTGAGTGAAATGGTCCATAGACCACAGCAGCTCCAAGAAACTTCAACAGACTTGACCATGTCAAAAGTACCCCTTTCCACTATTGTATCCATCTATTAAAGAAGGGCCAAGTTTCATTGTTGTGGTTATCTTTGTTGCCATGTCGTATAGTTTGGGATATTTGCCAATCATGCATGGAGATGGAACTTGGTTTAGTAGCTCTGGTACAGAATGGTCGCATAATCTGCTCTCTCTTCGGGAGGGTAAATGTATAGTCTCTCTCCCAAAGATCCCAAACGGTCCTGTACAAATGGCTGCCTGCATGGACTGTATGGGAACCAACTACCTATATAATGCATTGGTTCTTAAAGTGGGGACCGGGGACCCCCAGGGGTCCTTGAGGGAGTTCCAGGGGGTCCCCAGCTAAATGATAGTTAGGAACCAAATGGACACTTATGGGTACAATATACACATAAAGTGTCCATACAGTATATTATACTGTAACTCGAGTGTACAAATGTAACAAAAGGACCCCTGGTTCAATTTGTACACTCTCTGAGTTAAATTAACATTAATGGGGTCCGTATCCTAATGCAGTGGTTCTCAAAGTGGAGTCCAGGGACTCTGGGTTCCTTTAGGGGGGTCTAGAGATTCACCCAAACAAGTCTGTAACTCTGACAATGTACAAATGGAACCAAATGAACACTGTCAAGACGGGAAACCTTGAAATTTGAAAGTTTGAGAAACACTGTCCTAATGCATGTCAAACTGGGGGTCCTTGAAATTAAAATGGTTCATTGAATCACTGCTAGAGCCCTCTTATGGGGTCCCTGGCATCTTTTCAAATGGGGGGACAGCGGGCTAATAAGTGTCACTTTGGGGGGTCCTTGACATGAGAAGGCTTGAGAAGCACTGAGCTAAATAATGTACAAAAAGCTATAATTATTCACCTTCAGCAATGATCTCCTCGATGGTGACTTGATAGCGTCCAATGGTGAAGAGCCGTCCAATGAAGCTGCCACCGCTGCTGGAAGAACCGCTACCTCCTCCTCCTCCTCCACCGACTCCACAGCCAGGCCCGGAGCTCAGCTCCCGACGCGAATCAAAGAATTTCTTCATTCTCGCCTATCAGTCAATGTTCAGTATGTATGGTACCCTTGTAAACAACCACCAATCCTGGATAACAGAGCCACGGCTCGTTGCTGTTGCTGCTGTGAGCAGGGGAGGCTATGCTAACGCTGCCTGGGAATAATTGAATGAAAACAGCTAGCTTCCAGCTAAAACGCTAGCTGCTGGATCTCAAAGATATTCCGAGGAGCAACTTTCTGGCTTAAAAAACGTCACCTTAACCTAACTCATGATGTTTCCCAAAAGAACGACAGTAGGGCCAGTCAAGTCAAGCAAAGATACAGTTAATAAGATGAATACGATAATGTCCATGCAGAAGGAAGTGGCCGCCGACTCCAAACGACAGGAGAATTGCAGCTAGTTAGTTAGCCAGTGTGAGAGACTGAAGATGCTAGTTAGCCTCTGGCTAAGCTAACTAGCTACGTGCGATGACAGCTGTCAGTTGATGTTAACCTGACAGACAGGCAGTTCCTTAGGGTTACATGCAGCTTATTACTCATCTCCTCATGGTTTCCTTATCATTCCACCGTGTTGGCGAATCGTCTGTAAGCCAGGTATAACACAATGTTTGTAAATCTTCTGTACGTCCTGCAAGCTGCAGCTACTATAGGCTGGACAGCTAATGTTACAACTTGTAATATGAATTATGCTGCTTTCCAAGTCGTTGCTATCCTCCTGGCTTCTTGTGCTACTCAAGACGCTGCCTTGTCCTGTGTGATTTTTGCTGTGGTCTAATTGGTCAAAGGAAGAGCCAATATCCCATTGCCCGGACGGATGTTCGCTTTGTGATTGGATTTGGTTGTCAAGCAACTGCTGCTGAAACTTGTCAGAATAGATATTCATGGATTAAAAAAATAATATATATATATATATATATATATATATATATATATATATATATATGTGTGTGTGTGTGTGTGTGTGTGTGTGTGTGTGTGTGTGTGTGTGTGTGTGTGTGTGTGTGTGTGTGTTCTTTTCAATCTTTTGCAAACTAAATGATCCTAATAATGTTTTACGTGCACAAACCACAAAGCCATCATCCCAGACGCATGATAGAGAACAAGCTGTAAGCGCATCTGTAGGCCTACTTGTGATCCTGCAGACTTTTTTCGAAAAGCTTACTAGGTCGGATATCCCTTTAGTTGACCTTGTACCAGTGACCTGTAGCCTTCTAATAAAGTCTTCAAAGTGAAACAGTCAATCACATTTTGAAAAGAAGGCAGATGAAATAGGTTCAAACAGAGGATAACACCTCCATCATGAACACAGACAGCAAGAAATAAGACAAAATATTTACAGAGGGAGACCCTCTTGGAACCTGCCAACAAAAACACCCCAGGTAACAGAGTCACTTTTGTTTCTGAATATAGGCCTACATCATCTCAAGTTTTTAAAATAACTTCATTAATTGTAAAACACTACACTTCATCTTATATTTACAATTGGCTTAAAGCCGCATCCCACTTCCAAGCGGTAGGTAGGGAGAACGTCCGATGTAGGTAGAACGTAGGGAATACCGCCCATAACTCTATCATTGGCCCCCACCCTATGCCGTCCGCTCATTCGCTAGAGAGCAAGAGAGAGAGAGAGAGAGAGAGAGAGAGAGAGAGAGAGAGAGAGTCTCAGGTTACAAGAGGGAAGGGGGGGGGTCAGTTGCACAGGGGGAGAGAGAGAGAGAGAGAGAGAGAGAGAGAGAGAGAGTCTCAGGTTACAAGAGGGCACACACACACACACACACACACACAAACACACACACACACACACACACTCAAAATACATGAAGAAACAGTGCTTTTTGTGGGCAACATGGCTTGGAGCAGTTGTGCGTGTGTGTGCATGTGAGCACGCGAAGCGTGCAAACTCTAGGATTCGCCCGCCTTTTCTAGTTATTTACATTAATGTGCCCCTGTGATATGGTCTATGTTGGTGAAACTAAATCTAAAGTAGCGGATAGCAAAACACAAGGCAGCAACCAGGTAGTGGCTCAGGGGTAGAGTTGCCGTCTTAGAACACAGAGGGTTCCCGAAGGGTTCCCAGTTCGATCCCAGGCTCCCCCAGCAAGACTCTGAACCCTAACTTTGCTCCCAGTGAGCAGGTTGGTGCTTTGCTAGCACCTTTCGGAACCACGAGCGACATAGCCGTGGAGTGAGTGGTTCCGAAAGGAGCTAGTGCTTTGCATGGTTTCCTCTGCCATCGGTGTATGTGTGAATGGGTGAATGTAATGCACAATCTCTGTAAAGTGCCTTGGATGAAGGTGCTATATAAATGTACCATTTATTTATTTTTATTTAGGTATATCATCTTTTTACACTGGCAGATTCATCTGGTTTCCAGGCTAGCAATCAGGAATGGGGATATGGAGTATGCCATAATAGACACAACCAAGAGAGAGGCCATGCATCTGCAGCATAATTAAAATGTCTGGGGATTGAGAAGGTCACTCTGCCACCTAGTGACTTTAAAAAACCTTTGCTACAGAGCAAAGCCTACTGGATTTTCACCCAGAATGCAATGGAACCTAACAGCCTGATTGGCCTCAACATAAATGAATCCCTTGATTCTAGATCACTTTTGTAATAACCATTAGGCTACTTTAACCTTCTTAAGTCTCAGAGAATGATTGGTATGTACTGTATGTTGGGTTACTAAAATATTCAAAGTCTACATTTATATTGTATTGCTTGGTCGGCCACATAATTCCATTCCCATCCCCTTTGAATGGGACATGAAACCAGTGTTTCCCTTTCTGGATGGGTGGTAATGTTTATAATTCCTTAGTTTACACAGTTCTCATGACTCCTACTGACTCCTGCCCAAGTCCTACTGACTCCAAACGACTCCTGCGGACTCCTGCTGACTACTACTGACTCCAGGCCTTCATCAGCGTTTGAAAAGCTATGACTACTAAACTATTGACAGTAGAGGACCCTCAGCTCGGTAGTATTTGGATTATGGTCATGATTCACCAGGAGCCTTAAAATAATTAATACATATTTAGGAAATCTGATTGAATGGGCTTTCTATCGGTGGAACCAGATCCAGTAAACAAAATAGCTGTCACTGCTAGGCTCTTATTCCCTTTTCTTTGATTTGTGTATAGACATCAAATTGAAGAAAATACTGAAATGCAGTTGAGAGTCCCATATCGTCGTTGTCGCTTGGAATCCTTGTATGTCCAAAACCGTTTGTTTTGTATTTATCATTTTTAAAATGATTTAAACTACTGAAGACAGCCGATCTACAAGCACCGCGAGGCGTTGTGTGCTTGTAGATCAGCTGTTTTCACTACTTTTGTGCGATGGCCATATGATGAAGAAGTGCTTTAATTTGCGGAAAAAATGTAAACATTTGAAACTTGGAGATACGAGGTTTCTGCCCGACAGCGACGATATATGACTATGGGTCTCTTGTTACTGCTCCAAGGCTGCAGCCAAAAAGAGTCTAAAGGTTCTGCTAGCTACACCAAACTGGTTTTAACTGATGGCATTTCTATCCTTAGCACCACTCTATCATTAGTGGTGCATAAAAAAGGGGGGTTATTGATACCAAATTTTAATTTGATGTAACTAAGTCCCTAAATGTTTGGTTGGTGGCCAGCTCAATAGGGACAGAGTGAAATCTGGCTGCCATAAATAAAAGCACCAACATTATCAACACGATACTTTTTCCAGATTATAGTAGATCAGGGATTCCCAAAACGTTGGTGCGTGCACCCCCTGGGGTGCGCAAGCTGCCTCTAGGCCGGGGGTGCGAGACATTACTACTGTAACGATGGTGCTGGTGATATAATTAAAACTTTAATTAACACATACTGTACATTTCTCTGACCTTTGACCAAATACCTCAATAAGTAATTTCCTGCATCAAATTGGAGAAATCTCACTTAATAAGGGCCCCTCATGGAGGCTTGCGTGCCTCCATGACTCTGAAGGCTATACCCAGAGGCGTGTATCTAATCTGCATCTAGCATGAGGCAATACCCAAATTCAGAGTGAACATTTTTAACTCAAATCTTTGCTTATCAGGGTCCCTGGAACAAAATATTTTGAGATAGGGGTCCGCCGGTCCGCGGCGAAATACATATCATTTAGGGGGTCCTTGACATGACAAAGTTTGAGAACCACTGATATAGCATATACGTTTTTCAGAAAACTGTTAGGATTTAGAAGACATTTGTAGTATCGGCCTAAATCAGCGGTTCTCAAACTTTGTCATGTCAAGAACCCCCAAAATGATATGTATTTGGCCGTGGACCCCCATCTCACAATATTTTGTTCCGGGGACAACCAGAAGCAAAGATTTTAGTTAAAAATGTTCACTCTGAATTTGGGTCTTGTTACCACCAGAGGGGGCTCATACCCCCAGCAGGTTCAACCATGCTGGGCAGGTTTCTAGAGTAGAGGCCGGACAAAAAGTAGCACCTCCTGGCCCTCCAGGTTGCGAGTTTAGAAACTCTACGCTTGCTAAGGGAAAACCACGCCCCGCACTCAGCTTGTGATTGGCTGAACCGGAGGTTGTGTAGTCACTTGGACCGCGGCAGAGGTGCACCAAAACCTATCCTTAACTCTAACCCTAACCCCAACTCTAACCCTAACCCTAACCTTAACCCTAACCCTAACCTAACCCTAACCCTAACCTTAACCTCAGTAAAAACTAACCTGCCGACGCTGGTGAGTAGCTAACCTGCCGACGCTGTTGAAAACGAGCGCTCCTTCCCTTAGCAAGCGTAGAGTTTCTAAACTCACCTCCAGGTTGGGGGTTGGGTGTGGGGCTAACAACCACACCCCTTAAAGCACTACCGTGTTACAGAAACGCAGAGATGAACAAGACATCAACACCTTGGCCCAGGGAAGAGAGGGCCAGAGGGGTCTTCTTTATATGATGATGATAAGGGCCACATTTTTTACACAGAGTATAATACATTATTATTATTTATCAATGAAGACAGATTAAATCAATCAGCTGACTTCAAACATGCCATAAAGATGTAAAATTTGGAAAACCAACAACTACCTACTAAACTCAAACAATACAGAAATGATTGTGCTTGGCCCTAAACACAGTCAGAATTGAAACACATTAGCTACCACATCTCCTACCACATATCCTACTCTGGATGGCATTACCTTGGCCTCTAGTGCCACCCTATGGAATTTGGGAGTTATCTTTGACCAGGATATGACCTTCAAATCCTACATGAAACTAATTTCAAGTCTGCCCTTTTCCACTGCATTTGTTACTTCCAGGCTGGAATATTGCAACTCATAATCAGGCTGTCCCAATAATTCTCTCCAAAGACTCCAAATAAAGACTTTCCTCCTGCATGGCCCAGAATGCTTCTGCATGTGTACCGATGGGAATAGGAGAATAGATCATATCTCACCCTCATTAGATTATCTGCACTGGCTCCCTATAAAATACAGAATAGTATTTACATTTCCCCTCCTCACCTACCAAGCCCTTAATATTCAGGCACAACTACCAGTATGTTGGTTTACTTGTGATTCATATCAGAGTTTAACTATCAAAATCCTCAACTGTGGCACATCCTCTCAGTTTGATCTTTGAGGCATGACACTCTTTCTATTGTACATTTAAGATTAGGCAAAACAAAGAAAATCCTGGAGGTCCTCCCATGGCCCTCCAAGCTTTCCTCTCCTCTGATTGATTGATTGATTGATTGATTGATTGAAGAATGTATTAGAAGTCAACTAAAAGGAGATCCTAGTAAGCTTTTCGGCTTATTTACACAGGAACCACTTTGTATCTCTTATACTGTAACATTGAAAGACAGACATATATAACACAGTACTTTCTGCATAAGAAAAATTAAGAATAAATGGGAAAATCCCCTCTCACCCTCCTCTCCATCTCCAGCATGCCTTCTTCTCTCCATCTGTGAGCTCCCATCAATGCATGTTGAACGAAACACATTGGGTCTCCGGTCTATATTATGTAAATTCCCGTCCAGCAGTGTTTTACTCACAGTCAAAAGTAAAACTTATTGATGTGCTTTTCAGGGTTAGGGTATTCTTTGACAGATTTAAATGCCCGGTGAAAAATATTAGATATTTGGAAGAAATCATTACACATTATAGTTGCATCGTTGTCGAACATTACAACATACCAAAACCTTGATTTGTGTATTCTGTCCTAATATAATATACACTAATATGCAATTTCCTCTAGAGGTCACTGTTTCCTCATTAAACTAGCTCATATTATGGTTCACAAGTCATCCTTAATTTTCAGTAATTTTTGTAATCATTCAACTTATTTTACAAAAAGATACTTTCTAGAATAGATCACAGAGATGTATTTGTGTGGAGTCATACATTAACAGATGTTGTGGTGTTTTTATTTATCTATATAACTTCTCTCACTGGACTGGCATTGAAAACAATTGAAAATATAGATTTGTGCTTGATTCTCAATTTCTTAATTACCAGTACAGCAATATAGTATAGTGATTATAATGCCTGTAATTAATCAAGCACCAAACAGACTGTAAAAGTTAGCTGCTCTGATGCTAGCTAAATCTAAATTGTTTACATACTTCCTGCATTATGAAACATCATGGCAGTTAATGGACATTAGACTATGTTCTCAGACTCATTTCACTGTTTGATGTATATCTCCATGATTATTTGTGTTGAGCACAGGACATTTATTCTGCCACAACTAATGTTTAGGCATCTGTATGTATACATACTTTCAAACATGTACTGATAATTGAAGCATTAAACTGTTCCAAAACCAAAAGGTTCTCTCTGAGCGTTGGTGATAAATGACAAAGTTCTTGTGGCATTCTCTCTGTGTTTATGCACTATACGGTACTATGCTGTAACGTAAAAGGAAAACATACTGTACTTTTGTCTCATTTTCTGGCCTGCACACGTGCTTGTGTGCGCACACACACACACACACACACACACACACACACACACACACACACACACACACACACACACACACACACACACACACACACACACACACACACACACACACACACACACACACACACACACACACACACACACACACTGCCATTGCCATCAATATTTAGATAATTGTGAAATGGTTAGGTCAAGACAACAAACATGAATAATAGCAAGGATAATTACATCGTAATTGGTTCTACAAATATCCAGATCATAACAGGAGAGAAAAGCAGAAGTCTCACAGGACAATAATGCAGATCCTTCAAACAGTAGCCTTTATTTGGTCATTTCAAGTCTGGTGTTATTGCCTTGTGGCTTCAAAGTAATAACACAAGAATGCTGACAAGTGAGAGTCCAAGTCCTTGGAATATGTCATAATATGAAGCTTTGGGTTGGTGTACTACACATATTTCTTTCTCACTCAGTGATCGTTAAATTCCTTTCTTTGTCTTTTCTTTTATTATTGCTTTTGATTAACCATAATTTCAAAATAATTGAAGCAGAAGTATAGGGATTTCTTCTAAGCTTTTCCTCAAGTTCACCTCAAGGTCTCCTCACTAGCCTCCAGAAATCTCTCAGATGAAATTAATCAAAAGATTCTGAGGTTATTTATTCTCATTTCACCAGGAAGACAAATATTACAAGTTTTAGCTGAAATGAATCTGCTGAATCCGGCCTGATGACATGGGATGACCTTTTTGTTTGGTAGGACAGCACTGACCATATTCACAGTCCCAGTGGGCATTCTGCATGGGGTGAGTAGGCCTAATCGATAGGGGGAAAAAAGTGTTTCTGGGGCTGAACTATCCGTTTGAATCTTGCATTTATACAGCACCTTTATCCAAAGCGCTTTGCAATGTGCACTACAGGCTACATTCACTCACCGATGGAGGAGGAAACTATGCAAGGCACCAACCTGCTTATTGGGAGCAATTAGGGGTCAGTGTCTTGCTGAAGGACACTTCGTCACTAACTCTGGGGTAGTAGACTACTTAAAGCCTTCTGTTTCCCAAGCAGCTACTCTCGAGCCCCAAAAGAGAAATTAGACGTTTGCCCAGGACCCAAACTAGTGAAAACAGCAGATCTACAAGCTTACAACACGTCAGTTCGCTAAAGAATAAGTTGCTTATTGGTAACAATGTACTGTATGTTTGAAAATGGAATATCATTCTATCATCAGAAGCTCTTAAATGTCAGATTCTTTCCTATCCTGTGGTTTACTTTGGCTTTCACCCATATTTTTGAGCAACTGATTATTAGACATTTTGGAGTGAGTAGGAGACATTGTGTACCCACTCTGGAGGTCGAGCCTGTGGTCCGTCCGTCCCCCCCCGTCCCCCCCCCCCCCCCCCACCCCACACACCCACACCCACATACACATACACACACACATACAGACAGACATCTGTACCGTATCCCTCTGTAAGGTAAAGCCAATCAGCAGCACGTTCACTTCCTTGGGATGCCACCATACAGGGATTCAAGCCTTAATTATCATTGCCATTTGTCAGAAGTCTAATGATTTCCACAGGCACACTCCAAAGTCTGACATTCCAATGTGAATCTGGAGATCCTTAAATTCTCAGTGGCACGAGCACATTATGATAGAAATTTGGCTTCCCAAAAATACACAGACACTGTGCAGTGTAGTGCACTTCGAGCATTTTAAAACTAACACCGAGTTGCAAAACCGTGTCAATCAACAAACAAATCAGTCATACATAATGTACAACACACCAGGCAGACTCGTACTCTGCCGTCAATACAACATATTTTCGGTTAATTTCTTTTTTTGAATTAATATAATCTTTAGATATTGACCTAATGGTGTGTTAAGTTTGTTTATTTTAAATTGTTGAATGTCAAATTTTGCTCTGTTTCCCTGAAGTGCAATGATCATCATTGTTCATCATTTGTATGGAAAAACCTTAGCCAGGTTCAGGATACTGTGTTTTGAATGCATGTAATATTTGTGGGTGTTTGACTCTGGACTTTTGACTGTTAAACTGCTACATTATGTCAGTTTTGTTTGGTGACAAATCATTCCCCAGGAATGGGGAATGATTGTTTTTTTTTCTTCTTTTTTAGCACAGTGAGGGAAGAGCAACAAGGGTAGAAAGTGGCACACTGCTCACTTCACTCTTCGTCACACCCCCATACTCATCCCAGCTATTGATATGTAATGCACACGGATGCACGTTATTTCTTGGAAGTCTCCTGGGCTCCAGACTATCTTGGACAACAGCCAGTGGTACAGTAGTTATCTGTGTAATTGAGAGGTCTTAACTGAAAGCTGCTAAGATTTCATAATTTCCCAATATTTTGAATATCTCAACATTTGCTGTGTTCAGCAAATCTTTACGAGTGTTGCTTTTAAAGCTGTGAACACATATCAGAGAAGTGGAAACACAGAAAGTAACAGAGCAGAAAATTTAAAGCAGATTTCCCTCTTGCATGGTGTTGAAGTTTTCCTTTCTGCTTCATCGCAATGAGTGAGCCAGCCAACAAAAGCTCAAAAGAATTCCTTGCTCTGTTCAGATGCTAGAAGGAAACCAGAGACGAAATGTGACAGGTTTTCAACTGTCATCCTCTGCAGCTGAATACATTTACAGATTTCAAAATGGACTCTAATAATGCAAGGTAACAACAAAGTGCAGCATGCATAATGTATAAGAACTAGAATTTCGTGGATTTTTTTCGTAGAGTTTGTGCGCTCATACGCAGGAGCAAGGTGCTCCAAGCCATCGTGCGCACATACATGTTTGCATTTCCAAACTTAATATTGATGACATCAGGGATCTCCATACATGGGCATAAAAGGGACAAGGACGAAATTCATTTTGAAAGTGTGACCTGCGTCTTGGCAATCACAGTAGCAATTTACCAGAATTGCATCTTTCTAGTTATTATTATAGCAGCTGGTGAATTTGGCTTGGCAATCCTTTATATTTGTATTTGTTGGGTGTGTTAACTCCAAGTGGCAGTTAAAGTGTTAGTTCGCATTTTTGGACCCAAAGCTGTATGAAATACTTGCCAGTAATATAGTCGTTGCAAAGGCATTCATTGGTTGCCCGAGTTCCGTGGTCAGACCTTTTCTGCTGTATAAGAAGTAGCTCCATTGATTTGGCCGGCCCAACTTGTTATAATAAACAAATCCACAAAACTGGCGTCATTATTATTGTTGACATATTTCTACTATTTAGAGTGATTTTTGTTTAACTTTGACCCCTCTGTCACATGGTACTATTTTTTGTGTCTAGTATATCACTGCGCAGCATTCCGCTGCAGCACACGCCCCCAAAACAAGCTGTTCTGAAGTCACAGCCGATCGCTTCTGCAAGCTAGAACGCATAGTTACAGTGGTTTACGATAGATACTTTTGAGCGGTGGTGACACCGTCTCCTATAGATAGCTTTGTCCACGTGTTACTATGTTACTTTGTAGCCTGAGCTGCAATACCACTGGTGACCAGTGGCGCTATTGAGTCACACACACAAAGACACTCACACTCACACTCACACACACATGCACATGTACGTACGCACGCGCACGCACGCACGCACACACCGCTCACTTCAAACTTGGTTTGATTTTTTCCTGTCAGAGTAAGAAATCAACATGGTGCAAACTTGCCATTTCCAGGGATAAGGGCAATAGGGCATCTTACGCCCACTGGGCCTAGGGGTGTTTGTAGACGCAACAAAGGCAAGGTGGTGACTGCCAAAAAGTAGTTTTATTACAACCTTCGTGAACGTTTACAGATTATGCAAATTAGGTTGCTTGACAATAAAGTGTTTCAAGGGTGAGACAGTCAACCTCCAAACTCACTAACTTCAAAGAAAGGACACCTCCCTACCTGGCTACTCTATCTTTGCATAACCAAACACAAAACAAAAGAGTGAGGTTACCTGCCCCTACCTGAGTGACTGAGTGAATAGAACTATAGTAGTGAAAATACTTACTAACCTTACCCTGCTCACCACATAAGAATGAATATAGATGGGCTGAGATAACAAGCAACCTGTACAAACAATAGGTGGCTAATGCTACGCTGCTCGGTGGGCACGCTGTCGCTACACTACCCTCGCAGTTGTGTGACAGAGTGACAGCGGCCATGAGAGCCTTCTTCTCAGTGCTTTTATAGAGAGGGCGGACCAGACGGACTGAACGCTGATTGGCTGGAGGTGACAGATTGACAGGAGCCCTCCTCCACTCATAGCGGCAGCAGGGATCTGCAGACAATGACAAAACAAGGCGTGCGCACAAGACAACACATAACAGTACAGATCCCAACCCAAATGGCACTATGGCTTTTAATCATTGCTCTTGTCCGTAACAGGGCATTACTGGGTAAAATTGACATTGACGAGGGCAAAATAACTCAGCATATGTAGTGATCATTTCAATGAAGATGATAATGACCCCACAAAGAAGAAACATGTTTTGAATTGCAGTGCTGTTCCTGCACCCACAACACCCCAGGTAAGACAGACGGACATAAACTATATTGTCTGTAACATTGGTCCTCAAAGTGGGGTCCGGGCCTCCTGGGACCCCCAGGGCAGGGTCATTGAGGGAGTATAAGGGGGTCCTCCCCAGCTGAATTACAGTTAAGAACCAAATGGGTCTGTATTCTCAGAGTACCAAATGTAACGGTTCCATTTGTACACATCGTCTGTACAATAAAAGATGATGGGTTGTTGTATTGAGCAATAGAAAGCTGTTCGATTAATAGACTCACTATCTATGGACCCGATTTTACCACTGTAACCATGCATTCTAGCTTGCAGGAGCGATCAGCTGTGACTGCAGAACAGCTTGTTTTGGGGGCGTGTGCAGTGATATACTAGAGTAGACACAAAAAATAGTACCATGTGACACAGAGGGGTCAAAGAAGGTGGCCTGTGAACAATTCAAGACTTGCTTCTATTTCAGACTTAAATAGAAGCAATTTTATTTGAATCTATCAATCCATCCATCTGTCTGTCTGTCTATCGATCCTGTAATACACATATAAGTTTGAAATCATGTTCGAAATTACTGATGACAACACCAATGATGTTATTGATGGAAACTGACGATGTAATTACAGTAAGGTTTTGGAACCGTCCACCTCTGAGACACAGAGTAGACCAAATCGGTCCCATCCTAATTTACAGTACACTAATAAGACAGAATAAGACAGATTAAAGCCATAATAAGAAATAATGTGTTGGTAATTAGAACTAATATTATTTTATTAGACAGAAACAAAGACAGAATAGCAGAAAGAGCGAATACATTCTCTGGCACTGGCACTTGCTGCGGAACTGCCGCGGCAGGCACCGCCACACGACCGGCAGTTCGACCGGTCGAACTGCCGGTCTGCCGCCGGTCCTATCGCCGCCGATGCAGCGCGACTGCCGGTCGTGCGGCAGTGCCTGCCGCGGAAGAGAATGTATTAGCTCTTTCTGTAATTAGTGTACTGTAAATTAGGATGGGACCCAGAAATCTTACAATGAGCATTAGTGATGAGCATTAGCAATTATATGAAGATGAGGTTGGGTGAAGTGCTCCTTTAAAGTGAATGTGTTTGGTGATGTTCAGTGGGAGTGGGACATGCACAGTGTCACGGAGGCTGTGGCGACAGGGAGCCATTCTGTCAGATCCATACAATGCAGTATCAGCTTTGGGTTACTCTGCTGATTGCAGCGGCAGCTGTACTGACCTGGAGTGAATGGATGGTGTTGATGCTCGGAGATAAACAGCAGACATGTTGTCCAGGAAACACAATCTGCTATCTGATGGAACTTGTGGCAGGTGTTTTTGAAACCTAGAAGGGTTTAAGAATACCGAGTGAAATAATGGATGTTTTGCATCCATGTCAACGCTCCCCCCCTGCATCAAAGAACTGCTCACATCATAAAACCCATCCCATACTCTTTGGTTAAAAATAGCCAGCACCTCTACAGAACAAATCTCTGATCAGGCATTCAAGTCAATGCCCCTTTGAGAGGGTTAGAAAGTTTGTGTATCGTGTTTTGTTTTACTAATTTATTTTATCCCTTGGTACCGGTAGCACCTCATTTTATTGCACTCATGTAGCGCTTTGAGATTGTTTCTTCAATGAAAGGCACAAATAAAAAATAAAATAAAAAGCATTGAAACATGCATTTCATGTGATTTTAATAATACAACGTTGTACCGTGTCTGCATTGACGTTGCAGTCTTGGCCTCTATTCCTAACATCCGTTTAAGTGAAGGAAGTATATCTGTGATTGTCTTGGTCATACATTGGTTATTGCGTGTTTTGAAAACAGTGTGGTCAGCAGCACTATGTGTAAGGGTCTCCTCTCCTCGTTAGCATCGCTTATCAGCCCACCCAGTCAAGAGCAATCAGTACAGATCAGTCAAGGCAGGAAGAGAAATAGAAGAAGGGAAGAGGAAGAGTAAACTTTCTGTGGAATGTGCCTCTTTCCTCGAAACAAACAGGAGGGGCACTTCTTATATAGTAGACAGTACTGGTGAGCACATTCCACACAGACCCTTTTCATAACCCCCTTTTTAAGAATCATATAAAGTCAGAATAGAGTTAACACTGAAGAACTCAGCTGAATTTTGTAGTTCTGTATTCTGAACTGTAGAATGTCATATGAAGCTCACCAATCCACCAATCCTCAAGCTATGTCGGACATGTGCCCGATTATGCCCATCTGATTGGCTACGGGCATAGACGGCCCCTCTCTGATTGTCCTTATTGTCCTTAACCGTCCTGTGAAGCTTGACCATTCCTCAAGCTTCACGCACGCACGCACGCGCAGGAGAGAGAGAGAGAGAGAGAGAGAGAGAGAGAGAGAGAGAGAGAGAGAGAGAGAGATACAGAGATAGATAGATACGGTAGATAGATAGATAGATACGGTAGATAGATAGATAGATACGGTAGATAGATAGATAGATACGGTAGACAGACAGACAGACAGACAGACAGACAGACAGACAGACAGACAGATTACATTTTGAAATTGTGAGAAATCATCGCTGGTGGGCTTGTCTCATGTGATACGTTTTAGTTTATTATCCACGGTTTATCATGCATGAACGCATGAGTTGGTCAAAGTGAATGGTGCAGATTTGGACTGGGATTTACCCACAACCATTCACATTAGTCTATCTTCCCTTCCACATAATCACAGCTGGCGACCTTGTAGAGCGGCAGATATGTATCAGTCCTGGCTCAAATAACAAAGCCCTTTATAGCCTTGCAATCACAGATCGAGATAGCAAATATTTTGTACGCAGAGTCAACATCGTAAAGGTTAGATCTTGTCCCATTCTAATGCCGGCCCATTAGAAAATGTCCAAATTTGGTGAGATCTGAGAGAATGACAGCAGGAGCATGCACCTGACTCTCTAGTCTAGAATATGAAACAAGATCCTTTTAAAGGTGATATTAAATCATCGTAGAACATTCGTTTCATCATATGGGATTAATAAATTGCAAGCCTTGGCATCAGCTGGACTGGGAATAAGTAATCACCCTCCAGTGTTCTGGAATTTCTCCCGCGTTAATGAATACAGTGAAGGCATAGACTGATGAAGCAGTAGACATACACTGCTGCTAAAGTAAATTAATACCAACTAAGGCGATTCCCATTGGGAACACATGTCACTCGGTTATGTTGTTATGTTGCACCAGTTGTCAGAGAACTTAGAGGCCATTCTATGATGTCAAGACAATGACGTCATATTGATGACATCAGGGATCTTCATATACAGGCATAAAAGGGACACAGACAGACGATCAATGAATTTGTGGATTTTTTATTTATTCTTATTTTTGGTTCTGGACAAATGCCGCACCAACCAACTTCCCACTCTGTAATGCATTCCCACAGGTTGGCAATGTGCATTTTTGGCAATACACAAGCCAGGTTTAACAGTTTTTGTGCATTTATAGATACTAGAAGCGTCTAGTCGGCGACCTGGCCAACTCGGAACAATGTAAATAGGGAATGAATGCCCCGCCCTTTAATGCAAACCCCATTATACCTGTTTTCATAGGACCCGTTTTGACCATGTGTCTGCCTGTGTCCATTTATGCCCATATATGGAGTTATCTGTATCTGTCTGTCTGTATGTCGCTGTCCATTTTATGTCCATATATGGAGATCACTGCAGTTATAGTTCTGGGTCCATTTTATGCCCATATATGGAGATATCTGTCTATCTGCGTCCATTTTATGCCCATATATGGAGTATCTGTCTGTGCCTCCAACTGTGTTGCAGACACAGTGCCGGTTCCCCCTTTAATGCAAACCTCATTATACCTGTTGTCATAGGACCCGTTTTGAACATCTGTTTGCCTGTGTCCATTTATGCCCATATATGGAGATATCTGTATCTGTCTGTCTGCGTCCATTTTATGCCCATATATGGAGATCTTTGACCATCTGTTTGCCTCTGTCCATTTATGTCCATATATGGAGATATCTGTATCTGTCTGTCTGCAATCCATTTTATGCCCATATATGGGGGCATTCATTTTATGCCCATATATGGAGAACGCGCGTGCCCGTGGGACGAACGGTTCTCGAGATACGCGGATTACATACATACATACACACTCACAGAGATTTTTTGTTGACTCATGTGGCGTACGTGATGTCAGAGCCTTTTATGAAGTGATGTCACAATGAGTCAGAGCTTTCGCCGATTTCCTCCGGAACAGCCTGATGTCAACAATCAACCAAATAAACCAACAATCAAATAAGGAGATTCCGAACGTTTCGCGCCGGTTCGGGAAAACCGCGCGTCGGGTCGGGTCGAGACCCGGCACTGCACTCCGTGCCGCGGCGGGGAACGCGCGTGCCAAATCTGAAGCCGGTGGGACGAACGGTTCTCGAGATACGCGGATTACAGACACACAGACAGACAGACAGACACGCAGAGACTTCTCGCATTTATAGATAGATAATACAGTACATAACTTAGTTATCATAGATTGACACCATATTGGGACTGCGTTGCCTTGGTCCACAGTTTAAAGGTATTTAAAATGAAAACGTGTGACCCCAATAACAGCCTATATTATTTCTACAAACTCATAGTCTATGGTGGTTCTGTGCTGAAAATAAATACAGTGTGAAGTGAACGCTGCAGATTGGCATTGTCATTTCACAACCTTGAACATGGAACCTCTGTTTTTGTTGTTAGAAGCAACATTGTGCTTCAGTTACAGTGTTGGTATTTGGTAGATCTTGGCATACAGAAGGGTCCTGGTATGGCAATATAACTGTTTGAATTTATGTTTGAGATACAATTTGGCCAAGGACAATTACACAAGCCAGACATCATTGATTTTTTGTTTTGATGTTGAATCAGAGGAGATGGTTGGATAAAACACAGACTGCAGACCCTGTGTGATAAAAGATTGTCTCTGAAATTCTTGCTTGGTCACCAACAACAGCGCTGTTCAAAATAAAGAGACAATAGCCTTTTAATATCTGTTTTTATGAAGAATGTATAAATAAATATACAGAATTTGGCATTGCACGTGTGTGTGTGTGTGTGTGTGTGTGTGTGTGTGTGTGTGTGTGTGTGTGTGTGTGTGTGTGTGTGTGTGTGTGTGTGTGCGTGTGCGCGTGCTCGTGCGTGCGTGTGTGTATGTGTATGAGAGAGAGAGAGTGCCACTTGGCTACTTAACACCCAGATAGATGTATATTATTTTCATGTTGAAATGTTCCACTCTACTTAGAAGCCATACCGTATACTGTAGACAAGAATAAAGCTGCTTGTTCCCAGTGTGATTGATATGTCTATTCCCACAACTGCTTTCATCCCATCCCTTGGCCCGACACACTGCATTCATCAAATGTACACAAACCTCTGTGGACCATAATACCACACTAATGAGTGAGCAATGGAGACCTTGGACCTGACCTGACTATCCCTCTGGGCTTCTGAGCAGCGGCAACAAACACCACCACTTTGGACACTATATAGGATGACACTGGATGGGTTCATTTCTTCCATGTGTGACATGCAAGCTTTGGGAAATCAGCTGTTGTGTGGGAGTGGGACTGGGACTGGGAACTGAAGCTTCCCAAATTTGAAGTCACATTATCCATCAGAGGAGTTGTGTAGGGATGGGAATCGTATGCAATACTTTTAATGGTATTGATCGCATGACGTCGATACTATCGAGTATCGGTTCACGTAAAAACGAACGATACCTCGTTTCGATACTCTTGAACGCACCCCTGGCCGGTCGCATCTGTAACAGTTGGGCTACTGAGAGTTTAATGACTGCTTTAGTAGGCTACACTCGTTACTGTGGAAACTAGCCGACAATAGCCTATAATGTTTATTATTATGTGTATATTCTATTGTAGACAAACAATAGAATTATACAATAGCAGCCATAACAGTAATAGTAGTCACACCAACTACTCTACTACTAGGCCTACTTGACATGAAAATGGCTGAATAACTGGCTATAATAATAATAATAAATAAAAAGTATCGAAAATGGTATCGAAAAGGGTATCGTATCGATTACCAGGTATCGAAAAAGTTATCGTATCGATTCAAAGGTGAACGATAGCCATCCCTAGAGTTGTGTCTCCTCATCCAAAGGGTCGCTTTGCATTCACTGACAATAGCTTGGCAGCCACTGCAAAGACTTTCAGCTTTATTACTAATCTTACTATTTAAATAGAGCAAATTGCTGTATGGCAGCAATTAAAAATCCTCCTGTCATTGCCCTAGACATACAGGAGCATTCGATAAAGGGTGGCATCACGGTCTGATGGCTAAGCTCTACTCAAGAGGGGTGTCTGGAAAGCTGCTCACATGGCTCCAAAGCTTACTACTGCCAGTTTTGTACAAAATGCACTAGTCATGAACTATGTATTATATATACCTTGTTGGTTTGCTCATTTAAAACATACAGATAATAAACTATTTATTGTAAAATTAGTTAATACTAGAGGGTACTAACAGTATAGCCTGACAGAGCTTAAAGGAGTACTTTGCCACTTTTCAACCTATCTTCATATAATAGGTCGGTCCTCACTATGAGGACCGACCTATTTGTTTTTGCAATAAAATTGCAAAACAAAATTGCAATTTTATTATGAACATTAGTGAGGACCTATTATATGAAGATAGGTTGAAAAGTGGTGAAGTAATCCTTTAAGTTTCCCTCCTAACTAAATGTAGACTAGTGAAGGTCATGGAATAACAGCTTCTCTGTCAACACAAATTGAATGCGTACGTGCAGAATGGAGCACCCCAAAAGGGAGGCCGAGCACACGCTTGCATTTATGCTTGGCTGAGGGTGACACGATGACAAACATAAGGCAAATGACCAGTCAAGGTAAAATGAAATGGGACAGTGTGAATTCATCCAACCATTAAAAGGGTTGTCATACACATCAGCACTACGCAGCTCTCATGCAAGGTCTCCAAAATAACACACCGGAATCTGGCAGCCAAAGGAGTCCAGGTTGAAATAACATATTGTACAGTCTATATAGAAGGATCATTTCTATAGTTTCTTCCTTTTATTCATTTTCAGAAGCCAGCCTCTTTCATACTGCAGCAATGTATATCTATCTAAATGTATCTATCTATGATGACTACACACACACACACACACACACACACACACACACACACACACACACACACACACACACACACACACACACACACACACACACACACACACACACACACACACACACACACACACACATGCACGTACACACACAATCATATTTTCATGATTCAGATGCTCAAGGCAAGCATTACTTTTTATTCCATTTTGGCTTTCATTATATTTCTATTATTTTCCTTGAAGCTAAGAAATATTGAGCATTAGCTGAAAGTTGCTTTTGAGACCTTGAATTCTTTCATGGCTTTGACCCAAAGTATATAAATCAACATCAGACCAGACTTAGAAGTTAGGCCTTAAAGGACCACGTCACCCATTTTCAGCATATCTTCCAAAATGAATGGACAAAGGGAGCCCCTTTGGTTTCTACAGGTAGTTTGAAGCCACCTATTCAGCTAATTGACATCCGCCATTTTGATCTTCCGGTACCGAAATGAATCCGGAAACAACTGCTATTGGCTGAAACCGCAGCGAGGGCGGGACTTCACTCAGGAGAACCAGTAGAAGCCACAGAAACATACCCTTCAGTAACCTGCCTACCACTAACATCATCGGTGGCAGGTTTGGTCGTTTTAAACAAAATGTCAACCTTTTATTTTACTTTTATTTTGAAGAGCATAGAAACATTGCAAGGTTGAAATCTTGCTTCAAATTGCCAAAATTAGCCTACCTACCGATGTTGTCACTGGTAGGTGCAGGTTTCTAAACTGTCCATAGCCCTCCTCTGAGACATAATGATGACATAACATAATGAGACAGAAATGGTGCCATCTTATAATGAGGAAGGACCATTTATATGAAGACAGTATGGTGATAATGTGTGTGTGTGTGTGTGTGTGTGTGTGTGTGTGTGTGTGTGTGTGTGTGTGTGTGTGTGTGTGTGTGTGTGTACATGTGTGTATGTACAAGACATGTACATATATATATATATATATATATATATATATATATATATATATATATATAGAGAGAGAGAGAGAGAGAGAGAGAGAGAGCTTTCAGTATGGATATTTTACGCATTTTAAGACAGATCTTGGGCCTGCAACTTGTGAACCCCTTTCCTTAAATCGCACTAAAGAGAAACAAACTATTAGGCTATGTCCATTAGCAAAGACCCCACCCCACCCAAGTCAACCCCCCTATTGTAGTTGTGCTCTTACTCACACTTGGATAGACCACAAGATCGTGTCCAATTTGGCTATGGAATCACAAGACTTGGCGCAGATTTATTCATCAAAGATGACATAGGAGAGGGAGTGACTTGTCTGCAGGATTGGAGAACCAGTGATTCATTTCATAGCTTACAAAGGGGAAGCAATGTCTCAGTCCAGATGGAATTAACTTATGTTATTGTGGTTGGTACTGGGGAAGCTATTACTTCAACCTTTGGATTCATAGTGAGCCAGAGTTTGACTCCAGGTTTTTCTTGTGCTCCTTTTTAGTTCCAGGGGAGAAGATAAGATCGATCAAGGAGAAGAATGGAATACAACACGTTGGCTTTGAGAGGGAGATGGGAAGTGGCCCTGGGTTTTAGGACCCTGTCTCTGTCCCACCCAATTTTATAAATAACTGCCAAAAGCTAGTGTATTTGTTTCCTTTATAAATCAACAGGCTTCTTCACACTAGACCCCATGATAGCAATTTCCTTGTGTTTTTCCCTGGTTGTGGTTGATTATAAATCACAGTCCCAGATGAGTGGGTGAAGTGGTGACAACTCTGAAATTTCCCCAGCTTCCAGTGCATCGCTGCGACCAGGGAGTGTGAGGCTGGGAAAGGAGTAATACAGTTTGAGATTGGGCCTAGAGCCCAAACCTAATGGCTTGTAGAGAAACCTGATTTCTGTAGTAAGACATACTACTTAGTAAGCATTTCACCAGTAAGAGACCACACCTCTTACATTTAATGATTTATTGAAATGTAATGAAACTAGAAGGTCGGCCGGCTACGCCGGCCTCCCCTCTAGGTCGTCGCGTTGCGTCTATAGGAGTAAATATTCGTCGAAAACAAATCCCTGAGGTACAGGGTGGCCACGATCTGATGTTTTTTTTTGAGAAAAAAAAGTTTTTTGAGAAAAAAATTGTTTTTTGAGAAAAAATTTTGAGAAAAAAAAAGTTTTTTGAGAAAAAAAAAGTTTTTTGAGAAAAAAAAAGTTGAGAAAAAAAAGAAAAAACATTTTTTCTAAAAAAAAAAATTTAGAGAAAAAAAAATTTGAGAAAAAAAAATTTTTTTTGAGAAAAAAAGTTTTTTGAGAAAAAAAAAATTTGAGAAAAAAAATTTAAAAAAAATTGAGAAAAAAAAATTTCTCAAAAAAATAATTTTAAAACGTATTGGTGATGCGATGACGTGGTGTATACGGATGTTACTGCGATTGAGGTGAAAGAGAAAAGTGGAAAAAGTTGTGAGCTAACTATTAGCTATTTTTGTGTGTGTGTGTGTGTGTGTGTACACAGTGGTGTCAAATTTCACTCCACTTACTGCGACATCACCGGTCACCATGGCAACGGGGGGCCAATGATAGAGTTATGGGCGGTATTCCCTACGTTCTACCTACATCGGACGTTCTCCCTACCTACCGCTTGGAAGTGGGATGCGGCTTTAAGCCAATTGTAAATATAAGATGAATGTGGAACAGGATGAGGAACCCAAGGTAGGGCGAGACTCAGGGTGGGGGTGTGGTCTCAGGAGCTGACGGCCATCGTTGCGCTACTCTGGGAGGCGTTATAGTGAAATAAAACTAGATTCTTCCAACCTGCCTGCGTTCAATTGTCTGAAAGCCTTGCATGCATGATGCAGCAGCCCAACTCACTATAGTCCTTTGAGTGGCAGTCGGTCGCAGAAGCAGTCCCCACAACAATATTTACTATTCTGGCCCCCTGGTTTACAACTTCTAACGGCGTTGAGTCGGCTCATGCGGCCTTCGCAACGCTCGACACGGCGACTCGCTCGCTACCGCTCACTTGGCGGTGTCTCACATGGATCAAAGTCGCCTGAGACTGAGAGTCTAGTGATTAGCAAGCCAAGCCACTGGGGCCGGTACTGAGATAGGGCATTCGGTCTGTATTAGAATAGGACAACGCCCAACCACTGTAAAAAGAAAGAAACCCCGCCAGAAGCCCCGCCCAACAGGGGAGGCCTCGCCCCGTCTGTCAACTCAAAGTGACAACTGGCCAATCACAGCGCGTCTTTTCGGGGACTAGGAAGAATCTAGTTGTATTTCACTACCAGTAAAGGGCTTTGCACACAGGACCGTTGCGTTTATTTGCTGCATGATTAAAACGCATTGGATTTGGTGTGCAAGGATGTGCGGAATCCTCACTGCGGATCCGAAAAGGAGTCATAAAAGGAGTCAATGAGTTTTTACCGCATGCGACAAGACGCACGAATCGAACTGGGTTCGATCGGGGAAAAAACGCACTGCCGCAGCCACCTGCCGCATGGCTAATTCGGAGCCAGTGTGCTAAAAGTGTTTTAAAACGAATGAAATTGTCAAAAAAATTTAGTGCGAAAAAAACACGTCTGTGTGCAAAGCCCTTAAGACTCCCTAATGGGGAGATAAGCGACCGTCAGATCGCATACACAAACTTTAGAAGGCAATCGTAGCTAATCAGGAGGGAATATGGGAAATGGGACAGATGTTGATGACATGACTTTAGAGATACTGTGTACCGCTTTGCGTGATTTTATGCCAAAATCTGTAGGAGCAGTGTCCAAAATTTGTTTCGTTACATGATGGACAGACGGACGGAGGGACAGACAGCCGGTGGAGGTTTTCATAGTAACTGAACGACTGACCACTGCCTCTGCCGGTGAGGTGGAGGAGGGCGTGAACTGAAGCAGAACAAACAAGTTGGTTGAGTGATCACAGGTGTATTTATACTTTGGTGATTGCTGTGGTGAGTGGAGCCACGTGTAGTGGATACGGGTGATTGTGAATGGGGAGTGTCTATAATGGCTGATGGCAGGTGTGGTAGATCAAGGCTATGAAGGTACAATGAGTCCATGGACCAGTCAGGCGCCATGGGTGGCAAAACTGGAACCGGAAGTTCGGTGAAATACATTGGAGTGAGAGACCAGCTTGTGAACAAACACTACAGTACTTCTGAAAGATTGGTACATTTGTCAGTGAATCGGTTCAGTACAAAACTCTGAGCTCAGGTCAGGTTGTGGGCCAGCAATGTTTGGAATTCGTCAATCAGGATGGAATATTAAAAGGAGTAATATAAACTAGAAGAGAAAATTTCTAAGAAATTTTAAGTGTGCCTGCAGCTCGCTAAGTCTGTGCAACCTTGTGTAGCGGTTGGTGTTAGCATTAGCGTTATTTCATTTGACGCAACCCGCGTGTCTGTATGACAAACGGTTCACGAGATCAAGGGTCACTTCCTGTTTGGTGAGGGGCACTTCCTGTTTGGCGAAATAGGCCCCAATTAAGGTCATGGACGATTAATGAATTAAAGCTGCAAGCAGCGATGACCGGGCCCTCGCAGCTCTACCCACGTCACAAGGCCAGCAGCCAATCAGAAACCAAACAGGAAGTCAGCCATTTCGACTAATTAGTGGCGTTTTGGAGCATTTTTGGCCGTTATCACGGGTCGCACTTTAACGACAGTTTTTTGAGAAAAAATTGTTTTGTGAGAAAAAAAAAATTGAGAAAAAAAAAATTAGAGAAAAAAAAATGTTTGAGAAAAAAAAATTGAGAAAAAAAATTTTTTGAGAAAAAAAAATTTGAGAAAAAAAATTGAGAAAAAGAAATTTGAGAAAAAAAAATTTTGAGAAAAAAAAATTCTGAGAAAAAAAAAATTGAGAGAAAAAAAATTGAGAAAAAAAAAATTGAGAAAAAAAAAATTTGAGAAAAAAAAATTTTCGAGAAAAAAAAATTTGAGAAAAAAAATTGAGAAAAATTTTTTTTTGAGAAATTTTTTTTTTGAGAAAAAAATAAATGTATGACACCAGCCGCGAGTCTGTACGACAAACGGTTCATGAGTTATAGAGGCACTTCCTGTTTGGTGAAGGGCACTTCCTGTTATAGAGGGGGCGGGGCTTAATCAATTACAGCTCATCCCTATTGGTCGGAAAAAGACCAAAGTTGTGTGAGCATTTTACATTTTAAATGATGTTGCTAGGCAAAAGTATGGCAGAGTTATGTGGCGCCAAAGTTTCTGTTTTTTTTTCGGTGTCCCCCATTCAAAGTCAATGGAGTTTTTGGGCGTCGTTTTTTGCGAATTACGTCGCAATGGTAACGCGGATCGGAAAGAAAAGTAATAGCACACCATTCCCGGCCGAGCCGCACGTTTTGATGTATATATGGCGGCGGTGGCGTAAATTGTGCGGCAGTTATTACGAGCAGAAATTTGCAAGAACATTACTTACTGACTGACTGACTGACTGACTGACTGACTTAAGTATGGGGGAGTACAATAAGTGTTTTGCCATTGCATGGCAGGCACACTTAAAAATCTGCCTAATAGTGGTGCTATAATAGGGCAATGTTAAAAGGGTGCTATTTGTTCTTCAACGCAGTCCGAATGTCTTGATGACATCATGACTATAGCGATCAATTGTACCGATTTGGGATAAAATCTGAAGGAGTAATACCAGTAAGACTCCCTAATCGGGAGATAAGCGACCGTCAGGTCGCATACACAAACTTTAGAAGGCAATGGTAGCCAATCAGGAGGGAATATGGGAAATGGGACAGATCCATGTTGATGACATGACTTTAGCACTCGATCCACATTGAATCACTGCATTGGATGCAAAGGAATTACTTTAAAATCAGCTCATGTTATGGGGCGGAATTGTACAACTCCAGCAATTCTTGACACCGGAGTTATCGGAATTACCCCAGGATCTCCATTCAACGACAACGCTCCTCCATTCGCTGTTCTCTCGGCCACCACGCCCACCTCTTTCGGGGGCAGAGCCTCCGTGAGCGGTCCTGGAAGGAGGGGGCGAGTTGCTATGGCAAACGTGGGCTAGGTCACATGACCATTTCATATTGTTGTGGTTTTGGCATTTATATGCATTTTGATAACATTTATAGCGTTATTTTTATCATGCATTTTTATTTTATTTTCTCACAGTGAATTTGTGTGCTTTTGTGTGCATTTATTCATGTATTCATTTATTCATTCATGTATTATTTATTTCTTGCCAAAGAAAATGACATGGCCTGATGGCCATGATCGTGTTTAATTACTAATTATTTGATGTTATTTATAATGATGTGGTTTATAAACGTTTATTCATTAATTAGAAAGCCATTATTAAAACACTCCGGTGAGAACGGAAGTTTGTCGCGCAGGCGGAAGTTGCGTCACTGTAACAGGCTTCAATGTTTACAGACGTGACCATGGATGCTGCTCCGCTCTCTTTATATAGTGTAGTGCCGTTTTATTAAGAATTAATACCCATTTGGACTAACGTTAACATTTAGCTACAATATGTGATCATATATGTAATAAAAAAGAACGCCTATTTAATCTTGCAACGTTGTACCATGCACTGGAAACTAGCTTGTTTTTCTTCTGCTGTTCATCACAGCCATTGACAATCAAAACCATGTAAGTATTTGTTCAAAATACGTTTTAATGACTATCTGACTATCCAGCGATTTCGGCTCTGTATGTACTGTAGCCTGTTACCTTTGTGTGTTTAATGTGCAGCTTTCTGCAAAGTTCTATTTTGTTCACTGGCTTGTGTAGCCTCCGTTAGCATGTTAGCTTCCGTCTATGCTAATAAGCATAGAATTGAGACATTGTTGTTTATTGATCAACATTTCCATCCCCACAATGCCTTGTTTAGACTCATGGATGTTGTAGTAGATCAGGGGTTTTCAACAGGTGGTCCATGGACCACTGGTGGTCCCTGGAAGGGTGCCAGCCAGGTGGTCCCCAGTTATATGTAGAGTTGGTAACCAAATGGACCCTTATAGATATTTAAATCTCAAGAGTTAACGTATTGTTATATATCTGCATTAATGTTGCCTGTTATCTCTCCTATGGTAGCAATATGAATACCGGTAGCATGGAGTTGTCTAATGGTATGGTAGTCCATTGGTTGAGAAACAGTGAGACAGTGAGAGGTGTACTGTATAGACATGGAATGCATATAGCTCATATATCCCTCCTCCCATGGTCCCCATGTTGATTCTTAGTGAGGGTGGTGGTCCTTGGCTCATAATCAGTTGAAAACCTGTTGTATAATGACCAGCAGTGTGATGAGACGTTTTTTTGTCCATTTTGGAGTGATAAAAAAGTCTGGTTGGATGTGAATTTGACTGACCTTTTCCAGAGGCTATTTGCAATGCATACTCTGTTGTGTTGAGCCATGTGACATCACAATGCAACGTTTTTATAGTACCATATCATGTTCTATTAGTCAGCACACTTGATTATTGTTACAATTTGGGGAGTGAGATGTGTGTAATAGTGTGTAAGTCAGTTAAATGCTGCTTAAATTAGAGCTGACACCAGCCAGACCTGTTGAGCTTAAAGATGAGTTGGCATGTACAACTTAGAGCATGATAACATTTTGTTTCTAAACATATTAAGCACAGTTTGGAGCATTCTTGTCTAGATGTAGGCTAGGTCCTAACCAAATGAACCCTGCATGATGCTATTGGCAGAAATATAGCAGCCCAGCTCACAACATGATGCCACTGTTTAATCAAAACTACTTTCCAATGTTTTGTTTGCTCCTCTGATAAAGGCAATAGCTATAGATTGAGTGAATCGGTCAGTCTGGTCAGGTCAAACTAATTCATCACAGAATTCACAGTAAACCGTGTTATTTTGCCATGCATCAATCCTCCAAAATGAGATAATTGTGACGATTAGCTCCAATAGTTGCGATCTGAACTGTACTACCGTGAAGCTGTACCTTTTTCGATGCAAACTTTTAATAGAGTCTTCAATCAATCAATCAATGAGGCGGAGTGGCTAGCTTCTAGATCTGCTCATTTCAAATAGCAAAGAGGTTAAATGCTATAGGGCTAATTCTTTGGTGGAGATGTACATACATACAGCACATAACGCTGCGCGCTAATTCAAACTGTGTTCAGAGCGACCATGTGACATACTGTATAATACATGATCACTTTGGGGTGTGTCAGAGGATCTTTAAAGAAAATGTTCAATCATAAACAGTAATGAATCCTTTGTATTGCAGATGGACAGAAGATTGCCGTCAGACTGTCGCCATGATTGGTCAGAAGATCAAACTGAAGGTGGAAGACTTCAACACCTCCACTACGGCAGCTAACCCAACCCCTGGACTACCATCAAATACTCCAGGTTGAGGATCCCATCTGGTCATCAATGTCAAAAGGGCATCTGAGGAGAAGTGTACTTGTTAGAGGACTGCATGGCAGGAAAGTGGTTCTACGAGAGACAAATTGAAGAAATGGCAAATGCCTCCTGCCAGACTGTCTGCATTCAATGACATGTAGACAGGACAAAGGGTTATGCACAGTCACTCCCTGGTGACTCTGACGCGACCGCAGTTTTCACAGGGACCCTGAGCACAACGCTGGGGGCCGATGGGCAAGGAGGGTCGCCGCAGACGGGCTGTGTTGTTGGAGGCGAACGAACCTTTGCAACGGAAATAGTGTCAATAGTGTAATATGTACACGTTAGGAAGCATATTTGGAAAAGTAAACGTATATTGTGTATTTTAAGAATAGCTTTTTATGCTACTCAGCTTTCCATTTTGCAAAAATGCCTAGATGAGGAACCCGCCCCTGATATAAAATTATGAGAGGCCCTCTTCCGATTTCGTAAGAGACTCGTCGCCAAATGCACGATATTTAAAAGGTATTTGGATGATAGGATGATAGGATGATAAACCCTTCTTCCCACTACTAGACTAATACGGATTAATATTGTCTGTGTTATTGTTTACAACCACAATTATTCACGTGTGGCAAGATCGCGGTTCCACTAGCTTTTTCAGAAGTTAATTTAATGTTTCCCATTTAATGATTTACTTATGCCGTGATGCACGCAACTGTTTCCCCAGGTTTTAAGGACTTATTTTAGTTGTTTCTCATAAGCGCGCATCCGTTGCAGAGGTCCTTTCTCCTCCAACAACACAGCCCAGCCCGTCTGCCGCGACCCTCCTTGCCCATCGTTCCTGGGAAAACCGTGGTCGTCATTCTAGCACCAGTACAGACCATGCGGAGGAGGAGGCAGTGATACCTATGGATTACTCACCACATGGATATAATGTTTTTGTTGTATTCATGACCCAATAATTCAATTTTAACAGAGGGCGAGTCATTTTTGGGGTGAACGACTCCTTTATGAAGCACGGCTAGAGCCAGAGTTCATCAATATATCCGTAAACCGGACACATTTTGTCTGTGAGTACACAGACAAATGTGTCTAGATTTTCTTTTTCACCCACCATTTATAATTTTCTTATTTTGATCATAAGACCCAATTGCAACTAGAAAAATATTGTTCCTTCGAAACAATTGTGGGCTCGCTTCAAGCCGGAAAACAATGGCTATAAAAGTACAAAATGTCAAGATCGCAGGCAGTGCTCTCTTTGACGTTACTGACGTCAAAGATTGGTCCATTTTGTTCGAAAAATGTGTTGTGCAAAAGTTGACCCGCTGGTGGCGCTATAACAGGCCAATGTAAGAAGGGTGGTATATGTTCCTTGACCTATTGGGAATGTGCTTGCAAGATTTCACACCCATTGCAGGCTGTGTTCATGATTTGAGGTGTTTTTGGCTTTGGCCACTTTATCGCTGCTTGCAGCTATATTCATTATTATTTTTTATTTTTTTGTGTGTGTGCACTTCATAGGCATATTAGATAAAGGTCCTTAGATTGTGTGTAGAATGTTTCATGCAAATTGCAAAAAAAAAAATCCTAATGGGTTTAAGCGTTTCACAAACTGCTCAAAATGATATAGCGCCCCCCTTTGGCCAATTGGGGTAAGATTGGTTTTAGTGATATTTGGACTAACACTCTACATCTTTGCCAAATGCCATGAACATGTTACTTTGCATGTATGATTTAGAGGCAGAAGAATAATTTGCATAAAACTGCAATATTCATTGAATTTATTTAAAAAAGCATGTTTCAATTTTAAAGAAATCCGATCTGACAGATCTTTAGATATCGGTCCAAAGTTCACGTAAAAAAGAGTTTTGTGCACGTGGAGCGAAAATTCCAGAATAAAAGCGGGTTTACGCGTTTTACAAACTGCTCAAAATGGCGGAAAATCGAAGGGCGGAGCTTACTTAACAACGACACAGATGTCTTCCGCTCGAGTCAAAGCACGCGTATAACAAGTTGCATGTCTTCAAACGAAACGAGTCATGACTTATGCCCGTTTGAAGTTTGAATTTTCAAACGCTTCGTATAGCGCCCCCCTTTGGCCGATTGGAATAAAATTGGTTTCAGTGATACTTTGACTAACCCTCCACATCTTTGCCAAATGCCATGAACGTGTACCTTTGCATGTATGATTTAGAGGCCGAAGAATAATTTGCATAAAACCGCAATATTGATTAAATTATTAAAAAATTATATTTCACTTTAAAAAAAATCTGGTTGATCAATCTGACCGTATTGGTCCAAAGTTCATGTGAAAAAAGTTTTGTGCACTTGACGCGAAAATCCCAGGAGGAGATAGATTTTTACTGTTTTTCATATAATTCCGAATTGTGGGAGACCTAAAGGTCAGAGGTCAAAAGTTAGAGGGAAAAAGTTGTTCGGCATGAGGAGACGCATAAGTGTATACAGGTTTCATGGCTGTATGTATAACACAGCATGAGCTATACCTGTTCAAAGATCGCACTTTCGAAGGCTTCCTACAGCGCCACCATTTGGCCGATTGCTATAAAAAATAATAGCACACTTCGCCACTGTAAACTGAACACATTGATGTTTTTATTTTCATTTTCTCACTAAGTATGTAGGAGTAGAAAGGAACCGAAGATCCCGTCTACTGATTGCCTGATAGATAAATAAATAATGACAATATCTAAAGTGTGCTCGCCTTATAGGCGAGCCCACAATTACTGAATGTCAAGTCTCCAGGTTTTCTTCAGAAGATGTTTGACACTTATTTACTATGACACTATGGCATATTAGTGCAAGGACCACCATAACACTGAGTGTGTACAAAATGGTGAAATGGTTTTGTTGGGCATCTATGCGAACCCAATTGGCCTGTGTTCCAGGGAGGGAAACTGGGCGGGGAGGGTGATGTTGGTCATTGCATGTACTCCAGTCCGGACCTACAGGCTTACAAAAGAGCTGGTTTGATGGGCTGAACAAATACTGTAGCATTCGATTACATAAACATGTAAATGTATGAATGGGTTTCAAATGTAGCCCCACACCTGCCTGCCCTACAAAGGCAGAGTGCAGTAACTACGTTTTCGGACACACTGACTTATTTGTGTCGCCCAAAGGTCAAATTAGCCTTCATGATATTTGGGGGATGAGCAATTAGCTCAAGAACTTAAATGCCTTTATCTCTTTTGGTGAAATTCAGGAACGTAGTTACTGCACTCTGCCTTTGTAGGGAGACCAGCCATGTTGAGAACCGACATGCGTTTCACAAATTGAAACACCTCTGTAGGTCGTCAACAACTATGTTTGAAAGCCATGAATAAGTTACAACAGTCGAAATGGGTCAAAACAATTGTATATGGCATCTAATGGTTACAACTTGTAAGTGTTTTTGTTTTACCTTAATCCCAGCATACTAGTCTTTGCTGAATTGCTGTACAGTTGCAATGCACATAGCATCTTTTCAAGAAGCATTTGTATGAATGTTATGAGACAGTTAATACTGTATGTGTGTTACTACTCATTTTGGGTTATTGCAATAAACCAAATACCTGTTACCTCTTCTCCTTAATCCTTATTTCCACTTCTTTTATCAATGCTTAACAATGTCCGTTGTTAACTGAAAACATAAAGAAGCTTTAAGCATTATACATTTCAATGCAATATTTTACAGCTGATGAAATTGACTGACTGTTGCTTAGAGGTTCTTTTTAAAGATGCAGTGCTGTACATTTTCCATGTCAATGTCATAAAAGTAGACTACACTGTTGGCACTGGATTTCATCAATAAAATGTTGTCATAAATGTGCCATTTGTAGAATTCCCATGTAGATGCCATGTAATATATAGGTGTACAGTATGTGTAAGTGTAATAGTGTAATAGATGTAATGGTGTATAGTGTAACAGTGTAATAGTGTGTTATGACCCCCCTCTAGGCCAGTGGTTCTCAACCTGTGGGTCAGGACCCCCTGGGGGTCCCCACATTATTTTAGGGGGTCCCCAAATGATTAACTTAATGTGCAACATTGTTTTCTCACTCAACAGTAAACAAACCAACATAAAGATGATGTGAATCGACGGTATCTGTACATTTCTAAAGTGACAATTTAAGGACTTTTTAATTCCTCTAGAATGACAAATTAAACATTGGCCAAATTGTCAAACATTAGAGGCAGAAATTGTGAAAATAGCTGATCTACATGCTCACAAGGCCTTGCGTTGTGAGGCGGTGTGAGCATGTAGATCGGCTATTTTCACAATAGAACCATTTCATACAAAATGTAATGCCTCAACTCCTAGTGCTCGTCAGGGTGTGTGTGTGAGTGTGTGTGTGGGGGTGGGGTAGTGTAATAGATGTAATGGTGTAAATGGGTGTATAGTGTAACAGTGTAATAGTGTGTCATGACCCCCCTCTAGGCCACTAAGGGTGAGCTTCAAAAGTGGCATTTGAGATGTGTCATTTCCACTGTTCCACTGTGGTTAGAAATGTTATGTGCGACTAGGAATACTGTACATGTGTCTCTTTGTCTCTGAAAACCACTGGTTTTGTCAATAGGGTGATAACCTCTATAACACCTCTATAACACCACCCTACACCTATACACCTATAACACCTATAGACTGTACACCAAGACAATCCATTGTAAACAACTTAATACTTATTTGGCATACTTTATAGCTCAAGATTATATTTGTTTTAGTTGACACATCTACTACCTCACTGACCTACAGTACACAATCCAGTGACGTTGAGAACAAGCCATTGCACTTTCTTGGTTTTAAATCCTTTTAGTTGAACTTGTATAACTGAACTGTACTGTTTTGTGATTATGCCCAAGTGTGTGATTGATTATCCAAAACTATGGCCCAAATAACTCCACAGGCATTATGGAGGAGCAGACAAGCGGGAAAAGGAACAAGTGATCCCAGACGTCAAAAGGCCCCAAACAGGAGAGACGCTCTGCAGTAGAGTTCCCCACACACAGATGTGCACAGCACACACATACCACACTGGTCAATTGAATTCCTGGACACACTGTCTAGGATTGAGACATCAGGACAGCGACTAGGGCCATATTTAAACACAGCAGTGACAGTTAGCTGTCACACAGAGAGCTCCACTTTCAAATATGACCTGTGACCTATGGCCTTGAGATCTCGATCCTCAAGCACTCCTCAAAATGGGACACATATTCATTTGGTGTGTAATAGTAATAGGATGTGTATTAGGCTTGTTTTCATCAACCTATCTCTCTATCTCTTTTCGGTCTAGGAGTCCTCAACAAGTACTATAGCATAGTATTACATTAAACATTACATATTAACATTTCTAATCACAGTGAAACAGTGGAAATGACATGTTGTGGCACATCTCAAATGCCACTTGAAGCTCACCCTTAGTGGCCTAAAGCAGTGGTTCTCAACCTTTTCAGGCCGTGACCCCCCAAATAATTATATTTTAACTGGGGACCCCCCGGGGACCCCCCCACCCCCACACACACACTCACACACACATCCTGACGAGCACTAGGAGTTGAGGCATTACATTTTGTATGAAATGGTTCTATTGTGAAAATAGCCGATCTACATGCTCACACCTTCTCACAACGCAAGGCCTTGTGAGCATGTAGATCAGCTATTTTCACAATTTCTGCCTCTAATGTTTGACAATTTGGCCAATGTTTAATTTGTCATTCTAGAGGAATTAAAAAGTCCTTAAATTGTCACTTTAGAAATGTACAGATACCGTCGATTCACATAATCTTTATGTTGGTTTGTTTACTGTTGAGTGAGAAAACAATGTTGCACATTAAGTTAATCATTTGGGGACCCCCCAAAATAATGTGGGGACCCCCAGGGGGTCCTGACCCACAGGTTGAGAACCACTGGCCTAGAGGGGGGTCATAACACACTATTACACTGTTACACTATACACCATTACATCTATTACACTATTACACTTACACATACTGTACACCTATATATTACATGGCATTGACATGGGAATTCTACAAATGGCACATTTATGACAACATTTTATTGATGAAATCCAGTGCCAACAGTGTAGTCTACTTTTATGACATTGACATGGAAAATGTACAGCACTGCATCTTTAAAAAGAACCTCTAAGCAACAGTCAGTCAATTTCATCAGCTGTAAAATATTGCATTGAAATGTATAATGCTTAAAGCTTCTTTATGTTTTCAGTTAACAACGGACATTGTTAAGCATTGATAAAAGAAGTGGAAATAAGGATTAAGGAGAAGAGGTAACAGGTATTTGGTTTATTGCAATAACCCAAAATGAGTAGTAACACACATACAGTATTAACTGTCTCATAACATTCATACAAATGCTTCTTGAAAAGATGCTATGTGCATTGCAACTGTACAGCAATTCAGCAAAGACTAGTATGCTGGGATTAAGGTAAAACAAAAACACTTACAAGTTGTAACCATTAGATGCCATATACAATTGTTTTGACCCATTTCGACTGTTGTAACTTATTCATGGCTTTCAAACATAGTTGTTGACGACCTACAGAGGTGTTTCAATTTGTGAAACGCATGTCGGTTCTCAACATGGCTGGTCTCCCTACAAAGGCAGAGTGCAGTAACTACGTTCCTGAATTTCACCAAAAGAGATAAAGGCATTTAAGTTCTTGAGCTAATTGCTCATCCCCCAAATATCATGAAGGCTAATTTGACCTTTGGGCGACACAAATAAGTCAGTGTGTCCGAAAACGTAGTTACTGCACTCTGCCTTTGTAGGGCAGGCAGGTGTGGGGCTACATTTGAAACCCATTCATACATTTACATGTTTATGTAATCGAATGCTACAGTATTTGTTCAGCCCATCAAACCAGCTCTTTTGTAAGCCTGTAGGTCCGGACTGGAGTACATGCAATGACCAACATCACCCTCCCCGCCCAGTTTCCCTCCCTGGAACACAGGCCAATTGGGTTCGCATAGACGCCCAACAAAACCATTTCACCATTTTGTACACACTCAGTGTTATGGTGGTCCTTGCACTAATATGCCATAGTGTCATAGTAAATAAGTGTCAAACATCTTCTGAAGAAAACCTGGAGACTTGACATTCAGTAATTGCAATTGGGTCTTATGATCAAAATAAGAAAATTATAAATGGTGGGTGAAAAAGAAAATCTAGACACATTTGTCTGTGTACTCACAGACAAAATGTGTCCGGTTTACGGATATATTGATGAACTCTGGCTCTAGCCGTGCTTCATAAAGGAGTCGTTCACCCCAAAAATGATTCGCCCTCTGTTAAAATTGAATTATTGGGTCATGAATACAACAAAAACATTATATCCATGTGGTGAGTAATCCATAGGTATCACTGCCTCCTCCTCCGCATGGTCTGTACTGGTGCTAGAATGACGACCACGGTTTTCCCAGGAACGATGGGCAAGGAGGGTCGCGGCAGACGGGCTGGGCTGTGTTGTTGGAGGAGAAAGGACCTCTGCAACGGATGCGCGCTTATGAGAAACAACTAAAATAAGTCCTTAAAACCTGGGGAAACAGTTGCGTGCATCACGGCATAAGTAAATCATTAAATGGGAAACATTAAATTAACTTCTGAAAAAGCTAGTGGAACCGCGATCTTGCCACACGTGAATAATTGTGGTTGTAAACAATAACACAGACAATATTAATCCGTATTAGTCTAGTAGTGGGAAGAAGGGGTTATCATCCTATCATCCTATCATCCAAATACCTTTTAAATATCGTGCATTTGGCGACGAGTCTCTTACGAAATCGGAAGAGGGCCTCTCATAATTTTATATCAGGGGCGGGTTCCTCATCTAGGCATTTTTGCAAAATGGAAAGCTGAGTAGCATAAAAAGCTATTCTTAAAATACACAATATACGTTTACTTTTCCAAATATGCTTCCTAACGTGTACATATTACACTATTGACACTATTTCCTTTGCAAAGGTTCGTTCGCCTCCAACAACACAGCCCGTCTGCGGCGACCCTCCTTGCCCATCGGCCCCCAGCGTTGTGCTCAGGGTCCCTGTGAAAACTGCGGTCGCGTCAGAGTCACCAGGGAGTGACTGTGCATAACCCTTTGTCCTGTCTACATGTCATTGAATGCAGACAGTCTGGCAGGAGGCATTTGCCATTTCTTCAATTTGTCTCTCGTAGAACCACTTTCCTGCCATGCAGTCCTCTAACAAGTACACTTCTCCTCAGATGCCCTTTTGACATTGATGACCAGATGGGATCCTCAACCTGGAGTATTTGATGGTAGTCCAGGGGTTGGGTTAGCTGCCGTAGTGGAGGTGTTGAAGTCTTCCACCTTCAGTTTGATCTTCTGACCAATCATGGCGACAGTCTGACGGCAATCTTCTGTCCATCTGCAATACAAAGGATTCATTACTGTTTATGATTGAACATTTTCTTTAAAGATCCTCTGACACACCCCAAAGTGATCATGTATTATACAGTATGTCACATGGTCGCTCTGAACACAGTTTGAATTAGCGCGCAGCGTTATGTGCTGTATGTATGTACATCTCCACCAAAGAATTAGCCCTATAGCATTTAACCTCTTTGCTATTTGAAATGAGCAGATCTAGAAGCTAGCCACTCCGCCTCATTGATTGATTGATTGAAGACTCTATTAAAAGTTTGCATCGAAAAAGGTACAGCTTCACGGTAGTACAGTTCAGATCGCAACTATTGGAGCTAATCGTCACAATTATCTCATTTTGGAGGATTGATGCATGGCAAAATAACACGGTTTACTGTGAATTCTGTGATGAATTAGTTTGACCTGACCAGACTGACCGATTCACTCAATCTATAGCTATTGCCTTTATCAGAGGAGCAAACAAAACATTGGAAAGTAGTTTTGATTAAACAGTGGCATCATGTTGTGAGCTGGGCTGCTATATTTCTGCCAATAGCATCATGCAGGGTTCATTTGGTTAGGACCTAGCCTACATCTAGACAAGAATGCTCCAAACTGTGCTTAATATGTTTAGAAACAAAATGTTATCATGCTCTAAGTTGTACATGCCAACTCATCTTTAAGCTCAACAGGTCTGGCTGGTGTCAGCTCTAATTTAAGCAGCATTTAACTGACTTACACACTATTACACACATCTCACTCCCCAAATTGTAACAATAATCAAGTGTGCTGACTAATAGAACATGATATGGTACTATAAAAACGTTGCATTGTGATGTCACATGGCTCAACACAACAGAGTATGCATTGCAAATAGCCTCTGGAAAAGGTCAGTCAAATTCACATCCAACCAGACTTTTTTATCACTCCAAAATGGACAAAAAAACGTCTCATCACACTGCTGGTCATTATACAACAGGTTTTCAACTGATTATGAGCCAAGGACCACCACCCTCACTAAGAATCAACATGGGGACCATGGGAGGAGGGATATATGAGCTATATGCATTCCATGTCTATACAGTACACCTCTCACTGTCTCACTGTTTCTCAACCAATGGACTACCATACCATTAGACAACTCCATGCTACCGGTATTCATATTGCTACCATAGGAGAGATAACAGGCAACATTAATGCAGATATATAACAATACGTTAACTCTTGAGATTTAAATATCTATAAGGGTCCATTTGGTTACCAACTCTACATATAACTGGGGACCACCTGGCTGGCACCCTTCCAGGGACCACCAGTGGTCCATGGACCACCTGTTGAAAACCCCTGATCTACTACAACATCCATGAGTCTAAACAAGGCATTGTGGGGATGGAAATGTTGATCAATAAACAACAATGTCTCAATTCTATGCTTATTAGCATAGACGGAAGCTAACATGCTAACGGAGGCTACACAAGCCAGTGAACAAAATAGAACTTTGCAGAAAGCTGCACATTAAACACACAAAGGTAACAGGCTACAGTACATACAGAGCCGAAATCGCTGGATAGTCAGATAGTCATTAAAACGTATTTTGAACAAATACTTACATGGTTTTGATTGTCAATGGCTGTGATGAACAGCAGAAGAAAAACAAGCTAGTTTCCAGTGCATGGTACAACGTTGCAAGATTAAATAGGCGTTCTTTTTTATTACATATATGATCACATATTGTAGCTAAATGTTAACGTTAGTCCAAATGGGTATTAATTCTTAATAAAACGGCACTACACTATATAAAGAGAGCGGAGCAGCATCCATGGTCACGTCTGTAAACATTGAAGCCTGTTACAGTGACGCAACTTCCGCCTGCGCGACAAACTTCCGTTCTCACCGGAGTGTTTTAATAATGGCTTTCTAATTAATGAATAAACGTTTATAAACCACATCATTATAAATAACATCAAATAATTAGTAATTAAACACGATCATGGCCATCAGGCCATGTCATTTTCTTTGGCAAGAAATAAATAATACATGAATGAATAAATGAATACATGAATAAATGCACACAAAAGCACACAAATTCACTGTGAGAAAATAAAATAAAAATACATGATAAAAATAACGCTATAAATGTTATCAAAATGCATATAAATGCCAAAACCACAACAATATGAAATGGTCATGTGACCTAGCCCACGGTTGCCATAGCAACTCGCCCCCTCCTTCCAGGACCGCTCACGGAGGCTCTGCCCCCGAAAGAGGTGGGCGTGGTGGTGGCCGAGAGAACAGCGAATGGAGGAGCGTTGTCGTTGAATGGAGATCCTGGGGTAATTCCGATAACTCCGGTGTCAAGAATTGCTGGAGTTGTACAATTCCGCCCCATAACATGAGCTGATTTTAAAGTAATTCCTTTGCATCCAATGCAGTGATTCAATGTGGATCGGGTGACTTTAGAGATACTCTGTACCGCTTTGCGTTCTTTTAGGGCAAAATCTGTAGGAGCAGTGTCCAAAAAAGTGTTTTGCAAGAGTCTGCCTCATGGTGGCGCTAGAAGAGAGTCATGTGAGAAATGAGGGGTAGGGGTTGTGGTTCGGCAGCCAAGGAGTGTGTGTGCAAAGTTTGGCATGGATAGGGGTAACGGTGGCGGAGATATGAGTAGGGGAAAAGTGTGACGTGACTGACTGACTGACTGACACACAGCCGGTGGAGGTAGTAACTGCGACCTGCCGGTCGTAATCATTCCTATAGATGCCTTAATGGTCCACGTCACATTGATATAAACCAGTATGCGCACGCCGGTCGGCACCAAATGAACCCCACCGTTCATAGGATGCAATGGATGGCACTCGTGTTTAAAAATGCATTCCATCAAACTTTCAGATGCCGTTTTTTCTCCCAGTGTGGAGGAAGAATGCTTAGGATTTTTACTGTAAATTCTCACTCTTGAAATATATAATCCTTAGTTTCTGTTGATTGTAAACAATAATAGCGATTCAAAACAGTTGTCCTTCAAACCCCACCTCTATTCACCGTCATCAGAACAGAGGGAGCGCTCCTCATGATCACCCACCCGATCCACTGGATCACCAGAGCGTCTACTGCTCGCCCAGCTGCAGTCCATGAAGCCTAATTATGCTCCGTCATGCGACGGTGTCGCGCGCAGAGCCGCAGACCTCCAAGCTCAGAAGGGTTGCATTGGTGACGCGATGTGAGTTTGTATATCAGCTACTCGGTTGACGTGGAACACCGTTGCGCAATGAAGTATATGTCTCGATAAGGGCGCACCCATGGGAGCACCTCACTAGCACACAAGAGGAGGTTGAATAACCAGTGCTCCCCAAAACAACAGGTTTGGGGATCTGTTGGGAATTGATTACATGATACAGTCAGCTGTGCATTCAGTCTCAATGTTTGTAAACAAATAATTGGTCTATACAACACAGAGGAAGAAATACCACTTGATTTTTTTACAATCAAATCCGATTCTTGCAAAACACATTTTTGGACACTGCTCCTACAGATTTTGCCCTAAAATCACACAAAGCGGTACACAGTGCTGTGTTCTACCTGTAACGCTCGTATAGCGTCTGCTGTCGGAAAATAAAAATATGGATAGCGTCTGCCCTCGTGAACCTTTCAAAGTAGCATATTTGATTCTTGCACTGGCATATGCCCTGGCCACACGAATAGCCGCGGATCATAGATTATAGTATGTAAGTCTAGAACACACCGCTGGCGGTACACAGTATGTCTAAAGTCATGTCATCAACATTGATCTGTCCCATTTAGCACCACCATCAGACCGATAAAAAAAGAAAAAAACATTTTTGGACACTGCTCCTACAGATTTTGCCCTAGAATCACACAAAGCGGTACACAGTATGTCTACAGTCATGTCATCAACATTGATCTGTCCCATTTAGCGCCACCATCAGGACGATTTTTTCAATGGCACTTACAGGCCTATTTGTATATACATGTGACCTGATGGTCGTTTAGCTCCAGATTAGGGAGTCTTACTGGTATGTAGGCTCAAGGTTTAAGTGTTTTGAGATGTCTGTTGTATGTTAACCACACCTGCAAGCTTTAGATGTCAATCTTAGCCAACCAAGATAGAATATGAAAATGTGTAACGATTTGTGTGATGTTTAGATAAAATGTGAAGGACAAATGTAATATTTCACATAAGTCAGCCTCCTGGATGTGTTATAAAAGGCAGATGTGAAAAATGTAGGGCAAAGGTTTTTACTTGGCCTCTAGGGAGTGTGCATACGTTTTACACTGCAGTGGAGTTTATAGGTAAAAACACAAATCAGCCTGTTATAGTGTCACCATGAGGTTGATTTGAAAAGTTTCAAGTGGCATTTCTTCCTCTGCCGAGAGGGAATGTGCATGCAAAATTTCACAGAAATTGCACACTGTGTTCATGATTTGAAGCATTTTGTTCAAAACAGAGCACACCTGCAAACTTTGGAAGCCAATCTTAGCCAATCAGCATCCATCCTGATTGGCTAAGATTGGCGTAGCCAGGATTTACCAACTAGCTAGGCCTGGCACAATGTGGGTGGGCACAGATGTGAGCTTGTACATAGGCTATTTTAAAATAGCGAACATTTAACTATTTGGAGACGTTTTAATTTCAGAAATCGCTTCATAATTGACTAAGCTATGATCAAACCAAACTGTGGCGTCTTTCTTTGCTTCCTAGATAGCCGCGCATTGCGCCACCGCACCGCGCATCGCCGCGCCACACCGCACACCGCCACGCCGCACCACGAATGTTTTAGTTATTTTTGGGTGGGCACAAAAACAAAATTGGTGGGCCTAGGCCTAGTCAGGCCCATCCGTGGCTACGCCGCTGGATGGAATATGGAGAATCTGAAAGTTGAATGTGTAATAACTATATACTGAGTACCGATTTGCTGTAAAAAAAAAATGCACAAATGGGCCTCCTGGCGCTCATTTGAAACATTTGGGGCAGTGGTTCTGCTCTGGCACCCAGGGAGTGTGAATGCACAGTTTTTGCCAACGATGCCAGAGATGAGCTGTTCACAGACGGACAGATACAGACAGATGGAGGGACATTGACAGACGGACAGACAGGGTGCAAAACATAGTCTCAGCCATGCCTTTCGGCCTAGCTGGCAGAGACAAATACTGTTGTAGCAGCAGTTTAAAAACGGAAACAACTGAATGCTATTCCTCCACATTTAGTTTCGATTTCAGGGACAGACAGCAGACCTTTCCCAGATGACCTGAGAGGTCTGGATGGATCATGATATCGCATCATAAATGTGTTTTGGCTATAAGCCATTCAATAATAATCAACCAACAATAATATTTTTGAATAATTTATTTTACAGGGAGCCAGTGTAAAGATCTAAGAACTGGAATTATATGCTCCACATAAATACATTATTACAGACCCCAACAGCAGCATTCAGAATCAACTGCAGTCAACTGATCGATTTTTTACTCTGTGTTTGTAATGGACCATAGTTGTCTGCGTAACAATGGTAAAAAAAGAAGGGAAAAAAAAGAAAGAAAGAAAAAGTAATCTGAGACAGTGAAACTCAACTCAAATTTAACAGTATAGGCACTAGGATGTTTTTTTTTATTTTTTTTGGAACGCTGCATGTAGTTGTTGTCCGCTCTAATGTGTAATTAGCTATAGATACAAAGTTTGTCCCTGTCCTTTAAGTATGATTTAGAAGACATGCAAAGGGAAGCACACCTACAGAGGGACAGGCACGTCGGAGTAGTAGTGGAAAAATGGAGGAGTCCCGCACACTGTCTTCACTTACAACACTTTTATTGGTAGGCAATGTTCCGGTCACTCAGACCTTCATCAGGCATGCCTGATCAGGCCAATAAAAGGGTTGTAAGTGAAGACAGTGTGCGGGACTCCTCCATTTTCCCACTTTAAGTATGATTCAAATGAGTTTAGTACTGTGCCAGAAAGTCCCACCCAATATTTCAGTCTGTCTAGGAATATGTGGTTGACCGTGTCAAATGCAGCACTGAGGTCTAGTAATATCAATACTGAAACTTTGCCTCCTGTCTGTGTGGATGTTATTGAAGACTTTAACAAGAGAACAGTCTCCGTTTCTAGTGTAGACTTGCGGTCCTTATGTATTACTATGCATGGTACTTAAGATGGGATCTCTCTTTTCACTCGTCTCATACATTGACTGCATGCTGGACCATTTTAACAAAGTCAAGAGTGGCTTGATGCAACTGACTGCTGTTTTCAGCGCCAGTGGCAACCTGAGTGAAGAGATGCTTTGACAATTTCTGGAAGATCAAGGCCTGTTGGCAGAATATCAATGCAGCAAGAAGAGAATTTCAGATGTTGTGTGATGTACCTCCAAGTTTTCATGATCGAATCAATTGAATTGGAAATGCTAACTGCTTGTCTTTTTTATTTTATTTTTTTGGTGAAGAAGGAGGCAAATTCATTGCAGGCTCCAGTGGATGAAAGTTCAGAGGTTACTGACAGCCTTTCGACAGTCGCAAACAAAGCATGAGCATTATTGTTGTTTTTTGGAAATGACGTCAGAGGGGGACTTTGCTGGGGGACACGATGACGCTTATTGCTATGGGGTCCATCATCACCAACACATCTTCATATCAAGCCAACACATCAAACAGTCCCCCATGGATTGCTTTCTTCCTCTTTCATTTTTGGCACAGGGCTGCTATGAATGAAAATGTCCCTTCTAACATTTATTTCAATTACCACTAACACATTTTGAAATACTTCAAATATGAGAGGCGGCAGTGGCTCAGGAGGTAGAGAGGCCACTTGCGAAACCGAAGGTTCTCAGTTTGATTCCCCCCTTGAGCAAGACACTGTGACTGAACCCCTAATTGCTGCCGATGAGCAGGTTTGGTGCCTTGCATGGTTTTCTCTTCCGTCGGTGTATGCATATATGTGTGAATGTAATGCACATTGCAAAGCACTTCGGATAACACGCTATGTAGTACATAGCGTTTACTGTACATAGTATGTACAGTAAATGCACCATTTACCATGTACCATTTATGTGCCTGCGATTCCCTGAACTGAATCAAGAACGTCTAAATGTCTAGTAGTGTACCGATTAGTGGCAAAGCATAGGTGGGGTGAATGCACCGTGGCCGAGTACCAATATTATTACCATGCTGATAACATTTCTGATAGGACTTTACTTGCTGTCCGTAACGTGATGTATCCACGAGGAGCTCTCAGCTTCTCTCTCTCAAGATTGTCTTGAATAAAATGCACTGACAGATCCAAAAGATGCGTGTTTAATGGTAAATGGCAAATTGTGCATTTATTGCGACCGTAGGTCGCATTTACTACAGAAACCTCCACCGGCTGTCTGTCTGTCTGTCTCTCCGTCACACGTCACACGTCACACGCCACACTTTTGCCCTGCTCATATCTCCACAACCGTTGCCCCCATCCATGCCAAATTTTGCACACACACTCCTTACCTGCCAAACTACAACCTCCAAGGACCCCCGGAGCTTCAGGGACCCCTAGGTCCCTGGGGGACCACCAGGTGTAAAAAATGACCAAATGTGCAAAAATGACCAAATGACCTCCCCAACGGGGCTGCTCACGGGGAATTCCTGGGGACCACCCACTCCTGGTGCTCCAGAACGGATGCAAAAGTGGTGGCGCCCCCAGTGGAGGACCCCCTCCACTGCAGCTCACATAAAATGCCATAACTCGGGCTAGGATTGTCCGGGAGAGCCGGGGCCGGTACCTATTCGTCCGCCAAGGCAACGCAGAGACCCCACCCCTCATTTCTCACATGGCCCTCTTCTAGCGCCACCTTCAGGCCGATTTTTAAAACACATTTTTGGACACTGCTCCTACAGTTTTTGCCCTCAAATCACGCAAATCGCTACACAGTATGTCTACACTCATCCCATCAACATGAATTTGTCCCATATAGCGCCACCTTCAGGCCGATTTTTAAAAACACATTTTTGGACACTGCTCCTACAGATTTTGCCCTAAAATCACGAAAATCACTACACAGCATGTCTACACTCATGTCATCAACATGGATCAGGAAGATTTTGGAAAAACACATTTTTGCCCTATTTGTGGAGATAAGCGACCTACGGTCGCTTATCTCCCGATTAGGGAGTCTTACTGGTATACTGCCTTTATCCAAGGCGCTTTACAATGTTTGTGCATCTACTCTACATTCACACACACACACACACACACACACACACACACACACACACACACACACACACACACACACACACACACACACACACACACACACACACACACACACACACACACACACACACACACACACACACACACACACACACACACACACACATTCATATACCGATGGCGGAGGCAAGCGTCTTAACATATCCATTTATCACTTTATCACATCCAGGGATGTGTTTACTGGTTACCATGGTAACCATTTAGCTGTCCCGATAAAGCAAACATCTTGTATCACGATGCGTTTCCACCGCGCGTCAAGCCAGGTTTAGGCTGGTCCGGTCGGTGCATCTCAGGAGCGGGACTGGACAACGTTTTGATGTCAATACATCTTCGTCAGGTCATAGCCTGACGAAGATGTATTGACGTCGAAACGTTGTCACTTTAATTTGCCTGCACCCTGTAAATAATAGAAGGCTTGAACAGTCCGAGTTTGCTCCAGTGCCTTCCTTCTACAAACATATCCTTTGTTTGCTTGGACACCGGCCTAAAGGTTAGCAGAGCGCACTTATTGGCGGAAGATTCCCGGTTGGATTCCCCGGACCGGCAGGAAAGATCTGGGTGGGGAAGTGAATGGCCAGTTGGCCTCCACTCACCCAACAACGCTGAAGTGCCCTTGAGCAAGGCACTGCAAAATAGCCGATCTACAAGCACTGTAGATCTGCTATTTTCACTAGTTTTGTGCAACAGTCTTGTATGATGAAGCAGGGCTTTACTTAACGAAAAAACATACAAATTGGAGATATGAGGTTTCTGCCCGACAGTGATGATAAGACTGTGGTTGTAGTGGTCAGCTCCCTGGTTTTAATGTGTGTCTATGTGCAGGGCGTTGCTGAAAATGAGCACCTTATGCTCAGCTACTACCCTGGGTAAATAAAGAATACGAAAAAAAATGCAGCCTTTCTTAGACATCCTTTGTATAACTTTGTATAACTACAGAAACCTCCACCGGCTGTCTGTCTGTCTGTCTCTCCGTCACACGTCACACGTCACACGTCACACTTTTGCCCTGCTCATATCCTTATGTTGTAAGGTCAATGGCTAGTGTGTCCTTAATTTGAACCCTACCAAATGGAATCATTACTATGATGAATTTAGAATGTGAGACAAGCAAGCTGTTAGACACCTGCGTGCTTATGCAGGGTGTCTGAACACACACAATGACATTTGTAATAAACTGTTTTGGTTTTGGACTTACAGTAACAGGAGAAAAGATTATAATTGACAACACAATCACTCCCAAACTTGGTATTGGTGCATTTGTACAAGTATTATTCCAGTTCAAATTTCAATTCCTTTGAAAATAAAATGGAATGTTGTAAATACAGCATTCATGTGCAAACAAATACAAAATCTTTTTTTTTTTTTCAATCTACTGATTTACTTTTTTGTAGCATCTGTAGTAGTCGGGGATCCACATGCCCAAAAGCTCAAGGAATAGGGTTGAACCTGTGATGTTCTGCCGCACTTTTTATTTCTGTTTTATCTATTAGTTTGGTCATTAAGGTCCACAGAATGAGAGGCCTGCTCTGCCGGAAACCTTGCGAAAAAAAGTTATGGCCATTTGTATATTCACTGTCCCATTGACTCCACTAGAAATATTCAAAAAAGAAAAATAATCTGCTTTAAGTAGCATGTGAGGGGTCAAACTAGGGGTTCTTCATCATTCTGAATCCATTGCAAGCATTTGTTTTGCATGAAAAACATTCCTTGGGCAAAATATTGGCCCGCAGAATCTGTGAAAAGTGATGAGTCATCACTTTTTTTCCACTTTTCACAGTTTTTGCGGGCCCATATTTTGCCCAAGGAAGGTTTTTCATGCAAAACAAATGCTTACAATGGATTCAGAATCATGAAGAACCCCTAGTTTGACCCCTCACATGCTACTTAAAGCAGATTTTTTTTCTTTTTCGAATATTTCTAGTGGAGTCAATGGGACAGTGAATATACAAATGGCCATAACTTTTTTTCGCAACGTTTCCGGCAGAGCAGGCCTCTCATTCTGTGGACCTTAATGACCAAACTAATAGATAAAACAGAAATAAAAAGTGCGGCAGAACATCACAGGTCCTCTCCCATTTTGATGACTGGATCCCCGGCTAGTAGAGAAATCAGTTCCTAGCTGACCATCCAATTGCACAATATCCATTTCTTTCCACTATGCCATGGTTTGGTCCCTGGCATCCCTGCACTACCGATTGGTGCAAAAATACCAACAATTGAACTCTGGCTTAAATCTGCCTTCTTTCATGATTTGAGGCATTTTGTTCAAAACGGGCCACTCCTGCAAACTTTGGAAGCCAATTGTAGCCAATCAGGATGAAATCAAGTCTTGATCACATGACTACAACTATACAGATACTGTGTACCGATTTGCGTGATGTTTGGACAACATTTGTAGGAGTAACATCAAAACAGGCTAATGCGAACATTTTGTGGCAGAGGTTCTGGCCTCCAAGGAGTGTAGGCGCACAGTTTCATGTGGACCGGGCCAACGGTGCCGGAGATGATCTGTACACGGACACACACAAGAACGGACGGACGGGCGGGCGGTCAGACAGACAGGGTGCAAGACATAGTGTCTCCGCCAGGCCGAAATAAATATAATTTGGGAGAAAAAAGTCTGTCTATTGTGGCAGGAAACGACCCGGGGGATGGCCATGTGGAGACCACTCCAGGGCCTGAGAACAACACTGGAATGTCACTGTACCAATTCACAAACTACGCACATTACACAGCTGGGCCGAAAATAAACCTCAGATGGATCATAAATAAATATATAGGTTTATGTAAAGATCACTTGTTTTCCTATTTAGAAAATATACCTTATGTCCCAGGGGAATGGATATTTGAAGAACACAATGGTACTGGGGAGTCCTATTGGTCAGAGCAAAGTTCCCACAAGCTGCTATTGGCCATAGCTTCATATGGGGTGGCCACGCGATTAATCATGCTGGCGTAACGAAAGACCAGACCAGACCTTTCCAAGTTCACAATGGTCTCATGTACAGCACCCCATGCCCCCACCCCATCCCCACCCCAAGACCTCATTTCCCATTGTCTCCTCCAGCAAAAACAGCCATGTTATCTCCTGAATTGCTGATAATACTGGCCGAATAAATGCAGCATTGTTTGTTCAGCCATTACAGGCTAAAATCACTAGTAAAGCCTCTGTACACTACAGACACTATCTTGCTGAAACTTATTACACAAGTCTAAAAACAGAGCTGTTCTCCAAGAATCCATCTCAAGCCAGCAATAGTGGAGCTTGCTCCCTGCATTCATACCAAAGCCAGTTGAAAATCAGACATGCGTTGCATTTATGCTCCTGAAGTTGCATAATTCATTGACAGACATGCACGCACCACAGAAAGAGAACTTTCTCAGGGTGTCCACCCACACGGAAAGGCTACAGTATATGAGAAATCCAGAAGGATTCCTCAATGCATTATTATTTTATTTTTTTTGTGGAAATATATTCGATAGCGACAGCGGAGAGAGACAGGAAATGGCAGGAGAGGGCGAGAGAGGGGGAAAGGCATGCAGCAAAGGGCCTCGGTGGGATTCAAACCCATGCCGGATGTGACAAGGACATACTGTATAGGTATGTGCTCTACCACAGTGGTTCTCAACCTGTGTTTGGGGGTCATGTCCCCACATGACAGTGAAGTGACCATTTAAGACCCTTTTAATACCTGAAAGAAAGAAAGAAAGAAAGAAAGAAAGAAAGAAAGAAAGAAAAATAAAAGAAAGAAAAGAAAAGGGGTATTACTGCATCAAAGGTTATCAACAAACTACACTAGAAAACTGGTCAAACATTGGCCAAATTGTCAAATGAAATGATATAAGAAAGAGACAAACATTGTGAGAATAGCTAATGTACAAGCTCACAATGCCTCCCAACGCAAGGCACAATATTAATCTGTGGAACAGAATCAAATAAAGGGAGGGGGGGTCCCCAGCTCAAATATGATTAACTTGGGGGGGTCACGGCATGAAAAGGTTGAGAACCACTGCTCTACCAGGTGAGCCATCGGGGCACCCTCCACAATGCATTACTTGAGAAAAACAGCAATCAGCTAGTGCCCTTGTGACTATGACCTAATCACAGCCATACGGTATAACAGCAGTGTCTCTCATGTCAGTTCTACAATAAATATTTATCAAGTAACTGGGTTACAACCGATTTTGTCGTTTATTCGGCTCCACCAGCATATATACTGTAGTTACTTGAGGACTCCATCAACAAAACAGTCATTAAGCCACATAATAGTCAGCCCTGACTGATTGGGTAAATAAAAGGGTAAGCAGAGCGATACGTTACATCATGTTCCAGTCCTCTGCACTGGAACATTATGGAACTGGAACTGGAACTGAATCAGCACTCACTCATTACTCGAATGGAACTGTTACAATATGTACTGTATATAAATGAAAGAAATACATAATAAATCACAAGCCTGGGTTAAATGCTAAATTACTGTACTGTAAGGTATGTCATATACTGTAAGCACACATATCCTTTAAGCATGTATATAACATGAGCTTGGGGCATAGAAATCCTACTGTATTGTATGTATGCCATTCGAATTATAGCTATATCAGTGAAAATAATGTGTACTAAACACTATTCCTTTTCCTTGGCAATGAAATATAAACGTTATATAAATGTGTGCTGGTCGTCCTGACCAAAAGACAGGTGCGGAGTTTGGATGGGAATTTTGTACGCATATATACTGCATATCTGGTATATCTGGTTTGGAATGAAGGGGGGGGTCTGATGATCTGCTATGGCTATGCTATACTCTGTTCAGATTTAGAGCGGGCGCCTGACTCAAGCGGCATACCATCCCAGAGACCTAGTAGGGCACTCCCCGGGGGAGACGACACTTTACTACAAAGGAGGACCAGTGACCAGTCCGGACCCCAGACCACACAGAAAGTAGCTGCGTGCTTGCAGGAGGGAAGCGTCATCTCTCGTCTCCATCAAACAAATGCCATCTCCGCTGCACTAACATGAGGATATGTTACGCTGGATTGTATTACTAAATTCAAACAACAAGGCTCCAAGTTCCAAACAATAAAGTGGTTGTAATGGGAAGTGATATGTTTTTGTTAAAATAGCTCTATATACAGTGTACCAATAACAATCATTGCTATAGTATAGAGTGTTTGCTTAGTAACAGTGGGCTCTTTAGTAAACAGAAAATATATTTGCAGGTCAGGATACCAATTTTATCCAATCAGTATACAGGACGAACAATTGAAATTGGAAGTGATAAAAAAAAAGCTAGCAAAATTGTAAATAGAACACTATAAAATTGAAGACGATGAATGTTCTTTGTTCCATTTTCTCTCCAGATTAGATAATATTCGTAACTTCACCACCTATAACCATGTTCCAGTATTATTTTTTGAGCAGTGCTCCTAAAAGGAACTAAGCTCCAACACCTGGCTTTGTCCGGGCTCTGAAGTGTGGCCTACATCTGGCCTACATCTTGGCACAAAGCACTCAAAGTTTATTGTACGCACAAAAACATTTACAGGCTCTGAAGTGTGGCCTACATCTTGGCACAAAGCGCTCAACGTTTGTTGTACAACCAACCATACAGGGTCACATTGGCCAAGCCTCTCGGGACGCTTAATGAATTAACTCATATTAGCACCCCTCACATCACACTAGGTGTGATTTGTTATTTCTCCATCGCATAATGATGAAGCAGATCTACAAGCTCACAAATAGCGGCTATCTTCGGCACGTGGCACTGTCGTACGGCCAAGTATAATCGGGCATTTGACGTCAATGCAGAGAAAGCTTTTAGCTGACATTAAATGATTCGCTAGAATCAATCACTGTATTGTGTGGGTGTCTCGTTAGGCTGTTTTCGGGGGGTTATACATTGTTGAGGGTGTGAGGTTCCTGTTACGGAGAGAGGGGAGCAGGAGGCAGAGCTGTGACTGTTTGTTCAAGGCCCGCAGGGAAAAAGAGAGGCTAGTGTCTGCAGGGGTGTCACACCACATTCTGGGCCCTGGGTACAAGGATTCACTCACATTTTGTGCTTTAACTATTGAAAAATAGCAGATATACAAGCTCACAGCGTGGCACCGAGTGCCGCGCTGCGAGCTTGTAGATCTGCTATTTTTATTTTTGAGGAATCATTAAAATCTTTGCAAGTCTTTGAATATTTCAAATCCTTCCAAGTTTTTTTTTTAAAAAACCTATGTTTCTATGTCAGTGGTGCTCAAACCTTTTCATGTGAAGGACCCCCAAAATGATATGTATTTGGCCACGGACCACCATCTCTAAATATTTAGTTCCAGGGACCCCCCAGAAGCAAAATTTGAGTTACAAATGTATACACATTATATAAGATTTGCACACATTTTCACGACTTTTCAAAAATAGCAGATCTACGAGCTCGCAGCGCGGCACTCGGTGCCGCGCTGTGAGCTTGTATATCTGCTATTTTTCAATAGTTAAAGCATTAAATAATGAAGGGCCCTACTAACTCAGTCCCACTCTCCCCCCCCTTGTGACGCCCCTGAGTGTCTGGACGGCTTAGCAGCACTCCTATGCCAGGCTGAATGACTCACAGGCACTTACCTGCTCTCTTCCCAGCGTGTCAAACAAACATGAAGAATGTAATACACACAGTCAATCACGTCTCTTTAATGAAGCTTTCATGCCCATTGAAACCCATTTTCTGGGGGCAGGTTGAGGTTGTGTGGTGCAGTGGTTCTCAAAGTGGGGTCCTGGGGCCCCCAGGGGTCCTTGGGGGGGGTCCCCCAGCAAAATGTGTTAATATACTGTAGCATCATGGGCAGTTATACGCATACTGTAGGTTATTTGGAAATAGTCACCTACAAGCTCACAACGCTCAAATTATTTGGAAATAGCCATCTACTGTACAAGCTCACAAAGCTCACGATATGCCCCTTGTAGATTTTGTAGATCTGCTATTTGCAAAGAAACCTTGGAAAAATAGGATTTATGAAACATTCAACAATACAATAATTCTATGAGGGTTTGAGAATTACTAACTTAACAGTTTGGTGGTTTTGGTGGTCTGGGACATTGTGGTGATGGTGGGGGTGGGGGCTGTAGAGGGTCAAAGTGTGGTCAGTTGTAATGTCGCCATCTGTGCTGTACCTGCTACGACACCCACAGACGAAAGCCCAGTTTACACAGCACACACATAAAGGCATTCATTCAGCAGGTACATGTAGAGCACTGGAAATTTCCTTTGTGTCATGATCACACTAACGATGAAAAAACTGTGAGGAAACCTGATTTGCTGAACTTGTCAGACGGAAAAGGCTGAGAGTGAGTATACACCTCTAGCTTGTTTCATGATGTAGTAGCATTATTTAGCATTCATATATACAACTTTAGTCACTTTAAATCTGATCAGATCTTTTGGAGGATACCGGAATATTTGTTCCATCTCACTAAGCTTTCACAAAGTACAAGACTTGTGTACAAAGTGTGACACTGTTCTCAAACAAGGAGGAAGCCAGATAGAAGATAACACAAATGGCACAATATAGCACAAAGAATTAAGAGACATGTCCCCGCCTCCCATTAAATGTAATGCAACCTAGGTGAAAAAGCTAAAACCCAAAGACAACTAGAAAAAGTGCTCCTCGGAGCACAGGTCTCTGCTCTGCCAGGTCAGGTAGGTTATTGTGGTCCAGCAATGTTCGGAATTTGCCCATCAGGATGGAATATGAAAAATTGGACGGATCAGTCTTGATTACTTGACTATAGAGATTATGTGTACTACTAATATGGCTGTTCTTTTATAACACTACACTGAATGAGAAATAAGCAATGAGAAAGCAATGTCCTCTAGAGTTTTTATTGTTAATATGTGTGCATATGATGTGATACCAACTCATGCTTGGAACTGGGAATCATCCTTATAATATTCCCTGACTGAACCAGGTGAACTTGTCCTTGGTCACACGACACACGGATAAAACAACACACAACGGTCAGCACTCAGCAGGCAGAATTCACTGTTATACAGTACAGAAATACTTATAAACAGAATTATATACCTTAATACAAAGAGTGCTAACATCTTATGTCCCCAGCTCCTACCAGAGCGAGGGGGGGCCATAACAATGACGCATGGACGCTAAATGTACGTATATGCATTCGCCTTAAACCTGAAACAGTAGCTATAGCCTACAGTAGATGTCGCATCATGTGGTCAGAGTACCTCTTTACAAAGTCACAAAGAAGAACACATGAACAACGGCAGACTGTCTCACAAATAGATGTTCATACTTCACGTACACAAATCAAACTTCATGAAAGGTCCAGATAGAGATCTCTATATAAGAACTAGATGATATTGTTCCTGAGGAAACGACAACAAGGGGGGGGGGGGGGGGGGCGGAATAGCAGATATACAAGCTCTCAACGCATCACATTGTAGATCCGCTGTACAGTATGTGGTTACTGTAGGTTTTGTATTAATAATAAAATCTGCAAAGTAACTAAAGCTGTCAAATGCTGTAATTGTAGTGGAGTACCTCAAAATTGTACAGTGCATTGTAAGCACTTGTATAGTACTTGAGTAAATGTACTTAGTTATTTTGCAGGACCACTTAGCAGCCAATGACTGAGAGGGACATGGGTTAATAATATTAATGGTCTTAACTCAAAATGTATACATCACACAGCTTAGATTTTAGGATTAAATCGGAGAGCAGACCTGTGCGGGTGATGTAAAAAGAATATCTCTAAAAATGTAAAAACATGGGTCATTCATTATGTGTTCTCTCCTTTCTCCCCACTAGCAAAACCCTTTGGAAATGCATTGGGTGCTTAAAGTTAAATATTTAGAAAACTGTGAAACAAGTTTCTAGGTGAAAGTATGAAGGAATAGGAAGGGTCCAAAGTTTTATCAATTAAGGTTTAAAAGTTAAATACCGGTATATAAAAAAACAACAAAACATTTCTTGTACATGCGCACGATTCCACAGTAAGCTGAACATATTAAAGTGTGAATAGAAACTAGAAAATACTGTTCCTGAAGAATTCTGTCTTATATTATATATTGTGATGTCACGTGAAGCTTGACCGATCCTCCAATCCATTATATTTTCCAATCAGAACAGGGACATACGGATAGGGATGTACATACGCTTGAGTGTGTGCTGCCAAAACTGTGGCTATACAGCTTGAGAAACGTAATAATAATAATAATAGTTACCTACTTCCTCCCGAGGGGGAAATTCTGTATTTTCAGCCCAACCCAGCTGATTCGCTGCCCACAAGTAGCGCATGAGCAATTATAGAACAGGGCACCACTCGATGAACTTTTGGGGTTGCTCTAGAAACAACTAGAACTGCACTCTGCCGAGGTGCCAACTTCGTGTCTGCTGGCCTCATTGGCTGTTAATGAAGACATTACCAAGAATGCTCTTATATACCAAACTCTGCTGACATCACCAGTGGCATCATCAGGAATGCTGGTCACTCATTGGCTGTTAATGATGACGTTGCCAGGGATGCTGGTCCTTGATTGGGCTAAGGTCTTCAACAAGAGAAACCGACATACATACATACCTACCCAGTTGGTATAATATACTGGTCTCGCCTTTCAGCGAGCCCACAATCATACTGGTCTTGAGCCAACGTGTTGTTATTTATATCAGGTCGCACTTGTTGGTGATGATGTCACCTAGAACGCTGCTCTTCATTGGCCAAGGGCCCTGCCTTTGTACCGTCAGTATTTCTTTTGTGGAGAATAGACTTAACTAGAAATACTGTTCCTACGAAACAGCGTGGGCTCGCATGTAACACCATGTATGAGCACAAAGATCTACCCTTTGGCTGCACCTCATTGGCTAAGGGCCCTGCCTTTGTACTGTCAGTACAAAGGCAGTGTCTTACGTCATTTTGAGGAGAAGTTGACTGATAGATTACATCATTTTGAGGAGAACTTGACTGATAGCGAGCCCACAATAATAGCCGGTTCCATTCGGATCGGTGCTCGGTTCTCATATATTTCCAATAATAGACGGTGGACCCGTCTATTATTTGGGTCCGGGGCCATTTTCCCCAGGTACATTTGGGTTCGGGTAGTTAAAATTAGACCCGTGAAGACCTCTACTATTGACGACATCAGGATCTCCATATTTGAGTTACACAGACAGAAGGAAATACAGATAGATTTATGCCCGTACATGGGCCTGAAAGGGACACAGACAGTCGGACAGATATGGAGTATTTCGGTCAGCCGCCGATCTGACCTGCTGCCCACTCAGCACATCACTCACTCACTCCCACACTTTGGGGATTGCATTTCATGCAAGAGTGAAATCATCCACTGCACGTGATTAACCTAGTTTTACCAGAGCCCTGTTAGTTTGCAGTACCTGCTTCCACCTCTCACGGCGAGGACGTAGGGTTGGATATTGAGAGGCAATTTTTGGGGTATTATTGTTATTATTGGGCAGTGGGCCCCTTTTTATTTGCTTCTTTTCATATATATTTTTTATTTCATTTCATGTTTTAGAATTCACTTGGATCTAAAATCTCCTAACCAGATTTACTGCCCTCCCCTCAGACGCAGCACAAGATGGAGGGTGGATTCTTTCTGGATGTTGTAGTCAGAAAGGGTACGACCATCTTCGAGTTGCTTGCCAGCAAAGATCAGCCTTTGCTGGTCAGGAGGAATTCCTTCTTTATCTTGTATCTTCGCCTTGACATTCTCGATGTTATCACTTGGTTCAACCTCCAGGGTTATAGTCTTCCCTGTGAGGGTCTTGACGAAGATCTGCATTCCTCCCCTCAGACGCAGCACAAGATGGAGAGTGGATTCTTTCTGGATGTTGTAGTCAGAAAGGGTACGACCATCTTCAAGTTGCTTGCCAGCAAAGATCAGCCTTTGCTGGTCAGGAGGAATTCCTTCTTTATCTTGTATCTTCGCCTTGACGTTCTCGATGTTATCACTTGGTTCAACCTCCAGGGTGATAGTCTTCCCTGTGAGGGTCTTGACGAAGATCTGCATTCCTCCCCTGAGACGCAGCACAAGATGGAGGGTGGATTCTTTCTGGATGTTGTAGTCAGAAAGGGTACGACCATCTTCGAGTTGCTTGCCAGCAAAGATCAGCCTTTGCTGGTCAGGAGGAATTCCTTCTTTATCTTGTATCTTCGCCTTGACGTTCTCGATGTTATCACTTGGTTCAACCTCCAGGGTGATAGTCTTCCCTGTGAGGGTCTTGACGAAGATCTGCATTCCTCCCCTCAGACGCAGCACAAGATGGAGGGTGGATTCTTTCTGGATGTTGTAGTCAGAAAGGGTACGACCATCTTCGAGTTGCTTGCCAGCAAAGATCAGCCTTTGCTGGTCAGGAGGAATTCCTTCTTTATCTTGTATCTTCGCCTTGACGTTCTCGATGTTATCACTTGGTTCAACCTCCAGGGTGATAGTCTTCCCTGTGAGGGTCTTGACGAAGATCTGCATTCCTCCCCTCAGACGCAGCACAAGATGGAGGGTGGATTCTTTCTGGATGTTGTAGTCAGAAAGGGTACGACCATCTTCGAGTTGCTTGCCAGCAAAGATCAGCCTTTGCTGGTCAGGAGGAATTCCTTCTTTATCTTGTATCTTCGCCTTGACATTCTCGATGTTATCACTTGGTTCAACCTCCAGGGTGATAGTCTTCCCTGTGAGGGTCTTGACGAAGATCTGCATTCCTCCCCTGAGACGCAGCACAAGATGGAGGGTGGATTCTTTCTGGATGTTGTAGTCAGAAAGGGTACGACCATCTTCGAGTTGCTTGCCAGCAAAGATCAGCCTTTGCTGGTCAGGAGGAATCCCTTCTTTATCCTGTATCTTTGCCTTGACGTTCTCAATGTTATCACTTGGTTCAACCTCCAGGGTTATAGTCTTTCCGGTGAGGGTCTTCACAAAGATCTGCATGTTTGCGCAATTTGAGTTGTTACAGAGAACAGTTGAAAAAGAATATGTCTCCAAGTTATTATCAGTTCAGTTATATAACCTCAAACCTTTACTCACACGAACTGCAATTCTTGCATTTTGTCTCATTTTTATATACTGTAGGTGGTGTTGTCACAGTGATGTCAAAGTTCTTTTTGTGGTTATTGGCCGAGAGGCATTGTCAATGTTCTCCAAAATTAGAAATACTACACTGTAGCACCCACCTACTTGGGAATGATGTAAGTCTGGAACAATACAAGCCAAGAAAGCATGCCCCACTCGGTAGCCTATTGCAATACCCGTTGTATCCATTGTCAAATGACCCGCTGTACACATCTGTGTCCCATTTATGCTCTTATATAGAGATCTCTATTTTCTATCTGTCTGTCTGTCTGTCTGTCTGTCTGTCTGTCTGTCTGTCCCTTTTATGCCAATATATGGAGTGCCCTGATGTCATCAATGGAGGCCTATTGGTCGGTTTGGCTGTTCTGACCACATCCATATATGCTTATATATGGGCATATCGTCCATTTCTGGACAACGGCTCATCTGACCGACTCCCACTCCTTCGGGTTCTCACAGATTAACTAGGTTCACATACAGCTGTAAAGAAGGCTTTCATATCATACAGTTGTCAGCCTAAAGCGCCATTCCCACTGTTAACTATAAAGACTAGAGATACTGTTCCTACGAAACAGTGTGGGCTCGCTTGTAAAAAAAATGTTTTAAAAATAAATAAAATAAAAATAGAAATTCGTAATTATATAAATTGTTGTTATTCTTTTATGTTTTATGTTTAAAAGTTAAATAAATAAAAAATATGTTTATATAAGTGAGTGGTTGTTGTTGCTTTGTTGAATATAGAAAATAACATTGTTTAAAAAAGAAGGTCATTTTATAATTAATGAAAAATACTGTAAAGATAATGTATGTTGCCAACGTGACTATATTCTGCAGTGTGCTAACTGTCATGTGAAGCTCAACCAATACTCCAGCTCAACCAATACTCCAGCTCCCAGATCTTTTCCACTAATTGCGCCTCATTGGCTAAGGGTCCTGCCTTTGTACTGTCTGCGGCACAAAATATGCCAACTGTTTGCGGCGGAACTATGCGGCGGAACTCACTGTTTATAAATAATGAGGATAACATGTCCTCATTCACAGTGTCAGGTGTTACCCGTCCATCCGGACGGATACTGTCAAGCTGTGACAGTTCTGATAGTCAACTGCGACAGTCTACAGTACGGTCGCAATTAGCTCTATTTGCACTGGAAAAAGTGGGCGTTATGAGAAGACATGAGAGGTCATTCAAGCATGTCTAATAAACTCTTTATTTGAGGAGGTAACTCTAGTTGTGTTCCACTTTTAATAGGAAGACACAAGACCACCATTTGTGGATTAGTTTACAGGCCTTATCGTCCATCCTATTAAGGCTAAGTGGCCCACAACAATAGTCGCTTAATTTGATTTCCTCCACTCCACCTATGTCCATTTGGTGGGAATGAGTTCTGTTGTGGAATCACGCTACTCCAGAGACGAAAATGAAGATTGGTCCCTGAGCTCCAACAACCCCCTGCCCCCTCCTTAACAACATATCTGGTTCCTGACTTGGAAACTTGCTATGATTTCAGCAAAGCATGGAAAACCAGTCTATGGACACATCTTTTTTCACTTTGGCAGCAATTGCTTTCTTAATTTCTCTGTCTCCAGTCTCTCCACACAGAAATATTACATTGAACATCAGGGGTGTCACTACCAAACGGTTCCAGTAAAGGTGGCTTTCACAGGCATTTAAGAAAGATGCATGCATGCAAAAACCCACATGCATACATACATGTATATGCAATGTGCACATTGTCACACAAAAGATTACATCCATGGGTGCCCATTTTACCGCGGTCTGCTGTTCAGCTTAATCTTTGACCAGTAAGTACCGCAGAATGATGGATGAACCTGCAAACTGAGCACAATGGCAAGTGTTAGAGACGAAACAGACTATATTCTGACATGATTAGAAATCCAAACCCACAGTAATATTCCACATGTTGAACTTTTCCCAGTTTTCTACAGATGAACGGGTTCCACGAGGCCAATGGGGCAGAGATGGTAAAGTGCCACATTCAATTTAACCACTTGAAACCTTGCTTCCCTATTCTGGGGGCAACATTCACAGAAAATACAGAAGCAGATCTACAAGCTCACAATGTCTTGCGACGCGTTGTGAGAATACACTCCCTGCATCGTAAATTTGGTGTAGGGGGAAAGAAATAGCTGAATAATAAGAGAGCTCACCACAGTTAAGTAAATATTAGTTTATAGAGGGATTAGGTGGTTACTTCAGTATACAGTCGTACCAACCCCACTTCAAACTATTTTCACATCCTATAAACAGCACTAATTAAGTTCAGGAACACAATAACAATAATACTAGATCAGGCAAAAACAGGACAAGGCCCATATGACAGGAATGGGAAATTGCCGGCGGCATAATCTCTCAAGACAGATTTTCAATTTGCAATGACCAAATGGGTTCCCAGATTGCTGATGGCACAAAAACCTAAATTATAGATGTGGTTCATTCTTACCACAATGTTATTTCTGCAGTGCTGGAGTGGAAGAGACCTTTTTCTTTTTTCTACTTTAAAACTGTTAAGCAGTCTGATAAGCATAAGATACACAGAGGGAGTCCTAGAATCTGAAAAAAAGCAATTACCCCCATATCTCAGTAAATAACTTCCCCTTGGCTCTAAAGCAGTCATTTAGTTTGGCTCAGCTATTTGGCATCATTAGGATCAGTATACGAGGGGCTAATTCTCCTCATGACCCCTAGGCCTAATCTGTCATCACAGGCCTACAGCGGCATTGGGAAGCGGAGATGTCTGTCTGTCTGCCTGCCTGTCCACATGCATCCATGCGTGCGTGTGATGGGTGTGTATTTGGCATTTAAACTATGTCATGGTGTTAATCTGCATAAAACATCTCTTGATCTGTTTTGCTTGATTATAAATAGGTAGAGTTACAGAAGTGCTCCATCTTGTAATGAGCACTATCTATCCTATTTAGACACAATATTGTGTCAAATGTAATCATGCTGCTTTGGGATGTCACTTACATGAAACAATAGATCGCTGTTCGATGTGCATTACGAGTGATCTGATTTCTATCTTGGCGTCATCTACTATTGTACTTTATCCTCGGATCTATTTCTGAGCAATTCAGAAATACACATGATGGCCAAGTTGTGAGGTAATTTTGCCTGTGCAACTGATAGTCTACCAATGATAAGCAAGTAATTGGAGAGATAATCAGAGTCTCAGTGACATCTAATTCCATTACAACTCCTGCAGTGGCTGCTGCCCTCCATTGTAATGGACACTGACTAACCCTCGGCTGCCACAGACAATCTCCCACCTGTCCTCAACCCATTTAACTGGTGGTTGCGTCAAACTTGTCAGCCTGGGTGACCAATCTATACTATAATTTTGCGAATGTCTGAGTGAGTGTCTGAGTGAGTGTCTGAGTGAGTGTCTGAGTGAGTGTCTGAGTGAGTGTCTGTCACAGCGTTTCTCCTCAGTGGCTGGAGCAATTGATCTGAAATCGCATCACCATTAGCATATGAACATACCTGACATAACTGTGAAGCCCGTTTGTCACTTTCACAAATCATATGCTGTATATTAGCATTTTTATGGTGTATCTATATCTATTTAGCCTACAGTACCTTTTGTGACCACACATGTTAAGGGAGGGGCGCTGTTGTTCAGGCCATGCACAATCACACACAAACCCACACGCACACACACACACGGGGGGGGGGGGGGGGGGGGGGGGATTGTGTGTGTGTGTGTGTGCAGGCGGGCGGGCGGGGGGGGTTCTGGCCCTGTTACAGATGTTGTCCAAAAATCATGCAGATCGGTACACAGTATCTCTGTAGCCGTTAAATGGAACGGGTATTTCTTACATTGATGCTCCTACATATTAGCATGCAAGCACCAGTTAAAGTTACTTTCCATCCCTCATATACTGTGTGCACAGTGCACATCCCATAACCCACACACTGCACATCATTTCGGAGCTCATATCTTTGAACGGGTAAGGCTAGTTAGTTTAATAGATGAGCTGAATAAATCCTGTTTTACCCCAGTTTAAATCTCTGTGGTAGTTCTTGAATATGAGAGGATGTTGAGGACGATATACAATAGATCAGTGGTTCTCAACCTGTGGGTGGGGACCCCCCAAATTATTTTGGGGGGTCCCCAGATTATTAACTTAACGTTCAACATTGTTTTCTCTCTCAACAGTAAACAAACCAACATAACGTTTAAGTCTATAGAGGGTATCTGCACATTTCTAGAGTGACAATTTAAGGACTTTTTAATACCTCTAAAATGACATTGGCCAAATTGTCAAATATTAGGGGCAGAAATTGTGAAAATAGCCAATCTACAACGCGAGGCGTTGTGAGCATGTAGATCTGCTATTTTCACAATAAAACCGTGTTATACAAAATGTAATGCATAAACTCTTAGTGCTCGTCAGGGTGGAGGGGTCCCCAGTTAAAATATGATTATTTTGGGGGTCGCGGGCTGAAAAGGTTGAGAACCAGTGCAGTAGATGGGGGGTGGGGGGTGGGGGGAGTGAAACATGAGCCACCGAATCTGTCCTCAAGTGCTTTTAATTGATATCTAAAGATGGAGCTGGAGATGTGTTCCGTGCTCAGCATTATACAGCCTTCTTAGTGTCAGTAAAACATGGCAGCATGGACTTTGCCTGCGTCGACGCTCAGCGACAAAGCCGTTACGCTGCAATTGCTGATGGATGGCATGTCTTTCCAGGCCTGTTGTTTTCTTTTCCACGCGCGGATTGGTTTCCTCTGTACAACACGAGATGTCCTGTTTGCATTTTTTGAGCTGGCATTTTTTTTTACTGCTGGCCTCCCTGTAAAAGGCAGATCGAGTCAAGCACAGGCGCGGGCTGTTCTATTTTAGAAGTCAGGGGAACAGGTCTGAGCTCGCCGCCCAGCCTACATATACCATTAGCAATGTGAGCAATGTTCCAAAGCAGAAAGGAAGCGGGCCATAGCGATGCTATCACACGCCAAGCTCTCGAGCTTTCACAGCACCTCTCTCACCCATGGGTGTCGCACCAAATTCTGGGCCCTGGGTACAAGGATTCACTGCGGGCCGCCCATGAATGTTCTTCATAGCGGGAGGGGTTTTAACCCATTTAGACTGGGAACGTATTATTACGCATTATGTTGTGCTTTAACTATTGAAAAATAGCAGATCTACAAGCTCACCGCGCGGCACAGAGTGCCACGCTGCGAGCTTGTAGAACTGCAACAAAATCTATGTTTCTATGTCAGTGGTGCTCAAACTTTTTCATGTGAAGGACCCCCAAAATGATATGTATTTGGCCACACCCCCATCTCAAACTATTTAGTTCCAGGGACCCCCCCCCCAGAAGCAAAATTTGAGTTACAAAATGTTCGCTTAAAAACTACATATATTGCACACATTTTCACGACTTTTCAAAAATAGCAGATCTACAAGCTCACAGCGCGTAGATCTGCTATTTTTCAATAGCTAAAGTATAGAATAATTAGGGCCCCTCCACCTTTGGGCCCTAGTAACTCAGTCCCACTTCCCCACCCCCCTGTGACGCCCCTGCCTCTCTCACCCAGTCCTGTCTCAACCTAGAGACTAAAATCCCTCAGACCTATCTTCTCCTTAATATTACCTGGCTATCCCTCCTCCGCCCACCTGAGATATTTTGCATTCTGACATGCTCTCTTGCCCTCTGTCGCCTTTTGTAGCATCCGTCTCCCCAGTTTAGCTCAAGCGTGAACTGGCCAGTCCAGATTCTTTGCGAACGTGCAGGTAAACAAGCCGTGTTTGTTCAATACAAAAACGGCACTGAGGTGTGCCTTTCTGTCGAAATCCGAAAGGGGTGATTTACAAGCTCACGACATGTTGCCTTGCAACGCCTTGGGAGCTTGTAAATCGGCTATTTTCGGTGTGCGACCCGGCGCACGACCAAGTATAAATCAGTTTTAGTTTGACCGGCACGGGGGAGGTGAGCATGTCAAGGGAGTTGCGTGCAGTACAAGTATTTAGGAACAAAGAACGGCAGATGCCTCATGTCTCATTTGGCCCTCTTGTTATCTCTACAGCCCCCTGGGATCACCAAAAGGGCAATAAGAAAGGCTGGGGCTTTCCCAGGGACCTGCATAGACCCCTGCTTTTATTCTATGGAGTATTTCATTAAAGCTTTATTTAAACCTTTCGAAACATTATGAGACAGAACCCTCATTTTCAATGGTGCGGAGAAACAACAAAGATAAGAAATATATATTAAATGTATAGTGCTGTGTGTGTGTGTGTGTGTGTGTGTGTGTGTGTGTGTGTGTGTGTGTGTGTGTGTTTGTGTGTGTTGTACACGCGTGTTGTACACACACACACACACACACACACACACACACACACACACACACACACACACACACACACACACACACACACACACACACACACACACACACACACACACACACACACACACACACACACACACACACACACACACACACACACACACAATGCCCCAGTAGAGAGGGTACATTAGATTTTCCTAATTCAATATAACGTGATCTTTGCCGAAAATGCCAGTCATGTGTGTGAGAGAGTTAGAGAGTTTGTAAGTTAGATATATATGTAGATAGTTTGTTCCAGACCAACAGAGATGAGAGATAGGAACCCAATTTCTTAAGCAAATATGAAATATGAAAAACAAATGTAAATGAATAAATTAATACAGACAGTATGCCCAAAATATATAGGCACATAGGCATAATATGGGCACGATACTACAGTATGTCATGTCATGTTGTTCACCTGAAGGAGAGATAATTTTGTAATAGATTACATAATTCAATCTCCCTCCCTCTACATTTCCTACTCTCAAAGCCTTATCTCCAATCAGCATGTTAAGCCTTATTACAATTATGCAATGCTTGGCGCCAGAGGCAGAGAGACGTCAAACGCTCTCTTTTAGAAGAGCTGAGAGCAAAAACTCCATCGGCGCAATCAGCGAAGACAGCGGAAACAATGGGGGAGGAAGACTACATTATGGGCAAACCAGAACAATGCTCAATTAACCAGTGTTGTAAAGTAACTAAGTACATTTACTTAGTACAATTTTGAGGTATTTGTAGTTTACTTGAGTATTTCCAATTTTACTTCTACTCCACAACATCTCGGATCCGAATACTTTTACTCCACTTCATTTATTTGAAACTTTAGTTATTAGTTACTTTGCAGATATAAAATATTATATTATAAAACATACATGAACCACTTTAACTCTATTTTATACCTATAGGCTGTTAGAAAATAGCCGATCTACAAGCTCACAACTCGTCGCATCACGACACGTTGTGAGCTTGTAGATCTGCTATTTTCAAACATTTACAACATTTCAAACATTTACTTTTGGTACTTTAAGTACATTTTGATGCTAATACTTTCGTAGATTGAATTCGTACATTTTGAATTCCAGACTTTTACTACAGAGTATTTCTACATTGCAGTATTGGTACTATTACTTGAGTATTTTTTCCACCACTGCAATTAACAGACCACCTTTTCTCACTTCCCTCCACTGTAAATGTTCAATTTAACCTGTGTAGGTCAATTCTTTTTACAAACTTTTTTTTAGGATCTGATATGCAGAAACTATAATGACGACTCACTCTCCAGGTCAATCATTATTGTGATTTAACAAATACACAGAGGCCAAGGCCACGTTGTTGTGGTTTCTCAGCCTAGCTAGTAATAATATGCTTTGTAGTAAGCTAATGTTGTTTGATGGGCCACTGATAGGCCAAGGGTACGAGTGATTAGAGCTCAATACGGACCATAAAAGGAGTACATTATGGGTCTGCAAATGATAATTGTGAGACCAAAATAAAAAGTTTATGTAGGTAGAAAATAACAATGACCAAAAAGGAAGCTTGCACTCCATAATAGAATGAGAAGCAAATTCCGAAATATACACTATAAATCCTTTAACAACACAGCAGGCTCAATTCCAGGCAACCAGCCAGCACGTTGCTACATTCAAACTCTATCCTCCAAAGACACAAGTGTACCCCATAAGGGTGTAGTATACCACCACTGTAACAATATTTCTCAACAATGCTGCGCAGTAAAATCCTTTATTACATTTGCACACTCGCAAGTTAAATCCCTCAGAATCTTACTGTGAATGAGTGTTTGAGTTTGCAGCCTACACGTTTTGTTCAGAAAAAGAAGACCTACAGCACAGATTGGATCTGACTCTCTTCTCTCCAGCACCTTATACTGTAGGTACTAGGTAGCCTCTCCCTTACATAATGACTGTGACCCCCTGTATCGCAATTTCATAGGAAAGGCACCAAGGCGGTGAAGGCGCAGTTGGTTCTTTATCGTGGCCGAGCAAGAAGCTCTGGTGGTGAGAAAGATAAGACACCTCTGTCCACTCTCTGCTCCACTTGAGGCTTCTAGAAAGAACATGATAACATGTGTTCTGAGAGGCCCAATTTCTCCAGTAAGAATATTTTTGTAGTGTATTGCAGGGGTTTTCAAAGTGGGTGACGGGGCACCCTGGGGTGCCGCGACGGAAGTCCAGTGGTGCCGCGAGATCATTTGATAGTATTTGGAATTTATTTGGACACTTGAAAAAATATTTAGTATCATTTTAAACTTGAAGTACAAAGTTATTTTCAGTCAGTTCCAAACCAAAATGGCTATTATCTCAACATTTTCCTCGCAACATAATCACTAAAATATCGTCACTGTCGGGCAGAAACCTTGTATCTCCAAGTTTCAAATGTGTACGTCTTTTGGTAAAGCAAAGCCCTGCTTCATCATACAAGACTGTCGCACAAAACTAGTGAAAACAGCCGATCTACAAGCACACGAGGCGTTGTGTGCTTGTAGATCTGCTGTTTTCACTAGATTAGTACATTTTATAGATGAAAAATGCAAAACGAAAGGTTTTGGACATACAGGGTTTCCACCCGACAGCGACAATATGCTATAAATATAAGATGCTGGGAGTGAAAATTATAATGTAGGGGTGCCTCGGATTACAACAATATTTATGGGGTGCCCAGAGACAAAAAAGTTTGGGAACCCCTGGTGTATTGTAATATTCTTTTGGACCTAGAGGAAAAGTTCTGAAGATCTTTATGCAATGTTTTGCCTCTGTCTATCTACCTCTGCATCAGTTCCTTCCTGAACGCTCATACCGCTCCAGGGATAGGCTCAACTTTTGATACTTTGCTGTGAAACCAGTCCAGTGTCAACAGTTTGCCCTCTTGAAACACAATGACACTTTGTCGGAGGATTGGGTTGTGTAGTTACCATGCCATGATGTAATTCCAAGTATTGGGGAGAATCTTCAATAGTTCCTCTGTTTATTAGAAATTGATAATTCAAAAGATGCTCCCCATTGACTTTGCACAGTGAAACAGCTAGGTCTCAAAGTCTTTTAGCATGCAAATTAATGCAAACAAAAGCGATTCTGTTAATATATAACAATACAAAACCTGGCTCCGTAATTTGTAAATACAAATTTAGATTTTACAATTTCAAGTTCTAAATCCAGATCTGCATATCCAGTCTGGATCGTCGTCCTAATTCAAATGGTAAAAACAACTGGAAGTTGCCTTTTTTTGTTGTTAAACGAGACAGGTTTTATAATGCTATACATGGGTGAAATTAGCAATGTCAGCCAATGTAGTTTGGATTGGAATTTCTAGAATCAAGTATGCTATATTAAAATGGGCTAATAATGACCACTGCCACGTTACTCTGACATCACCATAAACAAACCCGATACGCCCATAAACAGGCATGTCACTCTATGACTCAGACATACTGTAACTACAAACAAATCCGATACGTTGCACATCAGAAAGTGTAGCAGAGTGACTCACAGCCTCAGCCTGATGGCTTCAAAAGTCTAGTATCTCCCTCGATCAATAGGGATCCCAGACGTTACATGCGGCCCGAACTTTAGATTTGGGGGCCATGCGGCCCGAACCTCTAGTTAAAGAGCAACTATTGAACTATGAAGCTAGAGTTACAGTACAGTACATCACTATGACTACACAATCCAAACCTTAATTTAGTTTAGTTTTACAAATAAAACAATGAAGTTCATAAACACATTTCATAGACATTTAATTTTACTGGAAAAAAAGGTATAGACTGAAGCTTATTACATCTACCATTTAGTTATTTTTAAAACATGTAATACACCTTGCCCAAGTATTCAAACAATTCATGTATCAAATGTCCACACGATAATACTATTTCATCTACCATTGTACTTCAAAATAATGTTTACATGTGGAGACATAAATGAAAGATTGCACTGTAGCACATACGGTATATTAGTGTAAGGGTAAGTGTTAAGGTTAAACAAGTTGTAGAGGGTCCCAAGAATGTGCAAGGGTGTATGATGGGTGTAAGCATGGTGGCAGTAAGATTGAAAGAGAGAGAGCAAGAGAAAGAGAGAGAGAGAGAGAGAGAACGGAACTGCTACAGATGGTTATCTGAAGTAATTGGGTACTTGTTTTACCTGAACGATATACAGTATGAAGGAGACTCCACATGCCGATCACAAGATCACAGAAGAATTTCCAGGTCACCTGAGCATGCGTGCACTTCACATTAACTCTGCTCTTACTGTACCTGATAGTCTAAATGGCATTTTTACCTGCAGAAAATTCTGTACGGAGCCAGTTGAATACAATTACTATAAATGACTTGGACTATAATTAGGCCACTTAATGTAGGTGGTGGGGTGCACAGAAGGCTACAGTACAAATCCCCACCCCAAAACACTGCGGCTTGTGCACACAAATACATATGACAAGTCAGTGGAAACATTTGGTTACTGCTGTGTGACCACTGAAAAGCCAAGCCAGTCAAAAGGGGTTCTGTGGGGCTGAATAAAGAGTTTTTATGCTCCCGTTGCAAAAAAACACGAAGTAAGCTTGATTGACGGGCCTCCCACACCTTAATTCAACTATTAGAAAGTTGGTGGTACTGCTTAGCTTATTAGGGCTGGGTCCAGGTTTCAATCCACTTGACTGTAATGTCAAGACCACACTGTTCTCTTGATGACTTGTAAGGCTTTGACAGTATAGGCCTGGTCTGGAAAAAGAGTGTCTATATCTCTTCCACTGTGACTGCTACATTTGTACGGGATCATGTCATCGTAGCAGGCTAGGTAATGTCTGCACAGTGTCTAATTCTTCACTGTAATGTTTACTGTATAAAGTAGTGTACGATCAGGAGAGGCTCAAGGACTGGACTCTGAGTGTGTCTGTACATGAAACTGCATGCTGGATCATGACAAGCCTGGATTATACGAACCCTGCCTAGAATACAAGATGGACTGAAAGGAAACACAACCAGTGGCGATGCAACATAATACCAAAGCTGCTGTATCTGACGATTGTGATCTCTGGGTGGATAAGAACGCACCGATAACAACTTAACAAGGCAATACCTCGAAATAGATTTATCTAGTCATCTCGAACATGAAATTCATAGTTAAGAATCTGCTCAAACCTGTCTTGGATTCATAAAGCACACACAGCACTGGCCCATCTCATTTCATCATTTTACAGCTAAACTGATACCAATCTATTGTAATGAACTCAACAAAGTCAGAAGTATTTGACAAGTCTTTGCTCTTTAGGGCTTTTTTTCCAATGGCAATTTTGCCTTAATTCTATGATATATTTTCATATGGCTCTGCTTTTTGGTCCACTATGCTCTTTACACAGATATGTTAGAGCCCCATTTTGCTGGAGTCCACAAGTCTATCTTTATTGTAAATTGCTTTTTGATTCACTGTAGTTAAGTGATAAGTCCTGCCATTGGCTATTTAAAAAAAAAACTATTTTAACCTTAATATTCTAGGCTTGACCTTTGAGATGTTCCTCCCTTGTTTTACCAGCATAGATGTGCCACTGCCTTTATTTTACTATTCTGCGCTCAATTAACAGAGTGCTGTTTTCAGCCTCGCTCATTTAGAGACTCATCACTCAAGCCTTTCCCTGGTAAATCCTTGTTTGTTATGAGGGGATCTCACCTTGACTTATATTGCCTCCCCATAATTCAGTTAGATCATGGATGATTATGATCTTTTATGATGATTAATGTCCAATATGGCAGCAGAGGCCCAGGCCAGCATCCTGCTGACACCAAGCCCAGTCATCTATCCCTGAGGACCAAATCCTGCAAGAAACTGTCTCCGCCACTACGCTCTCTCTCTGATGGCGCCAGACCAAGTGCACCCTGCCCTCATCCCTGTGACACATTCACTGACCTAGACTGACCTAGAGGAATAGCAGAGGCAACCTGATTCTCCTCCAAATCTTCCTGGAGCCAACCTTCAACAGACATTTGTCTCTGGACTTTAAACAGATGTGTAGAACCTGAGACAAGTGTCACGACAGTTTGGATTTATGGCTGTCTGTTGATGTATGACAGTTCGGATGTATGCCATACATGCAAACTGTCATACATCAACTCTGACAGCCATATATTGCACGGCTTTGTCTTTAATTTTGGCTGTTGGCCATAACTAACAGCCACCCCTGTGTATCATGGTTGTGACAGCCTTGGGTTATTTTGATGTTTAGATTTGGCCTCTGAGTAATACAAAGAAACAATGCATGAAACAAATTGAATGAATCTGGATCGCGCTAATCTATAATCAAGAATATAAAGTGACGTTGCTCCACATTCGGTCAATAGCTGTTTATCAACAATCAATGGAATGACCCCGCTTCCCTTCTTTTTTTTTATAAGAAAATAAAAGAGCAACATCTCCCTGACTCTGTTATCTGCACTGAGCTAAAGGCCCCTCTTGGTCATTAGAAGCTGTGAGCTTGCCCTAATGGGTACTCCCAAAGAAAACACAAGCAACGCTCCCTACATATTAAAGATTTAATTAACAGGTGGTTAAAGAAGAGAGGTTAAGGAGGAGGATTTCCGAGAAATGATTGCAGCTGGACACACTTCACATGAAGTCATCAGTCTTTGTTGCAAGCCCTCACACATGCACCCATGTACTGTATCCTGTACACACGTTTGTGTGCATGTACACAAAATATGTCCATTCAACGGAGAAGTGATGGCTGGTTACTGACTGGAAATCCCATGCAACTGTTGATGAAAAAAATTTGAACATTCATAAACTCATGTATCTAATCAAAATCTAATCAAAAAGTTGCGGGAAATAAAAAGCAACATTTAGTGGTTTCCAGTAAAATTAGGAAGTATTGAGCCAAACCATCTGTATGTATTTTATGTGGTCATCGAAAGAAAATGCTCAGATGGCCCCCAAAATGTCCCTGCTGCTTGACCTGGAAGTCTCTCTGGAGCACAGGGGCGTCACACCAAATTCTGGGCCCTGGGTACAAGGATTCACTGCGGGCCCCCCAAGAATGTTAACTATTGAAAAATAGCAGATATACAAGCTCACAGCGCGGCACCGAGTGCCGCGCTGCGAGCTTTTATATCTGCTATTTTTGAAAAATAGTTAAAATGTGTGCAAGAAACATATGTCAAGGACCCCCAAGATGATGTGTATTTGGCCACGGACCCCGATCTCAAAATATTTTGTTCCAGGGACCCCCAGAAGCAAAATTTGAGTTAGAAATGTTCGCTTAAAAATACATATATTCAAAGATTTTCACACATTTTCACAACTCGGTGCCGCGCTGTGAGCTTGTATATCTGCTATTTTTCAATAGATAAAGTTATTAGGGCCCCTCCACCTTGGGCCCCAGTAACTCAGTCCCACTTTCCTACCCCTTGTGACGCCCCTGCTGGAGCGTGCTGTGCAGAGAGAGACAGAGGGTATTAGAAGAACATCTACTGCATTGAGCCCACAGCGTTGCCTTGAAAGTCTTCTCACAAATCTTCTCACCATAAGGGTCTATAGAAAGCTCAGCATATGGTTCCACTCAGAGGATAATAAGTGTGATTTCCCCCACGATATGATAGTTGTGGAACACTGAACGCTACAGGACCACTTGTAGGCTATAATCCCCACAGGACACACACATGAGGAAAACATGCGCAGGTCATCTGCTTTTAGGTCAGGTGGACCTTTAACATCAATTGCTTCCAGAAAACTGTATCCAGAGTTGCAATGCATTATTGTGTTGTACTGTACGACTTGGCAAACCACTTGTAATTATAGTAACATGATATTAAAACTTACAGAGTTAGGTTTTGTGTTTGATATATTTAGGTGGCATCCCTTCTATAATTTAGCTTTGAGTTCTAATTAATCATGAAAGCTTCTGGCACACTCTAGTATGAGATACAGTGAGCTGTACTTTTCAAGTACAAGTAACTATTTTGCAATCACAGCCTTCCCCTCCGCTACCTCCCCACTTGATTGGCTTCTCTCACTAATGGAGAGTTTCCTGTGCAAAAGAAAAACAATACCATCAAACAAACTCATGGAGGGCATTTGTAAACTGGAGATAAAACAAAAGTCACGACAGTCCCAAAATGGAGCAGAGATTTGTGTGGAGAGAATTGCTTAGGTCATACTGTATAGAAAGTAGACAAAAACACATTGAAATAATTATCTATTCTCCGCCAGGGCGGAGATTATGTTTTTGCCCCTATTTCTGTGTGTGTGTGTGTGTGTGTGTGTGTGTGTGTGTGTGTGCGTGCATGCGTGCGTGCCTGCGTGCGTGCGTGCGCGTGCGTGTGTGTGTGTGTGAGAGAGAGAGAGCGCAGCTAATCTCTGGCACTGCTGGACTAATCAACCTCATGGTGGCACGGCGGGACCTCTAAAGTAACAACGTGGAGCCAAAAGTGATTTCTCTCTCAACCTGCATCACAAATGCTACAAATGTCAGCGTCTGTAGCAAGAATGTGATTTCCCCCCCACCTAATCAGTCACAAAATGGTCTCTCTTAGGAGTCGACAGCGACAGTCAAACAGGGAATTGCTACTCCATACGGTATGTTCGCAATTGTCTTCACAAATTAGTGGGCACACCTTTCTAGTTCTACATGTAGGCTATATAGTTAATGTGTTCTGATCTGAATCCTTCATGAGGTAAAAGTCAAAGTCACATATGGGATCACAGACATGACAGAAGGCATTGTTGGTGTTGGACTGAGGCTGTATACTGCAATACTTATAGATGGATTCCCTGACCCTTTTAGTGTTCTTATTTGCCCAAATCCATACCACTGGTATCTGTTTCCAGTTTTGTTTGACAGAACCAAGATATTACATTTCTCTCCAGGGTCCTCTTTAAAAAGCAGTCGCCGGGAATTCCCATCAAGGTCAATGCATTTAGCGCAACAGTTCATTGGTATTCTTAACTCTGTCCTAAATCTTGAAGTCACTGAGCTGAGCTTATCTTTTATATCAACTAGGTGCAGGGCTACAGACTCGGGCTCTGCCACTGACTGACTATGGATGGGAGAGTTTCTGTACTGCATGGGCCCACAGAATGCTGCGTTTCTAAGCATGGTGGCTGCATCAGGCTTTGGCCAGATGGATTGTGTTGGTGAAATGAAATGTAAGCTTTCGAAAGCCAGATGGCTCACAGAGCTGAGGCCAGTCATACAGTAAAGGAAGATGAACATGGGGGAAGTTTTGTTTCTACGAGATAAGGTTCAACTTCTCACATGTGAGCATAGCATAACATCTAAGGAGCGCTGTTCATCTAAAGTACCTTGACAGTCAAAATGAACATCAATGCTTTGCTTCTGATTAAATGCAAGCTGTGGATGATGATAAATAGTTTTCATTTCTATTGCCCCTTCATCCACAGCGTGTTTTCACATGATGTGGAGGCAACCATGAAAAGCGCCAGCCTGCACATTGAGAACAATTAGGAGATCCAGTGTCTTGCTCAAGCACACTTTCACATGAAGCCAGAGGGAGCCGGGAAATCAAACCGGGGATCAGGCAATCCCTGGCATCCCTTTTTGATGATCACATACCGTAAGAAAACCTGAAGGTGCTGGTTATAAACAGCTATGTAAAAACACTTATAAAACATGCCAGAGGTTGTTCTGGATGCAAATGAGTAATACAGCATGCAATAGAAATCAAATCACACTGAGACAGAGGCATGCCAGAGGCGTGCAGTACTTAATGTTGGCACACTGACTGAGAGTGTAACATTCATGTTGCCAACAATCTTTCTATGGTAACGGTGAGAAAGTAGGCAGGCAAATTCCTCTATCAACAGCTCAACTTGTGCCAGATGCCCATGACTACTAGACCAGGACCAGCCCCAGATCCATCAATGGCATCTTCTCACGCAAAGACAGAGGCGTCAATTGGGTATGGCAAGCTATGGCAGCTGCCATACCTTGGCTACAGGGGGAAAATAATAAAATGTACTTTTCATCGTGCCTGTTGCTAAGGTATGGCAACATGACTGGTGTCTTGCACCTCGCGCGCGTGCAAGACACCAGTCATGTTGCCATACCTTAGCTTTTGCTGAACTGACGCCACTGCGCTAAGACAAATGAGCAAGCTGTCAAACTGTCATCCCCTCTGTGATGACATAACAGTCTTTTGATGTTGTCGGCTGGGGCTTCTCTGTCGCCAATAGCACCCCCCCCCCCCCCCACACCCCAAAAAAAGGAAAGCAAGAATCCGTGGGATTTGCTTCTGTATCCCCCCTTCCTCCTCTTGAGTGGTCGCTCAATGCACGGCTTCCTTTCACATGATGGACAAAGAGACCTGGCAAGAACGTCCATTAGAGAGCCATTGAAAAGGGGAGAGAAGGCAGGTCGGGGAGACATCGGAAGCTCTCATATCTATGAATCAGTAAAGGAAAAGTACTTGTTTTAATATGTAGTTTTATTCAAATGTTGTCTTTTAGGTTGTCTCTTATAAACATTTGTAACTAACAACACTGTAATGCTCAGTGTCTCCAAAGAAATAACCATCCCCTCTGGGAAGTCCATACAGAACGTTACAGACATTATTCACTCTTTTCTTAGCACTGATACCAGTCAGTACTCCACAGATTTCGTGATATCTTCTTGCACGTATGAAGGTATGATAGCATATTGACAGATGTGTACTATATTACTACTAATATGATAGTCGTTTTTTTTTCCATATATTTTAAGATGTTGTGTGATGAGTGAGTATAATTATTGAGAAATGTAAAACTCTCCACCATGCCTCCAATTACTCTCTCTGATCAGAACAAATTGTCTTCCATAGAGTTTCTCAACAAGAATGAATTAACCACATGGACTCTAGCGTCCCTATTCTGGGGCAAACATTCGCTGGGAAATAGCAGATCTACAACCTAACAACGAGTCATATTGCAACATGTTGTGAACTTCTAGATTTGGTGTAGAGGGGAAAAAAGGGAGGGGGTTTAGAATAGACACCTGCAGGCACTCAAGTGAATGAAGTACATAGGGTTTAAGTGATTAAGCCTTGTCCACTTGTCAGCTGAAGTGAGGCTGTAATTAACTTGGGGGAAACGAAAAGACAAGTGACACGGTCAGTGCAAAAGAAAAAACATTGGCTCTCTAACAGCATTCAGCCACAGAGTGTTGGTTCAGTATTTATAAAAGCCCACAGACACACTTAACCACTTTGCAAAATGTTCACAATACCGGAAATGGCGATTACAAGCTCACACTCTGGAGGAATTGTGCACTTGTAGATCTAGTCTTTTATTGGTACTTTTGCATGACACTCTTGTACGACAACGTATAGGCATTCATAAAACATGAAATGTTGAAATATGAAGATACAAGGTTTCTTCCCTACAGCGACGATATGTTCTTCATAGCATTGATTGATCGAATACTTTATTAACAGTTAGCAAAAAAGGCAAGGTACGTGGCACAGATTTATACAAGAGAATGCTAAAAGGATAACCCAATAAGTCCAGGGCTTGTTTGGTCTTGTGTGAATACACAATTAATCGAGACATTTTAAGACAAACAATAAAATACAAATATAGCTGCAAGCAGCGATAAAGTGGCCAAGGCATAAAAAGCAGGAAAGCAAAAAGGCATCAAGGGAAAGCAAAGAAGAATATCAAAGAAAAACTAGAAGCAGTGTTCTTCCGAACAGGACTCCGGCAGGTCAGGTAGTTTTTTTTTGGCCTAGTGGTGACTCTATAATAGGCCAAAGTGAAAATGGTGCCACGTGTTCTTGGGCCTTTCACGGCAATCGGACGCTGCATGCGGGATTTGAATCTTTTTGTTCCAAAAATGTGTTTTGCAAAAATTGACCCGCTGGTGGCGCTATAACAGGCCAATGTGAGAAGGGTGGCATCTGTTCCTTGGCCTAGTGGGAATGTGTGTGCAAAATCTCACACACATAGCAGGCTGCGTTTGAGACATTGTGTTCAAAAAGGAGCAATCCTGCAAACCTTGGAATTCAATGTTAGCCAATTAGATAGAATATGATATCTGACAAATCCGTCATGATTACATCACTGTAGAGATACTGTGTACTGATTGTGATTTTCGGATAAAATCTGAAGGAGTAATATCGAAGAATGTGTTTTACATACTGTAAGTCGGCCTTCTGGTGGCGCTATAAATGGCAGATGTGAAAAATGCAGGGCACAGGTTTTTCCTTGGCCTCTGGGAAGTGTGCATACAAAGTTTTACACTAATCGGTGGTTATAGGTAAAAGCACAAATTGGCCTCTACACAACATGTATGCAAAAGACTGTAGGCCTATATGCAACAGACATAAAAAAAACTGGGATACTATGCACCTGGACAGTTTGATGATGTACATAGTAAGCTTTGCTGAGCTATGAAGACCATAAGACATAAAAAAAACTGTGATACTATGCACCTGGACAGTTTGATGATGCACATAGTAAGTGTAGCGAAGAATCCAATATGTAGGTTTAATATATTGAATATAGGCGCGCTACTCGCCTGCCAAGGTTGTAATTATTAAGAATGAGCCATGCGAATACCAATCGCGTTCAACAACATACATAAGGCTGGAGGACGGCCCAGGCCTTGATATTCCTTGAACAATCTCAGATCTAGTCTAGTCTGTAATCTCTAGTCTGATAGTCTGATGGTCTAATCCGACGTGATCTTATCTGTTCCTGATCTCGATCTGAGAAAGTAGGCCGATTCATCTATTCTTTATAGTCAATTGTGATGTCATTCCACATCGTGACATCATATTGCATTGTCTCCGAATAAGGTCGTATATTCTTTTCTACACTCCCCCCGTGACACCGTTAGGTTTCACTATCTATTCAAAAGATAATAAGACCGAATTCGTACTTGCTATCTTCCTTTCTGGAATCTTCATGATTCTCTTCTGGTGGTTGTGGTTGGTAATCTACGCTTATGCAGCCGCGCCATATATAAAGTGACTCCTACATTCTCCTCCACGGCGTCCCGTGAGAGAGGATGAAGAGACACTCCGGCGTGTACAGTAGTTTCTCTGCTTCTCTGCACGGCGTCCCGTGGAGAAAAGTAGAGAGGTACTGCTGTGACGTCGGGGGCTGACTTGAGAGCACAGTTTGTCCTGGATGGGTCCTGAGTAAGGGATCTGTCAGTTCATCTGTCATCTGTTTTTAGGGGTAGGGGGTTCCTTACGAAAGGGTCCGCCGCGCCCTACATTATCTCAATAGGTAATGTAGCTATGAGGGGATTGGGACATCGAATTCCTGGAAAGCATGTCTGGGCGCAGGGAGTATCAAGGGTCTCGAATAGAAACATGCTACCATACTGCAGGGTATTCCATATGTATGATGTATGATTTAATCCTTATCGCCTCTGCCACGCCGTGGCGATAGTGCCGTGGCGTCTTCTGTGGGGTCAGGGACCTCGCCTTAGCCAGTCAGTGGCGACTCGCTGGGTAATGGAGCTGGTTCTGTTCCATGCTATGTACATATCATCTGTACTTTGTGAGTTGTAAGTTCAGGTTTAACAGGCAACATAAGTCCACTCTCTTCTTCCAGTAACTGGGATTAGATTTACGGTGACTGGGAAAGACCTCCTCCAGTGAAAATGCCGGTGTACCTGTAGGGAGGCTGGTGGATTGTAGTTAGACTGTTGTAATGGGCAGGAAAGATCATCAGGGTAATGAGGGCTACGGTGATACTCTAATCCCCTGGTCCTAATGCCTGATGCCATTCCGGCTTAGGTCTTCGTCAGATTTATCGACGTCTTGAGTCTTGAATGATCTCTTGAATGAGAACTTTAGATTTGAAAGCTTTTGACAGGCTTTTATCTTTGCAATAACAAAGTTTCCACTTTGCTCAGTTTAGCTAGGCGATCTTTGATCGCGTACAGCTGGGATCAGTCAGGTGGCTCTTCAATAGCCATGTCTGACTGAGGTAACTTCCATTCGTAAGTACACCACGTCTTAATACACTACCATTGGCCATTGGTAGGTACGCACCACGTGGGTACACTGCGTAAACATACTAGGAAATCCTGAGTCACTAACAAGTCTAAGGATCCCTGGCGAATGCAGGAGGAATACTCACTGCTGCTATATGCGTCGAGCAAGCTTACCAAAAGCTTGTAGTCGAGGCTCACTGAGTGGATTTACTTAAAATCTCTTATCTCAATGATGGGGCACGCTGGAGTAAACTTACCAAAAGCTTACTCAGGGCAATAGGGGCACGCTGGAGTAAACTTACCAAAAGCTTACTCAGGGCAATAGGTGCGTCAGGCAAGCTTACTTAAAGCTTGTGGTCGAGGCTCACTGAGGTAGATTTACTAAAAATCTGCAACAGCGATGAAGGCTCACAGAGTTAGGCTTACTTAAAGTCTATATCTCGGTGGCAAGATACTGAGTGATTTACTTTTGCACCAGCTATCTTCTTCTCAAACACTTACTTCTCAAGCGTGGAATTGAATCGGCGAGGCATATAGTGACTTGAGGTATATTCTTCTCAAACACTTACTTCTCAAGCGTGGAATTGAATCGGCGAGGCATATAGTGACTTGAGGTATGTGACCATACAAGGCCTTGAAGATAGGCTTCTTAAGCTTCTATCTGAGTTTACACTTCGTAAACTATAAGTGAACTACGTAAGTACTTGGGATACAAACCACAAATACACTACGTGAACACTACTCTCATAGCAGACTGTAAGGTGATTCCCTTTGAATGCCGTCTTTAAGATTCCAGGTCATCTGGAATGCTGTCTCCGATGGTAGGCAGTTCTTGATAACAGCTCTACTTCTTGATTGGTTCTGCCACGTCCGGCTGAAGTTCAGTTTAGGAAGGGTAATGTTTGGACAAGGAAATCGGCTATGGCTGACCCTCGAGATTAGATTAATGGCCGCCGTCTCTCCCCCCATATCGAGGTTAGCCATCGATGTGTGGGGTATTTCCATGGTCCAGCCGATTACCACAACGCGGTTGAGGGCCTTATGTCATGAGGGCCTGCCGCAGGAGTGATGCAACATTCTACCATCTCTTCGGAGGTGGTACTGGTCCTGCGGATGGGTAGCAAGGGGAAGCTGGTCGCAGCCGGCTACAAAGTATCGTTGTGACTCAGCTTTGTCCGACACGAAGTCAGGCAGATCGGCTAAGGTAGGTTGCCGACGAGGTGGAGGTGGAGTTGGGCGGCTCGGCGTATCAGAGCTTGATCATGGTTCATCTCACGGCGCTCCTGAGCAAGGACGGATGTGAGTACCGATTGAAGGTTTGTGGTGTCCAGGTGCAGGATGGAACCACGTCTAGCATGCTCTGCTCAAACCTTAGGAGGTCGTCGTGTGTGACCGTGTCTCGCTTAAGTCCCTGGAGGTCGTTGTGGGTGACCATGCCGAGTTGGAAGGCATACATCCATCGGGTGTCCTGTTGTTGTCATTCGGTCATGGCGATCGGATGGCTCGTCGCGATTTGTACTGGCCACCAAATGTAGCGAAGAATCCAATATGTAGGTTTATTATATTGAATATAGGCGCGCTACTCGCCTGCCAAGGTTGTAATTATTAAGAATGAGCCATGCGAATACCAATCGCGTTCAACAACATACATAAGGCTGGAGGACGGCCCAGGCCTTGATATTCCTTGAACAATCTCAGATCTAGTCTAGTCTGTAATCTCTAGTCTGATAGTCTGATGGTCTAATCCGACGTGATCTTATCTGTTCCTGATCTCGATCTGAGAAAGTAGGCCGATTCATCTATTCTTTATAGTCAATTGTGATGTCATTCCACATCGTGACATCATATTGCATTGTCTCCGAATAAGGTCGTATATTCTTTTCTACAGTAAGCCTTGCTGAGCTATGAAGACCATATGAATCGGCCAGGCTATGAATCTCATAGGGCAGGAGCCTATCTCCTGTTTCTGTGGCGTAAGGTAACTTCTTGTACAAGTACACCCCCTGGACATGACGCTAGTATGTCGCAGGGAGTTACCCCCAATCCAACCCTAGATGCTGAGTTTCAAGCAGGGAGGAACTGGGTCCCATTTTTTAGAATCTTTGGTATGACGCGACCCGGGTTTGAACCCAGATCTCCCAGTCTCAGGGCAGACACTCAAACCGCTAGGCCACTGAGCTGGTACATGGTATCATTGCAATCCTTGGAAATCACAACATAGGTGTAGACATGACAGTTTGTATTATAATGCTTGTTTCAGGTTTCAGGATTTATGAAGCAAAATACATTATTTAGTAATGGCGGATATTAAAATACGCATCAAGGGGGGTTGGGGGACATTTTTAGGAAGGCTCCATATCAGACATTGTTCAAGGAACCAAACTGTAAAGTCTACCAAATGTCATGGTTTTATGCTTATACAAACCCCAGGTGGGATTCGATCCAACAAGCTTCTGCATGTAAGGCATATGCCCTGACCACTACACTAGGCAGCCACAGGATCTGTGGCTGCCTATGTATGCTGAGTGCCTTGATTTTATTGATTTCTTTTTTATATTTTGGAGGCTTGGGGTGAAATCAATCTGAGTAAATGTAATCTGAGTATTTCTGACATTTTCGAGTGATCATATTTTCTTTTACTCAGAACAGAAAAGAAACGGCCGGTAGAGAAGGGCTCATTTTAAACATGAACGTGATCTGGAGTTAGATCAGACGTGTCAACATTAAAGAGTTTGACATACGCACATGCCATGGGCATCCAGGATGTTAACATCAACTCAACCCAACGTGGGGTTCGAACTCACAACCATCCGAATATCAGGCACAGGCACTGACCACTACACTACGGCAATCACACATAATGGACCTGTCATTTAAAAAAAAAGAAAAGAAAAAAAAAAGTTTCATGTAATGTACTTGACGCCTTCTTTCAAAATGATATAGCGCCCCCCTTTGGCCAATTGGGGTAAGATTGGTTTCAGTGATATTTGGACTCTCATCATGAAATGTTACTTTGCATGTATGTTTTAGAGGCAGAAGAATAATTTGCATAAAACTTGCAATATTGATTGAATTATTAAAAAAGCATGTTTCAATTTTTAAAAGATCCGATCTGACAGATCTTTAGATATTGGTCCAAAGTTCATGTAAAAAAAGTTCTGTGCACATGACACGAAAAATGCGGAATAAAAGCGGGTTTAAGCGTTTTACGAACTGCTCAAAATGGCGGAAAATCGAAGGGCGGAGCTTACTTAACAAAGACACAGATGTCTTCCGCTTGAGTCAAGGCACGCGTGTAAGCAAGTTGCATGTCTTCAAACGAAACGAGGCATGACTTATGCCCCTTTAAAGTTTGAGTTTTCAAACGCTTTGTATAGCGCCCCCCTTTGGCCAATTGGAGTAAGATTGCTTTCAGTGATATTTGGACTAACCCTCTACATATTTGCCAAATGCCATGAACGTGTCACTTTGCATGTATGATTTAGAGGCAGAAGAATAATTTGCATGAAACTGCATTATACAGTGAATTATTAAAAAATTATGTTTCGCTTTAAAAGAAATCCGGCCGCTGTGTGATGACCGTATGGGTCCAAAGTTCATGTAAAAAAAGTTTCGCGCACGTTATGCGAAAATCCCAGGAGGAGATAGATTTTGACTGTTTGTCATATAATTCAAAATGGTGGGAGAAGTAAAGGTCAAAGGTCAAAAGTCAGAGTGTAAAAGTTGTTCGGCATGAGGAGACGCATAAGTGTATACAGGTTTCATGGCTGTACCTGAAACAGAGCATGAGCTTTACCTGTTCAAAGTTGGCATTTTTCAAAGGCTTCCTACAGCGCCACCCTTTGGCCGATTGTTGCGAGCTTCGCGTTTTAGCCGTTTGGCATAGTCCTCTGCCATACTGCTGAGTTTCGTAAAAAGCGACTGCACGGTCTAGCCGCTAGAGAAAAAGTGGCGGAAGAATAATAATAGTGCTGAAGTCCAATATCAATAAGTGGCCATTTGGCCACTTCGTGGCCTTGGCCACTAATTAAAAAAAACAAACACATACTGTATATATGAGTAGTACTACACAAATATATCATTACAAATAATTTACCCACACAGATTTCTCAAATAACAAAAAATCTAAGTATTTGCTTGAAGGGGAAGACTACCCATTTTCAATATTGAACTATGTCATTAATATACCTTAAGGAGTTGTGTGGAAATAATGTGTTGCCTAGAACTGGAGGATTGATTTTGGGGTTTGTATTGCAAAGTACACCAAGATGACATCACCACGGTGTACTTTGCAATACAAACCCCAGGGGGGGGGGGGGACTATTTTTAAATTTCCACACAACTCCTCTAAGGTATATTAATGACATAGTTCAATATTGAAAATAGGTGGTCTTCCCCTTTACAAGTATTTTTTCCCCTCAATGTTTCTTCTTGTAGATTTAAAGTTAAAGTTCTAAATCACAGGGAGGCCGCTGACTTTCTGTGCTCTATGCAGCTGAGCTGGGGGCAGTGTTGTATTGGTGATTCAATGTTTGGGGGGACGCTATTGTAATGAAGTCACACGCTTAACACCTACACTAACTGGAGTTAGCAGATCATTTATATGCATCCAGGCTTGTTCCTATGTTAATGCCGCTGGTTTGGGAAACTACAGCTTTTGTAAAAGTTGTTGAGGTGAAAACTAAGGGTTGTCGATGCATGTGTGTGCTCCTGTTCAAAAAGATTCGTCATGACGTGTACGCGGGTAACACGACCAATGCAAGACTGGCTGTGGGTATCTCATCATGTCTTGTGGTTTGTACAGCTGAGTCTGACCACAAACTGTGTTACAAATAAACCCTTAGCAATGCTCTGCACAACTTAACACAGGGACTGGGATGTGAAGGTGAATTTGAAAGTAACCACAGTCAACCCCCTGATATCTAGTTTACTAAAGAGCTGGAGAGATGGTGAAACCCTTACTGAACAAACACTCATTACAAACATGATTACAATAATATAGAGTTATAACTTTTTTAACAAGTTATCATCTATTATTTAATCTACAGCACAGTATATTCCAACGGTACATATTAAAACGGTCCTCTGTCACTCTTCTGAGAATTATGGAAATAGGTTGCATACGGTCCATTATCAGTAATAAAAAGGAAAATGTAATATGGAAATAAGTTGCCAACCTGCTGTAATGCAGTCATGGTTCCTTGACCGTGGTGACTGTAATTAGACTTTACTATATAATCATTATCCCATATTCCAATTTGGAGGTAAAATTGTGTGACTGTGTGTCTGCAATCTGCATGTGCGTGCATGTTTGTGTCTGCACATGCACGTATGTGAGTGTGTGAGTGTGTGTGTGTGTGTGTGTGTGTGTGTGTGTGTGTGTGTGTGTGTGTGTGTGTGTGTGTGTGTGTGTCTATGTGGCCATTGTTGTGCATACAGGTGTTTGAAGCTGTGTACCGGCATGTGTTTGATTATTGTGAAGATTATTTTGAAGTGTTAATATATTTATGGACTGGGAATTTTAACATGCATTCCTGGGTTGCCTGGGAATAAGGGTAGTAGTAACTCTTTATTGTGTGTGAAGAGTGTGTGTGTGAGTGATTGTGTTGTATTACGATACTTGTGAGGGACCCACAACTGCCACAATCTAACATATAATTTTCGGAATGTCTGAGTGAGTGTCTGTCTGAGACTCTGAGTGTCTGTCACAGCGTTTCTCCTCAATGGCTGGAGCAATTGATCTGAAATCGCATCACCATAAGCATATGAACACACCTGACATAACTGTGAAGCCCGTTTGTCACTTTCACAAATCATATGCTGTATATTAGCATTTTTATGGTGTATCTACTATCTATTCTGCATCTAGCATGAGGCATATCTATTCTGCATCTAGCATGGGGCAACATGTTTACACGTGTGTGTGTGTGTGTGTGTGTGTGTGTGTGTGTGTGTGTGTGTGTGTGTGTGTGTGTGTGTGTAGGCGGGTGGGGGGGGGGGGGGGGGTACACAGTATCTCTGTAGCCTTTAAACGAAACGGGTATTTCTTACATTGATGCTCCTACATATTATCATGCAAGCACCAGAAAGTGACTTTCCATCCATCATATACTGTGTGCACAGTGCACACCCCATAACCCACACACTGCACATCATTTCGGAGCTCATATCTTTGAACGGGTAAGGACTAGTTATAGTAGAATTTGAGAAACAGACATTGAGAAGACAATTTTCCTGGTCCTTGCAAGATAAATGGTTGTTTTTATGCGTGGCAGTGTTAAGGCTATTTGCTCCCTGTATGGCTTCGGTACAAAAAGCAAAAGCACACTCAACTCCTCCCCCCTCAGTCTGGGTGTGATTAGAGCCAATACATGCTGAGCGACCTGCACTTACAGAGAGAGAGAGAGAGGGAGAGAGAGAGAGAGAGAGAGAGAGAGAGAGAGAGAGAGAGAGCAAAAGGGGGAGTGGGTTGCCACTTTGTGCACTCTGGTGGTTTTTGCTGCAACGTCACTGTTGCTTGTGCTCCCACAGTGGCATCGCTACCACACAACATTCAGTGGAAAGCTTAATCCCAATGGACATATTCAACTGGACATGTTTGAAATTTCTCTTCGAAACTTTTTAATTCCTCTCGGATTTATTGAGGCAACACCATATCTATGAGCTAATATTGGTTTTGTGGACATTGGTGGATACAACTTTTTGGTTGTTGTTGAAAACAACAAAAAAACCTAAAACATGTTGCTTTTGCATACACCAGTGGGAACCTCTTAAAATGCTTCTTTTGATTTTTGGAAACGTAAGAAAAGGCCACCCAGGGACCATTGGTGGCGTCTGAACAATATACAAGTGAGGCTCCAAGGCTGTGTGAAATATGTAAGCAATTTCAACAATATACATTTAGCAGCATTTGTAGAGAGAAAATATTCAAAGATATTCTACAGACTTCTTGAGTGTTTGAGTTTGGACAAAATTATATTAAAAAAATGCTTCTAAGAAAGGCACTTCATTTTGTCAAAGTCAGCATTTAAAAACTTGACTTCATGTAACCGAGTTGAATATAATAGCTGTGCCCACTGGTGGAAGATGGACTATAATCTGACTGTTACGGCTTCCAATTTGGTCAACAGTACCTTAGAGGCCAAAAACAAGACAGGGCCCTATCACGACGCGGCTGGATCATGGATTCTGGTCATATTGGCTGTTATCATAATGACTATTGTAGTGGGCAACCTGCTTGTCATCATATCTATTGCACGGACCTCACAGCTGCAAACCATGACCAACATCTTCATTATGTCGCTGGCCTTTGCAGACCTTATCATGGGGGTCTTAGTTGTGCCCCTGGGGGCCACCATTGTGGTATCGGGCAACTGGCTGCTCGGCGACACAGCCTGCGAGCTTTGGACTTCTGTGGACGTCTTGTGTGTCACGGCGAGCATCGAGACGCTCTGCGTAATAGCAGTGGACCGCTACATAGCTATTACAAGGCCACTCAGACACAAGGTACTGATCAATAAGTGCCGTGCCAGGCTAATAGTTTGTGTGGTGTGGATTGTGTCTGCCCTAATCTCCTTTGTGCCGATCATGAACCAGTATTGGCGTGCAGCGGATGACCAGGAGGCAACTGAATGCTATCAGGACCCCACTTGCTGTGACTTTGTGACCAACAGGACCTTTGCCATCATATCGTCCGTGGTGTCTTTTTACATCCCTTTGCTCATAATGATATTTGTTTATGCCAAAGTCTTTCTAATAGCATCACGGCAGGTACAGCTTATAGATAAGAACCGGACACGCTTCCAGAATGAGTGTCCGTCAACGCTGACGCCCGGACACCTCATCACCAACATCCTGCCCACAGGCTGTGTGGGGTCCGGCAGCCCGGCCCGTAGGAAAAACTCCAAGCGGCGATCGTCGCGCATACTGGTCGTGGTCGTCAAGGAGCACAAAGCCCTCAAGACATTGGGCATCATCATGGGCACCTTCACCCTGTGTTGGCTGCCTTTCTTTGTCGCCAACATAATCAACGTGTTCGACAGACACATCCCAAGCGGTGAGATATTCCGCCTGCTCAATTGGCTGGGCTACGTCAACTCTGGACTCAACCCCATCATCTACTGCAGGAGCCCAGAGTTCCGTGCCGCTTTCAAGAAAGTGCTGGGCTGCCCCTGGGTGTCCACGCCACGGCTCAACACCTTTTACAAGGAGCTACGGATTCGCTGCCCCTGCTTTCTATGGCAGGCTGAGTCAGGCACAGCCGGCTCTTTCCAGAAGACTCCCACTGCCACGGGCGATGGGAACGACAGCCTGGGCAGCAACAAAAGTGAGGCCCCTTCCCCAGGACCTCCCCATTCCAATGGCAGCACACAGTTCAGTGACTTATCAGAGCCAGAAATGGAATTGTAAGTTTCCCCTGCCTCCTTCAATTTCCCAAACACTGACTTGGTTCATTTACCTTGAGTGATGCACATATTTAATATATTTGTTTTATCTCCAGTTTATATAAATTAATAAATTAAATAAACATATTTTTAGAAACATAAAGAGAATACGGTAGTCATTATTACTGAAATATTTATCATTTAACGGTAGAAAACGTGTCAAGAAAGCAGTAAGCACAATACATTTTAAGTGTATAGACAACATGTCTACTGCATGTTAACATAAAAGAATGCTGCTTTTTTTTTTTACATAATACATACATGCTAGCATTTATGAATTGCATGCATGAATTAAATTCCTATAAGATATAAAATACATTTCTATATAGATAACTATATCTTAATTTACAAACTCAGAAATTCAGAGAAGAAGAGGTGTTAGTCTAACCGTCTATAAGTTTGCCGGACAAAATATGTGATGTGTACTGACAATTATGTACAGTATTTAACAATTAATATACACTATGAACATGGGAGTTAAAAGAATCAAAGAGTCAAAGTCGGCACCTAAAAACTTGAATGTAATATCTATGTCCATTGGTTAACTTAAGAGTTAAAGAATCAAACCTCTGCTGAATCAAGAGACATAATACAAACTCTAGTTAAGTCAGCTTGTGTGCACATGCTGATATGAAAACAATTACACAATCTACAGCAGAATCATTTGTTCATTTGTATGCATCAATGGCATGATGATGCACTGATACAGCATTACTGTACATAAGTACATAAAAAGATGCTACACCACTCTCTACACTTTTAACACATTGACCGCCATTTTAACATACCTCCGTACTCCCACCTGCCATTCGTCTCCATAGACTTCCATGTAATTGGGTGTGCACGGATCATGCACACCCATGCCTAGATAATGCACCACGTGTGTCCACCTTGCTCACAGCTTTCAAACAAAAAAATCCGAATGGAAATCCGTTCAGGCATTCCTGAGATAACAGCCACTATGTTTAACAAAGATGGCTGCCAAAATGGCTGCCATGCTTGAAAGATGGGGTTGCTATGGGGGTTAAACATGAAATTTCGCGATTGCTATCATGCCTACTCCATTTTTTGGGGTCAAAATTTAAAAAAAAAAAAAAAAATTTTTTGAAAAAATTTTTTTTTTTTTTTTTTTTTTTTTTTTAATTCTCGGGACTATCGGGCCTGGCGGGGAAAGACATTGGAATAATCTCGGGACTATCGGGCCTGGCAGGGAATGAGTTAATGTACCATAGCAAATATCATTCATTTGACTGGAATTGAGTCCAATTACAAGGGTGACTTACTGCTACTGATTATGAACTAGTATGTACTGTAATGAAGCTGGAGTATAATGATGCTGAGGAAGAGAGAGAACAGGAATCATTTTTTATATTTATAGGCAAGACGTTATACAGCAAATTACAACAAATGAATGGTTGTAATGTCACTTATTTTAAAGGAGCTATATAACTTTTTCTTGAAAAACGGATGCTAAAATAAAAATAATGTTTCGAAAATATTTTATAAAAAAATAAGCTTCATATATGTGTTTCTATTCAAAAATGACCTAAAAAAAATGACCTCACCCCAGCTGCCTCCCCCTGGCCAGCTGGGGTGCTTGATGGAGGGGAAAGGAACTGGTTGGAATAACGTGTTCCTTCCACACGCTACGTCCATCCCGGGGAAATCCCCCCTGTCAGGTGAAAAGAAACAACTTGGACTACTCATGCATTGAAGGAAGCATGAGGTCAGTCCATTGTCTCCCCAGGTGCGGCAGAGGGAGAGCAGAGCCCAGGATTACATAGACAATTCGCACTGGGTGAAAATGGGTTGCAAAATCGTGGGATAAAAAAAAAAAAAAGACCTCAAAAAGCTTAAAATAATGATAACATAATCATTTTGGCCATTGTCAGACCGACACTTTGTTTACATTCTAGTCTATAGACTAGGATGTAAACAAAGCGTCGGCCCTACAATGAAAAAGTTGACTATAGCTCCTTTAAGTCACTCTCGATAAGAGTGTCAGCTTAATGAAATGTAATTAGGATATTTAATCCAATTCTTCCAAAAAAAAGGAAAGAAGTAAGATTTCTACCAGGCAAGAGTGAATGACTAAAGAGCTAAGTAATGTATAGCAACAAACCATCAACCCCAAACCATTCATCAGACAATTAATTTCATTGCATGCAGCACTGTATGTGACAATTTTAAAGTAGGAACTTTCTGACAGGATATAATGATTTAACGGATAGATAATACAAAAACTAAACTGATACAAAATACATTAAATGTGTAATATATGGTAGCTTATATTTGCATGATCACTTTACATATACCGGTATATAAGGAATATGGAGAACATGATTCCATATGCTACAGTGCTACATACAGTATATAGGTTTAAGTATAAACATTAGTAGTAAGTATCTTTATAGTGAGTGGTCAGGGACATGTTAAGAACTAGCGTTGGGGTCGCTACGCAGCCCTCACACCTACGATGCACTGCCGATCCAACCGACATGCCCATATATGAAGATCCCTGATGTCATCAGTAAATGCCCATATATGGGCATGCCCCCTTTTGTGCCCATATATGGATCTGATTGATTTGTTTGCGCCTCCTGCCATGGTGACACACTGGGCCTCATTCACTATGCTCGTCGTACATTTCCGAAAAAGGGTTGTGTATATTGTATAAGGCGATTCATGAAAGGGGGTGCAGAACCTTGATGTGTGTGGATCCTACGTCCATAAAAATTTAGTTTGTAAGTATCAGGCTCGCTCCCATGGGAATTATTTGCGTTGTCCCATGCCTGTTTCACACCTAAAAGGAGTGCAACGTCAAACCAACAACAACAAAATGAACAGATCTACAAGCTTACAACTCGTTGCATTGACACCTTGTAGATCAGTGCATTTTGGCCAGCCAGTGAGTCCTTCATGCGAAGTTTACAAAGTTTAACCTCACGACCAAAGGCTAATACAACTAGTCCAGTAATTTTAGGCCAAAATTAGGCTAAACCTAAGACAAATTGCAATAGTAGCAAACTCAACTGATTTTGTATCCTCAATATGTCCTTAGTGAGGGAAAAAAAGTCCCAAGGAATCCCATCAGGGGAAAGTTTTGAAAACGACCTACCTACCTTCACTCACTACACTATAAAGGAAAAAATGACTCCCGAAAAATCTGCTTTAAGTGGGATGTGAGGGGTCAAACTAGGGGTTTTTAATTATTATGAATCCATTGCAAGCATTTGTTTTGCACGAAAAATATTCCTTGGGCAAGAAATGGCCCCTCAAAACGATGGTTTAGTGATTTTCACAGTCTTTTGGGGTCCGTTTTTAGCCCAAGGAATGTTTTTCATGCAAAACAAATGCTTGCAATGGATTCAGAATAATTAAAAACCCCTAGTTTGACCCCTCACATCCCACTTAAAGGAGATTTTTTGGGAGTAATTTTTTCCTTTATAGTGTAGTGTATAGTAAGTGAAGGTAGGTAGGTCGTTTTCAAAACTTTCCCCTGATGGGATTCCTTGGGACTTTTTTTCCCTCACTAAGGACATATTGAGGATACAAAATCAGTTGAGTTTGCTACAATTGCAATTTTTTTTAGGTTTTTTCATATAACGACTGGACTAAACTGGGAAAGGATATTATACAGTATAAGCCCTTTCTAAAGAACAATTGCTCGCTAACCTTTGCTGAGTTAAAAAGATGATGCTGGAGTCTGACGATATCAGATCATTTTTTAACATTTATTGATTACTGATGGGAAATCTATCCTTTGGATGGATGCACTGCCCATTACTCCAAAATGGAGTAATGGACACAGCTACATCAGATGGTAAGACTTATTATAATGACGTGATGTGGTTATTATTAAATGAACAGCATGACATCGGAGTTGACATGAAAGTCCAGTACGCGAAACTGTTGCCACACGCAGCCACACATTAACGGCAAACACGCAAAGGGAACTAATAATTCAGCTCCAAATGCATCAACTGAAAATGAATCAAAATCAGCTGAATTTTCATCTTGTCTATAATATGCATCCAAGTAATAAATCGTTTGACATAATTTTTCTTTACTTTATGTGATGACAAATGTTGGGCACATAAATATTTGTATTTGAGGTTTGGCACTATTGTAATTTATTTTGCACGAAGAATAAGGAGCAGATGTGATCAGTGCAAGTCCAAGTGCATGTCCACTAAAGTCCACGGACAAACAGAATTGGATGAATCAGACTCAGTACGTGGAAAGGTGCGGATATGTGCATAAAGACAAATTATGCGCAAGTTTAGTGAATGAGGCCCATTGAGGTTCAACACACTCCATATTTGGAGTGTGTTGTCCTCTGTTATCCGGTCCTCCCATTAGCCAATTTAAAAAAAATTGTTTTTTTTAAACAAACCATTAGTCAATTTTAATATAGGACATATTGATTTTCTTTTAGTCCAAAACTCTTCCAATAGAAAGCACTTGTTGCATAGCTTGCTGCACGTGTCCAGCGAACAGAATTAATAACACATATTTGGATATATTCCGAACACATCGAGAGATTACGATTGATTGAGCAGAACAATGTACAAAAATAAATACTTATACTGAAACATTGGCTACTATTATGAATATTACAAAGGAACTAAACATAACCCAAAACCGAGTCTCTGCCTTCCACTCAGTGATTCAATAAACATATGGCAGATCATTTGATGAGAGAAGATCAACCAATCGCATGGTTTCTGCTACGCATTATGTTACCTGCAATCAATCTTTGCATGCAGCTGATGAACATTAAATTACTAACAGATGTCCATAGGTTTCTTCATAACCCATGACCCTGAGGTACTCTCACGGACACTATGCAGAGTCAGTATTGTATTAATAACACTGATAATAATCATAACATATTTACCTATTTTATTTTCAACATTTTTTTTTGTTTAATCATTTCATTTAATAATTTTATTTTAGATTATTGTGTGGACCTGTGATAAGATGGCAGCAACCGAACCCACAATGATAGCAATAACTAGTAATTGCAAGAACATACAGCCAATCGCCAAAGTGTAAAAGGTTATTCCAGAAGAGTGCATACAAGGTTTAAAATATCCTTCCAAATGAGTGCGGCTCAAGGAGATTCTGCCTCTTTCAGGGGCCTCTCTACACCCTCTCCAACACCTCTTAGTTGTAGCTGATAAATCTTTATCACTGAGGCACAAGACTTCCCCTGTAAATAGAGAGGCTGTTTACAGACCAACAACCAATAAGAATAGCCATGTTAGCATGTCTCAGCTACGGTTGGGAGGGAAAGCGTAGAATTCTCATTGCTTTTCTAATGTATAGCTGAACAAAATTGCAGCAGTCTTGCATAATTTCTGGGTGTAGTCATGATGATTATGATGGCAAAACAGATAACACAGGGAGGTGATGATGTTGTGTGATGTTGTGCAAACATACTAATGATACCTGTATTATCATTGTTAATCTAAATGAATTTAGGGGGTGTATTCTAACTTTTGTTATTTAAAATCCCACAGAGAGTGTGACTCTGTTTATGGTTAGATTTAAGGATGCTTCATTGGGTCATTTACTGTACTATACATTCCCAGTACTGTACATGCTGCCATCCGTCCCTGTGGGACTTTACAGATGTAATCAATTGTGCAGTAATGTGGGAGACATTTAGGAGCATATAAAAGTCTTCCTTAAAAGGAGCCCAGTGAGTGGTGCTGTAGTGTAGATCACACCGAGGGGAAGGCTCAGTGGACTCATGCTGTGCTTTGAACCGGATTACAAAAATGTAAGGGGGATCAAGAAGTTCAAAAGAGATGTTAGTCTAAGACAGGGCCATCCATGGCTTTGACAGGAGAAGTCTAACAAATGTTCTGTATATGACAAGGGCCAGGCATGTGCTCCCCGATACGTGCAGCCCTGGCAATGGAATGACTCAGGTGTCTGTCTGCTGTGCGTGAGTGGCTGGTAAACTGGTTGATCCACTCATGTGGATGATATTGCCCCATTTTTAGAAATCTATGAGAGACCATGACCATGAGTCCATGCCTTAGCCCTTATCTTCTTTTGAGCCACCCGATGGGATCGTTTGAAAAGTTATGCATGGAAACTTTGAAGTGAATGATCACCTGGAGATAGTGACCAGCACAGGGGTGAGGTGCACTCTAAATATAGCTATTATAAACAGACGACTTGTTTACAGTGAAATACTGTACATGCATGATGTTCTTGCCCACATCCATGTGTCACGCAAGCACCATACAGCGTACAGTATGTACTGTTCTATTGAACGACGCTTTGTCTGTTTGTATGTATGTGTACGTACCGTATGTGCCACACTTGTGCTCAATGGCCAAGCTTTGTGGGACGCTTAATGAAATGAACTTATACAAAGCACCTCTCACTTCACACTGGGTGTGATTTTTTTAAATAGTAGTATTAATAATAGTTTTATAACAGTGTTCCTAATTTATACTCTATTTAGGATATTCAGAAGGAACAAATCGAAATGAATTAGACATTTAATCAGTTCAGTGGCACTAATGTTATTCTTTTATTATTTCTTCCATATTTAAGAAAGCTTGGTTGTGCTTCATTCCTAGGTTTTCTCATGCATGTTGGCCTGAAGTGTGACAGCTGCTGCCGGATTACTTCTCAGGAGGGCAACGGGGGCATCTGGCTATAGTTTTAACCACTGACCTGATATGTGTTTTTGGGGTCAAAGATGGAGGGTGTTATGACAGTTTATTTGGCTGAGAAGACTAAAACCCATAGCTAATCTAATCTCAACAGACAGCTGAGTAGTTGATTTAAGAGGAGAGCACTGACACGACATGGCAATAGCTGCTTAACAAAAAGTAAAGCTTTCTGTTGAATCCAGTCTTTTTTTTTTTTCATAGTAGCCCTACTGTACATGCACGTCACCATGTCTTGCATGGTCAAGCCGGTTATGGCTTAAATGACATTTGTGCTGGAATTTAGACTAGAAGTGTGCTCTGTGAGAGGATCTTTATCAGATCACTATTAGACAGAACTAAACTTGGACAATTTGTTCTTAGCATGTAGTGTACATCAACATGACTGAAGAAAGCTTCCATCCCTCTACATCACAAGATGTCAAGGATTTGATTATTTATTTTACCTTTATTTTACCAGGAAGTTCCATTGAGACCAGAGATCTATTTTAAAAGAGAGTCCTGGCCAAGGTAGCAGTAGGGGGGGGGGGGGGGGGGCGATATGGAAAAATACAATATCACAATATCTTCCAAAGCTGTATCACGATACACAATTTTATCACGATTCCTTTTCACATTGTTTTTTATGGTTATTTTTCAAGTTACTTGACAAAAACTAGACTCTTTGGGTTCCTTTTGGGAGGTCTAAATTGAACTTAACAAGTATGTAACCAAATGGATTTGGTTTCATTTGTATGCTGTCAGAGTTAAGTGGACACCTTGACATTTTTAAAGTTTGAGAACTACTGATTTAGACCAAAATGCAGGTCTAAATTGAATTCTGCAATGAATCTCTGTATTAACGATTAAACAGGATTTTTTTACAAGGCTCTCTCAATTGTATCACGATATACTGTATATGATACCTCTAAAAATATTGCCCACCCCTAGGTAGCAGCCAGACATATAAAAATCACACCCAATGTGAAGTGAGCGGTGGTCGTGCTTGCATAACATCTTCAGACTAGGATTTAAGTCTAGGATGTACAGGCTATGCTACACACACATTTTGCTATGGCAAAACGCTGAGGAAAAAGGCTACAGACATACGACATATGATATCACTAGACAAACATGATGCTACGCACACACATTTTACTATGGCAAAACGCTGAGGAAAAAGGCTACGGACACGCGCACAGCTACGGACACACACACATTTTGCTATGGCAAAACGCTGAGGAAGAAGGCTACAGACATACGACATATGACATCACTAGACAAACATGATTCTACGTACACACATTTTACTATGGCAAAGGGCTGAGGAAAAAGGCTACGGACACACGCACAGCTACAGACACACACACATTTTGCTATGGCAAAACGCTGAAGAAGAAGGCTACAGACATACGACATATGACATCACTAGACAAACATGATGCTACGCACACACATTTTACTATGGCAAAATGCTGAGGAAAAAGGCTACGGACACATGCACAGCCACTTGTAGGAGCGGTTTGCACCGCTCAAAAACACAACATAAATCATCACACATTAAAGTAGAACACAGGACTCTAGACCCATATCACAAAAGGCAGATGAACAACAACTTGAGAGCAGGTAATTATACCTGCAGATATTACTGCAGGACTATGGTGACATTAAGGTAGCATGTTTCTACATACTACATCCGTGTGCCAGCATTACAGTGTAAGCATAAGGGTAGGAGACATATGACACCTGGGAATATTTACAATTTGTCACTGATGCTGTCTAACAGGGAAAACAAGGTCCACATACAATGAAACCGATACGTCGGCATTAAATGTATACTGTAACAACAATCTTAGGCTGCTGTTTATTTGTTTTTATTTTTGACAAATCAAACAAACACAAATATCCAATGAAGATTACAACCGCAGGCATAGATTGGCCGATTTGAACAATATTGGAGTGGTTTTGGGGGTTATTGAGGATGCTGAATACATTTCTGACATTCTTTAAATTCAAAATGGCCGTTTTAAACCGGAAATGGCCATATACCAACTTAAATTGGGATGATTTTGATACTTTTTTTTTATTTTGATAATGAATTAAATTATAAATGTGGTTATTTATATGCTTATACATTATCTGCATTTCAAAAGCAAAATATAGACAATCCACACAATGATTAGAACAATGACTGCCACAATAGCCTAGCAAAAATAGTCACTTCATCATTTGGAAAATCAACAAAAAAGTATCAAAATCATCCCAATTTAAGTTGGTATATGGCCATTTCCGGTTTAAAACGGCCATTTTAAAATTAGAAAATGTCAGAAATGGATTCAGCATCCCCAATAACCCCCAAAACCACTCCAATATTGTTAAAATCGACCAATCAGTTTTTGACATATTTTCCATTATTATAGGTGACTATGCTAATTAAAGCTAATTATGGAAATTATGAAAATTGCTCAACATATGCAAGTTAGCATCCGGCAGTTTCTAAATGCTGGGGACCCTTTCTCAACATTTCTAGCATAAAACATTGGTGTACTCAACATGTCCGGGTTCACAATGGGGCTCTATGGGCTGGCAAGTAGACTATGTGGTGGGCTTCACAAAACAGTGTCACAAAAACATCCAGATTTGATTGGCAAAACAAATCTCACAAACTTGAATGGCCAACAAATGTCATGAACAATTTCACACTATATCACTACTAGATGTTCAGCCTGAAGATGTCTGAACATTTAATACTTACAGTCAGAAGCTCTGTCGCCTCACAGCTAGAAGGTCCTGGGTTCGATTCCCGCCAGGGACGCTGTGGGTGCTGGGGCCGTGTTCCCTCCTCCACGTCATCAGTGCCCATACCCGAGGTGGGGTTGGCGAAAGGGCCTTTCTGTGTGGAGTTTGTAAGGTTTGTAATCCTGGTCTCCTGGTCAGCCGGGGCACCTGGTGGAGAGGAAAGGAACTGGTTGGATTAAGAGATCCTTCTTCGTCCTACTGGGGGAACTTCCCCTATCAGGTGAAAAGAAGCGGCTTGTACTCCTTGTGCATTGACGGAAGCACTAGCGCAGTCTGTTGCTCACCCCAGGTTGGCAGAGGGAGAGTGGCGCCCAGCCAGGGTAACAGTTTAGGCATTGGCACTGGGTGTGATCCTGAGCTTCAGTGACAGACAGAGAGAGCAATTGCAATCATGGTTTTTGCATGTATTCTCCATACAGGCCATTTATGATGACAATAATTATATTTAGCATGAATTGTTTCATAGGGATGCGAATTCAGATTTGAGCATCAGTGTATGATCCAATATGGTATTTGTATGCCCATGTCTATCTATGGTATCATATAACTTTAGCTATAAGTTCATATAGGTCTAAGTAAAGGTTGTTTATAGCCATAGTACATTTCACTTTCTTGTGTATAAAGTTAGGTGATCCTGGGGCACTGGGCCTGTCGCTGATGTGTTGCAACTAATTACGTGAGCACTTGTACTGCTCTGGTGTTGTGATTAGCAGTTATATCACCTAATGTGCCTCAATAGATATAGATAGAGAAAATATACAGTATACACACAGGCAAAGGAATATTATGGCACATCATATATTTTGTATGCAAGCAAGAATAACCAATAGATTACAAGTATGAACTATGGGATACATGAGCAGGAATAACTAAGACGTAATGCAGATGTAAGACAGGGGGGGAGAGAGAGAGAGAGAGAGAGAGAGAGAGAGAGAGAGAGAGAGAGAGAGAGAGAGAGAGAGAGAGAGAGAGAGAGAGAGAGAGAAAGCGAGAGCCAGAGAGAGAGAGAGGGAGATGTCTGGAAAATGTCTATATGAATCCTGAAGTTAAAGTGTCTCACTGCAGTTGTCACCAATGGGTCATAATTCCAAGTGGTTTTGTAAATATTTCTACACACATTACATGATAACACCCAGCAGTACTGGTGATTCATGACAATTGAGTGATGTCTCAAAGCTAAATACTGTGCAGACCACCATGGACTAAGGTGTAAAAATTTAATCAATGGCTCTTGCGAGTCATGGATACGAAACTGCGCTCATGGCGAGCCCCTAATTCATAGTTAAAAGAATCAGTTAGGACACTGTGTTTACAGTCCAAGCCGCTCGTGTTTATGCAACCAACAGTGTTTTACAGGAAGACGCAGTCCAATGGTATAATCATGCCATTGCTAGTATTATAATTCTATTTCCCCACTTACTACTCTGCCTTTTATTAATCATCACTGGACATTTTGTAATCACTGTGGAAGATTTTGTGGAAGTAATAGCTCACAGAAGGTATGCAATATACACAATGTATGGATGTGGGTTCATTGTAGTGCTTTTAGTGCTGCTTGTACTGCTTGTAATATAGAGGGACCTTACAGGGTCCAGTCATCTGTGACAGGATGTTGATCTGGTGACAACTGAATGATGCAGATTTCAACAGCCTGTGATTGACAATATTTGCATTTCAGTGGTGTTAAAAGTACTCACAAAACTTTACTTACAATAAATAAAAGTAGGGAAATAAACTCACTTTGAAATATGAGGTGGTGCACAGTTCTGCACACAGTTCCATGAGGTCCTAAACCTGCCAATATACAGACCTAATAGGTTACAGTGCTGCGGGGGGAAAAATCATTAGGCAGTAGGCTGCCTAATGTTTTGATGTAATCAGGTGGGGGCCTTTACAGGGTAGGCTCTCGTTGCATGGGCACAGTTTTGTCAATTTAACTGAGAGTGTAGCCAGGGGTGTCGCAACAAATTCTGGGCCCTGGGTACGAGGATTCACTGCGGGCCCCCCATGAATGTTCTTCATAGGGGGAGGGGGGCATTATTACGCATTATTTTGTGCTTTAACTATTGAAAAATAGCAGATGTACAAGCTCACAGTGCGGCACCGAGTGCTGCGCTGCGAGCTTGTAGATCTGTTATTTTTGAAAAATCGTGAAAATTTGTGCAAGTCTTTTTTTTTTTTACCCGTTTATATAAATGTCTTCTAAATCCTTCTAAGGGTTTTTGAAAAAACCTATGTTTCTATGTCAGTGGTGCTCAAACTTTTTCATGTGAAGGACCCCAAAATGATATGTATTTGGCCACGGACCCCAATCTCAAAATATTCAGTTCTAGGGACCCCCAGAAGCAAAACGTTTATTGTTCTCTTAAAAAAATACATTATTATATTCAAAGATTTGCACACATTTTCACGACTTTTCAAAAATAGCAGATCTACATGCTTGCAGCTCTGCAAGCTTGTAGATCTGCTATTTTTCAATATATAAAGCATAAAATAATTAAGGCCCCTCCACCTTGGGCCCTAGTAACTCAGTCCCACTTTCCCCCCCCTTGTGACGCCCCTGGGTGCTGTTGTGTCGCCTTCTAAGTGCTTTTTCCCTGAAATATGCCATCAGAGCCACTTACTGAACTCTGCATGCTAACGTCCATATGTGCCTTTACCTGGCTGAGGAAGCATGAAATGAGGACCAGGATGAAAACAGGACAGTAATGACACGTGGGAGATCTCTATCACTCCCTCTTAAAGGCGGTATCCAATCCATTAGAATCAAGGTCAGGGCGTTGAACAAACACTTCAGTATGGGACTCAACCAGATGGATGAGATTTCCACCGTTAAAAAAAGCACTAAAGCGATAACTTTATATACATTTTCCACTTCATTAAAACTGCAACCAAAATCAATTTGTGGGTTAACATAAAGGATTAAAGTGTATAGAACTCTAGCTACTGTACAACTAAATCTAATGGAAACTTAGACCTTTCAATCCGGGACAGTGTCTGTGTCATTTGGATAATTATCCAAGCAACTCATTTTTAGAGTAAAACTAGAAAAAGTGCTCCTCGAAATTTATTTTGCAAAGATTGGCCTCCTGGTGGCGCTATAAAAGGGAGATGTAAAAAACGCAGGGAATAGGGTTTTCCTTGCCCTCTAGGGAGTGTGTGTGCAAAGTCGGTCCAGTTAAAGGTAAAAACGTATTGGCCTGTTATAGTGCCACCATAAGGCCAATTAGAAACATTTAAGGTGGCATTTCTTCCATGGCTTGGTGCGTGCAAAGTTCCACTACAATCGCACACTGTGTTCATGATTTGAGGCATTTTGTTCAAAATGGACCACTCCTGCAAACTTTGTAAGCCAATCTTAGAAAATCAGGATGGAATATAAAATCTGTTGGAGTAATAGAAAATAATGTGCCTCGGGGGCACTATAACAGGCTGATCTAAAACATTAAGGGCAGAGGTTCTGCTCTGGCATCCAGGGAGTGTGCTTGCAGTGTTGGCCAACGGTGCTGCAATCGGGCCAACGGTGCATATATAGTCGACAATGTGATGTCAGAACATGAACATTAAGGGCATATCTGGGAAAGCCCATATGGGCATATTCTGACATGCCCATATATGGGCATTCCCAGATCACACTTGCAAATTAATTACGTCCTTGTCCGTTCTATGCCCATATATTATGGAGATCCCTATCCCGATGTCATCAATATTAAGGGCATATCTGGGAATGCGCATATTTGGTAATTCCCATATATGGGCATGTTCTGCCAATCTCAACAGGCACCGATACAGCCAAGAATTGGCGCGACCTCGCCCTTTAGGGTGATGTTGCATGTCGCCCTGAGGCGTCTTACTAGTATTCTGTTTTCTAGAGAAGGCTGAACTCAGCTGTACACCTACTGTAAATAGTGAACATTTTGTCAAAGACATGTATGTTTCTGTTTCTATATATGATGCCTGATATTCTCTACAAGCTCACAGACAAGCATCATGCATTGTGAGCTTTTAGACTGGCTATTTTTTACATGGAGCACCATCGTACGACTAACTATGTCTTCCTGTTTAGACATGTACTGAACAGCAGCGGTGAGGTGATAGCATCAGAATTCAGGGTATTTTGACAGAAAGTTAAAAAAAAGAAAAAAGAAATACAAAATTGGACCAAGCATAATAAATATGACATTACACAAAAATATTAGATAAGAAAAAGAAAGAAAGGTAGGAAAACAGCTAATTACTCAGTGAGTTATCGATATTCTAAAAGGAAAAAAATAAAAGGAAATGTCATGGAGCATGCGTATCTGACCCAAATGCCTCTGAGGGTGTGACCTAGTGTACAGACAGTTATTTCAAACCTTAACTAGGCAGCACATTCTTGTCCAGCAACAGTGTCAGAATTAGATCTGACAGGGTTAATGTAAAATTGTGTGAATGATACACAGAGAGTGTATTGATGAAACCGTGAGGCCTGTTTTAGTTCGCCATAAAGACAACATAGCATAACTTCTAAAAACTAGACCAGGTCAACCTGGTTGTGCCAGACCCCCTGTCTGTCATCATCATTTATGACATCATGCCTTTTGTAGGCATGTCATCATCATGTCATCATCATATATACCCTTTATATAGAAAAGGGACAGACCGACATTTGCTTATGTAGGCCTACCCATTTCATGGGTCTGGCAATTAATGATATAATATTGAGAAGCTGCTGATATTGACTATGGTTTCTGCAAAATTCAGAAAGAAAGCGTCGTCATTCAGAGAAGTCACTTTTATTATGTATCCATCATTATGATCCCTCATGATGACAATGCTTTTCTTTTTCTATCATAAGAAATGTAAGGAATGCCAATATATTTTCTGTGTTCAGCTTCACTTTGCAGGAAAAGGAGGGGTGAGACATAAAGATGGGGAGATCAAATGTCAAGCTACTGAAATGAACGAGACCCAACAGTTACTGACATTCCTGGGAAGCTTGGGACCACAACAGCACTGAGGACATCAGAGCGGGATGGCAGTCACACTGGCCCCTGGTGAAGGGTGGTTAAGTGAAGCTAACTCGAGGAGAAGTGGACAGACTGCAAAGACAACTGGTCTGGACGACTACACAGTGACTACATTGAAAACCCCATGGAAGGCCATGAAACAATGAAAAGATTGTTACAAGTATAGCTCAACACTTGACTGACATTTTGACATGAAAGCGGAACTTTTCTCTGTGCCAGTAACATACTGTGCACAAAAGAAACAACATTCTCTACTCCTGAACAAGGAAGCACTTATGTTAAGTTTGAATCCATTCCAATGATCCCTTGGGGCACAATGTATGTGACCTTCAGTTTGAAAGTGACAGTGTGGTATAATTATGGAAAATATTGAGTAAATTATCTATTTATGATATACTTAATCTGTAATAAACGTTTTATTTAATACAGGACTAATGTTCTAAAAAAGCTGTTTCCATTGTTATGTAGAGGAACAGGCACAAAGGCCTTCAGTATGCCAGTGTAAAGGGGTCTGTGTCGTAATCATCATGTTTAGGTGTGGAGTCCATGTGTTTGAGGGGAAACGGTCTATCACTCAAATCAATCTAAGACTATGTTAAAGCAACACCACGTCTTGCACTGAGAACTACAATTGTGTAAAAAAAAATAAAAAATAAGGAAAAGAAAAAAAAGGGTTAATAAACATAAATGTCCAGTTGTGTTCTCATAATGGTCATTGATGCATAGTTATAGTGCTCATATTTGAACTACTACTGATATGATTCTACTGATACCTTACACATTAAAATACTCAGTGTTAATTTATTATATTATATAATTAATAAATAGAACTATTGTATTATAATAATATACAATAATTAATTTGTACATTCTCAGAGTTAACGCTGAGACTTTTACTGTGTAACGAGTCTATGAACATGTCAAGACTTTTGGTGCTATGGTTGTATTATGTATGGAGCAGGCAGTGTGGGGCAACTGGTATATGGTTTGGTCTGCATTTCTATTAAAGTGAATCCTCATACTTGCTGGCTTATACAGGTCCATTTGGTTCAATTTGTACACTCTGAGGTACAAATGGATAAATTAACACTGAGGATTTTACTGTGTAAGGGAGAGGGGACTGCCCATAAGTCCGAAATCTCATTAATCCTACATCTCATTAGTCCGAATGTAGTTATGGTTAGGTTTTAGGGTTAGGTTTAGGCATAGTTTTACTGAGGTTAAGGTTAGGGTTTGGGTTAGGTTTAGGCATAGTTTTACTGAGGTTAGGGTTAGGTTTAGGTTTAGGCATAGTATTTTTCACCAGGTTAACATCACCAGATTCTGACTAATGGGATGTAGGAACAATTACATTTCGGACCAATGCCATGGCACCGAGTGAGATCTAAATCTGAAAATAAGCTACACTATGCAATAGTATACAGTAGCTACTGCAGGGCTTACAGTACATTAGTGGGGTTGGAAATATCCAGACAAAACAACAACTTGTAAACAAGCGTGTAAACAATTGTTCTGTCTCAGGTTTAGCTAGATTCTTATCAGGTGATACAATTGCGCTTTTCTACATAAGATATGAAGCAGCATAGCCACCACAGCATAAGGTTTGAAATATCCTCACAAAAGCAACAACTTAGCGTGTAAACAACTGTCCTGCCTCAAGTTCAGCTAGATTCTTATCAAGAGATTCTTGTTACAACTGCACTTTTCTACATGTGGGGGCAGTTTGGGGGACAAAACCTTATCAATCTTAAACAACTCCCAAAGAAAGCTGAGATGACATACAAAACAACCCTGAAGTGAAATATTCACCCCCAAAGACAAGAAAGAAAAGAATATTAATCATGGACTACAATAACAGTGTTGTACCACAATATGAACACAATAACTGTAATAAGAATCCTATACAGTGCTGGTAATGAATGCGGCTTGTTACTAATGGCCTGTAAGCCTACATTAGATAAATCAGAAAGGCAGTTGCCATTGTAAAATTAAGTCAAACCAATCTTTGCTAAATTAAATACATGAAATACAAATAAATAGTTAAATACATATATCAATCCTTGCAGTGTAAAACATAACAAAAGCCCAAACAAACAAACCAATTTTCTTATAAAGAAAAATGACTTGGGAAATTATCAAAGGATGTCTAAGTCTATGCTCAGCAAAAGCACATCATTTCAGATGAAAGTAGTGAAAATAAGCATGCATCTATTCTGGTTGGCTTGGCTGAGGCTCATACTGTTTTATCTGGCATGGACTCAGATCTGAACCATGCTTGTCACAAACCTTTGATTCATCAATAATGAACAGCTGTTGGATTAAGGAGCATCAGGCAGTGTTTTCAATAATGTTCCATAAGAGCAAAATAATCAGAAAAAGACAAAAACTAAAAAACACAGATTTCTTCACTACAGATAGATATAAAAGGGTTACATCGTATGACAGTGTCATGAGCAAAGATAGATGATAGCCAATCGGCTATTTATGTTGTACGGACACTGTTGTATGATGGAGCACAAGTCAGGCATTAGGTTATGCATAAAATACAAATTAGAGGATGCTCTCTCAGGGAATCAACAGCAGGCAGTAAGCAGAAATGTAGTAGTAAAAATGCCATATGCATGCATGTACAGTTGCCATAAAACGATCTTAAGGCTAAATCTGTCTGGGTGTGTTAAGATGCACTCCCATGGAGTTGGGGTCCAGTAAATGACATTTGTCATTTTCACTAATAATAATACCTTTGATGCAAGGAAACAGTGAGGACCTTCCCTTTTGATCACAAGTGGTTATTTTAAGAGATGAACTGCCTGGATTGGACATCTACTGCCATCTAGTGGTTTGTGGGGACTAGTCCTATGAAAAAATTTGATAAAGCCTAGCCTTTATTCTCTGCTGTATAACATGTGTATTATTGGCTTGAACAGACTATTCCTAAACAAAACAGTTAACAACAGTTGGCTATTTCATTACATCTCACAGTGTATGCCAATAATGCCATTGCTGACCAAACCTACACTAAAGGCCGGCAAACCCATCCATCCATCACAACCGTTGCCGTGAAACAGTATCCAAAAGCGTGTGGTAGCTTAGCAACAGCCCTAAACAAAGGCTTTGCAGGCTTGCGGACAAGGTACAAAATGAGGCAATCAGGTGGAAGCAGTGATGGAGTCAACCAAAGTCTCTCTGTGTTTATCGACACCCCACCCGCAACTGTGAACACTGAAACGAAATTATGTTCTGCCTTCAAGAAAGACAACCACGCCAGTAAGCTGTATCTGGCAGGTAGAGGTGAGTCCGCTCAAGTCAGAGTGCAGAGTTCTGCAGTGATCTCACCACCATGTTTGACATCAACCGTTCTATTTAACGGTTTGTGTGGGTCAATATCTTCAATATGCTGATCAGGGGCGCCACAAGGAGGGGAAAAGTGGGACTGAGTTACTAGGGCCCAAGGTGGAGGGGCCTGGAATTATTTTATACTTTAGCTGTTGAAAAATAGCAGATATACAAGCTCATAACGTGGCACAGAGTGCTGCGCTGCAAGCTTGTAGATCTGCTATTTTTTAAAAGTCGTGAAAATGTGTGCAAATCTTTGAATATATGTCTTTTTTAAGCGAACATTTTTAACTCAAATTTTGCTTCAGGGGGTCCGTGGCCAAATACATAAAATGTTGGGGTCCTTCACATGAAAGAGCACCACTGACAAACCTTAGAAGGATTTGAAATATTCAAAGACTTGCACAAACTTTCACGATCTTTCAAAAATAGCAGATCTACAAGCTCGCAGCGCGGCACTCTGTGCCGCATTGTGAGCTTGTATATCTGCTATTTTTCAATAGTTAAAGTACCCAGGGCCCAGAATTTGGTGCAACACCCCCTGATGCTGATCATGAAATTCTAAAATGTTTTGTAGTAAGTAATGTTGAGTGTTCTTTTTTTTATTCCTTAGAGTGTCTCAACGAGGATGGCCAACCTTTTGTGCTGCCCCTTGTTGGAAAAATAAGGCAACAGATAAGTGCAGATCCCACTTTACAATCAGGGTATTCATCCTCCCTTGGCCAGGCACAATTTTCCAGGAGAGTTATAGAACTGGCGTTGGGGAAAAAAGCTTGTGCTGTAGTGGAGAACAGGGTAATGACAATGTGCTTACTCAGTCTACCATGCTACGTTTAATTTAAGTCCTCCAATGGAGTTTATGTTTACAGCTAGGCCTGTCACAATTATTACATAATCGTCTAATCGCAATTATTTGAGGTAATCGCGATTATTTTGCATAATCGTCATAATCGTTTCCATGTTGAGAAATGTTAATATAGTTTCAAACACTTTTAAAAAGTAGTGGAAATAGCAGATCTACAAGCTCACAACGCGTCGCGGATGCGACGCGTTGTGAGCTTGTAGATCGGCTATTTCCACTATCAAAGTTATTTTTTAAGTAGTAAGTTGTCAAATATGTCAGTAATTTCTTGTGTAATTTCATGTGTAACTTTAAAGCCTAAAAGCCAAAAAGAAATGTAATTATCAACGACAAAAACACAATTAAATCGTTAATCGCCAGTTATTTGAGTGACAATTAATCGTCATGTAAAATGTCATATCGTGACAGCCCTATCTACCATGCTATATTTAATTTAAGTCCTCCAATCAAGTTTATGTTTACAGCTAGGCCTGTCACAATTATTACATAATCGTCTAATCGCAATTATTTTGTCATAATTGTCATAATCTTTTACATATTGAAACATTTTCATATAATTTCAAAGATTTCTTAAAATAGTGGAAATAGCCGATCGTTATTTTTTAAGTATAAAGTTGTAAAATATGTCAGTCGTTTAGGTTATGTGTCATATCTGTCATGTGCAACTTCAAAGCCTACAAGCCAAACAGAAATGTAAATGTCAGCGACAAAAACACAATTAAATCGTTAATCGCAATTATTTGAGTGACAATTAATCATCATGTAAAATGTCAAATCGTGACAGCCCTATTTACAGCTAAAACCTTCATAAGTCATGAACATAATTCAGCGAATTAATTCTATTTCTTTTTTGGCCAATGAGCTGTTAAATACCAACTGGTTAAGAAATGCTAGTCACAGACTGACGATACCCTTCCAGGTGTTGGGTGTCCAGACTGTTGGATGCACTGGGGCAGTGCGTTTGGGAGCTGAACTTTTGAGATGCTGGTACAATGTCAGTGCTGCTTGGTGTGGGCCAGTCTATCTCTCCTCGCCGTGTGATGGTGGGTAAAAAATGTTAACTAATAATAATTACAAACATAGTATCTGACATTAAAATATGGGGTATGTTTGTTCCTGGATCTCTTTCTCTCTCTCTCTAAAATCCCACACACACACAAACACACATAGTAGCCTACATGTATATGAATATATGTTTTTCTACAGTATTTATAACCTTTCAAAATGTAAGCCAAAAATCATATTTTTGAGAGAAATTATAACTTAAAAAAAGTTGTTGCTGCATAATTATTTTTGCATGAAGCTCATTTGGCTGCCACCTGCTGTTAGATGTCTGAACAGGCAAATACATAAATACAATAAAAAGAAATCAGGCTACACCTGAGAATAGCTTTTCTTCAATCACTACATTCATCAAATCAGTGTTGTGAGAAGCCATGTTAAACGGAGGTTACAATGCATACAATGCAGGCTTTAAGTCAGAGGTCTTGAACAGGGGGACCGGGACCCCTAGGGGGTCCTCAGAGTTACTACAGGGGGGGTGCCAAATCTTTGTGTGATAGGATCATTCTTTTAAATGAACAACTTGAACCCTCACATCCCTATTCTGCCAACTTAATCTGGCCAAAAATATAGCAGATCTATCTCAATGGTAAAAAATAAAGAGCAGACCAAGTACCGAGTGAGTATAGACAATTTAAGTGGTTAAATGTCTATGAAATCGATGAAAATCTGCAATACAATTTTATACAACATGTAGAGGGGGTCCCTGTTTCATCTCTTTTTCAGCTAAAGGGTCCTTGGCCTGAAAACGTTGAAGCCCCCTGCATTAAGTGTTGATGCAGATGAGTTAATACTGCAAGTATATAATGTAATATAACCCAAGCCTATTCGTTATCTCTACAGACTCACTGGTGAGTGTCTTACAGGCAGCAGGATTCCAAGATATCCGTCGATATCGTTACTGGGATGCTGAGAGACGGGACATTTGTTTGGAGAGGATGCTAGAGGATCTGGAGACGGCTCCAGAGCAGAGTGTTATCGTGCTGTCAGCCTCTGCCCACTGCCCTACTGGAGCACTCCTCTCCCACAATGACTGGAAACTGATTGCACAGCTCATGATGGTAACTGGCATTTGGCAGTCTAATGCAGTGCTTCTCAACCTGTCGGTCGGGACCCCCAGGGGGGTCCCCAAATTATTTTGGGGGGGTCCCCAGATGATTGAACTTAATGTGCAACATTGTTTTCTCTCTCTCTCTAAACATAAAGTTTAAGTAGAGGGTATCTGCACATTTCTAAAGTGACAATTTAAGGACTTTTTAATACCTCTAAAATTACAAATTGTCAAATATTAGAGGCAAACATTTTGAAAATAGCCGATCTACATGCTCACAACGCCTCGCATTGCGAGGCGTTGTGAGCATGTAGATCGGCTATTTTCACAATAGAATCGTGTTATACAAAATGTAACGCCTCAACTCTTAGTGCTCGTCAGGGTGGGGGGTCCCCAGTTCAAATATGATTATTTTTGGGGCTGCAGCCTGAAAAGGTTGAGAACCACTGGTCTAATGAAGAATAATATCACTGTTATCAGAATTAAAGCCAAATTGTGCTTTATTGCACATAAAAGCTGCTGGGTATGAATGAGCTCTGCTAACTATTCTTGCTATTCTCCCTTTTTTTCCGTTTCACTTCATTAGAGACGTAGGCTTTTTCCCTTTCTGTTACTGCCTGCACATGGATTATGTTATGGTGACCTAGAGCGAGATGCTTGGCCTGTGCAGTACTGTGCAGCACTGGGGATAGAGCTGCTCTGCGCCCAATCCTTTTCCCACTGCTTTGGATTGTACGGTGAGAAAGTGATGTTATACATGCAATTGAAGTGACTATATAGTAGAGTAGATGTTAGTCATGGTCCAGGACAATCAAAACATTAACTGTTAAAGACGCACTACCCGGGATTTGAACATCGTTTCCTGCAAGTGTTGACACATTTTGTTTACCACTGAGCTAATAGAGCCTGCCTGCTTGCTCAGGGGACAAATTTTATCTTGACCTTCAGGTCAAAATTCATGTCAGATCCTGTGTCTAGATGAGACATGACCTTTGACACGATCTAAATGTCTAAAAAGACGAGCGGGGAGACAAAATAAGTTATATTGTATTAACATACTCTACCGTACAGATTGGACAAACTGTAAATGTATTCATTAAAAAAAAAGTTACATAGTGCCACTTTAACATGAACAGGTGTTTACCAGAAAAAATAATGGGTGTTTTTAATTAATCTATCATGGTTAAAATGGAGTTTGGAGTTACAATGGGTGTGTATGGGGAGAAGCCCAGGAGGAGGAGGACCTGATATAACATCAAATATCTAAATATTGAATCAAGCAAACCAAAATCTGCCTAGGGTGTTCATAAAAGCCTGATTAGAAGAAAATGACCAATTTTTTTTTTAAGTGAAATATCCCTTTAAGCACAGAACAAAGCATTCTTTCTTTAAAGTGTTCATGTCCATAGTGTTCCTCATTAACCCATCTTTCTCCTATTCCAGGTTTTCACATTCTGACAGTCAAGAGACAAAGTATTGCATTAACCCTCTATTATTCCCAGAAAGCACGTCAGGACCTGGACTCGAATGGGGCCAGATCACAGCCCATATGGGGATGATCTTGACGTCATTACCAGGACGTCATATGGACTTTTTAGTTTGACAGGATTATTGTTATTGTTTGTAATAATGTTAATTGAAATATGAGCATATAAGGTTATATTCTGGGACATATCTAACTAGTTGTGATATTTATCTCGCCTAGAATATCACCTGATTTCAACCAACATCAATCCTGTCAAACAAAAAAGTCCATAAGACATCCTGGTAATGACGTCAAGATCATCCCCATATGGGCTGTGATCTGGCCCCAATCGAGACGCCACTGATTGGTCCAGGTCCTGACCGTGCTTGCTGGGTTGGGTCATATCACTTCATCTTATACTCATGTACTCCAGGTGAGGGTGTTGGACACCTGATATGTGTCCTAAAGCACAACTCCATCCTGTTAGCTGTGCAGTCTCAAGCAGAGCAACTGGTCAGTGTGCTAGGGGCCCAGCCATCTGCAGGAGGAGCGCGTATTGTTGCTACAGTGCTAAGTAACCCTGCCCACCTCATTGAGTGGTGAGTTATAATGAGTCTATGAATTACTACATCTTAAAAAATGTAACATTGTCCCGACATGATGCCCTATATTTAAATGCAAATTAATAAAAATATTTTAAAAGAATTACTACATCTTCACACTGCTTTAAGGTTGTTACACACGGCTGAGTTTTTTCGGCCGAATATTGGAGCATGTGAATAAAGAAATCAACCTCACGTTATGTCAATAACGTTTGCACACTGCCGCCTGTTTCATATTTATTTTCGGACCACTGGGTCCCTTGCTCTCTCTATCTCTCTCTCTCTCCTTGCCCTGAAAAACGCATTTCGTAACGAAAAAACGCAGCAGTGTGCAACCAGCTTTAATCTCCCAAACAGTCTTCCCGGGCCCATTACATTTTTTTAAGACAAATAAGAAAATATGAACCATGTTTTTGAGAAATAAATAATTATTTCATCATGTAAGTCAACTAATTTGTCTCTAATACAATCACTGCTGTCAACTGAATTCTGTAATAATAGAGATACTGTCTGCATGATGAACTCAAGGTAATGATATATTCATCATTCTGAAACTGTATGTTGCCAACTCTAACTCTCCTAGGCAGGAAGGACTTAAGCACATGGTGGAAAGGTGTATGCTAATCAGGGAGAGATTGAGAGAAAGACTGAGACTTCTGGGGTCTCCTGGCAGCTGGAATCACCTTACTCAACAAGGTGGACTGTACTGTTGCACCGGTTTGAACGGTAAGGTGCATCAGCTTTTATATCTAATGGCTAATGGCTATCAAAGGACCTCGGGACCATAGTTCAGTGGTTCTCAAACTTGGGTCGGGAGTCGGGACCCCAAGTGGGGTCCCCAAATTATGTTGTAGGGTCCCCAGATGATTAGCTTAATGTAATTTATTTTTCTCAATGTTAAACAAACCAACATACAGTATAAAGGGCCCTCCAGAGGGCTCCCGCTAGGATCAGCGGCGTTCGCGCCACTGTGAGACACAAACACACTCGCTCAGTGAGTAAACCCCCACGAGGTATTTCACAAAGATGAACACAATCCATCTCTCACAGCCCGCGTGCGCATGCAGGAACGAGCACGCTCGCGGGGATTTCACGCGACTGCGCCCGCTCGCCCCGCCGCCTCTTAAATTCTCAGCGCGGCCAAAATAGCCGCCCGCCTCTCATTGAAAATGAATTACTAGGAGGCGGTGACCGCGTACCGTCTATGATAACCAAGTACCTGTCAAAATACTTTATAAACATTAAGGATGTCCATAATTACAACACCAGAGGCAGCGCCACAGATCACTTTCAACCCAGAGTCAAAACCAACAAAGGGTCAAACTCTTTTTTCTGCTATACCACCAAAATGTGGAAAGCCTTACCGAAGGTCATAAAGGAGTGTGGATCACTAGCATCCTTTAAAATTGCCCTGAAAAACCACTTACAGGCAGCAGCCGTTCGCAACTGGTAAAAAAAAATAACCTAGCCCAACCCTACCCTCCCCTGCCCCTTCTTTGTATATACTTACTTACTTACTGTTTAGACTCTTTTTTTGTTCTCTATTTTTTATTTCTTTCCTTTACATATCTACTGCATAGTACTGTGTTCTATTCGTCTGTCATTCAATGTTATATGAGATACTTAAATGGTTTCCTGTGGAAATAAGCTTAGTCTTTTCATGGATCTCCTTTTAGTAGACCTTGTACCAGTGAACTGTACCGTCATGAAACTGTACCTTTTCCTATGCAAACTTCTAATAAAGTCTTCAATCAATCAATCAATCAGTCTGGAAGCCCCTTTAGTGTATACAGGGTATCTGCACATTTATAAAGTCACAATTAAAGACTTTCAAGACCGTTTTAATATCAAACTGGACAAACTGTCAAATATTAAGTAAGCAAGAGGTGAACAGCGAGGCGTTGTGAGCATGTAGATCGGCTATTTTCACAATATTATTTTTTTTTATCTGTGGAACCGAGTCACATTAAATGTAATACCAACAATTCCGAGTGCTTGTCAGGATGGGGTCCCCAGTTCAAATATGTTTATTTTGGGGGTCACAGCCTAAAAAGGTTTGAGAACCACTGGTTTAGTTGATGTTGAGTGAACAAGCATCTAAAAAGAACATCTGAAAACAGATCTCTTCTGTCATTGGAAAGTAAGTTTCTTTGTAAGGTCTAAGTAACAAATGGCATCTCAATAGATGCTCTAGTTTTTCTGCATTCTACCGATTAATCAGTGGCTACACGTGGAGAGAGACATTCGAACTGTACAAAAGGAGCATTCATTATTCATGTGTCAGCAAAGAGTTCAGGAGGGAATCATTTTCACATAACGTGTTCAAAACATAATCTGACATCCATTAGTCAATATTGAATGAAAGACACTAGTCCAGCTCATGAAATTATTGAATACTCAGCTACTTTAGTTTTTGAACCTTTGCTTTTAAATCCATTATTACAATATGAATAAGGTATAGTAAAAACTAAAAACATAGCACAATAAACACAGTCATGCTTTCTAATTAAGCTCAACAGGTGGATTTTCTATCACAGAGGAGACACATCTATCTGCTTCCTAATGGCTGCATCAATGTGAGCGCAATCAACAGAGGCAGCCTGGACTACATAGCCGAGTCCATCCACCAGGCCCTGACATCCCCACTCTGATCCCTGCCAGTGGGAGGGAGTCATTCTTTCATGTAATCACATCGGGGCAGGATATTTATGCGGTTTCAGGTTTGATGTAGCTGTATTAATTGCGCCCAGTCAAAGGTTAGCTGCAAGGTATGGTATAGTATGGTAGAACAAATCATGATGATCACGCTTGTCTGTCAATAGAGTAGTGTCTATCCAAATATTCATCGTGTAACAGACATGAACATGCCTTCTCTGTTCTGAGATGGCACGGTTTGGTCTCTAAGCTAAGGTAAAGATGCTTTTTAAATGTGTGTTAATGTGTCTAACTGTCTGTATCGAATACTGAGTATTTGTTAATCGAGAAAGAATTGCTGTCAGAATACAGAAGGTGAAGTAAAAAATGTTAAATGTTCTCGCTCTTATTTACCCTTACTGGTTTGTCTATAGCACTGCCTATGCCTTAACTTAAGTACATACTGTAGAAACAAAAGATCTGTAGGACACTTGTTACATATCATTTTGGATATTTTATGTTGATATATAAATGTTATTTTTGTGTGTGATAGGACAGTGGAATCAGCTGAGAGTATCAGCTCATTAAGATCCACTGACTATCAAGGCACACATACTGTATATGATATTTTTATTGGTATTACACTGTAAGAGTTTGTTTAAATTATTGCCAAAGCATTTTGTTTTGCACTTTATACTTTTGTTTATAATTTGTTGTGACATAGTATGATATTGGAAGTTCACAGAACTTTGGCTATCTCCGCCAGGCCTAAAGTGACCTGCCAGAGTGTGATTTGGGACCGCGGGAGTGTTTAGGCTATATGGGGGCAGTTTAGCCTGTCTAGGGCTGCTTTTATCTTTGTCAAACAATCAGATATGATATACATGAATATAGGGAATTACTATGTTAATAATATGTTTTTGATTTGTCTAATATGCCTGCTTAACGTGATAAACATGTGTTTCAAATAAAAGGTCTCTAAAGATCCTCAGAACATTATTTTACCTGTTCTTTTTTTTCTTTATTTTTTTTTATCCCACGATTTTGCAACCCATTTTCACCCAGTGCCAATTGCCTATGTAATCCTGGGCTCTGCTCTCCCTCTGCCACGCCTGGGCAGACAACGGACTGACCTCATCCTTACTTCAATGAGTAGTCCAAGTTGTTTCTTTTCACCTGACAGGGGGGATTTTCCCCGGGATGGACGTAGCGCGTGGAAGGAACACGTTATTCCAACCAGTTCCTTTCCCCTCCATCAAGCGCCCCGGCTGGCCAGGGGGAGGCATTATTGAGACCAGGATTACTGCATGTTTTTGTGAGGGTATCAACCCTAGGAGACACGGGGAGAACATACAAACTCCACACTATCGCCGACCCCACCTAGGGTGTGGGCGCTGTATTTGACCTGTTCTGCGGTAGATAATAAACAATCCGTTTCACCAGTCTAAATATATTTAATGTACCCATTGAAATACCTTTTGTAGTGTTCCAAACGTTATGTTACAAACATAATTTCCAACTAAGCCCACAAAAGTATAAGCCTGACAAAGAGGGGAAAAAGGGAAACATTTCTTTAACTTGACAAAAAGTCCCAATAATTAAATTACATCAAACAATGACAGTCATAACATAACACTGTCTCTCTGTAGGCGTTCAGCTCTCAACTGATCACTACATACTCAACTGGCTACTGGTGTAATTGGCTAATGACTTTAATGCTTCATTGGCTAAATTGGTTAATTCTATAAAAGCCTTAGATGTCCATATAAATATTATGTTAAGTGTAAATATAATACAAACAACACACAATACAATAACTACAATAGGCAAATTAGACATGTATCGCTCTTACAATACATGTTTCAATTATTTCATTCCTGAGCGTGATATTTCAAAGATATATATCCCATCCAGTCCAAGGTAGGTACCTTGGACTAGGTAGCCATGACATTGCATTTTTCTAGCTCAAGCTGCCAGAAAAATGTATTGCAGCTCCTATCTGCTGACTGATAGTATTTCACTGCCTCAAAGTTACTTGATTTAGCCTAATTCTTGAGGTTTATATTACATTTAAGCCAATATAAGCCATAAAATTACTATTTTTTTTAGACGCCTAAAAGTAATTGAACCTCCTCCCTGTTGTGTGGAAGGTATTTTGTGCATCAAAATGGCTTAGTTTCATTCTTGGGGGCTTTATTTCAAACATTATAGCCCAATCAGACCAATTTACTAGTGGTTACACATGTAAAGGCAAACACAATGCATCTATGCTGATTTAAAAGGATGCAAACCAATAGAAGTGAAAAGCTTTGGGCAAACACGCACCAACCGCTTAACAAAAGCATCCCTGTCTGCTCTCCAGCTCCATCAATGCTTTTAGTTACTGTGCGCATCACTCACATGTATAAACATATGTGCTTGCAACAGGACCTTGTGTACTTAGCAGATCACAGCTCCCAATTTTAAGACGACAAGGTTTACTGAGTAAATGGCCGTCCTTAGAAAGGAAAGGCACTGACGCAGACGTTGCACATACATCAAAGTCCATGTTATACAGTACAATTTCTAATTTTATCTTTAGCCATTGGCTATTCAAAAATAGCAGATAAGCTCACAGCGGGTCACTTTGTGCCGTGCTGAAAGCTTGTACATTTGCAATTTTTTTACATTTTTGAAAAATATTGTGTGAGAACAACTGATTTAGACGGCATTTATAGAATCGGCCTCAGATCTTAATGGGTTAAAACACTTCAGTTTTTTAAGTTGCTTGATTCAATATTTAGTTATCAAACATTCATTTAATCAGACACGCTATACTCCTATATACGCCCAAACTCCATTTACGCCCAAACTCATTGGAAACACACATCCCTGCTTCTGGTGACTGATATTGTCCTTCTAATGCGTAAGGGACCTTAACTAACCTAATTCTACAGGACCGTACTTGTTTACCTAGCAGATCACAGCTCCCAATTTTAAGACGACCGTTGTGACGAGTAAATAGTTGCCCTTAGAAAGGACGGGGACTGACGCAGAATAGATGGTGCAAATAGATCAAAGTCCATGATGTACACTACAGTACAATTTCATACATTTCCTCCTAGGTCTGTTGAGTATAAAATGCCCCTTCCCTACGTAATAGTATCCTTTTTTACATGAGCTAACTAATACACATACACAAGCTTCTCAATCAGGGTTATGTCCATGAGTGGCACTCTTGAAATTGATTGGAAGAGTCCATTAGGGGGGCACACAGACAAAAGGGGCAAAGATCTCAAAAGCAGATTTATTTTGATGAATAGTGCTTTCAGATTTCATGATCTAAAGAAAGTAGCTGTAGAGTAGGCTAGATAAGTGCTCTCCCAGTCACTAGGGAGGACTGTGCTCCACTAAATTGATTTGCAGTGGAGGACCATACCTGCATCAATACATTTCATAACTTTGGCCATAAAACTGCTTGGCCCCTGGAACTGCTGTTTTCAGCGTTGTTTCAGCGGCATGGCTACTTGCAGCTTTCGAGGACTGCTCATTCAATCAACTTGCTCAGCAATACTACTACATATCAAATGTAAAGTCGATTGCATGAGTGGGCTTCAAATATTTCTGCCTCGAAAGGCAACAATGTGTTTGAAGCCCAAAGAGGAACAAAGGTAATCTGGAATATAGAACATGATGTTCTGAATGTATTTAATGTATTTATTTAATACATCTTTTTAAAGAGAATAACAATTTTAACATTCAGATTAAATAATATACTGTACATATATCTTTTTTTAAAACAAGACATTGAATAAATTCAGAACATCTTTATTTTATGTCAATGTCTTCTGTGAGAAGTTCTGTCAATTGGGCTTGCAAAGCTGGTGTCATACTGGGATGCCCCTCCCCCGGCAGCCATTTTGAGAGGGTCGGGGGATATATACTAGCTATAGTAGCAGGGCTTGACATTAACTTTTTGAGGCACAGTGTCATCTGGACAAGTACATTTCCCATTCACTTGTCCAGGCACAAAAGTCACTGGTCAATTTGCCATTTCAGTCTTTTCTATTATTTTTTTCCTCTTTTTTTTTGGGACAAATAAATAAGACCCTCTTGGCCTCCTCCACTCCACAGTCCATAGTCTGCATACAGCACAAAGCTGCTAGGAGCGTCACAGAAAAAGTGAAACCAAAAGCCACAGCTATAGTAGCTTGCTTGACATTAACTTTTTGAGGCAGAGTGTCCTCTGGACAAGTACATTTCCCTTTCACTTGTCCAGCCACAAGAGTAATTTTGTTAATTTGCCATTTCACATTCTTTTTTATTTTATTTCTTTGGACAAATAAATAAGACCCCCTTGGCCCCCTCCACTCAACAGTCCATAGTCTATACAGCACAAAGCTGCTAGGAGCGTCACAGAAAAAGTGAACCCAAAAGCCACAAGTACATTTAAAAATGTTCCTTAGAGCTAGTACGCTGCATGCATGCATTGAGGCTCAACTTTATTTTTTATTTGTTTTTTTTGCACTGCAGAAAGGCTCTAGACATTAGGCTTGTCCTGTTGTCCGGGACAACTATTACATCCTTATGAACAAGTTAATTAAAAATGTACTTAAAAATGTACTTGACCCTGGGTGAAAAATGGGTTACAAAATCGTGGAATAAAGATTTAAGGAAAAATAATTAAATATACTTGTGGCTTTTGGTTTCACTTTTTCTGTGATGCTCCTAGCAGCTTTGTGCTGTATGCAGACTATGGGCTGTGGAGTGGAGGGGGCCAAGGAGGTCTTATTTATTTGTCAAAAAAAGGGGGAACAAAAAGAATAAAAAAGACTGAAATGGCAAATTGACCAATGACTTTTGTGCCTGGACAAGTGAATGGGAAATGTACTGTCCAGATGACACTGTGCCTCAAAAAGTTAATGTCAAGCCCTGCTACTATAGCTAGTATATATCCCCTGACCCTCTCAAAATGACTGCCGGGGGAGGGGCATCCCAGTATGACACCAGCTTTGCAAGCCCAATTGTCCAGAAAGCACAGCCTGCTCGTGATTAACCAATCAGGGTACTTCTCCTTGGATTGGTTAGACCTGTCTGTCAATCATTTTAGCTTCCGGGTCGGCTGGTTCATGCATCAATGAGCTGCTAGTGACAGAGCTCCTCAAAGATAACAGAGGCCCAATTCCAATCCGCTGACTTGCTTGACTCACTGACCTCAACGTGCACGTTCACGTTGAGGGCTTGAGGGCTGGAGGGTTGTTCCAATTGAAATCGGTAAGTCAGTGGGGCCTCGGGACCGCCCCTTTTTGTTGACTTTCCGCAAGTCCGCACCTATGCCCAAGGAATTACCCACAGTTCATAGCGTTACCAGGGGAATCCTCCAAATGTATGCAAATTAATCATGAATCGCAGTTAGTAATGTCAACAAACAGTAGTGCTTTCTCCCTGTTCTCAAAGGGAGACGGAATGGAAGATATATATTCCCAATCCGGAAGACCTTTACCGCACCCCGTCTCTCCCCATTTCCTGTCAGTCTACTGTCCTATCAATAAAGGCATAAAAGCCCGAACATCTTTAAAAAAAAGGTTATTCTCCAATAAAAAAGATTTATAAAATAAATACATTAAATACATTCAGAACATAATATTCTAATACCAGATTACATATCAGATCGAATACATTTTGCAACATAAAAAGCAGATATTTAAGCAGGTTTAAATTTAGCTCTGGTCCATACTCACTAACGCTATGGACCAGAGCTAGTTTAAAGATATACTGAGTAAGTTGCTCAACAACTGTTCAGTAGCGGTATTGCAGGTATTTTACAGAAAACCGGGGTCGCGTCTGCTTTTTTCGTCCGTTTTTCACCTGGGGCCGCCGTGGACCACCGCGTCCGCCTGCGCCTCGACGAGATGCATCCGTAGAGGGGTCTCGCGTCCCTCTACGACCAGGTGTTCGGGAGATACAGGCTACGACTCCTACACCAGAGTAAACACTGTTGTTGAGGCAAGCTACTTCCTGAGAAGACGGCAAGACGCGCTGTGATTGGCCGGTAGTGTATGATCCGCGCTGTGATTGGCCGGTAGTGTATGATCCGGGAGACAATGTATACGGAAGGATGCAGATGACGTAATTTTGCCGCGAAATCCGGTCCCCGGCCAGGATCATAGAAAACATATTTACAGAAGGCTTAGGGGCTGAAATTCACGGAGTGGGTCTTCTAAAACTTTAGTGATTTAATAGTTAGATCAAATTTAAGATTTGTTTAATTGAAAAGGTTACATAGTATAGCTTTAAATTGTGATTGAAATACATCACGACTCGGGCGCAGTGGTAAAGTAGCTGCCCAGGGGATTCGTATCATAAAGTTAATAGAATATATACACCGTGCTGCATCTGACTTTTGTCTATCTCTAGATGTTATACGAACATCATTGACACCATTCACAATGTATTTCCTTGCAATGCACAAATTATGTAAGCTTTATGTTGCTATTGAAACCTGGAACATGGAACATAATTTCACAGTTGAGGTTAGTGATACAGACTAGACTCGATTAGACTATTTTCGTGTTTCTCATGCCAAGGTTGGCACTCACATTCTGTTGTACAATCTTTATACAATCTTAATTACCAAAAGATTCAGGTATGAAAAGAGCTAAATACGTTATGGCTTATTTCTTAATCATGGCTTGTCTGTCAGCATCTTATATTTGAGCACACAACAGTAAAGAGGTCAGAGGTGTAAGGTGTTACATCACTCTGCTTTTCTATCCAATATGGTTCATGATGTACCCATGACACACGCACGCGCACGCACACGCACACACACACACACACACACACACACACACACACACACACACACACACACACACACACACACACCTTGTGCTTTACATAGTGTACAAATAGGTTTATGCATTGGGTTCAGGATGTCGACGATCAACAATAAACAAACCTGACATTTCCTGAAGAATCCTACCTGGGTAGGCATTAACAGGAACTGCACTCTTCATCAGACAATATCAGTCTGGACTCCATTAGCACCGCTTGAGTATTATCTGTGGAGACAATGAACAAGGGACAAATTAATAATTCATGTCAGAGAGAGAAAAGCTACGAGCATTATTATTTACAGACGACTGGATATTATTATAAAAGGTAGTAAAACCAGGAGCAGGGTTATATCACAGCTTGAGGTATTGAAGTCATTGCAATAACACCTAACTATTATATAATAAAGATATACCATGGTCACTTATGTTTTATTGCTTAATAGTACATGGTTGTGATTGGGCTTTTTCAATACTTTTCTTTGTGACTTTTGTTGATGTCCCTTATGGTTTTCTTTTCCCTTCAACTTCACTTATTTTGTGCAAGCTTCCTATGACTGCAGTTACATCTGTTAAAAAATTTAGACTAATGCATGATGTATTCATTATATTACATTGAAAATAAAACTTTTCATCTTAAAAAGGCAGAGAAATGTAATGTAATGTAATGTACTGGTCGTTGTCAAGCCATGGTCTATACAATATTAACGCACAGATGAAAGTGGCTAAAAGAGGCTATTTGTTACACTATAGGCTAGATGCATGCCAGGACTGGGCCTATATTTTGAGACAAAAATGTACATGAATAACGTCAGAGATAAACATTAAATGTATATACTTTATACAAGATGGCACTCACTAAACATAATGGTTGTCTAAAGTCATGTCTCCCATTTCTTTGTCCTTGATTTCCACCAGCCTGAACAAAAACTAACAATCCTTAAATTGATTTTTCTTGGCATTAAAAGAAATCAGGCATTAGTAAATGCCCTGCCTAGCACCGAAAACATGGATGTCTGTCTCCCAGCATGCATCTTCCTCAATTATTGTTTCGTTTTCTGTCACCTTAAAGGTCATTTTGCACCCAAAAATTACTTTCTTTCTATCGATTACTCAACCCATGGAAGATGGAAACTTGAATTCAGTTTTTGTCGCATTCCTAGGCCAATAATTTGATTATAATAAATGTACCCCCATTGATTCCAGATGGAGACCCAAATGCATGTAAGTCTCCATCCAGAATCAACGGGGCTACTGTACAAAGAGTCTCCTCAAATTATTGGCTTAGGAATGAGACAAAAACAAAAAATTATTATTGAACTCAAGTCTCCATGGGATGAGTAATCAATAGAAAATAAGTCATTTTGGGGGTGAACTACTCCTTTAATCTGTAATCCAGAGTGTACTGAACTGTTGGACTCAATCAGTATTCACATAAATATTAAACCTTTCACTGGCAAAGTAAAATATTACATTTCAGACAACAAATAAATAATATGCAATTAGAAGAAGAAGCAGCAGCAGCAGCACCAATGGGCAGAATACAAATGTAGCTTCCTTGTGATGGAGGAGATAGTGGTTAGATGGTCAGATGACAAGAATCATCAGTAGATCTACAGTACAGCTCACTGTCTCATTCTACAAATACACAAGGGAAGCAGTGGACTCGTTGCCTGGGAGACATCACACAGGGTAACAACCTATACTGTAATTGCTTTGCCAGTTTCTGCAAGCTTTTCTCAACATATTATCGTTTTGAGTGATATTTACTCTGGACGTGGTCTGTGGGCCTGTGTGACAGATTTAATGCACATGACATAGCTACTATTAGACACATCCCAACGAGGATGCCTGAAGTCTATAATCATTTAATGTAAATGAGGTTATGGCGCATATACTGTAATAATATGATGCTGACACATGCAGAAAATAGCCCAAAGTATAAATTATGGTTTTGTGTACATACATATTTTCTGATTGGGAATGGAAATTAACCTTTGGTTTGAAAAGGTAGATATACAGGTATATATATACCGTACCGTAATATTTTCCCCCCTTATCTTCACCACATTAAAATATTCCATAGCGCTTGCTTGTAATTGTCTCCGCCAGGTCGAAACCGAGACTATGTTTTGCACCCTATCAGTCCCACTAGGCAGAGGAAAGAAATGCCACATGTTTTTCTTTTTTTTCAAATCAGCCTCATGGTGGCGCTATAACAGTCTGATTCGTGTTTTGACCTATAACTCCAACGATCAGTGTAAAATGTATGCACACTCCTTACTGACTTATGTAAAACAATCTTTTTTATATTAGTCCTTCAGATTTTATCTAAATATCACGCAAATCGGTACACATGATCTTTTTGGTCATATGTACCGATTTGCGAGATATTTAGATAATGATGAAGACTTTTTCATATTCTATCGTGGTCGGCCAAGATTAACATCTAAAGTTTGCAGGTGAGGTATGTTTTTAACAAAATGCACGCAGCGTCCGATTGCATTGAAACTTTGCACGCACATTTCCACTACGTTGAGGAAGAAATGCAACCCTTTTTCATTGTCCTATTATAGTGCAGACAAAAAAAAACAAAAAAACAAGCCTACACATTTTGTCCAAAATCACACCAATCTCACAGTCCAATGTTGCCAGCCCTGATGATCACTTAATACGCCCACAACCAACATTCCTCACCTGGCGGAGCTCTGTGCTCAGAAGAGCACTGCTTCTAGTTGGCTTATGAAAACGTGTGGACCAATAATACGAAGACAGGTTGAATACGGGTCCTTTAAGGCACTACGTGCTGAAGGAGTGGTTAGAGTTAACCTTTATTGATTACAATCAGTAGCTTTATGAGCATCCCAAAGCTTTGGACAGTCAGGATGTCACACAGTGAATGCCACACTAAGATGGCCATGTAATTAAGACCTGGTTTTCTTCAATCACACAGTGCACTACTGAAACTGAATCAGAATCAATAGCTTAAAGCACCATTGGCAGTGTAGCATTTTCTTTTACCTGCGGTGGGTTAGGGTTAGGGTTAACCTTGTGAAACTGATTTTCATGAATCCATTGTAAATACTATGCCTAATAGACTGATATTTCAGGATAGAATGTCTATGGACGTTTTCACAATATAAAGAAAGTGTAGGCCTACAGAACATTAACTATACGTCTAGTTTGTCAACCAGTTGATATAACAAAATATTATATTTGTAATAGTCAATAACAATATACTTTATGTGTCCTGTTCTTACCAGAAATGTGCATGCACACTCCCAGTAGGCAAAGGAAGAACCTCTGCCCCACATTATTCAAATCTGCCTCATGGTGGTTCTATAACAGGCTGCTTTTTGCAATGTTTTGCGATTCTGTCCCTATCAGGACGAATGGCGCTGGGTCGGCTGAAGCAGACTTTTCGCATCGTTCGGCACAGCAGTGCCTCTCGTAGCTCAAGTCTGCTTCAGACGGAGCGCCTCCACTGCGGAGTAAAGCCTGGTATTCGTTCTAAATGGGTTTCAAATCCGGTTTCGAAAAAGTAAAATAATTATTGTGTTCCGGTGTTGTGTTGCGTTTTGCGTGATGGCGTCACAGGATTTTCTGCTATTTTTCTTCAAACACAGTTTTTGCTAAACTTCTCACCTCTCCTGTTTTAGCCCAGTCTGGGATAATAAACACTTATCAGGTATAGCTGATGGGGGTTCAAATTGAGGGCTGATGGGGTGGGTCAATTGAGGGATATGTATTTGGAAGTCTTAATGGGAATATGCTATCGTTTGAAGAGCTTTTCATTGTGGGCTCGCTGAAAGGCGAGACCAGTATGTTATACCAAAACTTTATAGGTCAAGTTTATTCTCCTAAAAAAAATGACGGACAGTACAAAGGCATGTGTTGCAGCCACCGTAGGAATACGGCACCAAGCAGCAGATATATGATAACCTGGAAACAGGTGAATATGTTAGAAAGAAGTGGAGACAGCAAACGTGTTGACGTTAGTTCACCGTGCTCTCTTGGCTATGAGAGATCAGAGCGCTTGCGCAAGAGTACACCCCGGTGAGACAGTTCTCAAACTTGGGCCAACACTGCCACCTATTGACCGGAGTTATTATTGTTTTAGGTTGAGAATGAAATAAATCACACAAACTGGGTTACTTTAAAAGAATAAATAAAATACAGTCAGTCACACCACACTTTGACACAGAAAACAATCACACTAATTGTGATCACACTTAGTGGGCATCACATACTCCCTGACAAATAAAAATGGCTCCTGACATTTTCCAAAAACTCAAGATCACTCAAATCAATTCGACTCTTAAACCTCTAGGTTTTCTCTTCAATCTCTAACAAGTTAGCATAGTGGGTGAAATGTGTGTGGTGGGTGTATGGTAAGTATATGGATTGTACGGTGTGTGGGTGTAGAACATGGGATGCATGTATGGCATACCAAAGGGTGGAATGTATTGCATCAGCGTGTGTTGTAGTTGAGTGTGGTGAGGTGTGCGTTCAACAGGTGCGTACTGTACCGGGTGTCCTAATACTGAGCTTACTGTAACCTGCTCATGCACTGACGGTTCCCCTAGTGAATCGTACGTGAGACACTGTTTAGGCCTTCTATCACGGGTAGACCTCCTGACCTCTGACTGAACCTGCTCTACAGGTGCGGCTGGAGAGTGCGCTTGGGGACTGGGTTGGGGCATTGGGTATTCGTCTTCTCCCTCAGGTTCAGAGACATCTTCCTCAGGTTCAGAGGCATCTTCCTCAGGTCTGTCTAGGACAGGTAAGTTCCCATCTGTGTTTTCGCTCTCTTCAGGTAACCGGACAGGATTAGGTAAGTATTCAGGTACAGTGTGACTTTCTGACCTTGCAGGTATTGGGATGACAGTGTCTTCTGGCTCAAGATGTCTTTCCTCTGTCCTTTGAGCACGTATCCTTAGCCAGTATCCACCGTTACTGTCTTCATCTGAATCACTGTCATCGTTGTCACTCATGTCATCTTCTCTTTGTGTGTCTGACTCTCTGACTTGTTTCTGTCTCTTGTCTGTTTTCTTTTCAGGGGCAGTTTCGGTTTCAGGTGGGGTCATTTCCACAGGTAAGTCGTTCACCAGCAGCAGGAGATTGCGATGCAGTGTTCTGGTTTTCTGCTGGTTTCCGTTCTCTGGGCAGACAACGTACACTGGATTATCAGCAAGCTGGCTTTTGACCATGTAGATAGCTTTCTCCCAGTAAGACCTCAACTTGCCTGGTCCTCCACGCTGACTGAGGTTTCTTACCAGAACTCTGTCTCCTGGCTGTAGTATGACTCCTTTTACTTTCTTGTCATAGTTTGCTTTCCCCCTTGCACTGGATTTCACACTGTTTTTACAAGCGATTCGGTAGGCTTCTGACATCTTCGCTGCCCATTTCGCTGCATATCCTCTTGGTGAGTATGATCCCTCTTTCTCAGTTAACCCAAACAGCAAGTCAACTGGGAGGTGTGGATGACGGCCGTAGAGGAGGAAAAAGGGTGAGTAGCCAGTAGCTTCATGTTTGGTGCAGTTATAAGCGTGTATTACTTGTGGGAGGTGATCCTTCCACCGCAGTTTCTCACTTTCAGTCAGTGTCCTCAACATCTGGAGTATGGTCCTGTTCAGCCTCTCAACCGGGTTGCTCTGTGGATGGTAGGGCGAGGTTCTAGAGTGGCCGACTCCAGACAGCTGTTGCAGAGTTTGGAACAGTTTATTTTCAAACTCGCGGCCCTGGTCATGGTGTAATTTAGACGGGTACCCATACCTAGGTATAAAGTCATTGAAGATGCGCTCTGCCGCTGTTTTGCCACTCTTGTTCTTTGTGGGGTATGCCTGGGCAAATCTAGTGAAATGATCGATTACAACTAGAATATACTCGTACCCTCCAACACTGGTCTCTAGATGCAGATAATCGATGCATACGAGCTCTAAGGGGAAGTTGGAAGTTATGCTGCCCATGGGAGCTCGGACATGTGTGACAGGCTTCTTAGACTTAATACAGGGGCATTTTCGGGTCACATACTCCTCAATTTCTTTGGACATAAAGGGCCAGTAGAATCTCTCCCTTGCAAGGTGGAGCACTCTTTCCGTCCCAACATGGCCCATCTCGTTGTGTAGATGCTTCAGAGCGAGTGTTCTATACTTTGTAGGGAGGACCAACTGCCTGTGCGGGTCTGTCTTTCTGAGCTTTCTGTAAAGGAGGTCATTGTCAATGTAAAGTCTGCTCCATTCATGAAGCAGCTTACGGGTTTCTCCACTTAGGGTTTTGCGCACTTCATCTGTTAACTTTGTGTTCGACTCTTTCAACTCCATTATCGTCTTTATGGCTTGATCCTCTCTTTGAGCTTTTACTAGATCATCGTGACTGATGGTTTGCAGGGGGGGGTGAGACTGCTGGTCAGAGTCTGGGGTAGAGATATTGAGTGCTGCAACCCATGCCACGTCTTTACTTTCCGCTGCCTGACTTCCATCCCACGTCGCACGCACTGCCTCATCAGAGAACTCCTCTGTACATGTCCTTTCATACCTCTCCATATCCAGAGGGAGGCGGGATAGGGTGTCTGCGTCTATATTTGACTTTCCAGGCCTGTATTTGACATCAAACCTGAAATCTGCAAGCTCCCCAACCCACCGATGACCGACAGCATTGAGTTTGGCTGTACTCATGACGTAGGTCAACGGGTTGTTGTCAGTGTAGATAGTGAAGTGGGGCGCATAGTACAGGTAATCGCGGAATTTTTCACACACAGCCCATTTTAATGCGAGGAACTCCAATTTTCCACTATGCAGATGGTAATTGCGTTCGGCTGGTGACAATGTCCTTGATCCATATCCAATGACTCTCAGTTTCCCATCTTGATGCTGATACAGAACAGCTCCTAGGCCTTGGTCAGAGGCATCAGTATGCAGCCTAAAGGGGTGGTCAAAGTCAGGGTACGCCAAAACAGGGGGGTTTGTGAGGAGATTGACCAGTTGTTCAAGGGCTCTCTGGTGTTCAATGTTCCATTCTATGGGCTCTCTAGAGGGCAACTGGGGGCGTTTGGGGTTTTTACTACGTGTCGGGACTGGGGTCTGCCCCGGCTTGGTTTGGAGCAGCTCGTAGATGGGTCGGGCAATACGGGAAAAGTCCTGCATGTATGAACGGAAGTACCCCAGAAATCCAGTTATTTTCCTCACTTCACCGACTGTTCTTGGTGTCTTACTTGTCAGGGCTTTCACAGCATCAAGGTCTCGTGGGTCTACTTTGACTCCTTCTGCTGACACGAGGCGACCCACGTACCTGACTTCCTGTTTGAAGAAGTCACATTTCTCAGACCTCAATTTCACTCCGTGACGTTGAAGGGCCTGTAGAACTTTACGGATGGTCTCAACATGTTCTTCAAATGTCTTTGCGTAACAGAGTACGTCGTCGAGGTACGGGATACAGCATTCGTCCCTGAGGGGACCTAGCATCTCCTCCATGCTCCGCTGGAACGCCGCCGGGGCATTAGAGAGTCCAAATGGGATGCGGACCCATTCATAGAGACCCCACGGAGTAATGAAGGCAGTAAAGGGGCATGAACTATCAGCAACAAAGCCCTGATGGTATGCTTTGCCCTGATCTAAAATGCTAAACCACGTGTAGCCCCCTAGAGTGTCTGTCAGGTCTTGTATTCTAGGCAACGGGTGACGATCAGGGACAGTCTTTTTATTCAGGAGGCGATAGTCAATGCACAGACGGAGGCTGCCGTCCTTCTTCCTGACACAGACAACTGGGGCAGAATATGGGGACGTGGACTTGACTATCCAGCCTTTCATTAACAGTTCCTGTATGTACTCCTTCACCTCTTTAAACAGTGGCTTTGGGATTGATGAGTACGTTTTCTGGACAGGGATTGCATCATGGAGGGTGATTGTCATTTGCAGGCTCGGTATACACCCAATGTCATTACTGTCACGTGCAAAAGCACCAGCCTCTTCACAGAGCATCTTGTTGACTACTTCCTGCTGTTGCTCATCAAGGTGACTGAGGTCAACGGGGGGTTGGAATGGGGTGGGGCTGGGATCAGCTGACGTTGAAGCAGCACTGTCGAGGGGCACTGAGGACTTGGGAGTTTCAGGTGAGTATGTTGGGAAGGGGAGTTGGCGTGGGAATGGGCTGGTGACAGCGGAGGTTGTAACGGCACTGCTGATGGTCACTGAGGGCTGGGAGATTTCAGAGGGGTCTGTTGCAATGACTTTATCAATACAGTGAATACTGCCAAGGGCTGTCTTTCTTGGGAGGGTGACTGCATGCTTTGTGTTGTTCCCCACGGCCACCGTTATATAGGGCTTTCTGGGGTTTTGCACCTTCAGCAGGCCTTCTACAACATCCAGTTCTGCCAGTGGTATGCTGTTGTCATCAGGTTCAAACAGGAAAATAGGGTCTGACAGTTCCATATGGGGCGGGACTTGGCACTTGACCCAGGCCACTTGACCTGCTGGAATGACAGTGTCTTGTCTACCTGTTCGTAGGCGGCCACATTGCACAGGGGGTTTGTCAGTCTGGATGAAGTTCACCAGGAGCTCTGCCTTCTCTGCTGGAATGACCATGGCGTTACAGAGCAGGCTGGTGAGGGTTGGGATCAGCTTTTCAGGTTGTTCCTGAATCATTACTTCCAGCACATTAAAACCCAGCAGGGGTCTCTCCAGGACAAGACTGCTTACAAGGAAAGGGACAGTGATTGACAGGTTAGGATTCTCATTCCCCTTCAAATTAACTTTAAGGGCCACCCAGCCATCAAACGGAAGGACTTCACCATTCACGGCATAGACTTTTAACTCTTCTTCGCCATCAATGATCTCGTTAAGGGGTCTAATAGACATGTCGGGTAGGTATTTGTTTTTCCACACTCTATCAATCATGCTTACTTGGGCCCCTGTGTCAAGCAAAGCACTGACTGCTAAACCATCTAGGTAACAATGGGTGAGAGCCCTTCTCCCCACAAGCCTGGCAAGGCATTCACTCTTGCTGTAGGGTAAGTCAGGGGTGGGGTCAGGGATTATCGCTGGTTGTCTCTGTATCTGGTTTACAACTTTGTCTTTTGTTTCAGGGGAGGGCTTTTTCTCTTTTCCTCTTTCTTTATCAGGCTCACCAGTATGACAGGTGTCAGTTTGGGACAGTAATTTGGAACCGGTCAATGTTTGTCCCCTTGCAAGGACCGGCTCCAGTTTCCCTGCCGCGGCGGTCTCTTCAGGCAGCCCACCGCTCTGTGGCCTTCCTCACCACAGTGGAAACAGTGAGGGCAGTTAGGGAGATTCTGTTCAACACACTTTACACAGCCATAAGGTCTATTCCTCTGTCTGTCTGTCTTGCCTGTTCTGACCTGTGCCTGCTGTTCTGGTTCCTGAGGACAAATAGACTGTTGCATGAGCTCTACAAGACTGGTCAGCTTTTCAACCTTCTCTGTTAACTGTTGAATCATATCAGGCTTAGGCTTCTTCCCTGAGCTCTCCTCTCTGACACTAGGAGAAGACTGCGCTGCGCTAACCTCAACCTCTGCACTGTGTACACTTGTAGGCTTCTGACGACTGACTGGGCCTAAACGCCGCTGTCTTTCACTCTCATCACTCATTACTTTCTTCATCTGTTTGAGGATAACCTCATCTGGAACACTGGAGTCTACAAGTAATGGTTTGAGCTCTCTGCGAATGTCATCATGTTTATGGCCTAGACCTTGATAAACAGTGTGGAGGAAAACATCCTGAACTGTACCTGCATTGTACTTAACATCAGCATCAGTGTGTCTTGAGGCTAGCAAAATCTTTTGTTTCAGTCCTATGACTCTGTATAAGAACTGTTGTGGTGTTTCGCTATCCTTTTGTTTAGTGCACATAAGTTCTTGAAACAGCTCTGTGTTGCTCTGTTCACCCAGGTGAGAATGAAGAAAACCTTTTAGCTCATCAACAGATAAATCATCTTTAACCATAAGCATGTCTTTAAAGTTCCCAGGTTTGATAACTCTTAAGACTGCTCTCACAACCTCTGCATCGCTGAACTGTTCCTTTAATCCCTCCTCAATTTGTCTGCAGACACTATTGTAGCTAATGTCGGACCCCTGGTCTCCAATCTGACCTCCTTGGATCTTAAATTCCCTGCGATGGAGGTAAGAAAGGTCTCGTAGGGAAACCAATTTGTCTTGTGACACAGGTGTATGGTGATCATTTCTACCTTTGGTGTCTGGTGCACTCCTACCTAGTGGTATGGACTGAACCTTTGCCCGTGGCTGAGAACCATTCTGTGAGGTGTGGGTGGGCATGTACTGCGAAATCTGTTTACTCAGCTCCTCATAACTAGTAAGCATCTTCTGCAGTGTTTCATCATGAGTGGTCACATTTTCAGTAGCCCCACTAACCCCATCGACATCATGAATTACATTAACTTTGACACCATTAGAAAACGAATCATGTGTTACAGCCTCTGGTACACCAGAAACTTGAACCGGTGCGATGCTATCAATTATATCTTTCATATCCATTAAATGCTTCATTCCTGCATCCTCTAGATCTAATAAGGCCTTACTGTACACATAGTCGGTGACGTAGTCGAAACAGCCCTCTTCATCCTCTGCGGTGAGATGAGACAGACGAGACTGGTCCATCCCTGGCACTTGAACCAAGGCCTTTGCGAGCCGAAACAGGTCGTTTGCAGGTAGAGTGAGCAAGCTCTTTTTGATGGACCACACCAAACTTTTCCTCTCACTGTCTGCCATGGCTGCTTCACGACGCCTTGCACTTGGTACACAGTCCAGGATCACTTTACAGTCTCTCTCTCCGACGGGTGGTCACTTCTCCGCGGCACAGTCCTCCCTCTTCAGACGTAGCTTCCCATCACGTGGGGCAGTTGACACAGCTCTGTGTGTACTCGTCATCAGCTGGGGCAGCTTGCTTCGGTTGATGCAGCTGAAGAACGCTCCTCTGTCAGTGGACCTTTACACCGGGTGTTGCTCCCTGGATCATCAGGTCACGCTTGGTCCAAGGTTCAGGATCACTGGATCAGCTAACCAGCCAGCAGGTGGCGCCGATCCCGGACGAGCCCCCAATACTGTTGCAGCCACCGTAGGAATACGGCACCAAGCAGCAGATATATGATAACCTGGAAACAGGTGAATATGTTAGAAAGAAGTGGAGACAGCAAACGTGTTGACGTTAGTTCACCGTGCTCTCTTGGCTATGTTTATTCACAATTCACAATTACAATCAATTCCCTAATCTGACTACTGCTGCACTCGTCCTTTAACTTTACATTTCTTTTACCCAGCATCAAACAACACTGTCTATTATATTCAGCATTTAATGCTGTAATATATGTCTTGTCTGTCTAGACATTTACTGTACATTCACATTCCTTGTCATTATATATCCATATATTCATCCATTTCACATTTCAGTCACATTTCCTTATTCATAAAACCTCAAAAACAATAAACCAAAAACAATACAATACTCTGTCATCATTTTGGTCCATTTTACACTCAGACATAAACACATGTCCTATCTGTGTCAATCCCATTACATTAACACTTCCCAAATTCGGTTTGGTTATTAATTTCAGTTGCATCTAAGTGCATTTTACCTTAAAGATGCTAAAAGCACCAAGGACTCAGTACAAAACAGTAGCAGTAACAATAAGTATCCCATTGAACATATTCACAGTCTATCTGCATGGTTTCAAACCATTTCCCCAAAATCTGTACTTCATACAGTATGTACACAAAATAATAAATGGAGCCAGCCCAGAATCAAACATAATCCTACTCAAATAATGGAGGAGTGATGCCCAAACACTTAACATTAAGCACAACAGCAGAAACGTGGCCGCGGCCATTACGTTAACAGGTCGGCACATCAAAGGACAAACTGTTCACTTTTCAAACGCAGATATTACTCTCAATTCGGCCTCAAAGTAAATTCTATTAACCCAGTACATTACATAAACATAGAGACACGTTCTGATGTTCCCTTTATGGTTCTACATACCTGGAAACAGGTGAATATGTTAGAAAGAAGTGGAGACAGCAAACGTGTTGACGTTAGTTCACCGTGCTCTCTTGGCTATGAGAGATCAGAGCGCTTGCGCAAGAGTACACCCCGGTGAGACAGTTCTCAAACTTGGGCCAACACTGCCACCTATTGACCGGAGTTATTATTGTTTTAGGTTGAGAATGAAATAAATCACACAAACTGGGTTACTTTAAAAGAATAAATAAAATACAGTCAGTCACACCACACTTTGACACAGAAAACAATCACACTAATTGTGATCACACTTAGTGGGCATCACACATGGCCTTTAGCCAATGAGGGAGCAGCGTTCTTGGTGACATCACCGCTAACAGGTGTGACCTGATATAAATAAGAACAACACCCACACATGAAATCTTTGTAGGAGTCTCAGAAATAATGTTCAGAAGAAGAAAACATGCTCTTCCAAATCTTTATATCCACCTGTTTCCACGGGAGTTTACTGGAGATTATTTGGACCTGTTTGGACCACACTTCCGGTTTAACAGCAGACATACAAGCTCACGTCACGTCGAAGATGCAACCCATTGTGAGCTTGTAAATCACACTCGGCTGCGGCGCCGGAAGCTCGGTACAGCGTCTGCGCAATGCACTATGGGGCGTTGGAAACTCGTGGATACTGTAGTAAGGACCTAAGGTTATTCTCCTAACAATCTGGCTAACCGTCGTCAAAGAAAAGGGAACGCCCTCTCGGTCTGTTCATCTTGTGTAAGCTATCACACTCTGTCTTGAGAGAATGTTCTCATCAAAACTGGCGACAGTACAAAGGCAGGGGAGCAGCATTCTTGGTGACATCACCACCAACAAGTGCGACCTGATATAAATAACAACAACACCAACATGAAATCTTTTGTAGCCTATGTTCTCCCAAATCTTCAGATACTAAAGTATATAAAGTAGGCCCTATATGAAATGTAGGAGTCTCAGAAGTAATGTTGGAGTGCCCATTGGGCAGATTTTTATGCGTGCCTACAACCATGCGAGCCCACACTGTTTCGTAGGAACAGTATTTCTAGTTAAATATAATATTCCTCGTAATCATGTTTAATACCTGCAATTGAGGAACTTTATTAGAGCTAACCAGAATAATAATATGCTGCTAATCCTATAGCCTAGTACACTGACCCCTCCCATCTGTTCGAAGAAGGCAGGAGGAATCTGGTGTAGGACTTGGAGAAAGTTTTGGATATCAGTGGATTGTAGGCTACTATGTAGGTTACCAATCAATGGGCCGGACTCTGAGTAGGCTTAAATCCTGCATTAGGCCTACTCACGACTTCAGCCTACTGGATACTGAAGTTGTTAACTTTTGAGTAAACTGACTGTACAGATGATATGGAACCGTGTGTGTGACGCGACAACACGAGTCACATGACTTGCATTTGTTCATTGCATAATTGCAAACAAAAATAAAATAGTTCACGTGTTAAATAACACAGGCTTACCCGTTCATTTCTCCAACAGAGTCTGTCTGCAGTACGGAGAGAGAGCACGATCCGTTGGCGACTTGCCGGGCGTGCGCATCTCTAGTACCGACTGTCAACACCACCTGTCAGAAGGGGAGGCGAGGCAATCAAGATGCAGCTGTGCTCAGCGCCCTCGGTTCACTCCGTGCACTCACTGGCTGCTGCTGGAAGCAGTCTGCCTCCAGGCAGGGAGAAGTGAAGTGGGGGTTATCGGCAATATTCTGAACTGTTACGGTAGGTTTAACGATTAACATTGAACATTTTCCATTATTGATGATGTACAGTAGGCCAGTGGTTCTCAAACGTTTACATTTCAAGCCAATTGGGTCCCTTGGCTTGACAGTATCCCTTAACTCTGACAGTAGCCTATACAAATGGAACCAAATTTCTTTAATCCATTTGTATATCCTACTGTGACTGTCAGAGTTACATACTTAAAGGGTCAATTTAAAGGAACCATAGAGAATCCCTGAAATTCCACTTTGAGAACCACTGATGCAACTGCTTGTTTTCTGAATCCAATCCTGAATTGTTATGTTTTGATTTGTTTTTAACTGAGTACACAGATAGTTATTGGGGGGTATATTTTATAGGCTATATGCAAATCAGGGTTCTTAAATAATAGTAGGCCTATAGGCTACAATATGCCAAGATATTAATTTAGAGCTTATAGCCTATTCATTTGACGGTAATAGGTCTACATTAAATTGTCATATGTTGAGTGAGTGAGAGAGAGAAAGAGAGAGAGAGAGAGAGAGAGAGAGAGAGAGATTTATTCAATCATTCATTGCATGTTTTTACCTCTGATATTGCCATTCCAGAATAATTACACAAGAAGAATAATCAACCATTTTAAAGCAGTAAAACCTACCTAGAGTACTTATTATTATTATTATTATATTATATATACTTTGATATTATATATACTTTGACGGCATAATTAACTATTATTAGGCACCAGTAGGCCTATGATACAATCTATTACATATGGGCATACATATATGTGGAAGGGGTTGATATACTGTACCTTCCTCCTCATCTTCCCCTCTGCAACCACATCCAGATTGTCCAGTTTAACTCCACAACAGAGTCAGCCTTCCTCATCAGTTCATCTTCAAACCAGTCATTAGTTAGGGCCAAATCAATCTGGGAACCCATTATCAAAGAAAGGGCAACGCCCACTCGGTCTGTCTCTCTTCCGTAGCGACTCTGAGGCTGTCTCGAGAGATTAGGGCCAAATAGCCTACATCTGACTTACTTTTAGATGACGAACCTTTGATATTGTTAAGTCGTTGACCGCTCTAGGTGTACTGTTCCCAGAGTTAACCACTTGAACCTTTGCATCGCTATGCTTATTGTTGTTTAGATGGTAAAAAGACTGGATTTTGTGTAGAACTCAGGTCAAGTTGATCAATTGGTCTCTATACATAGTGTGCGTAAGGCGGAGTTAGGGAGGAGTTTCGCTCCAGATGGCGTATTTCCGGTCGCCATGTTTGAGGGACGTCACTGTGACCAGATAAATACGGAACTACACAGCAACATCGACAGCAGACTGAACGCATAGACGTTAACGCTACAACGTATTTCTCGGTAAAGGACAAAAGATGGATCGGACAATGCGTGACAGAGACATACCATACAGAGAGAAGCTGAACGCAGACGCAAAGGTTCGCTACCTAGAAAAAACGAATCAACTTTTTGGCCACTAGGGACATGTGGGCATTTGGACGAGTGGCCACCAAAGGCACCTCTCACTTCACCCTGTGATTTTGTTGTTGTTGTCCATTATATTGCACTTTATTTGAAATTGTATCGTATTTTTTATGTTGTGTTCTTGTTGTAATCAGGGTGTCCTTGAAAAAGAGAACTTGCACTCAATGGTCTACGCCGAATAAATATAAGGTAAATACAAATAAAATACCCTTAGAACTGCTGATCCAACGAATATGCCCATATATATGGGCATGCCTTAAAAGGTTAAAATGGACCGCTGTACTTACTTGTATAAATATATGCAAATGATACTTAGAGCTGCACAAAACTACCTGTATACAGCATTTGCAAGGACCTTTAGAGGCAATTTAGAGCCCCGGCCCCCGCATAATATGGCATCAATTACCGTGCCTACATTATTTTAACAAAGGAATCATCTTGTTTGTTTTTCAGTCAGTCTGCAGGCATGGAGGGTAGTGGCGGGGCTGCAGAGCTTAACCCCTTGTGGACAGGTGGTGTTGAACGGAACAGCACTGGTGATGTATTTGAGGTACCACTGCAGAATGGCTCCTCCCACCGCAGTCCACAGTTTGCCGGGGTGGAGCTGCTGCAGTCGTTCAAACTTCTGATCATCCCCTGCTATTCCCTGGTGGTGCTGGTGGGCGTCACCGGCAACTACCTGCTCCTCTATGTTATTTGCCGCACCCGCAAGATGCACAACGTCATCAACTTTTTCATTGGCAACTTGGCATTCTCCGACATGCTGATGTGTGTCACCTGTGTCCCATTCACGCTGGCCTACGCCTTCAACCCACGAGGCTGGGTGTTTGGCCGTTACATGTGCTACCTGGTATATCTCATCCAACCGGTGACAGTATATGTGTCCGTCTTCACTCTCACTGCCATTGGTGTAGACAGGTAAGCTGTGGTGTTGTTACATATGAGTAGGGATGGGACAAGGGTTAGGGTTAGGGTTAGGGTTTCAGACGGAGCGCGGTTGCCGCGGGGGCTCCTGCTAGGATCAGTGGGGACCACGTCACGGTGAGACACAAACACACTCGCTCAGCGAGTAAACGCCACGCGGTATTTCACAAAGATGGCCACAATCCAGCTCTCGCCACCCGTGTGCACATACACGAACGAGCACGCGCGCGGTAATTTCACAGGACCGCACCCACTCGCCTCGCCGCCCCTAAACTTCTCCGCGTGGCTAAACTAACTGCCCGCCTCTCTTCGAAAATGAATTACTAGGATGCGGCAACAGCGCTCCGTCTGTTGAGCGCTTTACTTAAAACCACTTTATTAACCACTTGCACCCTCACCCAAGCTTGCATCCATATTCCGGGGTTGAACATTAGCCAAAAATAGTAGATCTACAAGCTCACGTTGCGACATGTCGTGAGCTATCAAGGGCTTGAGACGGCACACCTCCGTCATGCTCAATAACTATACTCTATCAGCAAATAGAAAGTTGTCTGCGGTTGGTAGGTAATAATAGGTAATAGGTAATAGTGGCACAAGCCGGATGCGAACCCAGTAGGTGTGGATTGAGAGTTATTGATTGAGAGGTATTCGGTCTGTATTAGAATAGGACAAGGCCAACCCCTGTAAAAAGAAAGAAACTCCGCCAGAAGCCCCGCCCAGTAGGAGAGGGGAAGCCTCGCCCCTACGGGGTGAGGCTTCCCATCCCATACTTCTGGCTGAAGCCCTTGTCGGATGACAACACCTAACAGCCTGCTATCAGTTTAATAACGAACTGGAGAAACAAGGCTTACAAACGGCGGTGAGGCAGGCAAGAGTCAAATCGAGGAAGGCATTCCATAAAAAGACAAATAGTCCAAAGGAGCAGGAGAAAAAAAAAAAGACTGGTACAAGATCAAACACACAGAAACAGGTTGGACAGAATCTGAGGAGGAACTAGACACTAGCAGACTAGGGGAACAAGACAGCTACAGAAAGTAACATACTTTAGGAACTGGCAAAGGAAAGGAGAAAACGGGAGTACAGTACTGTATACATAGGACTAAAGGGACACAGGTGAACAATGGACACTGGATAGGTTGAGAGGAATGTGGTGCAGGTGGAATGCAACGTGGGTGTTGCGGTCGGTCGCGGGAGGGGGGGGGGCAGACAGACAAGAGAGCAAGGCTGAGAAAAAGAGTGTGAACAAATATAAATCATGGTGTGTACTGCCTGCTTAACAAAGAATGTTCTTGGAGCATAACATACTGTAATTACATCTTTCTTCAATTTAATTAAGTTGTATCAAAGCATGCCTGCTAAGGTTGCCTTAGAAATTCAGATGCTTTTATATTCAAGGTCTATGGCTAGAGTTACTGTGAAGTATCTTTTGACTTCATTCAGTGAGTCTAGATATTACTTTGCAATAACCCTGGTAACACAGAGCAAGTAGTTTTTCGTTTTTTTATTAGATAAATGTAATAATTTAACTTTTCCACCCCTCTGATCAGATATTATGCCACAGTGCACCCTCTGAAAAAGCACCCTCTCAGTCATGGCATGTACCTATCTTCTGTCTGGCATCTGGCTGCTGTCCTGTGGGCTGGTGGCTCCGGCTGTAGCCCACACCTACCATGTGGAGTTCAAGAACGAGGGCTTCACCATCTGTGAAGAGTTCTGGATGGGTCAGGAAAGGGAGAGACTGGTGTATGCATACAGCACACTCTTCATCACGTATGTCCTACCTCTTTCTGCCCTCTGCACTTCCTACCTGTGCATCTCAGTCAAGCTTCGGAACTGTGTTGTCCCCGGCCATCGCACCCAGAGTCAAGCAGAGGCTCAGCGAATGCGCAAACGCAAGACGTTCCGTTTGGTAAGCCTAGTGGTGGCAGCCTTTGGTTTCTGCTGGATGCCCATTAGTGTGTTTAATGTCCTGCGGGACATTGACATTGATCTAATTGACAAGCACTACTTCCTGCTTATTCAGCTGTTCTGTCACCTGTGCGCAATGAGCTCTTCCTGCTGTAATCCCTTCCTCTATGCCTGGCTGCATGACCGCTTCCGAGCCGAGCTTCGTAAAATGTTCAAATGCCGCCATCGCATCGGTATCCCGGCCAACAACTGTGCTACAGCCAGTGTGCTGTTGTGAAGCTCTTTACTGGGGCCCTGTACATACGGCAACGCTCTAGAGAAAACGGCGAGGTCCCGGGATATCTCAGTTGCGTTTTGCTTTTTATCAAGCGTTCATATGAAGCTGAAATAATGTAGTGTCCACGTCACCGTGTGAGCGACACAGAAACGCAAAAAGCAACAACGCATGTAGGCTTTTTCTGTCATACTAATGCCGTGCAGGACGCGAACCCCGGCCGCCGGGTCGAAAAACCAATACCTTAACCACTCAGCCACCAAACCATAACGCTGAGGAGAACATTCCGTATGGGGGATTAGTATAACAGAAAAAGTCTACATGCGTTGTTTCTTTTTGCGTTTCTGTGTCGCTCACACGGTGACGCGAGGGGAGAGAGGAGTCAGCTTTTCCAACCTACTTTGCGTTTCAAGATCGTTCCATTTTTAACCCCCGAAAATGCCGTTGTCGTCTGAACGGGAGGCCTATCTGACTTTTCCTTTTGCGTTATTCTCGTTGCCAAAACGCAGTGTGAACGGCGCCTGGGTCAGTCATATTTAACCCAGACAGCACAGCGACATAACACCGATGCCTACTCTCCCTCTGTAACAATGTAGGCGTCAGGAGCGTTTGCTCATTGGGTAGATGCATTTGTGACGTCGCCGCGCAAGTGAGGAGCTCAATTGCCAAGCGACGTCGCAAATGCATCTTCCCAATGAGCAAACGCTCCCGATGCTACATACTAGCGCCTACATTTTTACGGAGGTCGCAAATGCATCGCTGTGCTGTTAGGGAAAGTCTATTGAATGATAATTAATATTATCTTATGTGTTATTATTTGTTCGAATCTTGTGACATCGAAAGCACATGAAAATCACTGTGACTGATTGTTTCACCTTGCTAAAACTCTTTGAGTGGGTTCGCTGAACCACAAAACAAAACAAAAGGACTGCAATATGCTACAACAGAGTATTCAACAATGGTCTCCCATCCCTGTCCGATGTTAGAACTTTACATCTGTTTACTGTACACATTAGAACTGCTGGAAGAGAGAAAATCCATTGAGTAAGTAAGTAAGTAGGTTGGAGAGTCCGATGTAAGAACTTTACATCTGTTTACTGTACACATTAGAACTGCTGGAAGAGAGAAAATCCATTGAGTAAGTAAGTAGGTTGGAGAGGTTTATTGTCAGTATTAGCAGAGCAACTGGGCATCTGTTCCCATTACAATGTGCTAGGGTAGCATGAAAACAATGCTCAGCAAGGCAGTTTACAGTATATACAGTTTCTAACCATCTGTTGAAAATTATCTCAATGCAATTTCAGTACTGTGAAATTTAATGAAGAGCATCGCCTTTGAAGATATACGAATTCTTCTTCAATGATTAACCTAGTGTAATTTTAATGTTTAATGTTATGCTATTTCAGCTTAAATTAATCTGCGTTTTGAAATCATTCCACAAATCAACTGTTGAGATCAGCCTTTGTTGTTGCAGTTAGAACAAAATGTCTAAAATCTATTATTTTTATTTTGTACTTTCAAGTGGCTGCACATTTAATTTTCCTGTGGTTAAGCAAGATCTTTCAAATATAAATGTATATTTATTAGAGTATATTATAAGTTATTTATGGTTGTTTTGTTGCATGTACCAGGCATGACATGCCAATAATAATTGTGTCTGTTTAGAACAGAGACGAGATACTTTACTTGTGTTCTTTCAGCAGGCTGTTCTGTCTGATTTATTAGACATCCTGTATTATCAATTTGTGCTTTTGCTTCTAAATAATCTCCTCATACAAAACTACAAAATAAAAAAATCCCATACCAATTACATAGTCCCTATTTCTATGCAATGGGGCAGTCCCCCTATCGGCATTAATATAACTGATTCAACTAAAGGTTTGTACCCCTATGGGTATATGCCTTTAAGTAGATGGTGGGTGGAAAGGAGTATTATGGGATGTTCTTGGTTCTGTTGTTTACATTGTGTCCTAGTGGAGAGGAAAGCAGTCGTGCTAAATAGAGGGAAATGCCCAAATCCCAAGGTCATGTGTTCCCAGGGTTCTATGTTGGATATTTCCCTTTCAAACATGTTTTGGGGGTAATTTTTACGTTTACTCAGGCTTGTGTGGGCACTTGATTCAGTATTTAGATATTTGATATTAATTTTATCAGACAAACCCCTTCCTATACAAACCCTTTTTAACTTCAAACTCCATTTTAACCATAAAGATAAAAGTCGTTTTTTAATCTTGCTGCCATGGCCCAATAAAAAAATGTTTCTACTTCGAAAGTAACAGAGCTGCCTTGGATATTTTCTAAGTTCCCCAACCTTATCCTTGTACATGTTTTGACGAATGGAACTAGATTTTTTTGTCTTTATATCCATTTTAACCATGATGGATTCATTGAAAACGCCCGTCCTTGGGTTTATAGTCAGCATAATACTTCATAAACCTTGTTATAAGTTAATAATTATTAATTATAAACATTTATAACGAGTGTTATGAAGCATTATTAACTAGGGCTGTCATAGGATTCATAAACAAAAAGGTGCACTGGGAGGATATGACAAATAAGCATAATGTAACAATTTTATACTAAAAGATCACATTTTGAGCTTGTAGATCTACCATTTCCACCATTTCTTAAAATGTTGGAAAATGTGAAACATTTTGGGCAGAAATGATTAACGATTATGCAAAACTTAATTGTGATTATCTCAAATAATAAGTATGACAGGCCTAATCATAAAGGCATTTTTTTTTTTTTTTTATATATAATTTGTCCCACGATTTTGTAACCCATTTTTTTCTCCCAGTGCCAATTGCCTAAACTATGTAATCCTGGGCTCTGCTCTCCCTCTGCCACGCCTGGGGAGACAACGGACTGACCTCATGCTTCCTTCAATGCATGAGTAGTCCAAGTTGTTTCTTTTCACCTGACAGGGGGGATTTCCCCGGTATGGATGTAGCGCGTGGAAGGAACAGGTTATTCCAACCAGTTCCTTTCCCCTCCATCAGGCGCCCCGGCTGGCCAGGGGGAGGCATTAGAGACCAGGATTACTGTTCATAAAGGCATTATAAATGTGATAATGCTTTATTAGACCCAACCTTTAAATAAAGTGTTACCATGATAACTCCTCAGACACTTTATGACTTTTGAACCACACAGGCAATTCAAATTTAAAAAAGCAAATGCATCTAATTTAAGTCACAAAACAAAATGTTAAACTAGCTTTATATTAAACACAAATCTAAAACCCTATGGTCAATTCTGGTTCTTCCGGAAACACATCTAATAGCATAAGCATACACAAACAATTGGAAGCGATTCATGTTTTTATTTCAATTCATGTTCATTTATTTCAATTAAAAAGATACCATGCACAGCAGTACTCGTTTTGCACAGGTTTTGGATCAGACAAACAGCATGCATTCAGTGTATTCTTTGAGCTCTCACTCCAGTAAAAAGGAGAACAGTGGCCTGCTGTGGTTCAGATGTATTGTCATAGAAACTATACTATGGAATTACATTTTAGAAGGCACAGTCCAGAACATATATAACATATGTATAGATTTACCCAACTGTAATTATTGCTATGACCTTACATGATAGAACACAAGGCTTAGGGCTCAGTTTAAAGCTTAATATATACTGTCAAACAATTCTCTCGCTCTCAACAAGTATCATTCGGGTTAAGAGGCACATTTTTTACTGAAAACCCTCTTTCAGTTGAAACCGACAGTGACATGAAACGTTTAAATTAAGCTTTAGTCTCGGGACCCGTTCATTAGTGTAGTAAATTTACATTCATTGGCTTGGCTGGGATTTTCACACATCCTAATAAGGCTACAGTATTTTGTCATTGTCAAAGGTCCAAGTCTGTACCTCTAATGACAAAGCATCAACACACTTGTGGTATTTATTTTTTGCATAACACCACAAACATACACATTTATAATGCACAAGTATTGGAAGATACCGTAGTTTATTTCTTGATTCTGTACTACTACTTCTACTCAAACTTGCATAAATATATCACACGGTGTGCGCTTAAGAGTTGCATAAATATCTCTATATATATATATATATATTATAAAGATTGTGCTCAAAGAGATTAACTCATTGAGTGCCAATCCCGAACTAGTTCGGCTTTATTAGCATATCGCAGTGTGCCGATCCCGAACAAGTTCGGCTTTTGAAAAAAAAAAAAAAAATTTTTTTTTTTTTTTTGGAAAAAATTTTTTTTGATTTTTTTTTTGTTTTTTTTTTTGGACCCCATCAAATCTGGTGAACATGATTTCAATCGCGATTTTGCATGTTCCACCCCCATACAACCCCATCTAACATACAGGGCAGCCATGTTTGTTTACATAACATGTAAAACATAATGGCGATTATCTCAAGAATGCCTGAACGGATTTCCAATCGGATTTTTTTGTTTGAAAGCTGTGAACAAACTGCACAAATCCACTCCAATGCAATCCAGGATTGCATTGGATTTTTTAGAGCTCATTCTTCTCTGTTTTTTTCCCATGCATGAGGTGTGCAAGGTTTAATCATGGCTAAGTTGACGAAAATAAGGCTTCTAAAATGCTTGGTAGCCAATAGCTAACTTCAAGCTAACTTCATCCTCTTCCTGTACATGCACAAAGGAAAGTGTTCAGGCAAGTCATGGCTGCAGGGCTTCTGCATATACCTGCATATACCAGCATATCTCTATGGGATTTTCTCTGGTCACTGGGCGCCCTCTAGTGGTGAAAGGGGTGGCACTCAAAGAGTTAAGCTAAAGTAGTGGACTGGAGATAGACACATGAATGAATGTCTCTCTTGATCTCTTAAAAGTATTGCATCTTAATCACTGCCAAAAATACAATATATACATGTAAATTAATTATTAGAGGGCTACTTTTATTTATTGCTGGTTGTATTTTTTATGAAAACTAGGCACCTTTTTAAAGGACTTAAAAGTACCAGTTAGTTACTTTCTGACTGAGGTAAATAAGAGAAAAGAGAGAGAAAGGTTTTCAATCATTGAACTTTTGAAAGGTTCAACCTGGAAAACAACAAATAACACTACGGTGATGGATGGATTATTATTGAGTAACAAGATTTGCTTTTGATTAAAGTATCTGCACTTGTACCATGGCCAAACCTTAATATATACTCAATTAATGAGGTATGCAATACGGTTATAGTTTATGGTCGGCACTTAAAATAGTTATAGTACCAAGGAATACCAAGCAATTTAAATAAACAATTAACTGTAAATATATTCTCAAAAAAATACTACTGGAGAGATGCAGGCTACATTTGACTTAAGACATTGAGCACTCGCATACAATGCTGCAAGACGTTGGAAAAGCTATATCACTTATTGTATATGGTCATCAGTAGGCACCACAGAATTTGAACAAAGCACAGTGTAGAGCAGCAGAAAAGGCAAATAATTCCAGCTAATCCCTGTAACAAGTCTTTATGAAAGTATAAATCACTGTCCATCTATGTACATCCAAAATGTTGACTATATAATCAAGTAATTGCATTATCCCAGTACCTTAGTGTCAAAACAACTACCCAATTAATTTTGCTTGCCTAAACACAGGACAGCAATTACTAATCAATAATGACATTTTGAGACATCTTCCAGCATCATCAGATGAACAAATTTGATTCAGACTCCCTGCAGGAACCAAAAGAAAGTGCTTTATGCTCCGAGCAAGTAAGACCTTCATAGTAACTTCTAAGCATCAGTGACAGCAGTAGATGAGCACACAAGAAACGTGGTGCTTAAGGGGAATCCTTGAATTCATACTCTGTACAATAGTGGTGCTTGCCACGGAGAACTGATTTTCAAGCTACCAACACGTTGCATCTGGTGCTTGTCGGCAAGCGACACCGCGCAGTGGAGTACAAATTAGGCTTTACTCTAGCCCACTGATTTTCAACATTGGGTCCGGGGCCTACCAGGGTGTCTAAATGCACCGTTGGGGGTCTGTACCTCTGAGACTGAGAGTGTACAAACTGTGTACGAAAGATCTGTATAACTCTCAGAGTTATAATAACACTGAGAATCTAACAGTGTAGATTGAGGTCCCAAAGAGAGAGAAAGAATTAAATAAAAAAAGAAAGCGTTCCATCTGTCAAAACACTCTCAGAGTTACAAACCTGTAAGAGCCCCTGGTGGGCCCCAGACCAGAGGTTGAGAAACGGTGCTCTGGCCCTATCTTGTTCCCCTAAGCTGGTTTGCCATCAGTGAGGGACAGCAGGATGCTGGGCTTCTCTTCGATGACGCGGACCAACAGGTTGTCTATGTACTCCTCAAGCTCCATGATCTTGGCGTCCTTCTTTGACAGCTCAGCCTGCTGCTTCACCACTAGGGTGATCAGCTCTTCCTGGGTAAGCTGTGTGTAAGGACCGGTTCCCACCGAGTCTGGCACCTGAAGAAGACAAAAAGAGGTACCATGTATGACATTTCTGCTGTCACTGTGAATGCTATGTAGTCTATGGCAGTGGTTCTCAAACTTGGGGTCGGGACCCCAAGTGGTATCCCCAAATTATTTTGTGGGTCCCCAATTTTTGTTCTCACTCAAAGGTAAATAATCCAACATACAGTATAAGTGTGTAGAGGGTATCTGCACATTTATAAAGTGACAATTTAAGGACTTTCAAGACCTTTTTAATACCAAACTGGCAAATATTAAGTAAGAAAGAGGCGAACATTGTGAAAATAGCCGATCTACAAGTTCACAACGACTTGCAGTTCGGCTATTTTCACAATATTTATCTATGGAAAAGAGTAACGCTAAAGTGCTTGTCAGGGTGGGGGTCCCCAGTTCAAATATGTTTATTTTGGGGGTCACAGCCTAAAAGGTTTGAGAACCACTGGTCTATGGATTCATTTCCTTTTCCACAAGAACATATACAGTAGGTCCAGTGTAGAATGGCTTTTCAGAGGTTCCTTGATAGGAAAAACGATACTCTTGCAGGATGCACTGATCTCGTGTACATAAGTGACACCACCTTTTTGTCTAGCCTTATGCACCTTATGTCTGTACATACTGTAAAAACTAGATATGTAAACAGTATGTAGATATCTTAGATTTTTGCCTACCATATGTTTTTTCTGGTCTCCCCCCCTTTTCTCTTTCAAAAACGATGGAGCTTGCACAAGAGATTGTTTCACCCACTTCTTTACATCTGTGAACCTGTGATGTGCCATTAACTAAGAGCTAGTTGTATGCATAGTTGCATTATTGCATAACAATGAACTAGGAGAGGAGGCAAGTATCCCAGAACCCCATACATAAAGCTGAAACATGTTCCACTGTTCAGCCAACCAGGAGGCTGCAAATATCATTTCAATTAATATTTATCATATACATGGAGCAGTTCTCATGCTAAATTTGAGGCACAGATTACAATATAGTAAGCCATATATTATAAACATGTTCTAACCATGTAAATGAATAACTGCTAAGAAACTATTGAAAAGTAATGAAAAAAGCAAACTCGTTTTCTTCCCTTGTATACTGTGTGTTTTCTTTTTACTAGTAATTATGTTTCTTTGCCACTTTATTTATTTTAAGTAGCGTAACTGCAGTAAATAAATAAAGTGGACATTGTAGCACTGCAACATGGTTCTGCTGTTGCTTTTGTGGCAACTGGAACACAATGGCAGTCACAGTATATTTATAGAAAAAAGGAGAACAAATAAATAAAACTGGATTACGTATTACAATAAATGTACCCAATTTAAACGGTGCAGTGATTTGTATGAAGCCTTGAATTAAATTCATAATGCACTTAAAAATCTTTAAATGTTATCATGGCCTGCATGCTTTATAACATAGTTTTGTTGCAAGGAACTGTTAATTTAAATAAACAAGGTGGTACCTTTATCTTGCCCACTGTGCTGTCGTGGATCTTTATTTCTCTCACAGCAGGGGTGTTGATGGGCTGCGGACTCTCTACTGCGCTCAGGGGCTTCACAGGATGAGGTCTGGAAAGACAATATAGTAGAACAAAAATAACACAACTGAGTTTACTTGAACGAACCTAGCAAGATTAGACAATAATAGGAAACAACAAAGATGAAAAGAAATGTCTATCAAAAGGACTACCTTCCCACAGTGTGTGCCAGAATAATTTGAATAAAACACAAGTTGATCAACAGAGAGAAACCACAAGACTTCCAAAGCAGACCAAAACACCATGTAAACCTCAGGACGTTTAGTTTGCCACCAAATGCCACACTACACAAAAGCCATTCATTCACCCATTTAGTCAATCAGTGCTATGAACTGTTAACCATTCTTGCAAATGCATTTTTCATTTTCGGCCTGTGCAATCTCACCTGCGTGGAGTTGAGCCCAGCCCACCTCCATTGCTATTTTGTGAACTGTGAGGCTGAACCTCAGAGGGTGAGACCCAGGCCCGCAAAAGTGTCTTTCCCCCAGGTAAACCTCCAGCCTGGGATGTAGGCTCTTCCCCATCTAACTGGAAGGAATCTGGGGTAGTCAGAGCGGGCATGGGTGAAGAGGACCTGAGAGGGCCTGGTCCAAATGGGTCCTCTCTACAATGCGTTTCCACCTTTTCTCCACCATAGAATCCATTCTGCATTCTAAAATTGGCTTGATGCTGCGGTGGAAAAGATGCCCAGGAAGTCGAGCCTTCTTTGGTTGTGAGGCTTTGATTAGCCATTTCCTCTTTAAGAGTGTGGTTGTGTTGAATCCCTGTGTCTTTAACGGAGTGAGACTGGAATTTATGTATTTTCTCTTTAGTCAGTGAAGGCTGCCTTTGGAAAGTGGAGCGGTGTTGATTTGAGTCTACATCCTTTTTCCCCTGGGCAGAGGGTTTTTCTGAGTCACTCCCATGAAATATAGAAAAAGGATCTGCTGCATTATCTGTTGTAAAAAGTTGATCAAGATCTTCAGATGTCAGTCCCTGATGTTCGAGCTTCTGCCGTCTATCTCCATCACGAGTGAAAATATCATCTACACTGGGGTTCTGATCCAACTGTTGCCATGGGTCATTGGGAAGAAGGTCAGTGCTGGGGAATGGATCGGACTGAGAAAATGTGTCCCTGGATTTCTCGTCCGTGTCATTCACAGCTGTGTGGGACAACATTTGGGTGCTGGAAGATGCCACTGGTGTCACTTGAGGATCTGGCTGCTTCATTTGTACTTTTTGCCTGGGTTTGGCTGTAGGCGTTTCTCTTGTAGCGATTATTGGCACTTCATTTTGGTCTTCCACTGGCACTTGTTTATTCCCACTTGTTTGGGTAGCTGGACTTGGCACCTCTCTGGGCAGCATGTATTTGTTATCGGTCAATTTAGCTGGTGCATGGAGTGCCTTCTTTACCCCATCTTTGGGCATGACTGAACGAGCATCTCTGCTTGAAGTGCCAGTATTTATAGGAGACCCTGTGAGTGCAGACACATCAGGCCTCTCTACAGATGGAAGGGCCTGTACACTGACCTGGTTTTGTTTCTGTCTAGAGTCTACCACTTGTCTAAAGGTTGTTTTGGGCATGACTGAACGAGCATCTCTGCTAGAAGTCCCAGCTTTTATAGGAGACCCTGGGAGTGCAGACACATCAGGCCTCTCTGCAGATGGAAGGGCCTGCACAATGACCTGGTTATCTTTCTGGCTAGAGTCTACCACCTGTCTTGGGGTTGTTTTGGGCATGACTGAACAAGCATCTCTGCTTGAAGTGCCAGTGTGTATAGGAGACCCTGGGAGTGCAGACACGTCAGGCCTCTCTACAGATGGAAGGGCCTGCACAATGCCCTGGTTTTGTTTCTGTCTAGAGTCTACCACTTGTCTAAAGGTTGTTTTGGGCATGACTGAACGAGCATCTCTGCTAGAAGTCCCAGCTGTTATAGGAGACCCTGGGAGTGCAGACACATCAGGCCTCTCTGCAGATGGAAGAGCCTGCACAATGACCTGGTTATCTTTCTGGCTAGAGTCTACCACCTGTCTTGGGGTCGTTTTGGGCATGACTGAACGATCATCTCTGCTTGAAGTGCCAGTGTGTATAGGAGACCCTGGGAGTGCAGACACGTCAGGCCTCTCTACAGATGAAAGGGCCTGCACAATGACCTGGTTTTGTTTCTGGCTAGAGTCTACCACCTGTCTTGGGGTTGTTGTGGCTACTGGTTTGGGAGGAGTAGGGGCCGCCAACTTTTTCGATGATGTAAGTTTGGCCTCCTGAAGCTGTATGTGCTGACGGCTGACAGCAGACCTCTCCTGCATGGCAGGGGCTTTAGGACTGGGCATATGCTCCTCTGGGCCATCAACACTCATCTCTTCACCATCCCTACGTCTCTGATTCACCTCTGCGATGATGTGATCCCATCTAGTAAACCCATGTACTCCATGCCTCTTCTGCGGGAACAAGGTTTCGTAGTCAGGAAGCGGAAGCGATGGCCTTTTTGCATTTTGTGATCCATCCTGCTCATCATAACCAGGGTTCTCAATCTCTCTGATAGGGCTATGGTGATGCCTTGAGGTACTCCTTGAAGGTGGCAGGGGCACCATCTGTGGGGCTATTCCAGAGTGGACACTGTGTGCAGGTGGCTGTGGGGCCTTTCGCTTCGTCTCAGACATTGTGGGGGAAGATCCTGCAGAAGATAGATTCTCAATGCTGCCTTTGGGGGATTCAGATGAGCTTTTTCTTAGTTTAGGGGGAGCCAGGGATGAATGGAGGTTGTGGAACATAAGGGGGGACTCGGATGGGACACTACTAAGGGTGGATTCGGAGGTGGTTGGGGAAGAACACTGCTGGGACTCGGATGGGACACTACTGAGGATGGATTCGGAGGTGGTTGGGGAAGAACACTGCTGATTATGAGAGTCAGAGGGTGCAGGCTCGGATGGGACACTACTGAGGGTGGATTCGGAGGTGGTTGGAGAAGAACACTGCTGATTATGAGAGTCAGAGGGTGCAGGCTCGGATGGGACACTACTGAGGGTGGATTCGGAGGTGGTTGGGGAAGAACACTGCTGATTATGAGATTCAGACTCAGAGGGTGCAGGCTTCCGAGCTTCAGCCAATCTGCCAAGGAGTGAAAACAAAAGCCTAAAGGTCAGTGTGACCATCAAATGGTCGCTAAATCTGTGGACCTGTCCACCACCAGCATCTCTCAGGTATATCTTTAAACAACAGTATTTCATTCAATATCCAAATAAGCAAAGATCCACCCTAAAACTGAACAGATTCGTCCTTACACACTTCAATGTCCATTAATAACAACCATCTACAAGTTACAATTTATATACACCGATATTGAAGAAGGCTGGACCACTGCAAATGTTCTGTTGCAGTGCGTTTGTTTTGTTTGTTTTTTTTGGTCAGGAAGGCCCCAGAAAATGGCTTAATATAGCATCAAAACTAGTTTAACAACATTAACCCTAGTATATAAATGGGATTCAAGAGTTTTTTTGAAAATAGCTAATCTAGAACACCTCACACCACCACTATGCATTGTGAGCTTCTTGTTAAATGTTTTAACGTTTTTAAATATATATATATATATATTTAAAAAAAAAATATTCATTTTGTATGGGGATCCTGGCAAAAAATCCTTTCAGCAGGGGCTACACAGCAGTATGATTTACATACAGTGTGGCTTGAGCAACACTTCAAAGGGTGGCTCGGCATGTACTCTAGCTGGCCATGCTTGGTCATTTTGTAACTTTTATCACAGTTACTGTTAAAGTACCATTAAGACTGATATAAAGTTATAAACCAAATCTTTTCAAAATGCTGATAGCAGAATAATAATTGTCTATACCCCATATAATGTGGCTACACTGGAAAATGATTTGTGCTATTCATTATTACTGGAACAGCACCATCATTTGTCTATAGATCTCACCTCCATAATAACAAAGGTCTTGATACTTCTCTCATTTGTGGTTGAGGTTATTAAAATCAAAAGGAAGTAATGTCTGCTTTAGGGTGGATTTCCTTTTAGTTAAATTTAGCCTGCCCACATCTTCATTTCAAAGGTTTGCAATGAAGACTGCAATATCCTTATGGACTAGTTACAAAGAATATTAGGAAATAGGAAACTAATACTGTGAACAGAACTCTGCAATGAAAACCAACCGTTTCCTGGTTTTACTGTACTAGACAAGCCTGAAAGCAGTAGGCTGACTGTTTACATTTTAACAGTACTGTGGAGCTCTACTTTATATATTCAACATTAGCCTATGGCCTGTTTTAGTAGACTAAGCCTATAGCAAAAACGTATCAAGCAGGCAGCACAAATCTCTCAAAATAAGGACTATAGAACAGTAATGTCAATAAAAGTAGCTAAATCAATATGAAAATGTAAGACGCGAGACACTCACCATTATAAGCAAAATAAAAAATGGACCAAAAACAATACTTCCAAGCAGCCCAAACAGTCACATTGCTGGTTTGTCACTCTTTGTGAGCTTTATGTCATTCTACAACCTGTTCCACACCATACCATCATGCAAACAGATGACAGAGTGAGACACACCCCCACGCCACAACAGAAACCAATCAACAGGCCAAGCAGGTCGGACAACCACTTGATGGAATTTAAGATTCTAGTAAACCAAGATCATCGCAGAGTTAAGTCAAGGTGAACAAAGAGAGGACAGGACGTTACTGAATGTGCTAGTATCACCTCAAGAGATTTGATTCAACAACAAGCAGAAATTCAGCATTATGAGCCTTACTCCAACCATATAGTAACTGAGACAGGCTGATCAGTGATCACAGATACCCCGAAATTACATGGGAGAAGACAAGTAGATTAACTGAAAATGTAGAACCCTGTGGAATTGAATCACGTCTTTATTATGTTTTAATTTCTATTGGTCGGTCAGTAAGATACACTGTAGGTCTTATTAACAAACAATATCCTATCATAAGGAAAGGACTACATGCAGGGTCATTAGAGGGTTAATTAGGTTATGACTCTTTTTGACTATGAAGGGTTAACCCAGAACATTCCATAACCTGTAAGACCTGTGAAGTTGTGTGATGTTTCTTTTTGTTTACATTTACATCATAACCTGAAGGGGGAGTTACGTCATAAAAACAATAACTATATACCTGTAGTTGATTTTCCCTGATTTTGAAAACATAAAATTATAATAATTATTTGTAGTATTCATTCATGTTGAGTTCTGGGTTCCCTTAACCCATGGTTAGTAGTAACACTTCATGAGCAAGTAATAGGTTCTGTGATATGTTGCATGAGCAAGGCACGGCTATCTTTAGTCCTTGTAGTTGAAAAGAGCCATTAGGCTGCAGTGTATAGTATATTTCAATATATTCACGAACTGAACATATTATTGTAAATGTAAATCAGTAGTTTGGCGTCACAAGATTACAAAAAGCTTGAACCACTTCAACTCTGGCAAACCTATTCTTGTCATGCCATAACTTACATTTTTCAAAACATAAAAAAGGAATACTTGAAAACTGCTGATCTACAGGTTCACACTGTCTGTCATGAGCTTGTAGATCAGCTATTTCTGAAATGTCTTTGAAAATGAAAAAACTCAAAATAAGGCTTAACCATAGCAACTTTTATGAATGATCGACAAGCTCACAGCAGCGTGAGCCTGAGTTTGTAGATCGGCCATTTACAGCAAAGATATTTCGTGTCATGGGAAAAAAGGAGGAGGCTAGTATAGACCCCTGGGGGACACCGGTCAACTAAGGTTTAAGTGGTTTTGTAGCACTTCAAGTAGAAAACAACGCCCCCACAGTCAAACTTTGGACTTTGGACACAAATGGTAAATAAGCAATTATGATCTGTGTATTAAAGGAAGCTTTCATAATTAGTTTTAATTTATAATGAATTAAAAATAAAGAAGGAATAGAGAACCATACCTGGGCTTGACTGCAGACACTTTCGTTGCACGGTTGAGGTAAACCATGGCAGAAGGGGTTTGTGGGTTGCGGACAGGTTTCGGCTGATCCGATGGTGGTCCATCAAAGGGGTTCTGACTCAGAGGGTCTGGGGTGAGGGGGATCTCCTCAAAGGGGTTAGTGGGGTGCTGTGAGGTCTGAACGTCCAAATCCCGGGTAAGAACTCGGGGCGCAGGTTTAGGTGCCTCCTCTTGCTGCACCTCCTCCTTCTTTCTGATCATACCAAACAGAGACGAGAGCCTGTCGCTCATGGAGGCTTCTTCCTGACGCTTCTTCTCCTCTGCTCTGTGCGCCTCCTCCTCCTGCTGCGTCCTCCACTCCTCTTCAAGCCTCTGGCTCTCTGCTGCCTCCAACCTCTTGCGTTCTTCTTCTTCTTGCCGTTTTCTCCGCTCTTCCTCTTCTTCCTTCAACTTCTTCCTCCTCGCCTCATCCTCCAGGAAGCGTCTACGTCTCTCCTGTTCCTCCTGGTACTTGCACTCCTCTTCCTGCTGCAGAGCCATCATGGCCTCTGCCCTGGATCTCTCGTCCTCCTCCAGCCTCTTGGCCTCTGCCCTGCGTCTCTCTTCTGCCTGCCTCCTTCTCTCCTTCTCCTCCTCCTCCTCCTGATGGCGCTGTTGCTCCAGCGCAGCTCTGCCTGCAGCAGCCTCGTCTGGCTGGTAGGCGGGGATGGAGAGGGCCTTGAGGGAGTCTGCAGAGACGTCTGAGCCGTGCCTGCGCCTGCGTACGTCCTCCACAGAGCCCTGGCCTGAGCTGTTCAGGCTAAGGGTGGACCCACTCTTGGGCTCGGCTTCCTCCGCATACACGTGGCTGCCATTGATGCACAGACTGTTGTCATTGGAGCTGTGTTTGGAACGACCCAGTAAAGAGAACGGGCCCGAGGACACTTTGCTGTCTGTGCTGCCTCCACGCTTGTGGCCTAGGAATTTGAATTTCTTTTTAACTGTGGGGAAGAGAAAAGAGAAATATGATGTCATTGTTTACACATCAAACACCATTGCGTAACCATGCATAGTTCAAGCAAAGCAGGCAAGCAACCACGGGATAGTTACCTTCTGGAGACTCCGTGTTGAGGCCTGAGGAACGGCTTCCACTCAGAGAAGAGTTCTTCTCAGGGAGAGTTCCCAGAGTCGACATGGACTGTGAGATGTTGCGTTGTAGGTTTGATTTGGGAGCAAAGAGGGATTTGAGTTTAGATTTCTTCTTGACCCCTGGAGACTGATCGAGTGACTGGGCGTCCGGTTCTCCCTCGCTGTCTGTGAGCACCTGGCTGACAGAGGGAACGATGGCAGAGGCAGAGTCGGAGAAGCCATCCTTTTTCTTCCCTCGGACTTTGTCTTTCAGCTTGGAGATGCGAGAGCGAGGCTTGTCCTGCATGGAAAGGTCAAACATGCTAGCTGACATGTTGTTCCTCATGAACTGGATGTCTAGTAGTACCTCGCCTCGGGCCTTGTCCTCCTTGCCTGTCTTGTCCACCAGCGTGTACCAGCTATAAAATGACAAAGACAAAGAGAGAACACGATGTTGAAGATAAGCGTAGGATTATAAAAACTCAAATCAGTACAAATGAGTATTTATTTATTTATTAATAAGCAAAGAATATATCTACATATTATATCGACAATGAAACATAGGAATACTCTAGGGCACACATACATTTCAGGTACTGAAATCCATAATAGCACACCTGTGTGTGTGTGTGTGTGTGTGTGTGTGTGTGTGTGTGTGTGTGTGTGTGTGTGTGTGTGTGTGTGTGTGTGTGTGTGTGTGTGTGTGTGTGTGTGTGTGGTGGAGGCACACCCCCTCCGCCCAAAAAGATGACAATTTTGTAAATGATTGAATGATGAAAGAATTCCAGCATCCCTACATACAATGTAATACAACTATTTTCATACACACATAGCTATCATAAGTGTACAAAAACGCAGCATTCTGGGTGCTTTAACTCCGACTCAGGCTGCGTGTTACACTCTCATAGAATTTTAGTGTGCAGGTTATTCTAGTGCCCGCTGGGAGCATCAACCTCAAAAAGGGGTCACAATTGGAGCTTTGTTAAATGCTCCACCCTCTTATCCTCCCTGTCAAGCACAATCAGCACTGTGCAAGAGAAAAGTAGGAGCATACTGTAGTGTAGTGTACTTTAGAGCCCTTGTCATAAGTACAACAAAACAAGCCATTAAAGCCATTAACACGTAATGTGCACGCACACATACACACACACAGCTTATGTGATTAAAGCCTTGCTATTATTAGTTGTTGTTGTTGTGGTACTGTGTCTGTAGGTGTGTCCCGTTTGACAATCCTTCCGTTTTGTGAGCACTTTTGTTCCCCAAACATGATTCAGCAGCCTTCAACCTGATAGGCTGAAAGTAAAGGTCTTTGTGTGGATTCCTCTTTGATGAAGTCATGGGAGGACCACTCTGTACTCGAACAGAGGGCACAAAGAAAGAACAGTTTGTAAGACATAATCTGGTAGGTACCTCTGGCTAAATTTTGACGGTGGATGAAGACACGTTATGCTGCCTGCTAGTGTTTTTTTTTGCCTGGCACTGATCAGACACTGTTGTGTGTGGTTCATGTGGAGTTCATTGCTGACAGCATTCATTTTAGTGTCATCATGAGACAAAAATCCAGACGGAATCTGCAGGGGAAAACAGCCAGGAAACATGCATGGGAGTAAACCAACATTCCACGAAGCCATGTAGACATGCAGGGAGGCCGTTTAAGAGATGTAATGAAAGCCGGGCTGAGCCTAATTCAAACATTCTTCATCTCCCACCCAAAGAGAAGCTTGCCAAGTCAAACAGCAACTACTGGCTTTAGGTTAACTGAGACAGCACGTACAGATTAGGCTGTAGGCCTTCACAACCACAAATCAACAACTTGTCCGTCCCTTTTCAAACTTTGCTATCTTATCTAGAGAACGTTTTGGATGCAAAATGTATTCTAAAGGAAAATAAAGGAGTTAAGATTGAACAGCTGGTTGACACTGTGGTAAGCCTCTGCTGTGTTTGCAGAGAAATAGTAGGATCCTGCTGAACCGGTTCTATCAGTATAGGAAAGTGGTGAAAGCACTTCCCTTTGAAGCATAATGATTAACATGATAGGCTCAATTCTGTAATATTGAAGATGTTTTTAGAAAATATTTGGGCTATGTTTTAATATTTCACTAACTGTAATTATCATTAAAAAAATTATAATAATAAAATAAAAAGAAACACCTTTAACATTGAACTTGAGTGTATACCTGCATCACCACTATGCAACTGTCAAGATAAGATATGCCATTTACACTGATATACTGTATGATTGATTAGGTCATTTTCACCATGCCCTTGTAGTCCAGGCCCTTAGGGAGTTAAAATGGTCATTCCGTGCTAATCAGTATAAAAGCACAACATTTTGCCCATATGTACATTATGTAGCCCAGGGCATGCTCTAATAACTAATAACTTAATAACTTAGCAATATAATCCACCTATAATGTTTTTGGTTGTAACCTTTGAACCAGATGATTATGATTGAGTTTTGCTTATATATATTGTTATTCAAGCAAATAGTAGCCTTGAGAACAATCCTTTTGATACAACTAGAACTAACAAATTTAAAAGCTCTCAAACAGATCAAAAGTGTTTAGAATTTGATCAATATATATATATATTTTTTTAAGAATCAGACCAGCAATTACTGACACACACACTTCTTTCTACCGAGAAAGATGATGTGCTCTCCATGTCTCCAACTAACCTGAATTTGACTTATCTACACTTCAGCCTTGAAACCATCCTGAAAAAGACACAAGAATCGTTCTGCACCTGCTGGGGCTAGAGATGGACCGATTGCAAAATTCTTGGCCGATACCAATCCACCGGTTTTATGAAGGCCTGACCTGCCAAAACCGATTTTTTCCGATACCGATTTCTTTAGCTAAGAACTAGAAAATAGGGTTGCTCCAATACCCCTTTTTTCAGGCCAAGTAGGCCTACAAGACATACTTCAATTTGAGTACCAATAAGCTAGAAGAACACTAATGCCAAAACAATCACAATAGTACAATATCCAAAATCACAGACAATATCTAGTCTAATATGACCGTCTGGACTAGGCAGGAGGAAAGCAGGTGACGCATGCTTTTTTTCCCCCCTTCTTTTTGGAGACGACATTCAGGGATTGACACTAACGGTTGCCCGACTGCCCGGGGCAAGTAAAAAAAGAGGTCGGGCAGGTGAAGTTTGCTACGGGGTTGCCCGACAGGGCAAGTGCACATTTTGAGTTATAATAATGAGATCTGTGCCTACTTGAACAGGGCTAGTGTTCCGTCTCTCTCTCTATCTCACTCTCGCTCCCCCCCTCCCAAGTCCCTCCACACACACACACACACACACACACACACACACACACACACACACACACACACACACACACACACACACACACACACACACACACACACACACACACACACACACACACACACACACACACACACACACACACACACACACACACACACACACCGAACGTGCAGCCAGTGGCTCATAGACTGTAAAAACAGTGGCTACTTGAGCTAGCAGTCGAAAACAGCTACTCTACAAGGCGTGCAAATTCACATTATGCTAAAGCATGGCCAGATTAATGCACACGCTTTACGGTGGGGAGAAAGTGAAAGAAGACAGAACTATTCCCGTAAAAGTGCCAAAATCTATAGCAAAGGCTGCTGAAGGAGCGCTCGAGCGCTAAAAATGTCCGTGAATATCGTCTATTTTCCGTGCGAAGCGTCTAATATGTCCGTGCTATCAACAGTGCCTTTCTGATGTTTCCATCCCTGTTGGTAGCCAGCCACACACATCCATACTATTGCGCTACATAATGCATTTAATCATGAGCAGCATGTGTGTCACTGTGTCCACTGCAGTCTGTTAGCGTTCTGTGCTAAGATAAGTACATCTCCAACTTGTCTGCTGTCCAGTGTTGCCAGGTTTTGTTTGTGAGAGAGAAACAAGCAACCTAGGTCTATGATTTTTGTTTTTATTATTATTATTTTGTGTGTGTGTGTGTGTGTGGGGGGGGGGGGGGGGGGGGGGGGAGGACCAGAGCACCAGAGCATCATGCTGTGCAGTGCCATAGACACAATTGGCATAAAACCAGTATTTATGTCAGTGACCTGCCGGTCACCGATTCGGCCGGTTTGACATCATACCTGCCGATTTTTGATATTGGCCGATTCCGATTTCCATCCCTAGCTGGGGCCAATGGCCTTTGGCCATAAAGGCATTTGTCTGTACAGTCGACATCAATATTGTAGTTATTATTTGAGACAAGCATCACAGAGCTCTGGATTTGACAGCCATATTGCTTTTGGCCAATATGGCGACCCCAAAGGATGCCGGCTCAGGTACCCTAGCTAAATCATTGGAGCTTGCCCTGGGCTACATCTGGGCCTACATTTGGTGCTTTTAGACCGATTAGCGCAAAATATCCCTAAGGGATATATAGGCTACTATTGATTGTGGCTGTGCCCTTCCTTTGACCTGTTTGACCCAATAGAAATAGAATAGATTTCTTCAGGGTGGGCTATTGATCAATCTAGCAGTGCAACAGTTAAACTAATTGATTTAAAATATTATTAAAATGATCAATCAGGTTCTGACGACACCTAGAGGTTCTTGAGGGAGTTCCAGGGGTTTACCAGCTACATTTGGATAGCATCAAAATCAGTTTGACCACTTTAACCCTATATATACAGCCATTTCAAAATGGTCAATCTACAATCTCACAATGTGTCGCATCGTGATGCAATGTGAGCTTGTAGATCTGTGATTTACAAAATATCTTGGGGGGGGGGGGGGGGGGGGGGAGTAACATTTGGTATATTTGTAAAACCTTTTAACTCATTGAGTGCCAGCCTATCACCACTAGAGGGCGCCCAGTGACCAGAGAATAATAGAGATATGCTGGTAATGCATGCCCAAGCCCTGGAGCCATGACTTGCCTGAACACTTTCCTTTGTGCATGTACAGGAAGAGGATGAAGTTAGCTTGAAGTTAGCTATTGGCTACCAAGCATTTTAGAAGCCTTATTTTCGTCAACTTAGCCATGATTAAACCTTGCACACCTCATGCATGGGAAAAAAACAGAGAAGAATGAGCTCTAAAAAATCCAATGCAATCCAGGATTGCATGGAGTGGATTTGTGCAGTTTGTTCACAGCTTTCAAACAAAGAAATCCGATTGGAAATCCGTTCAGGCATTCTTGAGATAATCGCCATTATGTTTTACATGTAATGTAAACAAAAATGGCTGCCCTGTATGTTAGATGGGGTTGTATGGGGGTGGAACATGCAAAATCGCGATTGAAATCATGTTCACCAGATTTGATGGGGTCCAAAAAAAAAAAAAAATTCAAAAAAAATTTTTTCAAAAAAAAAAAAAAAAATCTTTTTTTTTTTTTTTTTTTTTAAAGCCGAACTTGTTCGGGATCGGCACTCTACGATACGCTAATAAAGCCGAACTAGTTCGGGATTGGCACTCAAAGAGTTAAGAAGACAAATCTTGTGTTGGGGAGCCATATTAATTTTAGTTAAGTTGTATAACCACTGATGATAAACTAAGTTATGCTAATGCATGGCTATGTTGTGATTGACAACTCGCAACCATAAGCTACTGCAGCGATCAGGATGGAGGCATACTAGCAAAGCGTCTTCCCTGTAAAGTTCCACAGTAACAATGCAATCTCATTACAATGTACGATGGCTGCTAATGGTCAAAAAGTATGGTCTTCTACAGTTACAGTCAATTTGCCAAGACCGAGGCTTCAAAACAGAAATCCACTGATTCCACAAACAAATGAGTGACATCACGGTGACTCTTCATAAATCATTTACAGTTTATATACTACCAATACGTTTCCTTTGACCACACACACATTTCAATTTATGAGAGAGTAAGTGCATGAGTCTTCAACAGGGGCGTGGAACAGGACCCCTAGGGGATTCTCAGGCTGCATTCACACTAAAGAGTGATATACCCTTTCCTTGTCCTAGGGGAATGAGGGGGGAGAGTGGAATCCAATTAATTCCCTATGGAAGTAACATGGTTTCATGCCTCTTCCAAGCCTCTTGGGGTAGGGCGTCGTCGCTTTAACCCAAGAGGTTTGGAAGAGGCATGAAACCATGTGACTTCCATAGGAAATTAATTGGATTCCACTCTCGCCCCCTCATTCCCCTAGGACAAGGAGAGGGCAGGTGAGGTGACTTTACTGTGTGTAGGAAGCCTCAAAGTTACTAAGCCTCTTATAAGTTGCAAGGCTTTCTTAAAACAAAACAAAACAAACAAACAAAAACGTTTTATATACAACACAGCTGTATGAAAATATATGTGGTGGGAGGTCTGAAAAATACCCATGGAATATTAAAAAGTGTGCTTCTGTGCTAGGCATCCATTAGATACAGCTGGTTCTCTAAAAACAAAACAAAAAAACACCTGCCTAAATATAGTATGGGGGGGAAACAGGAATCATTCTTTAAACTGAAATAACTCATGACCGAGCAGTTCATGAATCACACTTCATGACAACTATTCTATGACAAACTGAAATATGTGTGGTCGTATAACCTAATTTCATTGTGAATATTCCCAGCTGCATTGTGTTAGTAGGACAAAGGGCCTCCCTTGTCGCAGGAAAGCCTAGTCTTTAGTGTCAGACCCTGTATCAGAACAACAGTGAAAAAGGGTAGTAATTCAAAACCACCTGCTTCCAGGGGGGAAAGGCAAGATCCAATACTCTTCCTGTATTTGCGGCCTAGAGTTGCCAGGAAGAGTAGGCTACGTCAACAGCAAGGTGAGTGAAGGAGAATGGCTATAAGGAATGGAGAGTGCAAGGAATGAACCCACGGAATGTAGTAAAAACCTGAACAAACAAACTTACTGAGTAAACACTAGATAAGATTACAGATACCAGAGTACAATAAAACATGAGTGAGGTTGTTCTAGTCCTGTTCAAAGGCTGCCCTTGGATGACTAACACAGAGAATTCACTGCCTCAGGGATAAAACACCATCCCTAGCTCACTCAACTTTATCCTGAGGGATATCAGAAACAACTTACTTTACAATAGCCCAATTCCAATGTATGATACACTCAAATAACTCAATGCAACTCATAGGTACTCGCTGTAACAGCAAGAATTAAAGGAGTCATCCAGACCAAAACACATATAGGGTTAAATCTGTCTTTTATCATACCCCTTTATACCTGCTTTAGTCCATTTTTTTCATAGCTGCCCCTGTTGCTAGATTTCGGCTGCCCCTGTTGCTAGATTTCGCAGGCCCTCTCATAACTAACAGAGTGTATAGCCTTTATACTAGTGCGGTTATTTCTTCAGCTTCAAAGTTAGTATTTTTTTATTGGATTGTGTTTACACAACGTCCTGAGACCAACCAAACCGCTGTTTTGACCTCACAGGCACCCTTACTTGTCAAACCGACCCCTCCCTCCCCTCCCTTTCTAGCCTCTCCTCTCCCTGCTCTGGTGCAGAGCAGAAGCCGTTTGACAAGTAAGGGTGCCTGTGAGGTCAAAACAGCGGTTTGGTTGGTCTCAGGACGTTGTGTAAACACAATCCAATAAAAAACAAGACCAGGTCAACCTGGTTGTGCCAGACCCCGGTTCTGCCAACTAGGGATGTCACCGAATAATCGATTTTCGATTATTCGTTCGGGCCGCCACTATTCGATTTTAATATTTCATAATCGAAAATCAAAAAAAAAAAAAAGAAATATATATATATATATATATATATATTTTTTTTTTTCATGGCTTCGTTTTTAAACAAAATATAGGCTAATAATAGTAATGTTATTAATAATAATAGTATGGCCATTCATTTATTAGCACCACCACAACTGTAAAGTAAACTGTTACTAGAGCCATCAGCGCCACACTCCTGCTGCGTGCTGCCTGCGCACTGACTGCAACTGCTGCATATACACCCCCACCCCTCCCCCCTGCCACAGGCAGACAGGCACACGTGCGATTGTTTGTTTGGCAAAGAGAGAAGAGAACTGTGAGAGACACGCTAAAAACAAGATGCCGAAAGTTTCACGAAAGAGTTCCTCGTGGAACTACTTCGACAAAATCAGCGACACAGAGGTAAAATGCAAGCTGTGTGAAAAGACTTTGTCCTACCGCAACTCAACTTCAGCCATGAATTATCATTTGAGTGCGAAGCACCCCACCGTGACAGTAGCCGAGGCAGAGAAAGAAGCAGCACAGCCACGTATCACCGACTATGCAACTACAGCTCGTCTTTGTGATGGAAAGCGTGCACAAGAAATCACTGCTTTGATAACTAATATGATAGTTAAGGACATGCTCCCAGTGAGTTTCGTGGAAGGAAAGGGCTTCATTAAACTCATGGAAACTTTGGAACCACAGTACAAGATCCCATGCCGAACAACAATCACTGCTCGGATCGAGAAGCTGTACATGAGAGAGTCAAATGATCTGCGCATAAGATTGTTAATTGTTCCAAAAGTGGCGATAACTACCGACGGATGGACGGCACTCACAACTGAAAGCTACGTCACCATAACCCTCCATTACATTGATGATACATGGGTGTTGAAGTGTGCAGTGCTGCAGACGAGGGCTATGCCTGAAAGGCACACTGCTGAGAATTTAGCCAATGGGCTTCTCAGTGCCACCGAGTCCTGGGGGATTCAAGATAAAGTGGTTGCATGTGTCCATGACAATGCCAGCAATATCGTTCTTGCCAACAACCAGTACTTGGAATGGGAATCAAGTCCATGCTATGCCCATACACTTCAACTAGCCATTAATGATGGTTTCAAGCTCAAACACGTACAGCACATTGTTGCCGGGGCCAGCCGACTGGTGTCACACTTCAATCACAGCACTACAGCCACACAGGCGCTTCGTCAGAAACAGGTTTGTCCCCCCCCTTAATTATTTTTTTAATGGAAATAATAAACAATATAATGTCTTTATTTAATTTGTGCACGTGCGCACACACACACACACACACACACACACACACACACACACACACACACACACAATAAAGAAGTGTGTGCTTATGTAAACCTGTGATGTGACAAAACTAATTCTTAATTATTTTTATTCTGATTCAGGCTGATCAAAAGCTGGAGAAACACTGTCTGATTCAATACTGTCGCACGAGATGGAACTCCATTTTTGAAATGTTTGAGCGTCTGCTGGAGCAGCGCTGGGCTGTTACTGCTGTCCTTTCGGACCGAAGTGTCACAAAGCTGGCCGACGCGAGGACACTGGAGCTTGCTGACGACTCTTGGACCGTGATGGAGGAGCTGCTGTCCGTGTTGCGCGCCCTGCAACTTGCAACCACTGCCCTGAGTGGAGAGTCTGGGGTCTCCTGTTCTATGGTTTATCCCACTACATCAACGCTGCTGCACACACACCTGCCTGTTACTCCTGGAGAGTCAAAAAAGGTTGCGGAGTTCAAGCAAGCCGTGGCTCAGTCACTGGAAAAGCGAATGAAACCCGACGACGTGGAGAGTGCAGAGAAAGTACCCTTCATTGCATCATTTCTCGACCCACGGCATAAGCACCTCAAGTTCGCTAACCGTGTGCTTAAGGATGCTGTCAAGGCCAAAGTCACGGCGATGCTTTCAGCCCTAGCAGCAGCCGAAGACGACGACCCAGTGGTCATCGAGGAGGAGGAGGAGGACTCAGCGGAGGAAGGGGCGTCTGGTGGTGGTGAAGCCGCGAAGAGACCACGATATGACAAGAACGAGTCTGCAATGTTAACCTTGTTTGGCGACGATTATCACAAGGAGCAGCCACTAACGCCTGAAATGGAATTAAGCCGTTACTGCGACGAAAACTCCATTGCTCCCAATTTGGATCCACTCCGCTGGTGGGAAGTTAATGAGAACAGGTACGCGAGGTTGGCACAACTTGCGAGGGCATACTTGTGTGTGCCAGCCACATCTGTCCCCTCGGAAAGGGTTTTTTCGGCGGCAGGACTTGTTGTTAATCGGCTGCGCACACGCCTACTCCCTGAGCATGTTGACCAGCTCATCTTTTTGAACAAAAACGAGTAAGAGTCAAGAGACGTTTTGTTGTTACTGATGGCTTTGCAGTTTTGATTCACTGTTTGATGCATGCTTAAACAAAGCAACTGACACTTTAATTTGTTATTTTTGTCTGATTAGACTAGGCCTACTGTATTTCATTTTGTTTGTGATTATTAAATAACTAGGCTAGGCCTACTGTATTTTATTTTATTCTAGACATATGTAACAACTACATAGGGATAAAATGGGGTTACAAATAATTGGCTACTCTAAATAAAAAAAGAGAAAAGGGAAATTGTTCGATAAATAACTAGAATAACTGAATTGGGGATAAAATGGGGTTAAAAATAATTGGCTACTGTAAATGAAAAATATAAAAAAGTGTTCTGGCCTATTGTTCTGCCATTGCCTCCAAGTCTTTAACTAATGCAGGCTACATGATGGCTTATGGCTATTGTTTTTTTTCCTGAAATGTTGCTTAATGTTTATCATTACCTGAAAGTTATACATGTAACTTGAAAAAGCATGAAGGTGCATTGCATTCCAGTAAAAAGAGAAATAAAAATAAAATTGAGAAAAAAAATTATTTCTTTTTTTTTTTTTTTTTTTTTTTTTTGAGGGGAGGGGGGGGGGTCGATTTTCGATTAAAAATCGAATAGTACTGTAGAATAATCGATTTTGGTAAAAGTCCATTTCTGACATCCCTACTGCCAACCCTCTGGGCCTATAAATTTAATGGTACATTTATAGGCTGTCTGTCCCTTTATAGGCTGTCTGTCCCTCCCTCATGTCATCATCATTTGTGACATCATTGTGACCAAATATGGAGAAAAGAGGGACAGACCGACAGACAAAGCAAAAGGCTTTGTCTGTCGGTCTGTCCCTCCCTCATGTCATTGTGATGACATGAAGGCTTTGTCTGTCGGTCTATCCCTCCCTCATGTCATCATCATGTCATCATCATGACCATCTATGGAGAAAACCCGGACAGACCGACATTTGCTTATGTAGGCCTACCCATTTCATGGGTCTGGCAAATACTAACTTTGAAGCTGAAGAAATAACCGCACTAGTATAAAGGCTATACACTCTGTTAGTTATGAGAGGGCCCGCAAAATCTAGCAACAGGGGCAGCCGAAATCTAGCAAAAGGGGCAGCTATGAAAAAAATCGACTAAAGCAGGTATAAAGGGGTATGATAAAAGACAGATTTAACCCTATATGTGTTTTGGTCTGGATGACTCCTTTAAGTATATGGCGTTTGTGTTTAGAAGGAATTTTCAATAGGCCTATTTGTTATTGAAGGCCACTGATATTTTACTATAGGTTACATGGTGTAAAATGAAAAATAAAATGCTACTGTGGTGTCAAACTAAGGCTGGGCAATATTATTCAAATCAATATGATTATTTCAAACTTTTTCATCCATATTGATAATGAACAATATATGTTTTTAAAGAAGTGAAAATGGGCGATCACTACTGTGTGTGTGTGTGTGTACTTAAATAAAATGTAAGTGATAAAAAAAAGAAAAAAGAAAATGGACGAACACAAGCTCACAACGCATTGGGTCGTGACGTGTTGCGAGTAGATGAGCTATTGGGCTATTTTCACCATTTTTGCAAAGTGACAAAGCGTAATACATAAGTTGTTAATCAGATCAATCGATTTAGTTGATTATGAAAAAATGGATTCGAATTTTTGTTAACATGAGAAATCTAAAACTATCCACCCGTTTCCACAAGACTTTACTGTAGCATTATCTGCGGGACACTTCCGGTTAACAGCAGACATACAAGCTCACGTCGCGTTGCAGATGCAACCGTTGTGAGCTTGTAGATCACACTTGGCTGCGACGCCGGAAATGCCGCTCGCCTTCTGCGCAATGCACGATGGGATGTTGTAAAGTAGTCAAAAAAAGAATCTTGATTATTCGATTAACAGCTCTTAAGTTTCGGTTTTAAGCAATATTACACGAGAGGGTGTGGGTTATCGTGATTATTGGCACGCCTGCGTTTGCGGCAGAAACGAGCCGAAGGCGAGTTCCAGAGGCAGCGCAGAAGTGCCAATAATCACATTAAAACACACCCTCTCGTGTAATATTGAAAAAGAAATGCCACATTTAGCTACTATGTCCCTGAACTTCACATGAAAACTGCTAGCCTAGATGCTAGCATAGTGTTGGGAGAGGGAACGTTTGATGAGACCCATGTGGTAATGCTCATTATTCGCACGGGTAGAAAGCCATTTCAACTAATCAGATCGCTTCATCAGAACTACCTGTTGTATAATTTTGGTTAATTAACTATGTCAAACATAGGCAGCCATTGTGAGAAGGGTTTAAAACTAGCTCAACTGCCCACATTAACTCTCCTACTGCCAGATTATTTATTTATTTATTGGGTCTGGTGCCATCAAAAAGCGGCTTACCTTTGCGACGTTATAGCAGATAGACAGACATTTATTTATTTTTATTTTTTATTGTGCAATAGTGCACTTTGGTCTGCCAGGCAGCAGAGGGCGGCGTCATGCGAGAATGAATGTGAATTTGCCTGTTATGTGTTGAAGAAGAAGAAGACCAGTCACTGGCCACAGAGCCTTACAGCCAGAGGAAATCAACAAGGAAGTGAATTGTTCTCCGTTGATCTAACGCATAATGGATTGTTTACACCATCACCGCGGAAAATGTGTTTATAGTACACGGCCGCGCGACCCCTCATCAGCTTACAGTCATCAGACGAACGAACCGAACGAGCGCCGTATTGGCATCGAGGTTCTGTAAAAAATGGGGCGAACGTTAACGTTCAAAGCGTGGGGAGAGTTAAAGACAGCTTAATTTTTTCAAATGTCAGAAAACACTCCACATTACATAAGTGCACACCCATATAGCACACCCATGCTAGTACGTCATTGAAGTGGATGTCCATGATGCTACACTACCTCATCATAACAGTGGATGTTCAGCCTGACCTGAGTCATGAAACAAACTTGGGTGTGTGTGAGCTTACTGTAAATACCAACTAGAGAAAAAAATGGGCTGTCATGCATGTCAGCTCTGTGGGAAAAAGATCTCCTGACAGGCTTATATCACCCATCTGACCTGGCAAGGGTAAAGATGGATTCACACTGCCTTATTAAGTGGAATTCCAGTACTTGGAATGGAATGGTAATGGTTTGAGTGGTCAACTATAGCAAACATAGAGCATAGAGGGAAGTGATCCGATTGTTTTTCCACCAGGTCCATGGTTTCTGTTTTTCCCTATCAAGAGAGATAAGGGACCTATGATAGATAAGGGAAGAGGAAGGGAGGGACTTGTGGCCCAGGCCCATAAGATTTAGGCAGTGTTTATTTTGTAGCTTGTGATAAAATATTCATATATAAAGGAATTCATATGTTTAAGATTTGGCAAAAATATGGCAAATGTGCATTTTGTTAAATGTTTAGTGTTGTTTTGACTTCAACACCTAGTCTTGATTTGAAGGATATCGGTTAACATGGATGAGACTAAATTCTAATAATTACTTTTCTTAGTCATACTTTGCTCTGAAACCAAATCTCAAAAGCATCTTACGAATACATTCTAAAATATAGGTAGTGATTTGTAATAACATGGAAGTGGTAGGACTTAACTCATATTGGAAATTGTTAATCTGCTGCAATCTTAAGCCTCAAGTTATTACATGTCCCCTTTCCACACACCTATTGTCAAATTAAATGTTACAAGCTCTGTGAACCGCTTTTTTTCCTTTTTGAGTTTCCAAATCAGAAGTCAGAACTTCCCAAGAACTAGTCTCTCGATTACCATTCTGGCTAGCCATCGTCACGAACCGCCCACTTGTCCCTTTTCTGTGAAGCGTAGCGACTCTGAGGCTGTCTCGAGAGATTACTCGATTACAGACTTCTGCATTGCTGCAAAGGGAAAAGAGCGACAGAACTTTTCCCTGACGATGGCTAGCCAGATTGCCCAAGAACCGACATGTCTTAAAATCAAAAGGCCTGCCATAAAACCAGGGAGAACAAAATGGCATGCTGTGCCAGTAGATAACTGTACAGTACTGAGGCAAAGGGGAATTAATCATAAAGTACTACTAGACATTCTAGTACTTCATGTGCGATGTAATATCCTACAGCAAGAAACAAGAGCTAAAAGGTTAAATAAACTACAAAGAGATCAGCCTAGATTTTCCACAGTTATTCCATTTTGATATGTTGACAAATTAAATGAGTAGAAAAACAACTTTATAAAGTAAACACATTTTAAAAGTTACTGTATCAATCAAGGCAAGAAATAAACAAACTATCTACTGGCCACAGAGGATTGTTTATCCTCAAATATTTTCCCCCCGTTCCAACCAATCAAAATATAGTCAAGCTAGCCCATCTAAAAACACCAAATGACAGTTGGTTATTTGACACAGAGGTGCCACTGATTTCTGGTGAGTGGTGTTAATTTTCCACCCTGGGTACAAGTCCAGCCTTCACGACATAACAACAATAGGGATAGTTTGGCAACCATTGCTGGATTATGTTTCACACAACTCAATGTTCTATCTAGTCTCAACCATGGAGGTCAAAGGGAGAGAACAGCTTGAGCCTAAGGGCTCACATTCTTTGTTCCTTCAAATATGTAGGCGCTATGAGAGATGGTGGAAATGAGACATGACCACTACTGTTGTCCCCCTCCCCCATCGACATGTGTAGTTATCACTCACAAACATTAAATAATGACCTTGCAATTTATGCATGTAATTTGTGTAATAAATGTTAAAAAGGGACAATCAATAATATTTTAACAGTGATCAAATCAACGTCAACAAAACATGTACAGCCACAAACACATTTACAAAACACACGTTACTTTTATGTGTTAGTCCTTGAATCTACAACCAAGAGAATTAAAACCATTTTGGTGTGTGGGGCTACCAACTTTTACATCAGGGGTAAGGGGTTGTGCTTAAAGACAAAGCCTACTAGACTACATTCCAATTTTTGTACCAGTGATTTGTACTGTCATGAAACTGTACTTTTTTGGAGCTGTGTGAAGCACAGGCTCCCTATACGTGGCTGTGTGGGTCTGTCTGTGTGTGTGTGTGTGTATGTAGCCTGAACTTCCTAAACTTCGGCACGCCACTAGTCCCACAGTTTTGCCACCACACACTCGCGCCATATGTCAAATCGACCGGCTTACTCGGGAATCGTGGGCTATTACTTTTCTAAGAGAAAGGTTCTATAGTTTAATTGATATTAATTTATTAGTGAATTAATTTTCCCCATTGACTTATAATGGGAATCGCAAAAACTCACATTCAATTATTTGTCTCTCGCAAACCATAGGGGCTAGAGTTTCAAGACTTGGAGAGGAGGTTCATAATGATTTCAAGGATTAAATAAAAAATAATTGTGTCATTTGGCCGCATGGTGGCGCCATAACACCCCACTTTACGTTTTGGCCTGTAACTCTTGAACCGTAGGTCGGAAAATAAAAAATATTTTTTCCCTGGATTCCTTGGGCCATGACGCATCTCCCCATATAGGCCACGCCCATTTGCGCCATGATAGATTTTCCGCCATCTTGAATTTTCTCCAAAACACACTTTTTGCTCCTTTTCCTACATATTTTCTTCAAATGTCACAAAAATCGGTACACATGATCCACACACACACACACACACACACACACACACACACACACACACACACACACACACACACACAGCTCCACTTCACACGGGTGTGATTTTTCTATTGCAAACTTCTAATAAATTCTTCAATCAATTCATCTAATAGACAGTGGTTCTCAAAGTGGGTTATGGGGACCCCCAGGGGTCTTTGAGGGAGTTCCAGGGGGTGCCCAGCTAAATGATAGCTAGGAACCAAATGGACCCTTGTTGTGGGCATGGTTGTGGGTCTGTTGTGAGTGTCAGTGTACCAATGGGGGACTGAGCAGTGTTTAGACCTCCCGTTGGTTAGACCAGGTTAACCGAGAGATGCAACCAACATTCACCAGGTTTAATAGCATTCACTAGCGTCGGCAGGTTAGCTACTCACCAGGTTAGCATTTACCAGCGTTAGATTTACTGAGGTTAGGGTTAAGATTAGGTTTAGGTGGTCAAACCAAAGGCAAGTCTTAACAAATGCCATATGTTATGTTACCAAAAAGGGAACCAAATGGACCCTGGTTCATAGAAGAGCACTGTTATAGAAGAGTACTCACTCTGTCTTTTTACGGGATTTGTTGTCGTGGAGATCCAGTAAGTTGATCACAGCTTGGCCCAGGAACTTGTCGAGCCCCACCTGGGCACGGTGCATCACAGTGATGGAAAGCGTACACCGTTCCGCGTTGTTTTGGTGCAACAATGGAAGTTCGAAATTCGCCTCTTCTTTCCACACCGGCGCCACGGACTTCTCGGCCACCGAGGTGGAGAACTTGTCTTTGGCCACCTGGAATATGGCATAGGCATCGTTGGTTCCATTCTTCCCCTTAACACGCAGGTTCCTAGCCTGGTGCACCGTTACCTGTACGCTGGTCGGATAGTATTGCTGGCTTTGGTCGGACAAAGACATTGTCAAAGCTTATAATTAAGCTTTGACAAATATGAATAATGTAGAAAGGTCCTAGACCTTCTTCTTGAAGTGTATCTTCAGCCTCCAACACGTCTGTGCTGGTTGTATGTACTATTGTAGTAACGTTACCCAGGCAGCTTGTTCCAGACCAGGAAGCGCAGTGTTTTGTTACCACTACAAATACCCAGGACGGATAGAGGGATGCTCCTCCTCCCTCGTATCCCTGCAACAAACAAATAAACTCTCAACAACTGAGCGTAACCTACAAGTTACTGACTAACCAGCGTAGCGAAATCAATACATAATCGCGGCAAAAAGCGACGCTATGACGAAACATATCATCACAGAAGAGAAAACGCAGTTTATTTCTTCGTTTTCCAATAGCACTGTAAAACGAGGAAAACAATTCACTTCCCCAATATCAATAGTTCCCGCCCCATGCTCTACATACATCCCGTTGATTGGCTAACGTTTCTGTCAATTACTTGACGTCCATGCACGATTGGATAGCGGTTGCATATGGCGTTGCATGACATGGACCGTTATTATAACCAACCACATTCCATTTCCAACATTAATCACAGATGGAGAGAACAGATCAGATCAATCTCCGAAAATTAAAATATTTTGCAAAAGTAAATATTCTTGAAACTTTCATAGGCCTATATTTCTTGAAACTTTCATATATTCTAGATACATTGCACATTCAGTGAATTATTCCAAACCTTTCTTTTGTTAAAACAAATATTTTTTATGGCATACAGTTATCATGAATATCAAAAGTCCATATTTCAAAATATTACAAAACACGAGACCACTCAAAACAAGGATTTATTAGATAAATGTCAACCTTCTGAAGTCAGAGTTGCTTGAAGTCCAGTGGGAAATTTGTGGTTATGATTTGGGGTGCTATGGCATCTGCAATGCTTTTTTTCTCCTTCTTTTTTTTCCAGATTGATCTGTAGCCTATATGGAGAGAACAGTGTAGGCCTACCTGTCCTGTCCAGACCAGCACCCAGTGGTGGATAACAGGGGCGCAGGAGGCATTTTAAAAGTGAAGGGGACATATCTGGGAGGTATGTGCGCGCGCATAGCGCGCGCGAAAAATTTTGGGGTATCCCCCCCACTTTTGGTGATATCCCCCCCACTTTTGCCCCGAGGAGGGGGGGACATATCCCCTCCACTTGAGCTGAATTACACAGTTGTTTTACGCAGATTTCAAGGCATTTTTAAAATGAAATACACATGAATTCATTAAGTCTATATTAGATCTTTTTATTGAAGGAGTAACAGGCCAACAGCTGCAGCACTTTATTTTTATACACAGTATATATATTTTTTTTCCCTAAAAATATACTGTATTACCAGAGATCACACTAGTATTTTAAACTGCCGGTCAGCGTGACATGGCACGATTAAAATCTACCAGACATCTAATAAAAAGACCTTTCATAGATATCTGTATGCATTAATGACAACCAAGTCCGTATAAAAGCAGCCTAACACAACCATAAGCATTATGTTTTGGATTGAACTGTTTGAACATAATGCATAGGCTATCCACAATTGTAGGGCCAACTTGCACAAATACTGTACATTAATTACTGTACCCACATTACCATTTGCGCATTGGCGTGACATGTTAAGTAATAAATTAGGATACTCACAAGTTATATTGTGGATACAAGCAGTGGATGCTGTCCCAGCGTCTGGTTTAATAGGACAGGACAGCCTTTTGGGGAAGTTGACAACATAATTGCTCCTCAGATATATATTCCATTCAAGGTAACGTTTTAACGTGTCCAGCTGTCCACATGACATGATTAACACCGTGTTTCATCTGACTGGATACGACCATAGGATGCGACAGACAGACCAGTGTTACGTCCATGTTTGTTGTTGCCATCTTAAAATGAGCGTGCATTGTTGTTAATTAGTGGTTGAACAATCTTGCCAACTTTACTCACAAGTGCCCTCTCGTTTGAAAGGCTCTGTGATGTATTCTAACTAATAACAACTTGTTTTGATAGTCCATCCAACAACTAAACCGCGCGCCTAGCTCGTATTACAAAGTCAAGCCGATCGGTGTGCACTGCAGCGTCACAGGCACAGCGACAGCGTGATAGAGGGGGGCCCATTGAGGGGGGCTTCCGATGGATGGTCATTCGCATTGAGCGTCATTTATTTGGACTGAGATTTACCGGCAGTCGGAGTCCCCCCTGGCAACAGGACATAGGCAGAACTAGCACGTTAAAGAGGGCCCAAATGTGAGAGGGGGTTTTCGATGGACGATCATTTGCATTGACCATCATTTGGACTTAGACTGACGGGCAGTCGGAGGCCCCCCTGACGGCCGAGGCCCGTTTCAATTGAAACCAATGAAACATAGTTAAGGCCGCCAATGTGTACAGTATAATCGATCATATTTGCGGCTTTTTCTTGGACCTGAACACTGGAGGGGATATCCCCCCCACCCAAAAAAAGTGGAGGTGTTAATCCCCCCCGTCCCCCCCTACCCCCTGCGCGCATGGTGGATAAAGTACCAAAGTATCAATAGGCCTACTGCAATATAGAAAGACTCCCTTACAAGTAAAAGTCTGGAATTCAAAATGTACTTGAGTAAAAGTACAAAAGTATTGGCATTGTAATGTACTTAATGTACCAAAAGTAAAAGTAGGCCTACTCATTATGCAGAATGTCCCATTTCAAATCATTTGAACATAGCAGATCTACAAGCTCACAATGCGTTGCATTGCGAGTTGCGACACATTGTGAGCTTGTAGATCGTCTATTTTCAAATGTATAAAGGGCTGAAGTGGTTAATATGTTTTATTTCTAATAATAATCAAAATCTACAAAGTAACTAGTAACTAAAGTTTTCAAATAAATGTAATGGAGTAAAAGTACAACATTTGGACCTGAGATGTAGTGGAGTTGAAGTAAAAGTATTGAAAATTGGAAATACTCAAGTTCAGTACAAAAATCTAAGATGTTTACTTAGGTCAGGGGTCGGCAACCTAAAATGTTGAAAGAGCCATATTGGACCAAAAAAAAAAAAAAAATCTGTCTGGAGCCGCAACAAATTATAAAAGCCTTATATATCGTCGTTGTCGGGTAGAAACCTTGTATGTCCAAAACTTCGTTTTATATTTATCATTTAAAAAATGAACTAAACTAGTGAAAACAGCCGATCTACAAGCACACAACGCCTCGCACCGCGAGGCGTTGTGTGTTTGTAGATCTGCTGTTTTCACTACTTTTGTGCGTCAGTCTTGTATGATGAAGCAGGGCTTTGCTTTGCGAAAAAAAAAAAAAAACACACATTTGAAAAGTGGAGATACAAGGTTTCTGCCCGACAGTGACGATAAAAAAATCGTTAAAACAAAAAATATTTTTTTCCCCCTATCTTTTCCATTTTCATACATTTTTGAAAAAGCTCCAGGGAGCCACTAGGGCGGCGCTAAAGAGCCGCATGCGGCTCTAGAGCCACGGGTTGCTGACCCCCGACTTAGGTAAATGTACTTGGTTACTTTACACCACTGCCAGCACCTCCAACCAAACTGAAGTCTGGGAAAATATCACTTTTTCATTCAATGATCTGCATTAAATAATGTCCAGTCACATTATTATTTTTTTTCTGTTTCTTTATTTGTATCTGGATTTGTAAGGCAGTCTGAGGTTCTTGAAAAATATATTACTGAACTAAAGGAAATGGCAGAATATTTCATAGACTGTGTTTATGTGACAATTATAAATAGACCAATAGGCTATAGACATACACATGTTCTCAAAATCTCCCTTTTTATAACAAGATGTGAGTTTAACCCAATGGAAAAAGTCCATCAAGGAATCAACTAGCTAATAATGTGATGCTATGGGAATGGTGGTGGAAGTTCAGGTTATGAACAATCAAATTAAGGCACCCAATGTTAAATGCATTCATGAATGCTACAAGTCATTCAGAGCCACTTTCGTAAATGTACATTATGGGAGCAAAGAGGGGGGGAAAATGCCTATGACAAACAAAACACCCAATTAAAAATTATGTGACTTCACTACAGTGTCATCTGTGTTTGTAGGCTTATACTGCACCATATTTCTACAACTAAGCTTTTGTTTTTAGAACCAATATCCAATTCAAACTAATCATTTTCAAGTTAGAGCAATGCATACTGGATTAACTGTGAATGAAAAACCAAACACAAACAACAAAAATATGTTAACAGCAATTAGAGAGAGAGAGAGAGAGATCAATTGATCACATTTTATAATTCAATCATTCATAACGAGCAATGTCAACGATTTGAATGTGATTGTCGCAAGCTCCAATATTTATGTAGTTTGTAGTAGTGTAGATTTTTGGACATGAATCAGAAAGATCTAAAACCAGATGATCATGTTCAAAAACTATAAAGGCTAATTCATACTTTATTGCTTGAGACAAAAGTGTAATGTTTATTAATTTTCAGTTAACACAAAAATTACCCAGCCTAACCTAGAGTGTTGAAAGCTGAGGCTAAGTTACTGGAACAAGTATTGACAAAGTATAAATTAGCCTTTAGACATAACATTTCATTCAACCGTTTTGGATCACCTTCCACACATCAATACACATACTCAAGAAGTTATCAACAAAATTGTGATACAGTTGATAGTGATACAGGTGCAAACTCAATATGATTGACCTATGTAGTGTAACTAGACCATGGCCATAACTGAATGGTTGTGCTGCATACGCAACAGGTGACAATACTACATTAAAACCATACTGGATGCATTTCTGTACCAACACAATTAAAATATAATTATTAAATAGACACTCGAGTGCAAACATCACTTAAGTCTCTCTTCATGAAAAATTGTTTTCCATGAACGGCTGATTTCATTGCCTATCAGTTTCTGTACATAGTTTTAGTACATAGATACTAATCTCCCTGTGATTTACCAAATATTCATACAGCCAACAAAACACAACTTTGGGCATACAACAGACTGGCCAGTTGACTACAGTATAGAATGCTTTTTAGGCAGACAATATCAATAATTCTATGCTCTATAGAGCACCTATGCCAATTCTATGTATAAATATATGTAACTCTGAGATTGAGACATTTTAGTATGTTGTATTCTGTAGAAAATATATTCATATTTAGGTATACTTAGGTATCAAAACATAAGAGCTTATGTGCAGTGCAAGCTTTCGGCCCAGCCCCAAGGGATATAACATCTGGTATCTTCTGTACACTCATTTTGGACATGTTTTTGCTCATATATCACCCTTAAAAATAGACCACTAAAGAAAACCTGATCAGTTAGCCTCAGTGGGAGGATTGTCACCGCACAGCTTTCTTTCGAGACATAATTAGTCAGCAAATGAAAAGTTGATTCTAACATCCAGCAGAGGGCAGTCTAAAATCATATAAACCTGAAACTGATGCTATGTGTGCAGAAAATCTGTTGAGAACTGCCACTATTACCTGGCTACAAGAAAGCCAATTAAGTAAAATGCTTCTGATATTTGTTCAGTTAAATTTATTAGATGGGGAGATCTTTATCAGTGCTGATGTGAGTACATGAACAAAACAATTATATTCAAAAGCCTCTTTCTAGCTTTTTTTAATCTCTCTTTTATGCTCAGACATTCTGTACATCTAGACTTGTGTATTCACTCACTCACTCACTCACTCACTCACTCACTCACTCACTCACTCGCTCACTCGCTCACTCACACGCACACGCACATTCACTACTGCCATGTGTCACACACAAACACCTCTACACACACGTGCATGTGTGCACGCTCACGCATGCATACAAGAACATACAAGTGCATACATAAACACATGCAAACAGTTACTTCAAGAAAAACAAAAGAGCATAAGGATCTCCACAGACTCAGAGTAAATGCATAATACTGTAGCTGTATGGAGGAAATTGACTATCTTGGATTCCATTTCGTGCTATAGTCAATATGCATAGAAAAGTCACAAATACAACAATAAAGCTTTCATAACAGATCCAAAATTAACATCACATGCCAATTTCAGACATAGTTTTTACAATTTTATGTGAAATGTAAAAATAAATGCGCATCTTGTTAGTTTTTTTGGAAAATGACAATCAAATTACCTGTCTTATTATTATTTATTTTATCATTTCACAGCAAACCCGACTATGCTACAGAGGCAAGAGTACCAGACTTGGACTGGATGCCTTTGTGATCCTTCATACCTCAAGTTATGATTATGTGTAAGAGACCATTAAAACAAAACCAAGTCGGCATTTACAGATGATCATGTGTAAACATGGGTCACACTGTAGTCTCACTCTTCCACAAGCCACTTTTCATGCCAACAGAGCTCTGGGAATGGTCCGTGCCGCTAGTATCCTGCTCCAGCTCTATGACTGAGTTCTTCAGCGTGCCATTAGGGGCAGCAGCAGCAGCAGCAGCCCCTGGCACAGTGGTAGTGACACTGTTGAGAGGGTATGAGCATCGCTTAGTGTCTCGCTCCACGGCCGCTGCCAGTTTCAAATTGTCTCTGCTGGCACATCGTCTCTGGGCGCCATGCATGGCCACCCTGCTGGCCATTGAGGGTGGCAGGGGAAAGGGCTTACGGCTCCCACTGCTGCCCCCATCGCTTCCCTCTGATGGGCTAGTAGCCACTGCCTCGCCAATTCGCCTACCATTAGTTAGAGGGCTGGCCTGGCTCTCTGACAGGCTGTGATGGATGCTGCCATTCTCACTTGTGGCCTGTTTGTGAACGGCGTGCGAAGAGTTGAGGTGCTCTACGCCTGTAGGTCCTAATGCTCCCAAGCTGCCCCCTCCTCCGGCAGCCCTCAGGGCTTTAAGACGATAGTGACCTCTGCTCTCGCCCCGATGATAATACTGGCTACTCCCTTGCTTAGTTCTGCTACTCACCTTCCTTCTCTGGGGGTGCACTGGGGCGACAGAGTTTATGGTGGGCAGATGGTTGTTTGTTGGCTTGTTGATGTTGTCGGTACTGTTGCTCGTGTTGGTACTCATAGGGGCACGGGAGGTGTTGTTGGGATTATCCTGCGCCACCTGCAGTAGGTTGGTGAGCTTGCAGGGACCAGGGCCCACGCTGCTGACGCCGCTTGGTGTGGACGATGACCTGGCTGACGAGGAGTTGTGGGAGTCACCTGGTGGGTGGCAGCTTATGAACAGTTGTGATCCTTGCTCAGAAGTTTGCACTCCACTGCCAGTGGTGCAGGTGTGTGTATAGGTAGAAATGGGCTGCGAGTGGCGGTAGCCTCGGCAGCACCCGAGCCACGAGGCCTGCACGTCCAGACGTCGGAAGCAGTGGTGCACGACCAAGAACACCCCCAGTACCGTGGCTGCCACGCCATAGAGACAACTGAACAACAGACCAGTGTGCCCAGTTAGCCACATGGCCAAGGCACCGCAGCACCACAAAGCCAGGAACAGGAAGTGGGTGGCCACCAGCACCATGAACTGTAGCCTCAGGGAGTACTGGTCCTCTGGAGGCATGACTGGGTTTATAGTGCCCACCGCTGAGTCTGTGGACAGGAGACTGGTGCTTCCTGCCAGCGCGGGCTGACTCTCAGGTGCAGGGACGGACAGGGAGGGTCCTGTACATTCTTTGTCCACTCGGTGCTTCAGGCGAAACACAGTGCACAGGAAGTAGATCCAGGTCACCAACACCACCAGGCCTGCGGGGACAAAGAAAGCCCCCAGACTGGGGCGCCACACCAGCCAGCAGCTGTAAGAGGCAGTAAAGAAGTCAGAGGGGTCAATACAATACAAGGAATCTCTGTGTACACAACACATCACAAAACAATATTCAGTTCGGGTACCAAACAAAGTGGCACAATGTCAGGGGTCAAAGGGCTCAAGGGTAAAAAGAGAAGCACTCACTAAGGGCTGTTGTCTCCATAGTTATTGATATTGACGGCTGCAGTGATCCCACATATGATAAGAGGAACTCCACCAGCAATCAAATAGAACCTGGAGAAATGGAGAAAAACATTTAGGACAAAACCGGAAATCCCAACTATGAATTCCTGTGTGTGTGTGTGTGTGTGTGTGTGTGTGTGTGTGTGTGTGTGTGTGTGTGTGTGTGTGTGTGTGTGTGTGTGTGTGTGTGTGTGTGTGTGTGTGTGTGTGGCTCACTCTCAAGTGAAAAGCGCGCAATTTCATTTCTTGTTTATACTGCAGGATGCCGAAAGTTTTCTGGCAGCTATTATTGTTTTGGAAGTGTCCCTGTCCATGTTCGTTTCCTCTTTGTGTTTCTACCTCCCTGTGGCCGTCTTTAATCATAACAAGGCTCTCTGTTCTTTCTCTTTCTGAGCTGATGGACTGTTCCGAGGGGCCAGTCGGTCTGAGTGAGTGACTGATTTTCAGAGGAGGGGGGGAGTTCAGCTCCAATGGAGGCCTGACCCCATGTGGCTGAGTAGGCGACAGGGTGGTGGCTGGAAGACCAATGGGGTCAGCAGCAGTACAGTGTATGAACACAGATCCAGGAACATGGGGGCAGGGAGACAGAAGAAAAAGGAGACAGATTTAAGGGAGACAGTGCGCCCCCTCTAATACCCTGCTCAGATTTACGACAGACCCCACAACCTCCGTTATGTTGGAGTCATACATTCCTCGCCACCCCTGCACTGAGAACTTGGTGTGCATCACTGCAATTTAGCTTCTTTGTGCCTTACAGCATTGCTCTACTGTTATTTCCCTCCAAGGTTTCCTGCAAACAGAGGCGCTTTGGTTGCTCTACACAATGATGGTCTTTGATGGGGTGCACTTTGGGTGGCCGTGCACACAAAAAACTCCCTCATCTGTCAAACATAATCCTTACTGACAGCAAAATGACATCCTCCTGATGGTTTGACCGAAGGTGAGTTGTAGCTAGCTCGCCACGATGACATCACTGACCTGAGCATAGGTCGCTGGGTAGGTGGGGCGGGAGGTTCTCCCTCTGGTAATCGTGGCGTTCTCCACACGGCCTCTTTGTAGATGACCCTGCCGCTGACTCCAATCCACAGCAGAGTGGACAGGGAGGAATAGTGGAGGACGATGCCCACCTGGCACAGATTACAAACGTGGGATCAGACATCCAACACAACACACAAACAGTAGCACGAAACATGACGGGACAGAAAAGTGGGAGAGTCTTACTGCCTGGCACACTACAGGGTAGCTGGTCAAGCTGATGCCTCCTGCATAGATGGCTGTTGTCATTGCAATGTGGAAGCAGGTGTTGAGTAATGTGTGCCAGCTTTTTCTTGATATTCGTATGGAGCTGCATGGATTGAGGGGAAAATGCTTTACAAACACAACAACAATGGTGTGGTATAGATCTGAATGACTCATCTGAATACGCACGCACGCACGCACACACGCACGCGCGCGCACACACACACACACACACACACACACACACACACACACACACACACGCACACACGCACACACACACACACACACGCACGCACACACACGCACACACACACACACGCACGCACACACGCACACACACACACACACACACACACACACACACACACACACACACACACACACACACAGTACCTGTGGTGCAGTATGTGTGTGATGATAATTGTAAACAGGCACAAGAGGAGCACTGCAGTACAGGCGTAGACCACAGGGTGGAGAACCCTCACTGAGACGGGGAGAGAGTTTGGAAAGTCTGGCACCTCCTGACGCACAAGAAAAATTAAAGCAACAAACAAAGGTTTGAGTTGGCGGGTGTTCTCATGGAAACACGCACAAATTATAATTCTGTGTTAGCATGATAACGGAACAGACAAGATGGCTGACATACATGCAGCACTGCGTAGTTGCTTAGCAGGGAGCAGCGCAGAGTGGAGATGCTGCTGTCAGTATAGACCAGCTGACAGCCATCCTGGCTCCAGCTGCCCTGCCTCTCCAGTGCCCCGAGGCTCCACTGGGCAGCCACTGGATCGGTGCCAGGGGTCAAGTGGCGCAGAGACACCCAGATGGGCTCCGAGTAATTCCACATGCTGCATCCATCTGCCACAGAGAGGAGGGGAAATTACCCATATTAAATTCTATAAAACCATGCTAATTATTCTGCGTCTGAACGAATTAGACATGTGTATCTGACCTATATTTCTACGGGGAAAGTTGGTACTGCAATCATGCCCTGCCCTGCCTCTTGGGTTGCATATTCACATCTGTGTGTTGCACAATGACGATAGCTTGCCTTTCTCAAAGGCATGCTACAGAGCGTTTTACAGAAAGAGAGAATTTCTCATTCACTTAACCTATTTTTCTCCTGACATTCCAGGGGTTATAAAGACCTTCTGACCCTGAATCTCCTCATCTGGCTATCACCATGGCATAATCAATTACTGGGCATAAATGTCATGTGAACATTGTAGTGCGTTCATGCATCCAGAGTGAAAGGTTTCCATGCATTCTGTAAAGACAAGAGTGACAAACGTTCCTCACCCAGGCCTACAAAGATGACAGGGGTGTTGACGCTACGTCTCCGAGAGTGTTCCCCACCCATGCTTGAGTTTCCAGTCAATGGGAAGAAGCGGCCTGTCCGGAATGCTACAAACTGGAGCTTACAATCTGCAGGAGCATCAGGTGGGAAGAGAGAGGCTGGGAGAGTCACAGAGGCCAGGGCTATGGAGTTCTGGAGGAAGAGAGAACCATGGGATTGATTATATCACCACTGATAATTAAATGTGGTAAAACAACAGTTCCCTTTCATGGATTCTAATGCAGGAACAGCATGTTTCCGTCCTGCGCGACCTTGCCCTTTAGGGCGTCTTACTGATATATATACAGTAGGGGTGTCACGATACGCCTAATCCACAATTCGATTCAACTTTTGATATTAAGGTCACGATTCGATTAGATTGAGTCTTGATTTGTAAAGAAAAACTTCTTCGAGAGTGACAGCTTTGGCCAAAATATTGGAGAGATAAGTCCAATTTCATAATACAGTCAGCTGGTGACAGGGAGCTAACCTCACACTTATGGATGTGGAACAGCTACAATAATAGATGGATGTTCTCCGCTCACCTTCAAGGGGAAGTTGTTCAGGGAGGTGTTATGTGTTCCTATGGTGCAGCGGAAATGTAGCTGCTGCTCAGGGGACGACTCCGCCCCTTCCAGAGTCGGGCTGGCCATCAGGACTTCGCGGCGCTGGTAAGCTGTGCAGCTTATGCCCTTGAAGTGTGCTGGTCGAATCATATAGGCCTCTATGACAATGTTCTTGGAAACCTGTGGTTATCAGTGTGATCAAAGCTCAAATAAAACAGTTCCAATATTTTGACTTTTCAAAGATAATTTGTATTATGACATTTGGAATCTATTAGACAGAGCAGGGAAGAGAGAGGAAACAAGAGACTGCAATATTCTGCTTAATTTCTATTTGTTATTTTGACCATGCATTATACTATATTTGACATTGTGTCCTGTTATCTGACTTTGTATCTTTTGTCCTCTCTATATCCTCTATTCTTATGACTGTTTTTCTAACTGCAAAACGTAGGGAGCTTGTGTGAAAAAGAATTGACTAAACTTGTGATGTGACATTAACATTTAAGGGGGTGATATGACATGCAACATCGATTTTAAGTAGTAACTTTGTGACTACTGTAATGCATGTGCATGTCCATAAGGTGTGGCTGAGGGTCGGTTGTCTCTACCATGGGAAGGTCCTGGGCATGGCTGTGGAGCTGAGGCCAGGCAAGTGTTTCCAGAGAGTAGACTATGGAGCTGCAGGCTCTCTTCTCCCTCTGGGCATGGGCCAGAATCTGGTCATCCACCTGCATAAGGTTGCTGCCCATCTCTACAAGCACCTGCGACAGCTGGAATAGACAAACACATACTGTATAAAACAAAGACAAATGCAGAAATATTAAACACTTCAAATGGTTTCTATTCCTAATCAATTCTGTATTGTTTCAAGAGCCAATGACTTATCATGCTTTGTATTTAATTTGCTTATTTTATGTGTATTTATTTTAAATGGACCTTTAGGACCTACTACAAGGATCTCAGTCTAGTATTTATTTAGCAGTAGAAAGATTTGGGACATCCAGTGGTTGATGTCTTTATGTCATTACAATTGACAAGTTCATTGAAATACAAAAACATGCGCGCGCGCGCGCGCACGCACGCACGCACGCACGCACGCACGCACGCACGCACGCACGCACGCACGCACGCACGCACGCACGCACGCACGCACGCACGCACGCACGCACGCACGCACGCACGCACGCACGCACACACACACACACACACACACACACACACACACACACACACACACACACACACACACACACACACACACTTTAAGAAAAGTTATAAATTGTAAATATAAATACATATATACGTATTTAAAGTCACACCTCTCGAAGCTGCTTGACATATTCCATGAATCTCTCCATCATCTGGGCTACATACAGCACATCCACCGAGTCAGTGAAGCCTGCTGCCTCTAGGGTGTATGAGCGCACCTGATGCGCCACCGTGACTGCATTAGATGCATTGATGGGCCTCTGAAAAACAGAAGGAAAGATTTGAGGAAGCAATATGCAAGATCAACTGTGCAGTCAAAATTCTAACTAAGAAATACTTAATCAGAAGAAGCAATAAATTTACAGCATGTTGCATGCCATAATATTGGCAAATATTGGATATAGCGTGTGTGTGTGTGTGTGTGTGTGTGTGTGTGTGTGTGTGTGTGTGTGTGTGTGTGTGTGTGTGTGTGTGTGTGTGTGTGTGTGTGTGCGCGCGCACATGCGTGTGCGACTGTGCATTAAACTTTGACTTAATGGCAATGGAAAATAATGTGCTATACACTTGCAGTACTTATTCCAAAAATAAAGCTACTTTCTGACAGCACTGCAAGTGTTGCTGAAATGTGTTGTCTCCAGTTCTCCTGACTTATCATGCACCTTAAGTGGACCAGAAAACCTACTTCAAACTTAATACTGACCAGAATGAAAGTGTGTAGGACACGGGTGATGCCGTTGGTATAGTGACAGTTGGTGTAGTCACCTTCCTGCCATTTTCCGGAACGGTCACAGTAACGGGAAGCCTTCTTCTGCTCCATACCTCCATCCACAGACAGGGAGGGGTAACGCAGCTGCAGGCAGTACTGGTGGGACACAATGCCTGCCAGGGTCCTTGGCCACCTGGGAATTAATGCCAGTGTTCAATATAATAAGCAATACAGCTATTAGTGTCTTTGGGAGCAAAGTAATAGTTACTGTAACTCTGTAGTTCTCAAAGTCCAGGGGTCCTTGGAGGGGTCCCCAGCAAAATGAGATAATACAGTAAAATCAAAATCGGTTTAACCACTTTAACCGTAATATCTACAGTACATCAGTGATCTACAAGCTCACAACACATCACGATTTGAGTCACATTGCCAAGCGTTGTGAGCTTGTAGATTAGTTTTATTATAGAAATGAAAACATTTGAAACCTTTGAGTTGTTTTTGGGGAAACAATTTAACAACACACATTTTGTATGTGGATCCCTGGCACAAAGTGTTTTCAGATTTCAGATGGGGGGTCCGCAGCTTACATACATTTTAATTTGGGGGTCCTTGACATGAAAAGGTTTGAGAACCACTGCTGTAACTTACCTGAACTCTCCCCGGTTGTTGACAACTTTGTCCTCTGGACAGAAGGAGGCGCTGTTCTCCAGTACCACTATTTCAACACTGCGAGAAGTATTACCCCGCCCAGTAGTCACCACACACTCCCACTCTCCGCTGGCCTCCACATGCACATTGAATAGGATGAGCTCACTGCCAGTAAAGGAGATAGACAGGCCATTATTTATATATTGTAACCACATAATCTTTCAAGCATCTGAATGAATTAAACTGTCCGTCTTCAAAGCATATCAGTTTGCTCAATGTGCAATGCTTTGTAAATTAATATTGACTTAAAAATATTTGAGTGTTGAATAGAATGGAAAGCAATGGATTGAATGAATCACATCACCGTCTGAACACAAATGCAGGTCAAAGAGCAAGGGCTCTATTTTGACTGTCTTAAGTACCAGCTCTTATGTCTTAACTTAAAGGCCTGTCCATACTGTCTGCGACCACCGAACGTTTCGTCGGAAAGGTCCGGTTCAACTACACAATTAAGTCACTTTCATCTTCTGAAAAGCATTACCCCGAATAAGAGTTCGGAAAGCTGCATGTCGGAAAGTCGGAACTCTCTGACAAAAAGTTTGGTGGTCGGAGACAGTATGGACAGACCTTTCAGTTAAGGCATAAGAGCTGGTACTTAAGACAATCAAAATAAAGCCCTTTAAGTCTCTAATAACTTTGGCTAACCTGGTGATGAAGGTGCAGTCGTGCACTACACTTTTCTCCAACTGGATTCCCATCTCTGGGTTGGATGTCACCAGCTGACCGTTGTGACGCCAGTGCAAAGTGGTGATTCTGTCCACCAAGGCTGCGGTGCAGTGGAAGGGCAGCCGGTCCCCTTTGAACACCACCTGGCGCTGCGATGGCAGCAGGGACAGGGTGTGCAACTCCAGAGGACCATCTGAGGAGAGGAGGCAGAAAGAAGCAGATGAGGGCACCGCTCCATTATTCTGGGCAAATCTATGCTACTCTCTCATTATTATTTAACCTTGGCTAAAGGTTTCCACGGAAGCCATCATGAATGTGCTGTTTTAGGAGGAGTATTGGATGCAGACAGCACCAATTCATAAGGGCAAACCACAGGATTAGCCAACAACACAGCAGCACGCTGATGCTTTTGGAAACGCATCCCTACTGAAATGACAAGATTCATTGCAGCCTTATTTTGGTTTGCTAGGCCTTTAAAACGAGGAACATCTTGAGATGATGTTGCTGTGTGAGTACACAGGCTTTGTCATTCATAACTTAAGTTTCCCGAGTGTTGGAAATAAAGAGTGGTGAACCACCTCATTCATATGCATTGAGCTTTCTACTAGCCAGTCTCCTACCACAGCTCAGCTGGCTCTCCTTCAGTCCACGCAGGGGCTTTCCACGCAGGCTCCTTGGATAGGCACAGAGGGTCTCATCCATTAACCGGGCAGAGCTGGTGCGAAAGAACCCCGGCACCCAGCGCAAGCCACAGTCACATGACAGGAAGTCTGAGTTGAAGTTCCTGGTGAGAGAAGGGAGGATGGTGATTTATCATGCTAGATAACAAGGGGATGTATACTTTCACTCTGATGGCAAAACGATAAGAACTTTTTGGACAAGACACATTACTACCTATCTGAATTTCTGAAATATGGTGACTGTATCCATTATAGGCTCAGCATATCACATATGGCAAAATAATGTCCACTGCTTAAAGGCCCAACACTCAACTGTTATATATTGCAAACTGTTGAAACATAGTCATTCCGCCACTGGTTTTGTTTACATAGGGATTTATTGGACTGAAGATTTGTTTTCACTCTAAAATGTATGGGGTTTTGATGAAGGGGCTCATGTGACAGACGAAATCCATACTTTATTTTAAGGCTGTATAAAGGTTACTTACATTTGTAATGTTTAATAAACACTACAGGCTTTTTACGTGAGATTTCTTAGTAGTATTTTTCCTCAAGAAAAGAAAACGCAATACAGTGTTAACAAACTATTTAAGAACACTAGAGGCCTATTTTTGTCCATGCCTTATCCCTAAACTCTTTTGCCATTTTTTCTTTTTTTTACTATTTTAAAAAACATTTTTAAATATTTCAAACAGCTGATCTACAAGCTCACAACGTGTTGATGTAGATCGGCTATTTTAAGTATTTTAAAATGTAAATAAGTTAAGACGATAAGGGGTAAGGCATGGGCGAACAGGGACGTGCAGAGAATGTTAGAGAGGCAGGGGCTGGAATTTCCAAAAGGGCATTTTTTTCCCCACACTAAACTAAGCATAACAAAGTCAATGCTAGAGATGTGGTGAGATGGCATGGATTCCTACACAGAGAAGGCAATTCTTTCAACATAAGATGCTGCATTCAAGTTCAGGAGAGTTTGGACAAGGCAATTCTCTTGAATGCTGCCTTCAGGTATATGGCACGGAAAGAGGGCATTTGTCATTAGTTTCACCATAGTAAAAAATGCATTTATGGTCTGGAAAGGTCAGTTTTTTACAGACAGATAAAAGGGCAGGGGATCAAGCCCCCTTTGATGTGTGCAAGTGCCTGTGGGCAAAAATATAGCTCTCTGAATGTCCAGTACGCGATTATTCCTACCGTAGGAGACGGTGTCGCATAAATTAGAAGGCGCTGCTTGTGATTGGCTGGAGCGGAGGTCTGGAGCGCTCGGCTGTGGTCACTTGGCCCGCGCGGGTGTGAATGTTAACCTCTATGCCTAACCCTAACCCTAACCCAAACCCTAACCCTAACCTCAGTAAAACTATGCCTAACCCTAACCCAAACCCTAACCCTAACCTCAGTAAAACTATGCCTAACTCTAACCCAAACCCTAACCCTAACCTCAGTAAAACTATGCCTAAACCTAACCCTAACCTCAGTAAAACTATGCCTAAACCTAACCCTAACCTCAGTAACCCTGACGCTGGCGAGTAGCCGACGCTGGTGAACGGAAAAGAAGCGCTCCTTCCCCCACCGTCTCCCACGTTAAGAAGAAATAGCGTCCAGTACTCACACTTGCTTGAGGGAAGGCAGCTCCTGGAACACACCTGCATCCAAAGTAGATATAATGTTGCCAGAGAGGATCCTAGCAAACGGGAGTATGCCAACAGTTCAACTGGGTGCTCACCCACGCACAATGCAAACAGTGTACTGTTATTATAGTCAGAGTGTATATCTTTGCTATCTGTCTCTTACAGTTTGGTGAGATTTGTCAGTCCCTGGAACATGTCTGCAGTCAAGCAGCCAATGCGGTTGTTGGACAGATCACTAAAAGGTGTGAAAAGACAAGGAGAAAGGCACAGATTTGGTGGTTATTTTTAAACAATTGTCAAAATGACTGGCTTCAATCAACCAGGCAATCACATATTTGTGATACAGTATCTTGACACTTTAGATTATCGTGTTTTTCTTGTGTGTGTGTGTGTGTGTGTGTGTGTGTGTGTGTGTGTGTGTGTGTGTGTGTGTGTGTGTGTGTGTGTGTGTGTGTGTGTGTGTTTGTGTGTCTAAATGTCTAACACGATCTCATTAGGAAATCACAATGGATAGTTGGATACTAATGGTCAAACATAGGGGTCTACAGTAGTAGTAGTTGCGACCGTCAGGTCGCAGTTACTACCAAAACCTCGACAGGCTGCCTGTCAGTCTGTCCGTCTGTCCGTCTGTCCGTCAGTCTGTCAGTCTGTCCGTCTGTCCATCACGTCACACTTTTCCCCAACTCATATCTCCGCCACCGTTGCCCCAATCCATGCCAAACTTTGCACACAAACTCCTTGCCTGCCAATCCACAACCTCCACCCCTCCCGGGACCCCCGGAGCTCCAGGGACCCCCAGGGACCCCCTGTCGCCTCCGCCAAAAAGTGCTAAAATTACCAATGACCACCCCAACGGGGCTGTTCACGGGGAATTCCCAGGGACCACCGACTCCTGGTGCTCCAGAATGGATGCAAAAGTGGTCGCACCCCTAGTGGAGGACCCCCGCCACTGCAGCGCACATAAAATGCCGTAACTCGGGCTAGGAGTGACCGGGAGAGCCGGGGCCGGTACCGGGAGAGCCGGGGCCGGTACTTGGCGCCGCCTCGGCGGCGCCAAGAGAGCCGTCAACATGAATCTTTCCCATATAGCGCCACCATCAGGCCCATTTTTTCAAACACATTTTTGGACCCTGCTCCTACAGATTTTGCCCTAAAATCACGCAAATCGGTACACAGTATGTCTACACTCATGTCATCAACATGGATCTGTCCCATATAGCGCCACCATCAGGCCCATTTTTTCAAACACATTTTTGGACACTGCTCCTACAGATTTTGCCCTAAAATCACGCAAATCGGTACACAGTATGCCTACACTCATGTCATCAACATGGATCTGTCCCATATATTTTTTCAAACACATTTTTTGGACACTGCTCCTACACATTTTGCCCTAAAATCAAGCTGCGACCTGACGGTCGCTTATCTCCCGATTAGGGAGTCTTACTGGTAGTATAGTAATTAAGGATCTCAACATAGGTCAGTGGTGGAATATCTTTAATTCAAGTACTATACAAGTACAATTTTTAGGTATTTTTTACTTTACTGGAGTATTTCACATACTTTTACTTCTACTCCACTACATCCCAGAGGCAAATATTGTACTTTTTAACTCCACAACAATTTTAGCAGTTTTAGATTATTGTTCAAAATCATACTTTAACCACTTCAACCCTATTTAAACTTCGAAAATAGCCGATCTACAAGCTCAAAACGCGTTGCGATGTGACGCAGATTGTGGATCTGCTATTTTCAAAATGTATATTGTTTTTTCTTTTTCTTTTTTGAAAACTTGTGAAATGGCACATTCTGCATACTTTTACTTCTGGTACGCTAAGTACATTTTGATGCCAATACTTTTGTACTTTTAAATTGTGAATACCAAAATCTTTAATTGTAACAGAGTATTTCTACATTGCTGTATTGATACTTCTACTTAAGTAAAAATATCCTTGTACTGTACTTCTTCCAACACTGCCATAGGTAACTAGTTACATACTGTACATAATGAATACTATGATTTCAAACGATGTAATTCACAAAATGTTCTCATTTGTTATTCATTTTATAAGAGCTGGTTTACTGTCAGGTATACAGTCAAGCGCCACAGACACCATAAGCTAGATATTAAAGAAACGTAAATCACAAAATGTTGTCATTTGTTATTAATTCTATAATTACAAATCAACAATGACTCATAAGATTATATCCTTGTTTTGTTTTTTATATCAAAATATAAAAAATAACGGGACATATTAGTCTTGTGATTAAATGTTGAGTGCTAGTGGACTGCATAATCTCACATTTTACATATCCCTAACTAAAATACTACAATAAATATCACAAAATAAACTAGACTATAGCCCCCAGTCAGTTTCCTTTATCACTAGTTGATGAGGAGACCTCTGTAAGAGCTTATCAGCAGTGGAGTAAAAGCAAGGCCCCTGTTCTGTTCTCTTTGACTATGAGTGTGATGTATTGCCACAGCCAGAGAGGGATGTGCTCTGCTGCCTGTCTGACACTATCCAGCAGAGAACTGTGCAAAGCATGTGTTTATCTCGCCCCCTGTTTGTTTTGAGAAGCCCCAGACCTTGCAGGGAAAACACAAGTAGAGGGAGGAGGGGTGGGTGGGGTGGGGTGGGTTGAGGGGATGGGGGAGAGTGTCACGCGGCAGAGAGGACGAAGAGGACGAGCACCCGGCCATTCCGTGACCAGACCAGTGTCCGAGACAGGGACGTGCTGGGCCCCTGATTCAGCCCGGGAAAAAGAGTAGGAGAGGCCCTCATTTCTTTTTTTTTAGTTATATTTCGTCGTTGTCGGGTGGAAACCTCGTATGTCCAAAACCGTTTGTTTTGTATTTATTATTTTAAAAATGATTTAAACTAGTGAAAACAGCCGATCTACAAGCACACAACGTCTCGCACCCCGCGAGGCGTTGTGTGCTTGTAGATCTGCTGTTTTCACTACTTTTGTGCAACAGCCTTCTATGATGAAGCAGGGCCTTGCTTTGCGAAAAAATTTATACATTTGAAACTTGGAGATACGAGGTTTCTGCCCGACAGTGACGATTTACTTTGTTGGTCGCCCAGCCCCCAAAATGGAACGAAGGCCGGCCTGGACCGGCCGGGAATGAACCGGCCGTTCGGGAGCTGTCCCGCTTTTCCCAATGGCCAGCACATCCCTGGATGGGGGGGGAGTGTCACGCGGCAGAGAGGCGAAGAGGACGAACGCCCGGCCATTCCGTGACCAGACCAGTGTCCGAGAACACAATGAGCGAGCAGCGAGTGGTTGCAAACTGCTGCCCTGTCACATCCAATGACACAAGAGAAAACCTCGCCGTGGCCCTGAGGTTTGCTTGGCGACGTCGCAGGGCACCAGATATGTCATCCCAGGACCCCACAAAGATCAACATGAGACCAGGACAGAACAGTCGAGTGAGTGCGAGCCAAACCTTTTTGGTTACGCTAACACAAGGAGCTGGATATAATGCATGACATCTGCCATGAGTTGTCATAACAGTATGGGCTTTGGAACAATGCGAGGGGATACGTGGGCGCTGCTTCTTTCAACAACTACTGTGTGATTCTTAATGTGGCAGGCACCACAACCAGTGTTGTCGTTCAAAAACTGCACAAACTTCAGCATAGCAAACAAATGCATTCTAAATTCTCATGCCTGTGTTTATGATTTCTATTTATACTTCTGCTGCTATGTGTTTATATGTTATACAATGGGTAGTTTTAGCCAAGCAATCTGGTCGGTCATAGATGCATTCCAAACATACTGTTAATTCCCATAAAGCAGGGCTTGCTTGGCTGCATCTCAAATCTACGGCATCACACTGTTGCACCCATGATCACAGCAAAGAATGCACTCTCAGGTTTTGTTTAATTAATGTTTGTGAATTAAGCGTCTACTTACAGTTTCCTAAGCTCAGGCAGGCCATGGAATGCTCCAGGCATGACTGTGCTGATCAGGTTGTGCTTTAGGTCCCTGTGGAGAGAAAAAAACAGCAGGTCAATAAAATAACAACTTCCCAATACATGGATCCATGAAATAGGCACATCTCAACACTGGGACTTCAAGAGGCTCCTTTAAGTGAAAATGATGGGGAGTGGATACATATGCCCCGAACATGGCTCCACCAGTGGGACCCAGCGGGACATTTCTGCCTACAGATAAGAAATCCTACCCCATCGGCCACCTGGGTTTGAGGCTATAGCAAAGATGCAAGAACTCGACCAAAGAAAATATTGTTGGAATCTAAGACGACTAGCAAGGGGTTCTGCTCGTTTGGGGCTCGCTTGGAAAGTGGCCCTTCCCACGATAAAGCTATTCTGGCTATTTCAAAACTATAAATATTAATTTCTTTAACTCGCTTTGAAGGTCTAATTTCATACTCCCCACCACATTACACTCCACCCTCTCCCAGGGCTGTGCCCACACCCATGTGTTAAACCGCTCAGCCAGATGACCCTCGCCATCACCATCAGCAGACCTGCATGAGCGTTAACCTTGCAGAAATCGAGAAGATGCCTTTTCCTTTATTGGCCAGGTGGGAATAGCCAGGTTAAAGGAGGTCAGGAGACAAATGGCTATCAACCGGCAGGACAGGGCAAACCGACGTGGTCTGGAATGCGATCCGTGTTCCTACATAGCATGAAAAATGCCTGCTCCCACAGGACTGGCCACAGCTAGGAGGATTTCCTTACAGGAGCTTGCAGACATCAACACCATGGTTTACAGCGGCTGCATTTTCCTCCATTCCAGTCCTACCCACCCAGTATACGCCACTGTGGTAGGCAAGACCTCGAGGGACTTTCTGCTCCTCTTTTCCACAACGAGGGATCTAACTTCTGTTTTTTTTTCCTTTCTTCTCCCCAACCAACCATTCCGCCCTCACACCACGCGCACCATGCCTCAGACATCTCCTTACCCATAAGCCTTGTCGTCTGTCCAAGAGATGAGCTATTTTGATCAAATCAGGGCACAATAATCATTTTGTAAAATGTTTCCAGGAAAGAAAAAAAAGAGGGGAAACATTGAGTGTGTGCGGTATGGTTGGAAGTGGAACACAGTCAGAATCAGGGGTTTTGGTGTTGGTCAGGACCTGTTTTAGTCAAGCTTTTGGGGCCATCACTCATATCAGGATTATAGATGGGAGACATGTTATAATGATGGTGCAGCAGCTACCTGGCATGGGGCCAGCAAGGCTGAGGTCTGGTGTGTTTGTCTCAAAGCAGACATCCTTGGACAGCCTTGGCTAGCTCCTTGAGCTCATTCCAGAGCCTCTGACACAACATTTCGCAACACTTTAACAGCTCTTTATAGAGGTGGAAGGTTGCTTAAAAGATAAAGTGCTATCTTGGCATTTCTGGATTTTTTTGTCAACACCGAAATGTAAAATGGAGTAATGTCATACTGTAGCAAGAGGGTGAGGTTAGTGCATGTGCAGTACGTACACTGTGCATGTGTGTGTCTCTACAGGGGTGTGTGTAGGCCTGATGTGAGAGACCACTAAAGGCTAATTTACGTATACTCGGTCGCACGAGGGTGTTGTGTGCCGAAAATAGCCAAACGTGTGCCAAAAGAAGCGACCTCACAAAGTGTTGCATCCATAGACGTATAATATAGGCCTAATAGAGAGTAGATTGCCCCACCCCCAACTATTCATTTCAATCCAAGTTGCTCAGTGGCGTTTGAAGCACCCGGAAGACTGCCGGAAGTAGTAGAATTGGCCTAAAAAGTTAGGCCAATTTTGCGAAAGTAAAGCACTAAGCAGGCGCGCTAGGGTACGCAGTAGCATTAGCACACACTCACACACACACACACACACACACACACACACACACACACACACACACACGCGCGCGCACACACACGCGCACACACACACGCACACACACACGCACACACGCACACACGCACACTCGCACAGATAGCGTTTAACTGTTGTCTTAGGTTTGACCACCAGGTAAAGGCTGCTTCAACGTTCTACTGGTGTGGTTTTGGGAGCTTGGTTGCATCCACAAAGCGTTGTGTGCTTGTTGCAACTCTAGGTCGCAGTTTAATTGTTGCGACCGAAGGTCGCAGTATACCATAAGAAATGTCGTAGCTTGTCCGTCCGTCTTTCAGTACAGGACGTGACATCACCTCTTCAAAAATCGAACCCTGGATATTCATACTGTCACTGTGACATTACAGCTGTCCGTCAGGCAGTCCGTCCGTTCGTAACGTGCCAATGTCTATAGCTGTGTGACATCACATTGTTGACTGTCAAGACTAATGACTATCATCACCTGGATATACATGCCCTTTGCCCTTTGCCCAAGGAGATCCCTGATGTCATCAATTACCTTCCAAGTTGGAACAACACATAGATCGCCATACATGGAGCTGACTGGATCATCACATGGATCTCCATATATGGAGCTGACCAACACTGACATCATCAACTCTACATCACCCGGATCTCCATATATGGCTATGGCTGACTCATTCTGACATCACCAGGATAACTCGACCAGCTCAGAGGAAGGGTATAAAGAGACCGCACTCTCCTAGTAGGACAGATTCAACCATCGCTCTCGAGAATCTCCAACTCTACCTTCAAGACCATCCACAGATCTCTCCATACTGTATATGGATATAGCTGACCTGTTCTGACATCACCTTCAAGACAGAAGTATTTTTCATTGTGCATTTGTTTTGCTCCAAGTTGATCCCATGCCAAAGCGAAAGTTGATCCCATGCCAAAGAGCCGTCAAGCACCGCAGCGTGAACACAGAGCAGCGTCCCCAGCCCCCCAGGCCCATGCCCTGCATGCGCCCGTGTCCCGGAGGAGACGCAACGCAAGTCACACTTGCAAATTAATTCCGTCCTTGTCCCTTTTATGCCCCATATATGGAGATCTCTGATGTCATCAATATATTATTAAGCCCATAGCTTGGAATGCCCATCTTTTACAATCCATATTTGTAAAAGATTTTGTCCACATTTTGTCCAACTTAAACAACTAACCGCAACTCGAATCACACTTGCAAATTAATGAATTCCGACCTGTGCGAATTCCGTCCTGCACGAGCTCGCCCTTTAGGGCGTCTTACTGGTACTGTAACAGCCGGCTATTTTTAAAGTATGAATTGGGCTTAAGGATATCACTCACTGAGCATGCGTAGTGAGTCAATCTTCTGTGCCATAGCTGTGTACGTGTGAGTGTGTGTTGTTGTGTGCGCGGGTGTACTGTATGTGTGTATGTGTGTGCACACTCACACACATGCACATACATGTGCGTTTGCGTGTGTGTGTGTGTGTGACACCATACATGTAGCCCATTCTGATTGTGTGCATGTGAGAGAGTAGCTGCATTGAATCTGTTGACCAGGGAGGAGAGAACAATGCTGCAGTTTCCGGACTGGCGTGTCCCGGGGCTCATTAGCACAGTGATGAAAGGCGGGGCACTGCCCACAACTTCCTCCCTCTGATGACCGTCTGTCTCTAACTCTGTGTTTCTTATTCTGTCTTTATCCCGCTTCGGTTTTACACACACAAACACACACTCGCCGTGCCACAAGACAAACAGCGGAGGCACCCATAAATACTCTCCAGTCTCCAAAAGGTGAACCCCTGGTCAGTGTGTCAGTCTTCAAATAGCTTACACTTCGAGCAACCAAACAGTATATATTTGAACCACACATCTGCGCTTCCTACAATCTGTCCTTTCATAAACAGCCTGTGAAGCTATGTGTGCTTTAGCGGAGAGAATATCAACAGCCCGCCACTCTGATACACTCTCTTATCACCAAGCTGGGGAATGCGGAGGAGCTCACGAGAGTCAATAGGGCCTGTGGAATGAATTCTAGCTCTATAACATGTAGCTACAGCTCTTGCTACTGCTTAAGACTTCAGCCCCTGTAGCTCCAGCCTAAACTTTTGTTCAAACTAAAGAACCAAGTTCCTGCCTTAATGTACTGTAAGCGCCTGCCGGTTCCTGACTCCACCAGGCTTCACACCCTGGTGTTGAGTTGTCTCTGCCCTCCAGGGCAAAAGACACTTTCCCTGGCATCACCTCCACAGTCCAGTGGCTTCCACTGCGATGACAACAGCTCTCACCAAGGAAGAGGATATTTAGCAGATGGGGCGGCGGGTGACACTTCAAAGCATTCAGGCATTATGATGAACCTGACATACAAGAACCAGCGACCTCACTCTCTTGCCCATTAAATCTTGTATCTACCATGCTCCCCCATTACATAAGTGTTTAAAAATAGTAAACATGCATGCATCCCAGATTCGTGAAAATTACAGAATGTCCTATGTAATTTCAAACCTATGAGGTTATAAACTTGAGCGTACTATCTCCTATGCTGTAGAGAGAGGCAGTTGATCTTGAAACCCACTGCCAGTCCAACGGGAGCCATTGTGTGCTTCCGCTGGGCCTAACACCAGAGACTACCATTTATGACCGTCTTTTCTCTCCTAAACACTCCTCATCATCAATGGAGCTGGTCCTCCTGGCTCTGAAGAGTCATTTCTTCTAAGGGATGGGGAAACAGGGGACAACCCACAAGCACCTGGGCCCCATGCGGGCAAGAGAAGAGCGACGAGCTTGTAGGAGCAGCAAGAGGGTCATAATTACGCTCTGGGCTCCAAAGCGCTCCAGACGTGGAGTGCTCCATTATAGGCGGCACAGCGGCAGGGGGCTGGAGTGTTCCAGTGACATTGTTCAGGCCGTGGCCAGGGGAGAGCTGGGAGAATGGCTGAAGCCAGGGAATGGCCACTCATTATCGCCAGTCTGGAATCAAGAATTTCCTGTTTCACTCCATTAAGGAATGTTTTATTTTATGGAAAGTATTGGCATTCCCATGCAAATTCTTTTCTACAGTATAGGCTACTTGTGTTAATTCTTGGACGCGATACACTTACCAATAATTAAAGAACATTTTGGGTGATTTTCAGAGGACGGAAGACAAGTTGGACAAAGAAAGAATGCCAGGGGCATCCAGTGGTTAACTGGCACCTTGGTTCGTGAAAGAGGTCAGTGGAGACCATTTTTGTGCCGCGTGTCATTTCCTGTCTAGTTGGTGTCTCTAGCGCAGAGGCCCTTGCTCGTTTATTTTTACAGTTTCCTTTTTCTCCATTTTTACTAGCTGCCTTTCCCCTGTCGGGAGGGGCAGGTGGGTTTTAAGGGTGGGGTGGGTTCGGGGGGCAGAGCAGAACTGGCCCTGTGTATGGCCCCATAGACCCCACCTCCCCACTCCTCAACACACTTGCTCACAATGGGGGCTCTGTAACACAGCTCCCAACCTACTCCTGCAGACCCCCACCCCCCACCCCAAAACAGGAAACCAGGATCTGCCGAGCTCTTGTTTTTCTACTAATTTCCTGCTTTCCTGCCCCTTCCACAGATTATTTGCTTTATTTTCTTGTTCTGGTTCCTGTCAGATTGGTTCCCTAATCTATTTTTTGTCTGAGTGCATCTGGAAAGTGGAAACCAGTTTGTTCAGTGGTTGTCCAAAGCTGTGGCCCTGAAGACCTATACTTTATTGCTCCAGGTAAAAGTAAAGGTATAAAAATATCTTTGGTCTAATACTTTCCTAAATGCTTTCAAATACTGATGTCAGGTGAAACGTTCCTTTGAACGTCAAGACATTCTCACACCACCATATCTGCCATCACTGTGACCCGGTTCATAGGAATATGGCCTCCAGCTCCACTCGTCTCATGACTGACAGAAATCTAAACTGTGGATTCAACTGCACGCTCGTTAGAAGAGGGATATACAGAAATAGCAATATACACTTTCTATGTGAAGTGTAACATTTCCTAGGTTGATTATATGTTTCTTTAGACCGTTGCGATGGGAGCGGGAGATTATTCTGCCAAGGAAAACTCTGGAACCATGGACTGTTATTGACTACGGCTCTGGCTTTGGAACCGACCAGGGAAGGGGGGCGATGCCTGTTTTGGCCTCTGGCTTGATTACATGTGAGGTGCATGAGATTGAGCAAACATAATGTTCAGAACAATACACCTCAATTACATACAGTGGGATCTAGACAAACGGGTCATCACAATAATAGACCTCGGTCGTCCTGATCTCAGTACATAAAACTTGTCAAAATACTCAAAATCCCATCTCTGCAGGCTGTAGTCTGTAGAATAATTCAAACAGAAGGATACAAAGTATCCCATAAAAACCTCGTAAAATATGAAAAAATATAGTGAAGCAATAAAATCGGTTCGAAATGTAGACAGAAATAAAGACAGCTGTACGCCCACGTTGCAGCACTTACAATGAGCTAATAGACAGTAGTTTGGGAATACTTTATTCCGGGCTGAACGCGGGCCAACTCTGCCTAAGAGAAGCATCTGGAAAAGAATGCCTTTCATACAAGCCATCAATGGAGAGAGAGACAGTCGCAGGCAAACGGGCAAACATTCAACCGGTAGGTGGACTACTACAGCATGTAGGCTAGTAGTGAGCGAGAACAGGGGGTGGAACAGAGAGAGACAGTGAACTGGGACTCTGGGAGAGGGGAGCGTGTAGCAAGGAAAGCAGAAACGGATGTGGGGGGAGGTGAGCGGAGCGCAGAGCCCCAGCTCCTCGGGAACGAAAAAATGCCATGGACACGATATTATCAAGTTTGCCAAAATGTTGTGCGCGGGAGAATCACTGGTATACACGAAAGCGTTCGGTTTTTCGGTAATGGGCTCATGAGAATATAAGGCTTGCTCGCCGTTTCAATAAACCCCCAGAGCCACGACTGAGTTAAGCTCACAATACAAACACTCCCCGTTCCTTCAGTTTATCTCAAAGGCACATCTGGAGTCTATCAACTCCAACAGTACCCCCCCGTACACACACACACACACACACACATACACATACACATACGCACGCACGCACACACACACACACACACACACACACACACACACACACACACACACACACACACACACACACACACACACACACACACACACACACACACACACTCCGTTCTGTTTCCATTCTCAAGCACGCTTAACCCCTTCCTCACCCACTCCACCCCTTATGTCCTGCGCTCTCATTAGGTGAGCGTTTCTTAACCGGGGGCCACTCAATGGCGTGTGCAGGAAAACACACCGACACAAATGTTCATTTGTTTGGCATTCGGGCAGGGGTAGAAATGAGAGTCCCGTGTGCAGACCTCACAGCTGTCCGGAGCCTCTATTTCAGGGTAGCTTTTAGTAGTAGAGAGTAGAGAGTAGAGCAGGGGTCGTCTTCAACAGCTTAGGGGTCCGGGACCCCTAAGGTGTCCTCAGAGTTACTACAGGGGGTCCTCCAATTCTTTGTGTGATAGAAACCTTTTTTCCTCCTTTTTTATATCAACCACTTGAACCCTAGCCTCGGAAACCCAGACTTTTAGCCTAACGTCCATATTCTGAGAACTTTAGCCAAAAATAGCCGATCTACAAGCTCACAACGCCTCGCAGCGCGAGGCGTTTTTGGCAAAGAGCTATTTTTGGCAAAGAGCTTTGGTGAGGGGAAAAAGAGCAGATTAAGTACATAGTGAAAGGTCAAGTTCATTAAGTATTGACAGTTCAAGTGGTTAAATATCTGAAAACACACATTAACATGAATCCAAAATACACTGATGATTGTGCTGTCAAACGATTAAACTATATGGAATCTATGAAAAGGTTGTGGGGGTCCCTGCTTCATCTCTCTCTCAACTAAGGGAGATCCTTGGCCTGAAAACATTGAAGACCCCTGCATGGAGTAGAGAGTAGACAAGTAGGCTGGTAGAATTCTGTTCTGCCCAGACTGGTCTAGACAGAAGGGCTCCTAGCCATGTCCACACACTTACCACTCCATTTACATGGCATAGTAATGCCCACCTCTGCTTTATTTCCACTTCCATCAATATAATTTGCTTAGTCTCTGTGGAAATAATGTTCATCTCCCACCCTAGGAAAACAACCTCAGCTTTATATAAAGGTAACTGCAGGAGTGTGCTTCCCTCTCTCTCTCTCTCTCTCTCTCTCTCTCTCTCTCTCTCTCTCTCTCTCTCTCTCTCTCTCTCTCTCTCTCTTTCTTTCTCTCTCTCTCTCTCCCTCTCTCTCCCTCTCTCTCCCTCTCTCTCCCCCTCCAGCAACCATCATACCATCTTTAGCCATCTCGGCTCCACTTCCCCTGTGTCAGATGGTAAAGTTGTTTAAGTTGGCCTAGTTCCTAACCCCAACTGCTCAGAATGGCAGGGGCAATTTCAAGGTCTGTTTCAGCAAGACTCAGGCAAAACTACAGAATGTCTTTCTGTTGCAGATACCATCAAGACAAATGCGAATGAATGAGGCTCAGTATGTTGGACAGTAACAGATATTTCCATTCCTATGATATGAATAGCAAGAGATATAAATAGGGATACTTTTTTGTCTTCTAATATGGGCAGTTAGCTTTAGTGTTTTCATTGAATCACTCTGCATCTGCATAATTCTCATGCCCTTTCTGACTTATTGGTTGCAGGTTTCAGCACAAACATCCCTGCATTCTTGTCCATTTACCATCATAAATCACAAACAAGTGTGTATTTCCTGCTCTTGAATGAAGTGGCTTTAACAAAACAGGAAGTGTTTAAAAATGGTCTGGAACTCGGTACGGGAATTCACTGTACACGCTGTACCATAGTAGCACAGTTACTCATCTACCCCCAAGAAAAGTGGGAAAGGACTCCTGTCAGACAAAGACACGTCCTGCAGACATCATGTCAGGTTCTCTCATTGACAACGTCTATCAGGCTGCCAACACCTCTCGCCTCTTGCCAGCCAGGGCCG